>NC_139248.1:35044977-36257232 GCF_977018435.1 Lepisma saccharinum | reverse complement strand
CTCCATTGGAAGACTTCCTGTCTGGTTTCGTTTTAAAATAAGAACCGTACCCTGAAGATACATTAGCCGTGGTTTAATATGAAGATTTATGTATCTTGCACAAATGGAGGTAGCATCGTCAACAATAAAAATAACAAAATAGCACAATAAAAAAATAGCAAAATAAAACAAAGATCGCGCTATTTGGATATACAATATTAACTGGACAATATCCATTGTCTAATGCATTTTTAATCATACTTATTCTAACAGTAACATTCTCTGGAAAACGTAATGTTAGAATAAGTATAGGTAAACGCACTAGATAATGGATAATGTCCAATTAACTTTCTATGTTAATAAAGAACCATTACCACTGTTTCATATTATTGAACAGTATTTGTTTTGATGGTGGGTCATTATATTGGATGGGACTTGTGTAGAAGATAATCTTTCTAGCTAGGGAAAAGTGGAATTGATTCTATAGAGCTGAGTGGGACACGCCATGGACCAGACTGAAGAACAGTATTCTGTTATTGGCGAAACGAATGACTTGAAGTATGATGCGCGGGCTGAGATATCATTAATTTAAGTAAAAAGATACTGTAAACCTGATCATTCTGGTGCCTGCAGTATGATCCTCAAATGTGACCTGCCGGCTCCCGTGGCGTAGTGGTTAGCAAATTGCGCTACGACGCCAGGGGTCCCGGGTTCGAATCCCGGTATGGGCATGGATATTTATGAGTGTCTGTATATTCATCAATTTCATCGTATCATCACTCATTTCTATCTTCGCAATTAGCCAAAAGTGGCAGAAAAGCTAAGCAAAATAAATCAAATCAATCAAACGCGAGCTTTTGATCGAAAATAATGTCTAAGTCTCTCTGAGAGGATACTATTACTAGAGATAGAGTAAGATGAGTAACGAGTGTTCTGCAGAGAGAGAGAGTTAAATGGTCCAAGAGCTGCTGGAATTAGAATTGTTTAATGTGATTGGTGAGTTGATTTCTCAAGGTCAAAGTTAATCTAGAGTTCACCGTAGCTCCTGTTTTCTGTGCGATATAAAGTGTAGACATTAGTGTTCTCACGGCAAATGAAAATTTTCTGTTGTAATTTGAAAAGGTATATACTTCAACACTGTTAAACCCTATTGTAATAGACTCTTAAGAAGATTGTGAATTGCTCATCATTCCTTCTCTCACACAAGTTATTAGGATGAAGAATAATCTCATTAGGAATACAATGGATAAAACAATGTGAAAATAGAACCGGTTTTTTCACTTGAAGCCCTTTCAGACAGACCGCCACTTCTCCCTCCAAAATGGCATTTTGCCACTCCCGGCGCCCTGCAGAGTAAAGCAATAAAAATTTTTAAAGCATCTTTGTTTCTGTATTCTTCTTTGTAAGCTTGAAGGAGGCATCCTACCTTCACTCTGTTCTTATAAATTAACAAAAATGTTCCCTACGAGACTTGCATATGAATTTGCGGCTTCTGCGCATTGTATTTCTCGCAGGTTCTTCAACCCGATGACGACAGTACATAGAGGAATAACAAGTAGTGAAATGGCGAGTATACTACTCCATAAGATCTGTTGGTGACAGGCGCATTGTTCAATTGGGCAATTTCGCGGACTTCTTCCTTTGCTTTCTCCAAGAAGTGTTCCACGACAAATTTCTTCCATTCTGCAGTTCCTTATGTCACCCTGTGGAAATGGAAGCTGTATTGTTTGCCATTTACTTGGCGATTGTAAATTTGTCACATGAGTTTATTTAAGAGTGAATTTAGGAATGCCCGTGCTACACATGGCTGACTTTTACGATTTATGGGTGAAGACAGGCTTCTCGGAAGGTGACTTTCAATTGTCCTTGTGGTGGAAGATGCAACATGACACATGAGGCAGCATGGTAGAGTTCCTGCGATTGTTTAGTCTAATTGATTGTTGCAACCAGTGGCGGTGATTGGGTTCCAAAACTGGAGGGGCATAGTGCTGAGGCAAAAGTGGCAAAAAGTGGGGGAGGGGCAACTGCCCCCCCCCTAATCGTTACCACTGGTTGCAACGTCAATAATACCGCCTTTAATAACATGTAACACCATGCAATGTCCTCTGCACAGGAGTTATATTCTGTGACATGGTCGATACGAAATCTATGCATTTCGTCCGAGAAATGAAGGGATATTATCCTTTGCTACATCTTATTTTGCCATGAAGGGAAAAAGCAAGGAAATCCAAACGGCGACAGTTGCGGAGAGGACTAACATAACATAAAGAAAATCCTGCCATGTCACCAGTACAATGAAAGTAATGAGTCAGCCCCCAACAAGGGCTGACACTAGAATACAAACACAACCCGCCAAGATACTGACTTGAATTGTCTGCACAGACACCATCCTACTTTCTTAGCAGATAAGTGTTGTAGCATAGCAAAGCCAATGCGGAAAGGGTTAGATTGGGATGTTGGCCAAATGTGCAGCGCAGACTTAAAGATTCAAGAAAAGTTGTTCGTCTTGAATGTACCTTACAAGCTCTTGTCTGTGCATACGACAACATCCAGTAGCCTCCTCTAGTTCGCTGCCATTTTTGTCTCTCTCTGCGCTGCGTGTCTAGTTGGTAACACGGTGCAACACCGACTCGTGTACTTCCTTCATTTGGTGTAAATTAGTGTAAGCCCGTAGCCAGGATTTTATTTCGAGAGGGACTCATCCATTATCAGCAGCCGCCATCTAAAGGTGAAATGAAGAGGGGGGCTAGACGCCCTGAAGATAATTTCTCAGTATATTACAAATTATTATGCAAGATGTTTAATCCTGATAAGGAAGTAAAATTAATTGCCATTACACACTATATTTAAATTTGATATTTGTGTAATTTCTGGGGGGGGGGGACTTCAGCCCCCTTAGCCCTCACCCTCGATACGTGCCTGAATTAGTGTATTTGGTGTCTGCACTGTTTGCACTGCCTTCCGGACCGGTGCAAGAGTGGTAAATGGTCACGTGGTGCGTGCTAACTAATCATAATGACATTTAAAGCAGCAGAGAGGCATTTGTTGAATCCTCTGAACTTGAACACCGCTATTCGTCTACTTGGTTGAACGTCATTTCCTTGCACCAACCTGACACCGGGAAACACCCAGGGTGCGAAATCCTGGGGGACGGGTTCGGGGGGATTCCCCCCCCCCAACAAGCTTAGCCTTAAAAATCCCCCCCCACCAAAAATTTCCGAGGGTAAGAGTTTCTTTTATAACAATCAAAAGATAAGGAATTACTTTTAATTTGAACCACTTTTAATAATACCACTGCGCCATCGGGGAGGCCCCTAAAGTAAAACAAGAATGCAAGAAAATTATAACTATGAAATCTAATTGATTTATATTAACATAAAGCATAAACAGAACCAAAACTTACACATAATAATAAAAGAAACCCACTTCAAGTATTTCATAATTTATTAACATCTTTAACCAGTTACTAAAGGAATTAGTTAGCTGCTTTGAAATATCTGATATGTATAAAAGTAAGAAATTAATTTCCTTTATGTAATTAATAATAATAGTAATAATAATAATAATATATTTTAATGAGTAATTTATTTTTACTTTTAATAATACACATATGTGGTGGAGGGGGGTTTGTAGATTAAGAACTCCCCCCCAGTTTTCAATGATTTCACACCCTGGATACACCTGCACTACACCAAGTGTCAAAAAAGTGCAGCGAACTAGACTGGGATAGTATATATAAGTGGCAAACAATTGCTCAAAACAAAGAACACAACATGTGTTGCCATCCTAAAAGATATACATTGCCTCAAGAGGTTGTAAGATGTCCTTATCCTCTAACGCATGATTTCTCCGCAATGGATAAGTACCATAGAAGCTGGATGGAAGATCTCCCAGCAGCATCGGAGGGGCGTAACACTGCTTCACCTTGAACCAGCTTCCTCCCAGCCCTGACCTGGATGGGCGGCAGCTCGAAAAGCCTTTGACCTGTGTCAGAAACTTTCTTTGGCTGTAAACCAATAACATATGTGGGAATTTTTCATTTGACCTCTTCTCATATTCTGAAATGTGTTACATGACATAAAATAAATTCTTGTGTTATCTAGGGGTTCCTTTTAGTTACTTGAAGCAACTAGCACCGACAGAAATATTTTAGAAGGGAACCGTGTTTTATCCACACACCCTCAACACTCACTAAAATTTTTCACATGGACACAAGTTGTGGCCATTTAGGCCCTAAATTTACACTTACAGCCCATAGTTATGAGCTTAAAACCCCAAAATGGAAAATTCTGGGTAAACTCCTGGAAGGGGGTCAGAGTGCCAGATAGGGACTACCCACAAACACTCACAAGTACGAAAGTTAATACCATATACAATATAGTATACACCACACCTAAAATGTGTCAGTTTGACTCGAATATGTTGTCTCCAGTAACACATTAAAGTGCATATATTGATATATTGGTATATCAAATTACACACAGAAATGCATTAATATTGGCGGATTTAGCGAGGATACGAGGGTCAAGTATCCCTCCCAAAGGGAATTATATTATGAAAAATCATTGTATCGTTATTTCCCAACGAAATAGCTCCCTACAGTGATACCCTTTTCCAAACAGTCAATTTGATTTGATTTATTGATTCAATTTTGTTATTTGCCGTCGCTTCTCTGCCACTTTTGGCTAATCGTGACGACAAGAACGATGAGGGAACACTCACGCCCATGCCCAGGCAAGGATTCGAACCTTGCACCTCTGGCGTCGTAGCGCGCTGTGCAAACCACTCCTTCACGGAGGTGGGATCAAATAGTAAAGTAATAAGAAAATTTAGCACAAGTATGTAAATAACGACTGAATCTCTTGGACACTGGGAATGTGTAGATGGCAGAAATGGAATTCAGGAACTCTTTAGGTCCTCAAAGAATAACATAGTGAAAGAGATATTGGAAAGTGGAAGTATTTTAGATGGCCCCGTTCTTCCAATGTTTCTGACAGTTTCGTCGGAGAAAGCGAATTCTCAAAGATTCGTCAATCTTCAAGGAAATTTCTAATAATGTCAGCATTAATCAATGTGTCCCGGTTTCTATTTCCGGTGGAGGTACATTGAACAGTTGTTAGGATTCTATCGTGATTAAGAAAGATGGACTTACTTTCGTACGGCAACTGAACTATACACTGTATGTGAATGATTTGCATAACATTTGAAAGAGGAGGTCCTGAAATTTCAAATTGCATTTGATTATCACAAAAAATAGTATAAATGTTCAGCGTGTCCCCTTCCGGCCACACGGGTACCATCTAGACGGTAGCTGAATTCGTTCCACACTAAGTTTCGATACGGTTTTCAGGTTGTCCAAAGTTGTTGTTAGAGGTGGTACATGAACTGCTTCTTTTACGAATCCCCACAAGAAAAAGTCACGGGGTGTAAAATCAGGAGATCGTGAGGGCCTGAACTAAAGCGCCAGGACAGCCTGTTTGTTCAAATTAGAAATTCCAACGACAAGCTATTTTCCTCGTTGAAGATTCAATGTTGAAACGAAGACGAAACGCACTCTGCACCTTAGTCACAGACTCAGTTTTAATAAACTCAGCCACGAACGCAAAGAACCTTGTGCTGAATAGCAGCCATTCTGCTCTCAACTGACGCTGTTGCACGGCGGCTGTGCAATAGCGGAGCGCTCTAGCGGTGGTATTTGAAGCTTTAGGATTTACTGCTTCAAATGTTATGTAGGTCATTGACATACGATGTATAGTTCAGGAAATATAGCTATTCGAAATTTAGTCCATCTTTTTTAATCACACTGTACCTTAAGCTGGCAATATGTACTATGAGCATAAAAGTTGCAAAGAATTACACGTTTAACTGTGTCCATTTATGCATCAAAAGGGCTTACTTTGATGCATTTCGAGTGATGCACGTAATAATGACACCTCTGATGGATACAACTAATGTCTATTATAGTGTCATTACTTTGATCAGATTAGGTGCATTTGTTGTTCAGTTAATAGAACTCCTGTATCTTTCAAAGATATATTTTTTCACGTGTCAGTCAATAAACTTTTCAAAGTTAAGAGCCGTCTTAGCACATCTGTCAACAGCATTGTGTATGCGAAGTGAAACTTCCAACGCACTTCAAGAAGCAGCTGTTAAAGCAAGCCAACTGCATTTGAAAGGTGTTTCTATAATTGATCGCATCAACACAAAACCACAGACTCTCCATCTTGAACTGACTGTTGATGTTTCTCAACAGACAGCAGCCAATACTCGTTCAATTGCTAGAAAGAGAAAACCCCTGCTGCACGTGGAAACAGCTGTGTTTGCATATGAATTTGGATTCAAGTGATACCCAAGCAGCAATGTTGCCATAACCAAAATGTACAAAGTTCCTTATTCAAGATGAAAAGTTAATTTTTTTCATCTAAATTTTTCCCTCATCTTAGAAAAACTGAAATGGTGAACACGAAACTTTATCAATGTTATAATTGTTATTGTTGAAATAAATATGTTACTCGTAGTGGCAGTAGTAGAATCTTCAGTATTTCTATTCACTCATAGAAAACATTAATTCCCAGAAAAATTAGGGCTGTGTCCGAAAGGTACAAAGAGGAGGCTTGATTTGTGGTCTTGTCGGAAGTGACGTCACCTAGTGCAGTTCGAAAGAGCCAATTAAACGAGCAATCGAGACCACAGTACGGAGCACGCATGCAAGTAGACTTGAGCACGTGACTCGTGCACTCGTTGTTCATTGGTTTGAAATCACGGAGATAGAAAGCCAGCAAGTTGTGGGTTGAAGTTCTTCTAATGTTTGGAAATGTATGTATGCCAGCATTTTAAATGCTATGTGACTTTTATGGTGAGAAACAAGTGTTTAAAACGCGGGGAAAACAACGTGACGAGCGGCTATAGAGGGACAGCATTAGCAAGTTGGAAATACATGATAACAGTGCCAAACCTGGCCTGCCTAACCTATCCACGTAATCCACGTATGATTACAGCAGTTAAATAAGCTGTTAGTCATGGACGTCCGCAGGATTTTTTCCAGGGAGGGACAAGGAAGGTATTTTTCCAGGGGGGGCAAACAAGGCACATTTTCCACAAAAATAGGGTTGTTCCGTAAAAACCATTGCTTAAATTTGAATTTATGGTGTTCATGCAATAATTAACACATATTATTGTGGATAAAATGAAATTATGTGTGTGAAATACATCATTTTTTGTTGACTTTCATTTTCCAGGGGGGCACGGCCTCCCCCTTGCCCCCCCTTCCGGACGCCCACGCTGTTAGCATATATACTTCCCGAGGTGCTAATGCTGTCCCTAGCCGCTCGTAACAACGTGTCCTCAGTTTTATCTACTGATCGTATTTGGCGCTGCAGTCGAAGTGCAGTTCGCGCATTGCGAGACCATTCTCGAAGTATGCTCGCCGGCCCCCGTGGCGGAGTGGTTAGCACATCGCGCTACGACGCCGGGGGTCCCGGGTTTGAATCCTGTCCTGGACATGGATGTTTGTGAGTGTAAATTCATGGCAGCGTAGGGTTGACTGGATGTGAATATTCGTAAACAATAAGTTTATACCAGCTGCGTTATTGCAAAGATTTTAGGAGTTAGATGACAATGGGAAGATCAAATTTAGATTTCCCCCCTTTCATTTAAAATTCTTTTAACTTCCCTGCATCAAGAGAAATTTATCTTCATATGGCAACACTGCCTAGCAGCATGGATGCACTTTCCATCTTGAACTCTTTTGAAACCATCCACCAACATCTTTGTTCGTACACACTTGAGCATAAAAGGATGAAGAAAACATATTCACGTGGCTAAAGCAGTGGTGCCAAGTCGCCCTCAAGCTTAAAAACCGTGCACAATGGGAAAGGGTTTGGGGACCCCTCACAGAAGCGTGTTCAAGTGGTTTCACTTTCTTTCCAACAGATAAACCTCGCTGCTCAGCTGACGTTTGGAATGCAGCACCCCTCCGCCTTCCCTCCCCTCCAAGAACTCAACCTTCAAGCCCAAACCTCAGATAAACGATCCGATCTCACAGTCTCTGGGTGGTACAGGCAAGTTCAAAGATACGTGAAAGTAAAATGCTTGTGACTTCTGATTGTAGATTCTTTTTCACATTATACACTAACGCGGGATTTTTTCTGGATGTGTTTATGGTGTATCATCTGCTTTCGCTTTATATAAATTCTTGATTCGGACATTGCACAAAATGAAAGCGACTAAATGAGGTGATGGAAATTTTGAGTACACTTTTCTTTGAATTTTCAGAACACAACATAACCAGGGTCTATGGACATCCTCCCCTCCCCCCACTAATGGACCCAAGTATCCGTAACAGAGACAGTTTTACCCCCATAACAATAGTAAAATTTTGTCGTGTGAGAACCAGTGGGATGTACGTAAGTCCACTTAAGGGGAAGATAAACAGTTACGCACCAATTGTGCATTTATTTCAATATCGCCCGAATGGGCACTGCTACTAAAATAAACCTGGATGTATCCAAGAGTATGAATTTCTCTCCATATTCCAAGTGGAAGGTTTTTTTTTATTTTTTTATGTTGATTATTAAGCTGCACGCCATGTTTGAAAAATATGATGAATAAGAATTTTCGGAATCCCATGTATTCCTTATGGGGATTCCAAATTTTGTCTATTATACAGATTTCGAACGAGTATCTTATTTAAAAACATATGATCAGTGTGGTATTTGAGAAATTTCCAGTGGGGGGGGGGATTCTACTGACTGTCTAGGGACAGCATGAGATAGATAATGACTTTATGCCATTCAACATTTTCCCCCATGGATAAAATTTATCAAACAGAGGGGGGAAATTCCCCTATCCCCCCTACAAATACCACCCTGCATATGATACAAAGATAAGAGTGTCAGTGACAAAATCAGCCTGATTTTCCTATTGAGCGTGAAAGCTATGAAGTCTGCTCTATACACCTGCAACAAGAATGTTGTCGTGTGGGTATTCTCGACATTTCTCTTCCGAGCTGATCGCGTACCCCCTTCAAGTCATTCACGTACCCCTAGGGGTACGCGTACCACAGTTTGAGAACCACTGATCTATACCACACAACTATACCTACAGTCCCGCCGCCATTATAGCCGGCGCGGGGACCGCCTTTATGGCAGTGACCCTCTGTTACCGCGTTTTCCTACGAAGGAACTCGCGGTCAAACAGCCAATTAGACCTACCGCTCTCCCCTCTCTTTGGGAAACAAGCGGCAACCTTTCAATCACTCCTCCCCGAAGCAGCCAGCAGAGAGGATTTTGCGAACCGTTCTGGGCTGTATTGGAGACCGGTTCGTATTGGATACTTTCGATTATTACTACAAAATACACCACAATAATATAAGTATGCATTTGTTATTGTTGTTTAGAAAACAGTGATATATTAAATCACCATTACAAACCTGAATTCCTCTATTCATTATCACATTTTGTTCTTCCACATAATGGTGGAGATGTTCTTGGTAATTTAAGTACAGTAAAACCTCGTTAATCCGGATTAATGGGGGGATAAGTTGACCGGTTTAACGAAAGTCCGGATTAACTGAAATAACCTAAAAGAACAGAAGAAAGTGCATTAAAACTCCGTTTATAGCAACAAAACACGTTTATTATGGGGTATATAAAGGGAATATGCCTAAATACACTATACAGTACAAAGTCTGCGGGAAACAGAATTTCATTAGTGGTTGACTGCCTTTTCTTTGGGAAGTTCTCTTGTTGACTTCTAGCCACATTTAAAACCTTGCATTCGGCTTTTATTAATTTATTTATTTTGCCTTTTGCCTTTTGCTTGTCCGGATTAAGCGAAGTACGGCTTATCGGAGTCAGGATTAACGAGGTTTTACTGTAGTCTGAAATGAAACATCAACATGTTGATCAACTACACCTAACATTTCTTACACCCTGAAGTAGTTTTATGATATCTTTAAAAAATCCATGGAGCACAAGGATAAACATATTTTCTTAAGTTCAAAATAATTCTTAAAATGTTTATAGACTTTAAGAAATAAGATCTGAAATTGCGTAAGTTATTTCTGACCTTCTGCTTTTTTTTCTATTTCCAGGCACCAGGAGGTGTGAACCTGGGTCAAAATGCCGGCGATGCAGGCGATGCACAATGACAGCGACGACGACAGGTTTTCGGACGATGAGCTCACGCCGCTCACCCAAGACATCTATGGCGGAAGGTAAGAAGTCTTTCATTTACCCTTTCGGAACATCTCTATAGGTTATTTGAAAGCGTTCAGAGTTTCTTACCTTGGTTATGGCTGCATTTGTATTAGGGATAGGATTTGTATATTTACTGCATAAATATTTCTTGGTGCCCTAGGTATAGGCCGAGAAAAAAATTGGATTAACCAAAAAGAAATCTTGTAAATAAATATTTGTATTAATTGGCGACAAACCAATTTTTTTTTTTAGTAATCGTGCAAGTTTGTTTAGAGTTACTAGAAATATTGTTAAAATTACCAAATTTAGTAAATGTTACCAAAAATATTTTGTTTTTGGTGGGCAAAAAACTTGATGAAAACTGTTTTGTTAATAGAAACCAATCAGTTCTTTTCTAATAATCCTGAAAGTTATAACACCATTAAGCCTTGTTTCCATGATTATGAAAAACTAAGTATTCTGACCAAGGCAGTAATTTATTTTATTAAAAACATAAACTAAACGTAACGTTTCAACCTTCTAGCAAGGTCTTCATTGCTAGAAGGTTGAAACGTTACGTTTAGTTTATGTTTTTAATAAAATAAATTACTGCCCTAGTCAGCATACTTAGTTTTTTCCTGAAAGTTATGTAAAATTCGAATTTTCCATTCAATTGACGCCAATGTTATGTGAAAATTTGTATTCTGTGATTACATAACAGGTATTTTAATATTCTAATGCATTTTCTTTAATATTTCAAAGCTTATGCTTATAACTGGAGTGGAATACTCACTCATTAATATTAATCAATTTTATGAACAATTTTTAATTGTTACAATTTTCAAGCATCGCTATCGGTGGAAATCGATAAGAGCATCGGTATGCGTATCAAAATGGTATAGGGGTCAACCCTAAATTCTACCGACCCGATAACTGTAAAATAACATGTAATTGAGTGAAAAATTATGTCATTTTGTTGTTATTTTTATAAACATCAGCATATGCTACTGTTGCTACTGGCAATAATAATGATAAAAATTGGTCACCACGTATGAAAGTAAATGAAAGTTGCAAACCGTAATAAGTGCTGCAACCCAGTGGCGTGCCCAGGATTTTCAAAAGGGAGGGGTTATGTATACTTTTTCTTGGTAGTTAGCCCTCATTTTGTTATATTTTCATAACTTGGACGTTCTTTTTTAGGAATACTCGGCCAAAGGGGGGGGGGGTTTATAACCACCACCAACCCTCCCTTGGGCACGCCACTGCTGCAATCCATACTACAGTGGAACCTTGATAACTCGAACCTCAACATCTCGAATTCCACCTTGATAAGTCGAATTTTTTGTAATCACCTTGAATTGTCGATAACACTCAATACTAAATTTACCTGAACAACTCGAATGAAACCTTGATAAGACGAATTTTTGTACGGTTTATGAAAACCTCTATGAGTCGAAGTTAAATTCTAATCACCTCTATAACTCGAAGTTTTAGTCACACGGACCTCAATAAGTCGAAGTGTAGGTACAATGTCAGGTGATCAACAATCGTGTTGTAACTTGAACTCCCCTACATTCAGAAGGGCCAGTAAATTTTAGACCTCTATAACTCGAAATCGGCGATTTTGACCCTCAATAACTCGAACCTTGGTAAGTCGAAATCCTTGATACCTCGATTTTTTTCTTTTTCACCCTCAAGTTCGAGTTCTCAAAGTTCCACTGTATATGAAACTGTATATATTAATTGCATTTTCGTAGCATTATTTCATTACACAAGAACTTTATGATAAAATAAATTTCGAAATATCTCGATTTCGTGAATCACAAAAGTTCCCACACAGATGATTCATTATACTGCATTCCCATCCTTCTCAGCCATGTGGACCTTTGGCAGCCGTCAGGGCGATTTTTTTTTTAAATTTTCCTCTCCATTCGAAAAATCTCTTTGATATTCCAAAATATGAAAAATTACATACGTTTAGAATTCCTTTCAGAGCATTGACGTGAAGTTTCATGTACTTTTCTTACACTGTTATCTAGATAGTATTAATAATTTAATAGACTTACGTAATCGCTAAACTTCTGAGAATATCTTCATAACAGCAAAAGCAAACTATACGATAATCCACGTCAATCCTTTATAAGGAATTCTAAACGTATGTAATTTTTCATATTTTGGAATATCACAGCAGTTTTTCGAATGAAAAGAATATTAAAAAAAAAATCGCCCTTACAACTGCCAAAGGTCCTGTCGTGCCTTAAGCTTTGAGAAAATTCAAGGAAATGAAGCTTTAGCACTCTCTACGTGATAGGGAGACCACTTATCGGTTTTCATCAACACTATGGAGGAACAATTTAGTAGACAGCGCTGAAATGAAATTTACAAATATTTTAATTGTGCCTAATTCACTAATAGTAAAGGAGATATCACATTTAATTATGTCCTACAATATCATGAGGAAATTCTGTATTTGGGGGAGTTCGCCCTCCTGCCCGATGTGGTGCCATTGCTCACGGACAGAGAAGGACTCCTGTTATATATACATTTGCAATGTTTTAATCAATTCATATTTATCCTTAGTAATTATTGTCGATTTGCTCTACGGAGAAGATACATGTAATCCGTTAATTCTATTATGTTGGAAGTATCTAAATACGATATAAGACAAAGTGGTTGTTTACATTACACTTTAAATCTTCCGTTGAACTTTATTATTGTCATCCTCATCATCATGTAATAGCATGTTTCGACTTTTTTCATTCAAGCCTCCTCGATGTCGAGGAGATAACGATGTTACCTTATAATCAAGGGGTTTCGTTCCGAGGTGAAGACGCATAGTGTTTCGGATCCCACTTTAAACTGTAGGTCCAGTCTCTATTAGCGTGTGACGGACTTATAAACAAACCTTACACTCAACTTCAAATAAAATTAACGCCAAAAGTTCAAAGTACCTTGTCTACAGCTTGACACTCGCCTCACTTAGTATTTTCATCTACACTTTGGCTCCAAGAAAATATATCCTTTTGCAGTATGCAGTCCAGTGTATTTGCGGCGTAGTTTTTGTTTCCTGCGCGTGCTTCAAAGAGGATGGAGGGAACAAGGTGTCTGCCATCTCTTATAAAGCGCGATACTACCTCCGACCAGTACACGAGAGACTGCTTCTGATTGACTCTAGCCATTTAAATGTGATTGGCTGATTCCTTTTTCTTCCAAATGGCGCCTACGGGAGATAATCACTGCAAGAGGACAGATGCACATATACGTCTATATTAGCAGACACGTCAGATTGACAATTTACGTTTTACGTATTTTGTGCTTAAAAACCAATCGAGACAAATAACAATAACAGAATTTCCAGGAGGAGCAAGACAACGCCTAAGATAGAAACATCTGTTGGACTGCTACTAAACTATTACAAAGTTGAGGCGTATTTTTCTCCGAGGTCTTGTAAAGATTGCCTTTCCCTCCTCGCAAGAACCACAACCACTTTGGATGTTGACTTTACCAAGCACACAAATTTAATCGTTTAAGACGAGATAATCTGTCATTTATTGGAACGGAGCGCCCTTTGGCAGCTGCACCTATACTTCCTGTAGGAATGTGAAGGTGACGCCTTACCAAAGAGCAATTCCGTCATCATTCCACCCTCGTGTGCTCCTACGCTTACGCCCTCCGTATGTTGTTCTGTTCAGGTTCTCTGGCGGCAAGGAAAAGGAGGGAGTGGACGTCCTTGAGAGGCCACGATGCATACCGTTAGCTGAAACTGCCTTGCATTGAGAAAGCAGAAAGACATCTACCTGGCTATCACCCAACTTCTTGGAACCGAACATTGAAAAACACTCTCTATCATTGCGGTTTATATTATGGCCCTTTCCGTTTATTGCATTTCATTTTCCGCCAGTTCCTCTAGCCAGATCTGTGTTTGTAACTTGATGTCGAAAATCTCTAAAGGCCGAATCACACGGAACTGGATATCCAGTTAGTTTGTGCTGAACTGGCTACCTGCCCAGATGTGATGGCTGCCTGGCTGGCTACTCCAATCAGAGCAAAGTTTAGCCATGTGAAGATAATCTGTGAGTTTGCAAAGGGAAGTTTTTTTGTCTGTGGCTTCCGTGCGTTGGCTGTTTTTGTTAGTTTCTCGATAATAAAAAGAGGAAAAAGATGACGTGCAGTGCATTCCTGTTCAGTTCATTAATATTTAGGTATTTATGAAAAGCGATGAGATGTGTACGTGACAAATATGATTAGCCGAATATGAAAATCCTTATTATTACAATTACATTAAATGTTTGATTTTTTAAAATTTGTGAATGAATCCTGCGAATCTCATGTATGAATATGCATACTCAAGATAATTAAAAAGCTTGTTCGGTACGCATTGATTACCATATTTTTTCTCGAGCCAATCTCTAGTCTATTCTTTTTTAATATTTAATAAAAGCATAAAGCAGTAATTCTCCTACAATATTCTTCAAATTGCTCGTCCATCTTTACAGATTGACTGCTCTGCGCAATGCCTTATGGGAACAAAAGTCTATCGACAAGTACGCTGTAACAAGTATCGTGTGAGGCAAAAACTAGCAAATGGTTAGCCAGTCCAGCGCCAACTAGGGCATTCCTACTGGAAATCGAGTTCCGTGTGATTCAAGCTTTACTTCGGCGTCATTATAATCTGTATTTCTATTTTGTATTTTTATTCTTTAGCATCTCTTTTCTGCTACTTTTGGCTAATCGCGATAATAAGGATGAGTGATGATTAGATGAAATTGATGAAAGGGCACTCAAAAAGAATTTCCATGCCCAAGTCGAGAGTCGAACCCACAAACTTCGGTGGCGAATAGCAAAATCGACCTTATAGAGCGTTCGGCCACCGAGCAGGCATAGTATTATAATCATTTCAAATATTACATTGATATCTTATGACATTATTATTATTATTATTATTATTATTATTGAAGTAGTAAAACAAAATAAAAGCATTCAATTTGCTTGAGCAAAGTATGTTTTACTTTATTATTAGATACGCTTATGTGAAGATAGAGTTTATAAGCTCCGAACCAATATGTAATGTTCCTCCATCAGGTATCAAACCTTGCACCCGCTATTATAATGTATGTTAATGTATTTTCGTATATTACCTCTCTTTACTGCCACTTTTTTATAATCGCAACGATGAGGATTAGCTATATATATATTTGATTTGATGTGATAAGTCCACTTTATGCACAGTAAGGCTAATCGGGACTGGACCTACAGTTTAAAGTGGGATCCGAACCATTATGTGCCTCCACCGGGTATCGAACCCGGGACCCCTTGATTACAAGGCGACGACGCTACCACTGCGCCATCGGGGAGGTAATGATTAGTGATTATCAGATGAACACCCATGCCTAGGCTGGGATTCCAACCCAGTATTTTTGGTGGTAAGATTGAAATTCGACCACTTAGTGCTCGTGGACACTGAGGCAACCCTTGTTTAAAAGGCGATAGTGTTAACCACTATGGTTTCAAGGAAGTCCACAATTTGCTAGGGAACATTATAGTAAAAAATTATTTTTATATAACTGGCAATTTCAAATCATGTTCAAATATATGATGTAATCGGTACAAAAAATATTATATTTGAAAATTTTAGGAGCAGAAAATGGGATAAAACTTAGTGTAAAATGAAATTATTATTATTTTAACGGTAAATTCTTAGATTTATAATTCTCATGAAAATTACCTTTAGTGTAAATATATTTTATTTATTTATTTATTTATTCAATATGAAAGTTTAAACTGCAATTTAAGGTGAATATCTTCGTCTAATTTGCTCCAGAAATAATAGAAAATAAGTCCGAATAAAAATGAAACGGACATCGAACACGTACCTATCTACTAATGGCCAATGCTATAAAGAAAGAAGAGTTTTGCAGGAAAGTGACAACTGATTCATTTAGAAATGTCAAGACGATGACAGGAAACATGAATTAAAATTCTTCTTTTTCTCATTCTCGAGGCATTCCAATTATGTTCCATCACGAAACAGGAAATCTCCCGATATTATGAGTAATTTTATCCAAAAACCTTGAAAGTCGTGTCATTCACCAATCAGAAAAAAATGGCGAATGCCCTCCTTTTTTTATATAACTTTCTCTTCCGTTTCGCTTCATTGCTCGATATTCTAACCAGACACACTGGCGTGTACTTTCCCAATGATATTAAGGTTTCATTTCCAATACAATTTGCTATGCCTGGAATATTATAATCTCAAATGCAAGATTGCTGTCCTTCAATTCGATTACAATAGATCAGGTTTCTTTTCTCGTTAGGACGTAGTTTTATAAATAAGCACAAAATAACTGTGAAATACTAGGTTTTAGATTTTTCGTAAAAACAAATGTTTTGTCTGAAATTTGTTAATGGGTCTAAATGTATACCAATTTTCTATTTGCATTTAAAACATCTGGACATGCGGAACTTCTGTAATTTCTAAACATTTCCGTTCAATGCAATGTCTATTTTAAAATTAAGGACATGAATGGAGCAAATGTTGCTCACACACGTGCGCACACATACACACGCAGAGAGAGAGAGAGAGAGAGAGAGAGAGAGAGAGAGAGAGAGAGGAGGGGGAGAGATAAAAGTAGTAGTAGTAATTCCATTAGTACAACTACTTATTGAAATTATTATTATTATTATTAGTATCAATTGGCTTGTAATGTTGAAATGTACAGAAATGATCTCAGTGTATTCCATCTTTAATGTGTGTTATTGTTGGAATTTTATGAAACATACATTACATCAAGCTAACTAACTAACTAACTCTCTAGCCTTCTTAAACCCGAAGGTTCATGGCTGCAGCAACACAGGCCTTCCATCTGTCCCTATCCTGAGCAAGATCTATATACTCTTTCCCATCCCTACCGATTTCCTTTAGTCTCAACGTTATCCCTCCATCTTCGTCTTGGCCTTCCTACAGGTCTCTTATCATCAGGTTTCCCAACAAGAATCCTGTAAACTCCTCTTTCCTCTCCCATTCGTGCCACATGGCCTGCCCACCTAAGTCTTCTTGATTTAATCATTCTAATAATATCTGGACATGAATACAAATTATGTACTTCCAAATTATGTAACCTTCTCCACTCACCTGTCTCCTCATCCCTTTTAGGTCCAAATATTTTCCTAAGGATCTTATTTTCAAATACTTTCAATTTATCTTCCTCTTTCAATGTAAGGGACCAAGTTTCGCATCCATATAATAATACAGGCACAAAATTATTGTTTTGTATATTTTAACTTTTAGTTTCTTAGATATTAAACGAGACGACAAAAGTTTCTGAAGAGGAAAGTAACATGCATTTCCTGAATTAAGCCTGATTTTTATTTCCTTTTTAATATCATTTTTCATTTGTTAGTATTACTCCTGAGTAGATTACATCAAGCTACGGAGTTAAATTTGATGTTGCACTTTCATTACAACATGAACCTCATGCTGCAGAAGGTTTAATGCAATACGTCTAACGTGTTCTGAACATTTAATCAACTTTGAAATTTGGGGGCGAGTCTCTCCTTTGCCCCTCCAAGTTACGCTTATGATTGAAAATGTGCTAACTTGAATCTTCTTTGGTTTCCGATAATGTTTATCATTACGCCGACCTCCGTGGTTGAGCTCGCAAGGAGGCCTATGGGTTCCGGGTTCGAATCCAGGCTTACCAATGGATGTCCCTTCATCATATCATCACTCATAGCTAAAAGTTTCAGAAAAGCGAAGTAAAATGAACCAAATAAGTCAATCAATATTCATCATTATAATCATTCAATTTTTTCACGAACGTTGATAATTGTATTTTGGCAGAATCTGCCATGGTCCACTACCTCTCCCCCTTGGTACCTCACCTGGTTTCCACGGCAAATAGACCTTGAGGAAAGTGTAGCCCATTAAACAAATGAGTCTTGTTCGCGAGCATTCCTCGACTTAACCATGCTGCCATTTGCATTTGCCTTAGTACGAATACGCTAAGCAGCAAGGGGAACTCATTAGCCCCACATCCCTAGAGAGCAGATGTCATTTCACTACGCATTACGTAAGATTATGCGTGCGTACATCCGTTTGGGGACTTTCACGCCGTTTTTGCGTTTCCTTTCACGATTTCTACAGCCAATGTAGCTTTCTCTGTACACAAGACTTATATTACATGTTCGTTTGTTATTGATTTCCTTCTGTCGCTCTGATTACGGTTATTGAGTAATAGTTTTAGAATTTAGGTGGGGCTTGCGAGGGCTACAGTATCGGGTGTCTATCTACAAATAATTTTGCAGTGACGCTAGGATTTGGTATGTGAAGAGGTGCTGTGATCGAATCTCATCGGGAAGAATCACTGCGATTTATATATATTTGTATTTGTACATCCGCATACACAGGGACTCAACTTCCTGTTATAACTCTTGTTTCCATTATGCTGTACTTATACAGGGTGTCCGAAAAGTCATGCAACTAAGATTTTGGACGCACGTAACGTTTGTACGAAAAGGATAGAAACATAAACTTTGCACTGGGTATCAATTGAGGACTAATAGTGGTAAACGTTGTAAGTGCCAAAAGCGAGGGTGTTGGTAAATCGCATCGTTCCGCACATCAGCCCGTAAGAACGTGCACACTAGTGACCTCTTTACACGCCCTTTGAACTACTTAGAGGGCTACCAGCCACATTTCACGTTTACCACATTATAAAGAATGGCATATTTCACAGTTGAATGTGGAAAACGGTGTTTGAATTATTGTGGCACTTACAGCGTTTACCAATTTTAGTCTTCAATTTTGTCTATGTGGATATATATTTTTTTTAACATTAAACAAGAAAATGATTCTATAAACGTTCAGTGTGAATAAAAAGTTACTAAGGTGTAAAACCGTTTTTGTATGAAGTAACAACATGGACAAAAGTCAGATGTTGAGTTTCTTGCAAAACATTTTTTTGTTCATGGATGGACTCCGTGGATATTTATCGATATAAGAACGATAAATTTTAAGCATTACAGACGATTTATGGGGTCAATTATGACATATTCATAATAACTTGTTTTGTCGAAATTACGAGGTGTACTGGCAACATTGGTCACGTCAGAGGGCAGTACCAGGTGTGCCCGACATCTGGCTATGTTATTCATTTAATGCTCGGATGAAAGAAAATAGTTGACATTTATCGTACAAATAAGATAGGTAGGTTAGTTCAATTCTTTTCTTTAATCATAACATAGCCAGATGTCGGGCACACCTGGTACTGCCCTCTGACGTGACCAATGTTGCCAGTACACCTCGTAATTTCGAGAGAAAAAAACAAGTTTTTTATGAATATGTGAGAATTAACCCTATAAATCGTCTACGAGTATAATGCATAAAATGCCTAAAATTTTATTGTTCTTTTTTCAATTCGATAAATATGCACAGAGGCCATCGATACCCATAAAAAATTATTGCAATCGACTCCATAGCTGTCTTTTATCCATGTTTCTTTTTACTTTGCACAAAACCTCTTTTACACCTTAGTAACTTATTTCCCATACTGAATGTTTATGTAAATAATCATTTTCTTGTTTAATGTTCAAATAATGTCCACACATACAAAGTTAATACCCAGTGCAAGGTTCATGTGTACCGCTTTTTGTTCAAAGTTACGGACGCCCAAAGTCTCGGTTGCGTCACTTTTTGGACACCCTGTACTTGCATTATTGAATTTGTACGGAACAAATTTCTGCACTACGAATGTTATAAGAAATATTAACACATATCTAATATAGACAAAAATATAGTAATACAATTCAAAATCACAGACACCCTCCATTAGATGTGTGAAGGTGAGAGCATGCAAGAGCGAGGTGAAGGTGAGGTCGATTCTTAATTGTGAGGGAAGTTGAGCCAAAATGGCTATTCTCGATGTTCTCGATCTCGACCCTAGTGGAGATGATGTAATGAACACTACACTATGGCCATAACTTCTGTTAATCAGCAGAAAATGCCTCTTTTATATTTTTTTTCAGGTAGGCTCTGTTATAATCTTCTTTTATCTTTCCTTCTTACAATCTTCCTTTCTTTCCATATTTTCTTATCCTTTCCTTCGTCTTTCTCTCCGTCCCCCCTTAAGTCTCCTAATTCAATTTTATTTCTTTCTCCCCCAGCTCTTTCTTTCTGTTTCACTACTTTCTTTTCCTCTGTTTGTCTCTGCCATTACTTTCACATTACATTACATCCATCTTTTTTTGCTTCCCCCTCTCTTTCTTCATCTGTTCTTCTCTTGTCTTCTTTTTCCTCTATCAGGCAGTTTGATTTCCATGCAATCATTTTTCTTTTCTCCTTCTATGTTGGTCCCACTCAATCTTTGTTTCTGTTCATCTTGCATTCTCAATATTATTTTTTTCCTTCTGTTTCTCTCCTTTCTTCTATTTTTTCTTTTTTCTGAACCTTCTTTATTTCCACCTCTCTTTGTTTTCCTCATTCTTTCTTTCTCTGCTTCTCTCTTTGTCTATTTTTCCTTCTTGCTCTGTTTCTCTGCCTTTTCTTACTCTGTTCCTCTTTCTTTGTATCTTTCCTTCACAATTTCCTTTGGTTCTCTCTCTATCTTTCTGTTGCACTCATTTATTGTCTTTCGTTTCTTCTTTGCTCCGTCTCTCTCTCTCTCTCTCTCTCTCTCTCTCTGTCTCTCTCTCTGTGTGTCTTTCCCTCTGTGTATCTTGATTTACCATAAATAATTCTGATAATTTCTCACATTGACTATTGTAGTGGACAGAAGAGTGGCCAAGATTATTTCACTCTAGATCATATTCGACTCTGTCTCACCCAGCGACGACACCGTTGGCAGAAACTATAAGCCCTTTTTCTCTTTTAGATGATATTAAAAGGCCTGAAAACCATATAGATCCATACATATTTGTTTCTCAATCTGAAACACAGGTTGCCCTGAATAGTTGCAATAAACAGTTTTGTGCTCCCTCGTAGTCAAGAGTTAGTTATTCCTTTCGCCTATAGTGTGAGCGGCTCCATCTGTACCATATGTTATGAAGTATAGCGAAAGTTTCGTTTAACGTTCAAAGCTTCCACGTGCCTTGTTAATAAAAGCGTGTCCAGTCGATTCAAATATTTGCAAAGGCAACCTCGGAAAGTTCCTGGGGGAAAGGCTGAATTTATGAAGCGTAGCAATTGACATCGTCTGGGAGCTAACAAGATCAAATGGCTCAGCTTGCAAATCTGGTTTCCGCTCTGGGTGTGGTTGAGAAAACGTTCTGCCACGTTGCCAAATGCAGGATCTGGTAAGTGGTAACTACATAAACTACAACACCTGAGGTTAGGGTCGTTTGTAAGTGACGTTTTTGATGCCTGTTTATGCGAGCAACGACGGTTCTCTAACAAAACATATTTTTCTGGTCTTGAGAGAAGCACATCCGTTTGACGTCACGCAGAACCGAAGCAAATAACAGACGAAATGACTGGAAGACAAAAGTGTTGTTGCTACTGTGGTCTCAAGGAAGACTAATTGGTCCCTGTTTATTCATGCTTAATCGAGACTGGACCTACAGTTTTAAAGTGAAACCTGAGGTAGATGAGGATGCATTTTAAATGGTTATTAACTTTAAAGTAGTGCCACACAAAAAACACCATTGTTGCATGATATCTATCGATAGCTAGGTCAGTCTTATTCATGTACAAAGGTTTTGTCGAATTTTGTTTTAAGTATATTTTTTGCTCAGATATTGAAATCGGGACTGGAGCACAACCGAACCACTATGCAATGTGCCTCCTCCGGGGATCGAACTTATGCGCCGCACATTACAAGGCGACAGCATTACCACTACCCCATCGGGGAGGTTACCGAATAATATTGGAAGGGGTAAAAGGCTTGTAGGTTGTTTTATTCGATATGAAAAACGTCTATTTATGCTCTAATTCAGTCTTCTTGACTTGATTGTTTGAATCTTTGTAAGTCCACTTCATGTTCAATACTCTGTCCCATGAGTCTGGGAAGCTAACTAACTAACTCTCTAGCCTTCTTAAACCCGAAGGTTTATGGCTGCAGCATCACAAGCCTTCTGTCTGTCCCTATCCTGGGCAAGATCCTTTCCATCCTTACCGATTTTCTTTAGGTCCATCTCAACGTTATCCCTCCATCTTCGTCTTGACGTTCCTACAGGTCTCTTACCATCAGTTTTTTCAACAATAATTCTGTAAACTGGAGCAAGCGAACGAAAGCGAGTCCTCGGGGAATGAAGACACAAAAAGAAAATAAAAATTATGGAAAGGGGGGGGGGGGAGCTTCTGCAGCTACCATCCGTTTGCAGTAGCGCACAACATTTTGCTCCGCCCACTCACTTTGTCCTTTTCTCTACCGTTATGCGAATCATTGCACCACAGACTCCAAACCGGGACCCGTTTATACAGTCTGATGTTCACTATAATATTTGCCACATTGTATGTGATTTCGCTTGTGGCATGGAAGGTGCTACATTCTTGACATCTACGTAATTACGTTGACGGTTGATGACAACATTTTTAACTTTATGCAATTTTTTGGCATGCAAATAATGTTTACGTCATATATTGAACCATATAAGAGTATGTCACTTGAGATAAATGCTAACGAAGTTCTTTTCTTCGCCACTCGACACGACTCCTGGAAGATGCAGTGGCTACAGCATGAAAAAGTGGCAATTGGAAAGAGGAAAACGTTTGATGTAAATGAACTGAAGCAGGTGGCAGCACAGAAGGATGGTCACCTAATTGGGAAGACAGGTAAAAGTGAAGGGCTCTCAATATCTGTGCCATCTTTGTTCGTCGAGTTCCGTTCTACTTGCTTGTCCTCGCTCGAGATCAATGCAACTGTCTGTTCGTGAAGGACGGTACCACTTAGTTAGCTTTTTTCGACGGTGGATGTTGCAATTAATAAAGTTGGCTAACAATACGGATAGATCGAGTTTCGAGTTGCATATGATGTCACCAATTTAAGCTATGTCCTGGAGCTATTATCACAAAGCCATGTACATGTGGTAGGGCAGCAAAGGGAAACACAGTATCCTTTGAGAAATAATGTCAACTTACAAGAATATATATTTCACACATTTAATAACTTTTCAATTTATATTAATTATTGTTATTGCAGGAAAATGATAACTTCAAACTGAAGGAATGTTTATTTTCCACTATTACGGGGAAACGTACCCCTGGGAAAAATTCAATTTATCCAACTTTTGAAAATATAATAACACAACTAGTATCAACTTAATTGTAACTGTTATATTTTTTCATATTTTGCATATTATTCTAAAGTGTGAAATTTGAAATCACTAATCTCCATTTTTCATTGAATCACTTCAAGAATTTATGTGAATTGATGTTATCTAAGGTTTAACTAATAATAATAATGGTAACAGCCAACGAGACGAAATTTGTGATTGCCCATTTAATTTTTTTCTGAAATGAAGGAGAAATTGACAAATGGGGATATTAGCACTTATAAATGGGACATTGTGCTCTTAGGTTGTGGTAACACTGACTATTAGTCCAAAAATACATTTTTTTGTGTTATTCACGCATTCGTACATAATGAAGTGTGTATAATCATACTTCACATTAAGTTACCAAATACCCTTTTTATCGGCCGCTCAATATTTTCTAGTGGCACTCCTGATGTTACGCAAGAAATCTTCAATGTCTCTGGATTAGACATATTTTTTCCCCTTCTACGAAGAGTCAAATTTCCTTTGCTAGCTCATTTAACTACTATCGGAATGTCAAAATTTGCATGTATTGGCATATTCCTAAATTTTGTCGAAGGTTTGGTATAAATTTCCGAGAGGAATTTGAAATGTACGTAACAGATGAACATTTTAATGTTGGCACTTCCTATGTAAAGGGGCAACAAAAAGCTCAACTTCATATGTTCCTAAACGGAAATATGCAATAGAAGTATTCTTAATGAGAATATTTTCATGAAAGTCAAAACTGTTCAGTCCGTAGCTTGGTACTTGGAGAAAGGTATAATATCTCGAAATTTATATTGGGATATGCAAAACGTGCAAATTTATCGAAGTAGGATATATACAAAAAAAAAAAAAAGAAGATCCACGTGACTCAGAACTAGATTTCTAACAGTTATTTCAATGCTAAAACTACAAAGTACAGATAGTGTTGAAACGAAACGAGGCAAGACGAGACGATAATTAGCAGTGCCACGGTTTGATTTATTGAATTAAGTTATTTTACGTCGCTTTTTCTCTAAATTTTGGACGCCAGAGGTCTCGGTTTGGAATCCCAGCCTGGGAATGGGTGTTCTTTGTGAGTGTCCTTTCATCAATTACACCATATCATCACTCATCCTCATCTTCGTGATTAGCCAAAAGTGACATAAAAGCAAAGTAAGATAAGCATTAATCAATCAATATAACTTTTGGATAATCGATACGATGAGAATGAAATTGATGGAGGAACACTCGCAAAGAACATCCATGTGTTGTGCTAACCACTACGCCACGGAGGTCGGCTAGTTTCGTCTCGAGTTTCTAAATATAGAGCCAAGCACAAACAACATACACATAACGTGTCATTATACAGGCTTTTACCTCATATAGAGGCAGCGGCGGCGACAGGATTAATCATCTAGGGGTGCTGGGGGTGGGGTGCAGAAAGTAATTTAGGGGGGTGCGATGTTGAAAATAAGAAAAACATAAGACACGCATGCAACCTTTCAAAACTTTGGGGTGGGGGGCGAGGACAGTTTGTTTTTCCTTGGTAGATAAAGTTTAGTATAATGCGAGAGCAAAAATAGGAAAAAGCGGGAAGCAACTGCTACCCTAATTGCCGCCACTGATCAACATAAATTACTGATTGAAATGAAATTGAAATCAGCTCAAATTTTTGCTCCAGTGTGAGGAAGAACAAGTAGGCGGAAAATAAACTGTTTATCAACAATGCAGTAAAGAACAAGAAAAGAAAACATAACTCACATTAAGTTATAGGCAATTATCGAAAACCACAAACATACCACTTGAAGAAACAAATAGAAGAAAAAATCCATAACAACACTGCTGACGAGAGGAAAAAGAACTGCCGCTGATCTTCATAGAAGCTGCCGCCAGTGCAGAAAAGCATATAGGCCTATATATGCACTTTCTTAAAAGTGCTTGTCTGTTGCATACGATAATAACGGTCTTACTTCAGTATCCAACATTCGGCGGTCAATATGACGACATGGCATAATATGACACTCTAAGGGTTAGTGTTTTCAGTTGAACGTAAGGGGTGCTGAAGGGGGTGCCGAAGAAAATTAAGAGGTCCTGAAGCACCCTCGCCGCCCCTGTAGGTCATTAAAGCAAACAATTCTTCTTTATAACATTTGCCCTCTCTTTTCGGCGATCAAAAACGGAATTTTATCCCGAGTACTTATGCAACCATGCAGAGCAAACTCACAGTTGCGACTCCTGGATCAATTTCATTTTTTAGTATAAACCAAATATATGATTTATCTACAAAAGTATCAGGAAGATGTCCGTGCGCATGTCAGAAGAAGCATTTTAGGTAAATTGTTCATGCCAGTTTTGAACGAAGGTTCGACTGGTCTCGTACAATAAGTTTCGGTATCGTCTTCAGGCCTGTCTTGTTTTCGGTCTCATCTCAACAAGTCCCAAAGGATCTGCTCTGGAGTTTGTCTCCATACCATCCCTAAATCGATAAGGTTTGATCGATATTTGATTATTGCTTATATTAAATCCCAGTTTGTGCTTAAGAGGCTCCAAATTCCACCAAATTTTGCCACCAAAATACATTTACAACTGTGATTGGAAAAAATATATTAATACAAATGAAAGGAAACGCATCCACGGAAATCAATTATACTTTAAAAAAATGTAGTCTCGCATGAAAGTCGTCGACGGAACTCAGATTAATTAATATCTACAACTAATAATGAATGTCCTAGAAAGGGGGAGGGACAAGTTGAGAGCCAAGTTACTTCTGGTAAATTAATTTCAGCCTAAAATTATCCCGACTTCCGTGGTGGAACGGTTACAAGGGGTCCCGGGTTCGAATCTCGGACTTGGAATTGGTGTCGCTTCATCAATTTCATCATATCATCACTCATCCTCAACTCTGCGATTAGCCAAAACTGGCAGAAAATCGAAGAAAAGCAAATCAATCATTCAGCCTAAAATTATGTGTTTGCACATTTCAGTCACAGTAATTTATCTCATCATAAGAGCGTTTGCAGGGGCATGTTAACTTCAAACTGGAGATGTGGTTTTTGAGGGTAAGAACGCTATTATGGGAGAAGATATGACTCCTTGTCCTCCCCCTCCCCAAAATACCTTGCTGCGGACGTCGAAGTAACAAATGAAGAGATATGGTCATAAAAACAGACTAAAGCATCAGCAATGACTCTATGTCTGCCCTAAAATGAATCTAACCAATGAATACTCAATGATACATACAATGCTGAAAATCCAACTTCTTTTGTTTTCGAATGGTGCCAAGAAGCAGCCAACATTGTCCTTGCGGATAAAGCTCGTCTGAATCTCCTGCAATGGAAAAGCGGCAGACCGTTCTCCTAAAGAAGACAATGCTTTGCAGCTCCACGTAGCAGCCTCCAAAGACGTGGCAACGTGGACCAAGGCGTGGGCTGGTCCAGTTATACTTCTTACCTCAGCCTCCACTTTCACCCGCGTTCGCCTCGGAGCCTGGGGGGAGGGAGGAGACAATAGACGATTACGTCTTTGCAAAACCGCAAAGTAACTGCGCATTTGTGGGGGCTGTCGATTGGAGTAGCTGGGTCTCCTGGCACGAGAAAGACTAATTTTATTCACTCTATATCAACTATAGTACAATCTTCCATGCTGGAGGGTTTACGAAGGAACTCCTTCGTAACCGAACCATTCTTGACTTTATGCAAGAAGTCCCGTGTTCGATCCTCGGTGTGGCCTCCAAAGTTGGGTAACCATTATCCTGAGGACAGTGCGGGAGCTGCTTCAAAGCATTAGTAGCGCACTCTGCTTTTTTTTTTGCACCCTTCAAAGAATACAGGGAGAAATCCCCTTATCTAAAATCCTTACACGATTGTTAAATAAAAGGGGGCGCAAAGAGCCCCTTGAGAATTGTTAAAAGAGCAAGGTTGTCAAGGGGCCCTCCACAGGACATACACAACACATTAAAAAGTTTAGGAGACATTAAGAATTTTCTCAGAAACAGTGTAAAGGCCCGGTTTCTGAAAAAGCTAAAATTCTTAGTTAGAACCAGAGTTGTTAACGGTCCAAGAACCCATAAAATTTTAATAGGTTCTATTGGATTCCGCAACAGGAGCGGAACCTTTTCTCTCACACAATTTAAATTCGGTCCAATTTCCGTCTTGTTTCATTTCGGAACAAAACTTAGACCGGATTTAAATTCATCCCCAAAATAGGTTCCTGGACGGTATTTAAATTGATCCGCAAGAAATGTTCCTGGACCGAATTTAAATACTTTACAGATAAATAGGTTCTTTACGGTCCAGAACCCATTTACGCTTGCTTATTTTTTCTCCTGGACCGGAATTGAATTTATATAAAATTTCTTGCACCTTTAACAAGCCTGGTTAGAACACACTACGAAAAACTACGGTAATTGATCTAGCTACACACAATGAAAAGCCACTTGACACTCCATGGTACTCAAAAGTTATTGTTTTTTTTTGTTGTTTTTTTAAGCGAAGTTTTGTTTCAAAGCCCACCTTATGCACAGATAGGTTAATCGTTTCCGGACAGGACTGAGAATATCAAGTTTTTTAAAAAATCATAGAAAGTATGTTTTATTATTTAACATTTTTTTCTAAACTGTTTACAGTGGAATCCGGACCACTATGCAACTCCATCCGTTATTGAACTCATGTTCCGTTGATTACAAGGTGACGACGGGTCTTCAAACGACTGTAGCGTCATGGAGTTTCGTTCTCAAGGTCAAGAAGACTATCATTGTAGTGTACAAAAGCCCACTATTAATTTGCTAGAAAGGAATTCATAAACGCGTATAAATTCAATAATAAACACAAATAGTTTGCTGTATTTCGTTTGTGTCGCAATATAATGCATGTTGTGATTACTTTATACCGATCTTCTACCTATTTAGGTTAATCGCCGCGATTAGGATGAATAACAAATTGATAAATTAGAAGGGCCAATACAAGGATTCGAACCTAAAACCTCTATCTCCGCAGCACTACGTTAACCACTCTGCCACTGTGCCTGGTTATAATACATTAAAATATCATCATAACATATATATTTAATAGGATATAATGAATTTCGTGTGTGCATACAAGGATTACAATTTCAAAATAATTTATTAGAAATATAATATGTGTTTTACAAGGAATAAGTTTCTAAGTTTCATCACTGAGGATATGTAGTGACATGTTGGCTATTTATTCAACAATTTAGTAGAATATTTTTTTTTCTAGTAGAAAAATATATCATAAAAATGTACTATATCTCCCTTTCTTTAATGTTTCTCTTTTTCCCAATGCATTTCATCATGTTTTAAGTTTGGATGGTAATTAACCTGTGACCTGTCTCGGGAATCTCTGGAGGAAGGGAACGACAACAAGTCCTCTGCGCAAGTAGCTATTGAACGCATGAGAGGGGAAGTGAGTAGATGGAGAGGAATACGCGTTTGCAGCGCTGGGCACTGCTTTGCCCTGCCTACCCGCTTTCTCCCTTTCTCTACTGTTATGCGCGGCGTTGCTCCACAGATTCCAGAGAGAGAAGGTACAGTCACCGTCAATAAAAATGGGACACTGTACAACTCTATGGCGATAAGTAGATTTTAATAGCAAATTTTTGAATGGCAACTTCTACCACCGCCGTAGACTTAGGCAAAGACATAACGCTTCGCAGGAAAGTGAGTATTTCAGGATGTAGGTGTTCAATTTTTATTGCCGGTGACTGTACATAAGTAGGAAAATGATGTTAAATGAGAAAAATTAAAATGCAGAATACGAAATAAGCCTTTCCTTCTCCTGCGCGTCCTTGCTCTGTATAAAACCCAACGAGATGAAACAGAAGAGGGTTGAGCAGTGCAACTCACCAGTGTGGAAGTCATTGACTCCCAACGGACCACTTGATTGTCACAACAATCTCGGAATTAAAGCCGGCTGCGTGGGCGACCAAAGGGCAACCGATACCTGGTCTCTTCAAACCGGATGCGACCACATAGGTGCAGGAGGAAGCGCGTTTCCAAACAGGCGAGGCAAAGTGGCAAAGGAAGCCTCCAGCCTCTGAGACATAAAAAACACATTTTCTTCTCTTTGTTCGCGGGTTGAACGCCCTGTTTATGTGCAGTACTCGAGAGCTGTCTTTACATAATACCTGTACGGATTACAGTGTCATGCACCTTGTTATCTACTAATTTATCTGCGGGGAGTGGGTTCGTCACCTTCGGCGAAATCTATGAAGAATGGTGAGGTAGGCGTTTTTTTTTATTTCGACATGCATATTCATAGCTGGCCAGCCTCAACGCTTCCTCCTTTATCTTTGACTGTCGTGTCAATGACCTTGGATCAATACAGCAAATGTGACAACGGTAAATCACTTCTCTAGTGGGCGTCTCATCAGAAACTATAGTAGGGTAGGACAGGCTATAACTCATAATTACTGGTTATTTGTGGAACAGAAAGTTAACAATTTTTTTGGGGACCTAATCGGTAGGTGCAGAATGAACTGTTTTTTGCTTTCCATTTCATGCAACAGTAACCATACCTTATGAGACTATACTCTATATGAATACACACGTGCTCATAACACAATATACCAGCAATCAACTAGCCATTTATAAACTGCAGTTCTTTCTTGGCTTCTTGTTTATCTTCGTCTTCAAGGGAATTCGTACTTTCTCCAATTATTCCCATCTCATTATTTCAAGAATAGCCCCGGTCATTGCAGTCTTGCAGGTCAACGAGGCTCTGGCGTCTGGACATACGGTCATTATAATCAGTGTGCGAATTAACGGGGGGATGCCGTGGACCCCCCCCCACAGAAAATTTTACCCCCGGCAAAAGATAATTGCTTTTATCCCTCTCAAAGAAAATAGTATTGAAAGCATATATTATACCATTTCTTAGCTATGTAACAAACCAAATCAATCGTGTCCATTAATGGTCTTGTCATCAAAAATTTCCCTGCCAAAAAGTAGGCAGCCTTGTGGATTCAAGAAGGACACCATTCTGACCAACCTTACCGAGCCGAGAGAATTTCCATATAAGTTTTCATGGCATAGTGCTGATGTTTTTGAAGTATTGAAGTGTTCACAAAAAACTTGTAGGCAGGTTAGATGGACGTTAAATTTGAACTTGGTAATATAAATTTTGTCAAGTTTTCGGGTGTTACTAGTTCGAAAACTCTTTTTGGGCTTGAGTTTGAGTTTTCTTGGAATGTAAATATACTGTTTCTAAATTATATATAAATGTTATCTTAATATTTAATAACTTAGCTTAGAACCAATTTTCTAAGGTATTAGAATCGCAAGGCAAGAGTTTAGTTGTACTAACTGGTAACATATACAAATTTCCATACGGAAGAAACCCTCCAGAAATTAAATCACTTAGTGGGCATCCCCCTTCTCAAAACAAAAAAGCTTAATTCGCACAGTGATTATAATCCTATGTAAGGCTGTTTTCTCCTGTGTTTTGTTCTTGTATGTGCTGAATACATGCTTAGAGTCTCAACTTTAAGGATACTTTAGTCCTCAGAGACAAGTGAAACGTCGCCCGACCCTGTGGCCGAGTGGTTATCACATCGCGCTGCGACGTCAAGGGTCCCGGGTTCGAATCCCGGTCGGGCTTGGTTGTTTGTGAATGTCCATTCATCAATTTCATCATTTCATCACTCATTCCCATCTTCGCAAATTAGCCAAGAGGCACAAAACGCGAAGTAAAATAAACTAAATCAATCAATTAATCAATCAACAAGTGAAAGGTATGGGGTTGGGTCTCATATAATGTGATGGGTGCAAATAACCCAAGTGTTGAGACACCCAAAAATTGTATTTCAATCCATCAATCATTTCCAAGAATCACTTCAGTCACTTTCTCCTCTTACTATGTCCAAACATTAATCTTGCAAGTTGTGAGTTTCTTAATATAAAAATATATGTTTCGTATGGTCTTACTATAACTATTAAAATACATTCCTATGTTCCATTTCGCTCTTTTACACCTTAAACCTCTAACCTTCCTCACTGCAACTCCCAGACATTCAAGTAACGCTCCTAATTGCATAGGCTACAGAATCAGTTTAACAGTACTTCAAATCAAATAGATATCTTGATCTCTTATCATCAACCTTCTTTACATGTCCTTAAACAAATAACACTTATAATTTAAAAGTCTCTGTAACCTTTCACAATTTATCACATTGTTTCCTTCAGTATCTTAGGGTTTATATTCTTGATTTCCATAATAGCTACTTTTTATCTTGGTAATTCAATTGCAATGCCTATCAAGTTTGTTTTAAGTCCACTTTATGCACAGTAAGGTTAATCGGGACTGAACCTACAGTTTAAAGTGGGATCCGAACCACTATGAGCTCCCACCAGGTATCGAACCCGGGGCCCCTTGATTACAAAGCGACGACGCTACCACTGCGCCAACGGGGTATGCTCCTATCAAGTTTGTAATATTACACAGCAATAAAGATTGTGACTATAATAAGCCTAAATCGCCGTAATTTCAAACCAAAAATTATACATAGTTTTAAATGATACAGTCAAGTAATCTACAGCTGACCTTGAATTTTTAAAGTTCAAATTGCACCATCCGTCTTTTGCACTTAAAACACCGTAAGATACAATTTATTATTAGAACTAGCTGTCAAAGACGAATAATGTCTGATACTATAATGACAACAAGAAAGACGCGTATAATGTTTAGTTTCGGTCGTAACAAGAGATTTTGTATTTACATATTTCTTGTTTTGTGTTACTTTTCTGCCACTTTTGGCTAATCACGACGATGAAGATGAATGATGATTAAATAAAATTGATAAAGAGACATTCAACGATGACCTTCGATAACGATATCGTCATTCCATTACTCAACATGCTCGACCATGGAGATGGTCCAAGGAAGAGAGAAATACGAAGTGCTTTATGGACAGCTCGCATAAATACACTTTATGTCCTAAATTTTTAAAGCAGTTTGAGTATCTCCAACATTAGATACACAGCACCAGACAATTCACTATTTATCAACTGTAACTTCACCAATCCCTGCCGAATATATGTGGCATTTGTTCAATTCCTTATGGAGGTCAATTTTCTGCAAATCAAGAAAGGTTTGCGTGCTAAGTGTCAAATCCTGCATGGTAAATGTTCTCACGGTGCCTTTGGTACGAATTTGTAGAACATCAAAGAGCGTGATTGTAAACCACTCAGTGATAACCTTTACGATGAAAATGTGAACTTTATAATTCTATTGTTGACTTTTATTGAACCTTTATTTTTTCCAATTCATTTGAAGAAGGTTGCCATACATAGCAACCTTGGAAAACAGGCTAAGTTTCTTTCAGAATTCTGCTCCAGTTTTCTGTTTGCAAAGTCATTATGCCCATTACGGCTCCAAGGTAGTGTATCCTACACACACATGTTAAACGCGTGAATTTGCACTGCTCCTAAGAGCATATACAATCTTAAGGAGAAGTATAAATACTCAATATAGCCTGTAATAAAATGCAGCACCATTTGTTGTAATAGTAATATTTTTAACTTCAGCCCACTGAAAAAACATTTACAATGTTGCAAAATTAATTAGCTTCACGAAGTAAAATGTACCAATGTTAATGGACCATTTACTTCTATAAAGTGAAACAAACACTGTATTATAAGGTGAGGAAATGTAACTCATTCTTCAAACAATGATTTATTTGCGAATAAACACCTAATAGTTAATTAAATATATGTTATGCCAAACACCAGTAAGAACATTTTGTTAACTTTTCTTGTGTTATGTATGGCTCCTTTGAATTAATCGCCAAGGACTTAAGAACTGGAAATGTAAACTTCAGAATATCTTTTTCACATGTGAGCACAGTTTTAAGTCTTGTGATCTACTGAAAGAAGTCAATTCAAATTTTACCATTACAAAAACATCTAGGTAAGTGTAGCTACTGTTATGTTTATTACAAGCCGTAGACATATTTCTTTGTGTAATAGCATGTCCAGAGCGGGGTTGAAGATAATGATTGATCCCTAAGTCAATCAAATTCCATTCGTGATAGTAAAATATGTGAGCGAAAAAGAACAACCCCCGCGTCATGAAATTCATGGTTTTACTAAAGTCTTTACATGTCTCTACAGTAACTTTCAACCATCATAGTTTTTCAGTGATGTCACCAAAGAGGGGATAGCAGGTGGCCTCCCCGATCTTATTGTCCGCCCCTTAACATCCCTCCCATAGCCAAAAGGTTCAAATATACAATCTTGGTATGGTAAAAAAAAGGTAAAGTTTCCCGTGCATATAGCATGAAGCATATAGCATGAAGGCACATTTAGAGGATGTGAGGGTAGGGGCCCACACATTCTCGATCTCGGCCATTTTGGAGGTGATGTGATCAGCACCACGTCCGGGCGCCTTTACCCCCAGGCTTGGCCCCAGGTACCCATTGATTCGAGTCTGGGTGAGCCCCACAGCCGATTTATTGCGGGGACAAGGCCGGAATCGAACCCGGTCCCGCGTGACAGTCAGACGCTCTACCGACTAGAGCAATCTTGCTCAAATCTTGGTATGGTATTTAGGAGTATATTAATCAAGACTGTCCCGAAATACCCTCTTTGTATTCCCACTAATTTATTCTGTCGCCGTCACAAATTTTTACTTGGTCATTATAGCATCGAGTGTTCCAAAGAAAATGAGCTTGGATCTTAATGCAGAGCTTTCTTTCCTTACAGCCAAAGGACCGTCCAGGAGATGAAAGGATGGGACGTCTTCAGAGTCCTTCCTCCAGAATCGGAAACCGGGTCCATGGCCAACCAGCGCTGCATGGAGATCACCGTCCGAGTGCTCAAAGTGGTGGCCTACCTCTTCACCTTCATCATGGTCCTTGGATCGGGCGTCGTCGCCAAATTGGCTGTCCTCTTCATGACGTCACACATCAAAAAAGATAAAGTCGTTGAGCATTGCAGTAAAACAATAAGTAAGTATTTAAATGTGGTAAATCGTAAAAATTCAATATTGCTTAAAGCACTGGCCACTGGAACGAGGAGACAGGGGTACATTATAAATAACACATATATTTGCAACTATTTGTAACTGAAACCAACTTTTACAAAAAGAACGATCAATTAGCAAATGTTATTCTCTTTTATTTTGGTTATACCTAATTTCTTTGTGTACAATGAGCCGTTTTCAAGATATTATTATTTGTTTTTATTTTCAATGTCAATTTTAGCGCCATTTTTTCAAGATGGCGGGAAACCTTCGGAATAAGATTTCTCGATTATTTCTACCGAAACAATTTATGTTGCGTTTGGTTCCCAGATGACTTTATTTTCACTAGACTAGACAGTCAAATTACCGTCTCATGTCACATTAACATTAGAATAACAGCAGCAGTTTCCTTACCCCATCAGATCGTGTCCACTCTTCTCGTCTAGTTCCCAGCTGACACATCGCAGAGCTGAGAATACATACTTCTAAGAAATTCAACAACTTGAGCGAACGTGGAAGAAGGATCGAAATGAGTTTTGGGATTAACTAAACTGTATAAACGAAGTTCTCTGTAACTTGAAAAAGAGCGAAAACGTGCTGAATGAAACCAAAAACGTTTAAAATATGCCCAGTCGTGCAAAAATGGTCAAATATGCATACACATGCCACAACGAAGCATCTTTCATTAGTTCTTCATAATAAATTTCAATAAATTTCTGAAACATATAGCATTTATCGCAAATTATATGCAAACTCATATTTTCTATTATTTCTTATGCAGTCTCAACTACTGCCCATCTTTGATTATTGTGACGTGGTTCATGGGGTTAATTTAACAAAAAAGAATGCTGAAATTGTTCAAAAAGTATAGAATACTTGCAAACGTTTTACACTTGATTTAAAAATAGGGATCACATATATTGCGCTACTTAACATGATGCGTCGTAGAAAACTACATCTGGCCTGCACAATATTTAAAATTATGCAGACAAAGACATTGAAATACTCAGTGCTTTTTTCTGGGAAGAATGGTACCGATACTCTTCAAGTTGGTTTGTAAGGGACCTTTCAGACTGAAGCGACAAGAGGGACGTGCTTATTTTAGTGTAGCTTCAGTACGAAAGGTTGCATTTATTTGTGAGGATTCGTTTCCAAGTGACACTTGTTGCTTGTCGCGTGTCTCTTGTCGCTTGTCACTTCGGTCTGAAAGATCCCTTATTGTGCTCATTGTACTCAAAATATTGTGGTATGTTCATAAATGACCGTGCATCTATATAATTACACGCACGCACACACACACACACACACACATTTCTGTCGTTAAAATAAAATGTTGTTAGCTTTATTTCCACGCCGGTAGGGCGTACCTTTGCGAATCACCAGAAAAGAATCACTGGAAATACTTATACGACAGTCGACAGACACCAATTTAGACACGAAATACACAATTACGAGTATACGACTCGAAACTCAACAAAAGTTCATCTGGACAACTTTTCAAAATCTACGTTCCTGTCATCTTTGAAGTTGCCTCTGCATACTGTTGGAATGCGCTATTACCAGATGCTACCTTGTGTGCTACTTTCAACAGCTTTAGAAGAACAGTAACAAAATTACTTCTTGATGAGCAGGGACAGAGTCCTGCAGTACATATGACAGCATGCTTTCCTTAAAATCAAAATAAAATACATGCTCAATTTTGAAAAATAAACGAGTAACTTTTGATTTGTGTTAATACGTATTTTTTAATCTATTTCATAGTGTTACTTACTGTATTTAGTTGGGATAACTGTAATTCAATTCTTGTATCTATCATAGTAGTATTATATTTTGATTTATTTGATTGTACAGTCACGGACACTTCTGGGTTGTAACAAACCTATTGACATTCAATGGAATCATTACAACCCAGAAATGGCCGTGACTACAAGTTTCGTATTTTAATCCTAGCTTACCCGTGCCATACGAGAAACTTACCTGAAGGGAGGAGGGACAAAGAGGCCCACACTTTTTTTTATTATTAAAATTCAAGCAATAATTTTGTTTTTGAATCACTGCTTCCTTTATATGTGCAGTTATTTATTAATCATAATAATTACAAAAATTACCATCATTAATAAGAAATAATAACCATATATTGGATGAGTGCCACACACATATTTTACCATTCACTAAAACTCACAAAAACATAAAAACATTTCAGTAATGCTTATTTGTTTATAGAGGTTTTTTAATTATAATAATTACAAAAATTACCATCATATCAAGTAATTGTACACTCTCACTGGCATGAGTGTCTTGAATGAAATGCATTCAAAAATGGCGCCTGATACGTCCTTCTAGTGCATTTTACCCCCTATTTACATTACATTGGTGTTTTTATGAACAAAAGTAATAGAGAAATAGTGGGAACACCTTAGGGAACAATGCAATTTTTTTAATTTTTTTTTTATAAAAACTGTCATAGTTTAAAAATCGAAAAAATTGAGGTGGTGGGCCTGACAGCCCCAATCATCCGAACTTCCTCGGCTAAGCTAGGGTTAAGCGGTAGAGCAGCCACAGGCTTAACTTAGCTCATAAGTAAAGAATTTTTAATTCTAATTCTAAAATCCTTATGTTCTAGTTTATTTATCTTCTTTCCAGGTCAAGGCAAGCAGTTCGTCACCAAGCTTCCGGAAGAGGACCGCATAGTGTTCATGTGGTGCCTTCTCTTCGCCTACCTGGTGCCTGAAGTTGGTACGCTCATCCGATCCGCCAGGATCTGCTTCTTCAAGTCGTGGAGGAGGCCCAACATCAGCGACTTCGTGGTCGTGTTCTTCATGGAGACTCTGCACACGATAGGCATCGCCATGCTCATGTTCATCATCCTTCCGGACCTGGATGTCGTCAAGGGAGCCATGTTGACCAACGCCGTGTGTACGGTCCCAGGAATCTTCGGTGAGGCATGCTTCTTTGTTCCCCGTAGAAGTTGTGCAGTATCCTTGTGTTTTGTATGTGTAATGTAATGTGCACGTCTTTCTTAAATAATTTACTCTGTCTTGGTATTTACCCATTAATCATGATGGATCAAATTATAGATACACCATGAAAATACAAAGAACTTTGGTACGTTTATCATTTCACAGGCATAACTCGGAGTTTAACTTCGGGAGGTTCAAGTTAATTAATGAAATGTCAAAGGGAATGCATTGTATGCGCACATATGGTAGGGTGCAATTCGCGATTAAAATTAACCGATATGCCATCTGGTGGGATTTCAAGGAAGTACTCTAAGTAGGATACGTTGTGTTGAAGTCGTTTAAAGCATGGGGAATATGCGAGAGAGTAAGGTCTACTGTTCAGGTTTTTTTTGCTCTAAATCGTTTTATGGGTCAGAACAAATTAAAAGTTTTCATGCTTTTCCACCCCGTGGAATCAAGAAAATGAAATTTGTTAATAAATCAGCGATAACGTAATTGACAGAAGATTGGTATGGGGAATATAACACTGTAATCCGGCAAGGAAATTACGAAGAATGCACGAGTCTGATTACTTTATTTTTCGAGAGATAAATATATATTACCATGAAAGTAAAGTTTTAAATTGTACTTTATAAATAAAGCTTTTTTTCCGAACAATCATGAAGCGTCTTACCCAATGCGTCAATGTATTACCGGTATTACGTATGTGCGAAATTTGGAACAGGTGCAAGTCGATTAAGAGAGAAGATGAAAATAGTTTGAGAATGAATTAATGTCAAATGTAACCAGAAAGAAAAGTGGACCTGCTAATGTTACTATTTCATTCAGTACGATGTCCTTTTTCAGTGAGTATAGCCTGGTCATGAAATCGTGAATATTATTATTAAACCAATCTTTCTCTTTCGAGAAAGAACTGCAACGATATGTTCGCAATTTTCTCCTGTCCTAGCTTTTCAAGTACAGGCTAATTTCAATTCCTTTATTTTCAAATAATTTCCGAGAATCCCAGTTACAACATGACGTGCAGATGATACAGCACTGCTTTGGACAACCAGTGCGTATACATAGTTTCGTCTGCATTTTCCGTGTTATTTTTGCCTATCATAATTAAATGCTTCGTTCTCAGTACAGCTTCACGTTTGTTAGAGTATCTGGAATTCACATCGCATTCGCAATAATTAAAATTAATGCGTAATTTAAACGTTTTCTACCATATCAGTCATGACAACACGCTGCTACTTTGTACTACTGATGAATGTAAACAAAGATTTATCCTACTTAGAGCGGCCATATTGGAAGCGATACTAGCGCTCAGGTGGTAATTTTAATCGCGAATAGTGTTGATTTCAATTACATTATTAGGTGGTACGGCTGATATAAACAACACTACATACACACACGCGCGTGCGCATATATTTATATACACATATATACACAATCGATTTCCATTGGCATTACATACATACAAGGGAAAGTTGCCCAAATCACACCAGTTTTAAAATAAATGGACGTGGCTGCAAAACAAGTAACGTGACTTAAATAGTTTTTGATATACCAGCTCGTAAAGGGAACTTTTACCTCTCTTCATATGTCTTTGGAAAATTTTATTTCAATTGGAAGTGCCAGAAAAATGTGAAATTCCAAACCCTTGCAAATGGTGCGATTTAGGCAACTGGTCTCCTAAATCGCACCACAGGGAGCTCAAATCGCACCTGTGTTTAAGAGATTGAGAAAGAACATGATTCAAAGGCTCAAAGACTATAAAATACTGTGACAAGTTGACAGTATGTTCATTTAGAGGCACAATCATTCCAAATGTGAAATATCAGTTCTTCAGTGTAAGAAATATGGAAAATGATAAGCAAGTAAACGCATTCTTGACATTAATTTTGAAGCTGGAAAAGTAAATACAACATTGGACTGTCGTTTATTTGCAAACATCACAAATTAAGAAATGTTGTTACTCGTTTTAGAGGCGCCGCCCTCCGTGGCGGAGTGGTTAGTACTTTGCGCTATGACGCCAGGGGTCCCGGGTTCGAATCCTAGACATGGATGTTTGTGAGTGTCCATTCATCAATTTCATCATATCATCACTCATCCCCATCTTCGCAAATTAGCCAAAAGTGGCACAAAAAGCGAAGTATAATAAAGCAAATGAATCAACTAAAGCAAATCGTTTTAGAGGCCAGGACACGAATCGTGTACCCAATTCTTGCACTCGATGGATTGCACCATGTTTTCTTCCACAGTATATCCGTATAGGAAGCAATTACATTGATAAAAAGTCCCAAATGTGCGTTTGGTATTATTATTATGTAATTTACAATGCCTTTGTATTTACCATACACTACAATTTTGTAGAATACAGACAGTTATCAATACAGAATCTGTTCTGAAGTACGTAATAACGATTACAGATTTGATGTAACTGTTAAATAAATGGCTGCACAGTGAGCGGATCGAGAAATGATTTTTTTAGAAATATTTCTTTGCAAACTGATAATTCATTTTATTATTAATTAAACAAACCGTCAATACGTTCATTACGCAGTGTTCCGCGACGTTCACTCTTTACATTTTTTCCCTTTGGTGCCTACTTTACCTCGGCCCCCTCTATTTGATGACGACTGACGTCACATACGTATATGATATCACAGTCATACATCCAGGGGCTCTTGCCATCTCTCTTGCCCCAGGACGTAATTAGGGGGGAGGCCAGGGGTCCGGATCCCCCCGAAAGACTTACTAAGTACAAAAGTCAAATAATGAAATAATAACATAACTAAAATTAAATAATGAAAATATACTTCTTGTTTAATGGAGGTTTTTTTTTATTTCCGCCAATTTTATTGGATGGCAAGAATTATATTTGGACCATACCATTTTCAATAACAGTACAAAGAAGACTTATGCAAGATTTATTAATGCATTAAATATTACTAGAAACTTCACATTTCGTCAACTCGGTCTAACATCCTTTTTTGATATTCTATAAATATTCATATCTTTATTTACAAGTATTTGAAATTTATATCCTTGTCAGGGCAGTTGTGTTTTTTTGTGCTTTTTACAAATTTTACAAATTTTGCGACCTTAACTATACGTAAGCTAGATAATGAATACGTGATGTTATATCATTGTCCTTATGGAATAAAAATATAGTATTAACTAATTTAAATATTTTCATTAATACTATATTAATTAATTTAATATATTTATAATAATTTTAATTTAAACATTATTGTCATTTTTTGTATTGCGTGGTTTGGGAGAGTCGGCGGGACAATTATGGAGCAAGTCACCGATGCTTTGGCTAGCCAATCAGGTTTTCTTTCTATCAGTAATTTTCATAGCACCTGGTATTGCACTCGAACTCAGTTAGCCGGACCCTGTGGCCGAGTGGTTAGCACATCGCGCTGAGACGCCAAGGGTCCTGGTTTCGAATCCCGCTCGGGATTGGTTGTTTGTGAATGTCCCTTCATCAATTTCATCATTTCATCACTCAAGACGTTTCATATTACTGACAAATAGCCCACAGTAATAAAACTTTGGAAAATACACTATTTCTCATTATTTTCATTTGTCTTGCGTTGTTTCTCAGGCTTGCTGTCCAGAAACGACAAAGAGACGAAGCGGTACATTAAGGTGATCGTCGACATGGTAGCCATCGCTGCTCAGGCGACGGCCTTCGTCGTCTGGCCCCTTCTCGACGGGAGAAAGCACCCTCGTCTCTGGCTCATCCCTGTGTCGGTGTTGCTGACATCTTGCGGTTGGTGGGAGAACTACGTCACCAAGCATTCTCCAGTGGGTATGTACATTTTTTCTGATTTCAAAAAGTGATGATTTGTCTTAGGTTAAGGTTACCAGACAGGATTTTATCCAGAATGGCGGGGGGGGTTAAGTTTGGAAGTAACTAAATAACTTGTAACACAGTTACAAATAACAGTTACTTTTTTTAGAAATTCTCACTGTAACAGATACTTTTAAAAGTAAGCATAGCTGTATTTGTAACAGAGTTACTTTTCTGCAATAGAAGTAACATTATCAACAGTTACTTTATGACACTTAAATTGATAACTTGAATATTTGTAACTTGTGGAAAAGCTAAACTTAGCATCTCTGTTTCCAACCTTGTGTCTTCTCTGGATGTTACGGTGAAAGGATTTTCATGGAATCACCTAAGGTAAGGAACTAAGCTCCCTTAAGCTAATTAAGAACATCCATACTTTATTGCAATTCCTTTCTAATTGCTCACGGGAATGAAGACTTAAATGTTTTGGTGTAATTTTGAATGCATCTGTTGTCCTTGTGTGCTGTATGCTTCTTTCAGCAGTATAATCTAATTACATATTTCAACTAAAATAATTAATTCTTCCAGGTTTTGTGAAGACCCTTGGAAGAATCAAGGAGCGCTTGAAGAGAACCCGCTACTTCACCTACATTTTTGTGTCCCTGTGGAAGATGGTCTGCTTCATGAGCTCCACCCTGTTCATCATGTACGTTAAGGGCGAATCCATCCCCAACCTCTTCTCCATGTTCCCCATTGGATTCTCTTCCCATAAAATTGAAGTGACAGAGGTAAGATTTAGCTTATGCAGTGCTGAATGGAACAAAGAATAGTCTGGTAAGATTTAGCTTATGCAGTGCTGAATGGAACAAAGAATAGTCTGTGTTCAAGAGTAGTCTGTATTCAAGAGTAGTCTGTATCAAGAGTATTCTGTATTCAAGAGTAGTCTGTACTCAGTAATAATCAAGATGGAGAAACGGGATCAAATCATGGATCTTCTTTGTGAGTGCCAATTCATCAATTTCATCATATCATCACTCAACCTCATCTTCACGATTAGCCAAAGTAAAGTAAAATTAACAAAATCCATCAATACAGAGAAATGATGAAGGATATCATTGTTGTGAACACTGTTCTGCATTGTTAGGAAACCCAGAGTGAGTTAAGTTTAATGCCATCCTTTTTCTTTTATTATTAAACAAAATTTTCAGTTGCTGTTCTTTTTCTTTCATGTAGTGACTACTTTCTTCTATTCAGCAGTTTATTATAATAACATATTATAGATTTTGTAAACATTGTATTAGAATAATACTTACTTCTGTTATCCACTTAATTTTAATCTTGCACATTTCGACATCACAGGTACAAGGAAAATCTCTTTAACTATTCTCTGTCCACTGTAAGGATGAAGTAAATGAAAACAAATACACATGGCATCCGAGAAATCCTATTTGTTGGTCAAATGATAGCTGTGTATAATTCCTGTGTGCAGGAACTAGCTCAGGGGAATGGAACTGTTTCTTAGAAGTCATGTGGTTATGTTTACATTAATGTTCATGCAGTTGATGGAAATGCTAATTATTTATAACAAAGGCTATGTGTTTATGAGTAATAACTATTTTACATTGAAAAAAAGATACACATATTTCATTTCGACATAAGAAATATTACCTAAGTTCTAAGTATAAAATGGGTTCTGAGTCAAATACAACTAGAATTGTGTCTTACAATTCAAAGTACAGTAGTTATAATTTTTATATGTTTGTAAATTTGTTAAAAGTAGAAAAAAGTTGATTATAACACGTCCATGTGCATAGATCAACATCTAAATTAGAATTATCAAAATATTTATTTTCAACTAACATGGATTTATTATTTGGTTTCCATGTGAAGTGTGCTAATTTGAAACAGAAATTTCTACCTTTGTAAATTACAACAATTTGGACTTAAATACAAAATTGTTGCTATAATTTTGCAATTACTATATTTTGTAATGTGTAACTTAACTAAAAATTTTTAAGAAGAAATCTGGCTGTTATTAAATAATACACAATTTCAGCATATTAGTGTATGGTATGTGCTTCTATGAATTATCTTTGGATAGTTTAATCATTGAATGCAATTGTACCGCAGGTGAAATCTGATCTAGGAGGAAGCATTCTTCCAGATCTTCTGGAGGCACATTCCACAGGCGACACAGTCATGGTCGAGGCTTCTTACAATGCAGCTATCTACGTTCTCATCATTCAAGTAGTTGCAGCTTACCTCTGCTATGTGTTCGGTAAGGCTGATTATAACTACTTATCACTTTAAATGAATTAATGAAAGTACAATTAGTAATAATAAACGATACTTCTTAAATATATATATATATTTATTTATGCTAACAATAATAATGAACACATGCAATTTTATTACCTGCTCAATCTTTATTCAAGTCTCAAATTACAGAAAATAGTGTTACAATATTACATTTACATTTACAACATGTACGTATGCACATACACACTCTCCCTCCTTCCTCCTTTACACACACACACACAGACACACATACATAAACATAGACATGTAATACATAATGTATACCTATATATCTTGGTGACAGAACACATTGACTACTTAACTGTGATAACAAAAATTTTCAGATATTTACCCATTTAACCTGAATCACACAAAACACCTATTACAAACAGTGGTACAATATATAATTCCAACAAACTCCAATATGACAAATGGAATCCTCACAATAAATCATTATCATTATGGATTGATGATTACATATGCACAATTATAAGTCATGACTATGCATAAAAAAAATTCAATACTTTAAAATCCATACACTATATCCCTGAACACCAGTCCCTTTGAGGGTTCAAGGCCATAACTGTAACTTGACAGGGGGAGAGCACTCAATCCTCCAAAATTTCAAGGTTTATTAAAATTATTAAAACTTACATGTTAGGAGTTTTTCTTATTCAAGATTCCTGAACCTAAGGTTCATGTTCTACCCACAAAAGTGTTAGATCCCAAGTTGCATTGCTGTTCAAAGCCATCTGCTGAGTAATATATAGTTGCTCTTTGTAGTAACTTATCCACGATTTTTTCAGAATTCAAGAAAGTTTAGGATGCAAACAAAATTTTCACCCAAAATATTCACAAATCGGTGTTTCATTGTCATTAAAGATGTATTGAGGAATATTTGTGGTATTACAAGAGGGGGAGGGGGAACATGAGTAGATATATTGCAAATACTTCATAATCAATTTTACAGACATTATACATTTGCAGTCACGTATTTTTTGTAGATTCACATAACTTCCTAATTGCTCTCAATAAGTTGCATCAATGCAAAAACATGTAAGATCTACCATGAATCAAAGTGAGGGTTTCTGGTTCATATCATTTGTATTGATCAGTATCTGATATTGACATAGACAAAAAAGTCATCAAATCTCTTTTCATGTTCCCCCTCCTTAAAAAAAATGAGTTACACATCATTCAAGAGGTAGAATCTGCCACGACAAATAATGTTGCTATTTGATTTTAATTACTTATACCTGTGCACCACAAAATATTATTTTTGTTATGATTATTTTTTCATTGTATTCATGGTTTTACAAAGAATATCATACATGCCAGCAAATGTGCTTGTCATACATATTTCTAGTTTCAAATTATTCAACTGTATATTCGTCAGAAACCACCAGCAGTATCAAATGACAAATAACTGAGATACACTAATATGATAAACATAGATGTCGTAACGTGATTCATTGTTCACTGGCTCCCTGAAACTTCCACATGCCCCCACCTCCAGATTTTTCTCAGCTCAGAGAAAAATATTATTTCCTAAAAAATCTTAAAATATTTTTTTCAAACCTTTGCATGTAGATCCCAATCAGTATATTATTATTTTTTTGTTATTATCCTTGGTGGGATATAAACTAAGTTAAATAGAAATATAATAATATTAATGTAATATAGATTTAAAAAACTGCTACTAGTATATATTAATCAAAACTTAATCTGACAACGAACTTGTGTGAGCATGTGGTTAAAATATTATGTAAGTAAAATTGTAAATAGTATATTGCCCCTTCCCCAAAAAAATACATCAGTCTAACTACACCCCTTGGAATGTAACAGTTTCAAACCCTGAAGGAACACCAATAAAATTGCTGTAATGGTTTCTGGAGTTTATCTTCCATAACAAATGAGAAATGAATTAAAGAAATGCCAACACTAATATATGACTTGCATATACGTACTTATCACAATGGTTTATTTTTACTGGAACATATGCTGTTTTGTTTCTTTTTTCTAAAGGCTGCCGGTAACTTGATGCCATTGTGTTTATCCATTTCAGGAAAATTTGCTTGCAAAATCCTGATTCAGGGATTCAGCTTTGCTTTCCCTGTGAACCTCACCATTCCTGTTGCAATATCTTTCCTAATTGCCGCCTGTGGGTTACGAAATGGTGACCCTTGCTTCTTCCATGGCTACATTCCCGACTACCTGTTCTTCGAAGCACCACCTGTGTATCTCCTCAACGACTTCATCTCCAAGCAGGTGAGTGGATATTCATAAGAAAGTTTAATAATAAGTAAATTGAAGAAAAGCAACCACCAGTCTCCTTGCTCCAGGGTGAGGCAACTACTTTGTTATTGATGTCCATGCTTTAATCTCCTCTGTGTCAATTGGCTTAAATTTCGATCAAAATTTGTTGTTGCTTATGCCAGAAACACATCAAGAGAATCGCCTTCAGCAGGTTGCCTAAATATGTAATGTTATTTATGAAATTATCTATTCATAACTGCATTATTCTAATTCTAAATTATTAACGATACACATAAATTTTTATGTACATTCAAGGAGTTAAATTTCATTGCAGCATGCATGGGTATGGCTACTGTGGTTACTCTCTCAAACGTGGATCACCCTTCACATCTGGACTCCAAAGTGTGAGCGACTGGCGACCACAGAGAAGCTGTTTGTGACTCCCATGTACAGCTCCCTTCTGGTGGACCAGTCTCTTGGTCTCAACAGGAGAAGGGATGATGAGGCAGATGTTAAAACAGAGGTATGGACCCCTGCTGTCCAATTCTTTACTTATTTAATATTGTGTCCTACGAAGCCACCTGCAGGTTTTTTTCTCAGGGGCAGTAGTGCTTAAAGTGGGGTAAACGTGGAGTGATGCTTCTTTCCTCCTCCCAGTTAAGAAAATGTTCATAAACCATCCCCAGAAATAGGATAATTTGTATAGTCACTGTCATCTGCTGTCATTCACGGCACCCCTTGTTAATGTTTTCATGCCAGAATTTCACCCTTTGAATTATATGAACTCTTTCCAGATATCTCACGGAGGGCAAATACCCCCTGGCGCCCTAAGTGTCCTAATGGACAGCTTTTTATCTTACAAGAAGATGAACAGAAAGTGTATGTAAATTAAGAATGACTTATTCATCAGACTAATTCATGCTGATAGCCTTTGGTTTCAGTCAACTTTATTTAGGAGCATGACACTTTCCTGGCTTCTCACAATTTCTGGTATTAATTTGCTATCCCAAATTAGTGTACCCCAAGGCTCTGGTTTGCTGGGGCTAAATCTGGCCCTGCCTGCACTTGCGACTCGGACCACATTTCAGGCAAGTTTTGCTTTTTGCAATACCAACAGCATTTTCCAGCTCCATTTTGAAATCGAGGTTATCTTCTTGGTTGTGAAAGCAATATCCAGTACACCATGGTAGCTATATGTAAAATACACCTAAATAATATTTGTTTTTGCTAATTTTGTGGTACCTGTTTTGAACACATGTTTCTTGCAGGATCTGGAACTGGACAAAGACCCGACAAATGACGAGTACTATGAAACAATCTCCGTACACACAGATGCCAGCAGCTCCACGCCAAAGACAGTGAAATCTTCCGACCACATCACCCGCATCTATGCCTGTGCCACAATGTGGCACGAGACCAAGGAGGAGATGATGGAGATGCTTAAGTCCATATTGAGGATGGATGAGGACCAATCAGCGAGAAGAGTGGCGCAGAAGTACCTCCGGGTGGTCGATCCTGACTACTATGAATTTGAGAGTAAGCTATTGCTTATTAACATCCTCTTGTATTTTTTTCATATTTGGTCGTTCTGTATTGATTTTATGCCACTTTTGATGTGGTGATGATGATAAATGGTGATTAGATACTATGAGATGAAATAAAAAACACCATCACAAGCATGCATGGACATGACACAATATAAATCCTTAGAGGATTATTCTGGTTGTGGGTCGAGGCATCACATCCTCATTAATCCACAAAAGTGCCATCCAGGTTGTACTGCATAGAAGAGAGATTGAGATTTCAGTGCTTTACCAGAAGGGTACCTCCATTAGCAACCTTGTCCCTGCATTTGTTTAAATGTATTTGTATATTTACTAATATTCCCTAGTTTTTCATATACTGTACATGGATGTCAGAAGGGGGATTGAACCGGTCCATTGACCCCCTGGAAATTGGCATTGTTCATGTGAAGTTATAAAAAAAAATTAGAGAGCTGTTGTTTTTATTATTCAATTAGTCAGTATTTTGATAAAGTAAAAATGTGTTAAATCAATAAAAAATGAGTGTAAAGTACAGGAACAATTTATGTTTCATATTTCATCATTTAAACCAAAGAATAAATGGTTTCACAGTTTTCAAAATAAAGTAAAATAAAGTTTTATCTGATAGGTAACACAACATAAACACTACGACTAAACTCTCCCCTTAATTTTAAAGCATTTTCTTGAACGAGGTGTGTAAATTTGAAAAACAAATTTAAATAATTATGCTTTTCAGTACACCAGCTGTAAGAAATGTAAAAGAAAACATAAAAGACAGTTGTGCTCGATATTCACTCATCTAGTGGATCAAGTAGAAGAGTCTCTAAAATGGTATAATAATAATAATAATAATAAATATAATTGGTTTTTTTATTACAATGTAATTAGTTATCATATTCTAATAATAATCATAAGCATAATAATAATATTCATTATTGTTATTATTTCTACTATTCAAGTTTTATCAATGGACTGAATCCCTCCCCCTTCCTTTTTACAAAAATTTCTGGCGACTCCCATGATACTGTATTATATTGGTTACTTTTCCATTTTCTGGAAAGCAATTATTATACAGGACTTGAGTGTTGAAAGTTGTCATTTAATATTGTATATCTCAGGTATTTCATGCACAAATTTTGTATTTCCATCTTTGCTGGTGTCTTTGTGATGTATATGTATCGATTGATTTCAGTTATCGACTGGAACAATCTAATGGAAAGCCCAATATTAACAGGTCACTCAAAAATATCACAATATTACAATTATATTGATTCTTGAGCTCCTATAAATTATCCAATTCAAAATAGTTTGTTCAATTTACGTCATATTTGGTAGTTTTTCAATTGTAGAATTTAAAAAAAATATATATTTGCTAGATTTTGAGATATTAGTAGGTTACTTAGATTGATTTCTGTATCTCATGGCCAGATATATGAGACAGTTGAGAGCTGAGTTACTATTTGGTACGTCTACCAAAATATGTCTTTAATGGCTAAGGGAGTTTCTGAGATACAAAATGTTTACATGGACAAACACAACGTGTATGTAAGGGTATTTTTTTTTTCAGCTTTGCCAATCATCACCCTAGAATTGAAAGAAGTCAAGTGGCAAAAGGCTCAAATACCCTCAGAATATACACCTTCAATTATATTTATTGATGATGATTTGATTTGTGCCATTATATTATCATGAAGCAATATTTTTAAATCAACATATCAATATATTTTTTAATTTTTCAGCGCACATATTCTTTGACGATGCCTTTGAGCTGAGTGATGAGAATGAAGATGAGAATGTGGTTAACAGATTCGTGAAGTTGCTGGTGGAGACAATTGACGAGGCAGCCACACACGTCCATGAAACAAGCATCAGGATCCGCCCGCCCAAGAAATTCCCAACACCTTATGGAGGTCGCTTGGTGTGGACTTTGCCTGGTAAAACAAAAATGATTGCTCATCTGAAGGACAAGTCCAAAATTAGACACAGGAAACGATGGAGCCAGGTGAGATGTTCAAAGCAAAGTTATGCTTGAATTATAAACATTTTGTAAGTAGGTTGGTATCTTCATTGTAGTGATCAGATAAGCATTAACACGTAACATAATTTTATTATCGGAATAATAGTTTAGTGCACTTGATGCGAAGGCCTTGTTTTGGAATCCTTCTAATGATCAAGCATTTATAAATAGTGACACAATGAAGCACAGAATTCAAGTCAGTGATCTGAAATGGAGGGGTGTGGAGTCAAGAAAATGTATGATAGATAACTTCTTTGGGCTGCATTTATGATTAGAAAAAATAGAAATAGTGGCTTAAATAGAGTAAATATGAGTACAGAATACCAGTGAGTGCCATGGAGTAGCTGGTTAGAGCACTGGATTTGTAGAAATATCACAGGTCTGTTGCAGGTTCAATCTTCCCCACCAGCAAAAATATATTTGTTCACCTGAAGATGAGAGAAGAGGTGTTAGAATAAGTGTTAGAATAAGTATAGTTTAGAACAGAAGTTCACAAACTTTTTCGTTTCATGGCACCCTTAGTGTTTCAAGATTTTTCCGAGGTGGCCAAAGCACTTGCAATGCTCCATTAGTGTGGTTAGGTTGCTTGCCTTGAGTTAAATAATAAACACATATTTCAAATTCACATGTAAAAAGTACTAAATACTAATACAATTCTAAAACCATGCGTAGACTAACCATGCGTAGACTAACACGTAGTCTCATTTCAGTGAAAATATTGGAACATTTCGCGGCTGCCCTGCAAGCCAACCACGGCACAAAGTGTTGTGCCACACACTTTGGGGACCACTGGTTTAAAGCACTATTAAATGAATAATGTCCAATTGACATTGCATGCTAATGTAGAATCATTGTCACCAACATTCAGTGAATTATAAGAGTACTTTCTCTCTCTCAGGTAATGTACATGTACTACTTGCTGGGGCACCGACTGATGGAGTTGCCAATCCCTGTGGACCGAAAGGAAGTAATGGCTGAAAACACTTTTCTTTTGACTCTGGATGGAGACATTGACTTCCAACCGGTAGCTGTGCAATTGTTGGTGGATCTCATGAAGAAGAACAGAAACCTGGGAGCTGCTTGCGGGAGAATTCATCCTATAGGATCAGGTAAAACTAGTTGTCAAACTATTCAAAGCAATGGTGAATTTGCATGTGCATACTCCTATGTCCTGTCTTGCTTTTAATAATTTAACATAGTTTCAATTACCGGTAAAACTATTTTACAATAAGAATTATCAGAGATTGAAAAAATTCAGAGTAAAATTCATAATAGATATTTCAATCAGAATGTCCTAATAACACCTCAAGTGATGCTTGTAGCATCTTCTTCACTGTAACTTCAATAATTTTCACGAACACCTTACATTTGTTGTTACTGACTTCAGGTCCAATGGTATGGTATCAGATGTTTGAGTATGCAATTGGTCATTGGCTGCAAAAGGCAACAGAGCATATGATAGGCTGCGTTCTCTGTAGTCCTGGTTGCTTCTCCTTGTTCCGTGGAAAAGCCCTTATGGATGACAATGTTATGCGCAGGTACACTGCACGTTCAGATGAAGCCAGGCACTACGTACAGTATGATCAGGGTAAGTACAAGTACTTATAAGTAGATGTATTGTATTTGCATTTTACAACTTAATTCTAATATTCCATTGTGCTGCATAGAATTTTCATAATCAATTCTAATACTTGTTAATTAGGTTTTTTTTTTCAAAGGATTTAAAGTATTCATTTTAATGCACTAAAAACTACATTCTTTCTTATTAATTTTTTTGGACACATTCATTCTTTTGGGAATGAAATATGCTTTAGTAAATTAATACACTAAAAGGAAGTATTCAAGTATGCTTGAAACTGTTTTTTGTATATGTGTGTGCCACCAAAATTAATAGAACACACACAAACACTTTCATTGTTAAGTGAGTACTTCATTTTAGTGTATTAACATATGGTGTTGAGAACTTACAGTTCAACTTCACTCTGTTTATTATTTCTATTACGTTAAGTCTCAAAACATTATTAGCCTTATAAACTTGTTCTATGTGCTACTCTTAGTAATTTTAATTTAAAACAAGACTCCAACATGAAGGTCAAAGATGCACTGTATAATCCAGGGTTGGGTATGAAATACTGGCCCACCTCATCTCATTCAATTGGTCTGAAACTATAATTTTTTTCTCGTACATTTGACCATTCCACTCCCCTCTCCATCTGGTATCATCACATCACCCCTCCCTCCCCAACTTATAGTTCATTATATATCCCATTACTTTAGGAGAAAGCTTAGTTTTAGACGAAATGAAATGCTCAACTTGGTATTATGAGATATAACCATGAAAAAAAAGTGTTTTCAAGACAAAGTTTGAAAATGTACTTTATAATGCATACTATAGAAAGTGCCATTCACTTTCCTGTGCTATGATTTTTGTCATTCTTCAGATAGTCGTGATTTTATCTTAATGATGTTGGCCTCCCCAATGGCGTAGTGGTACCCTCATCACCTTGTAATAAAGGGGTTCCGGGTTCGATACCTCGTGGAGGCACATAGTGGTTCGGATCCCAGTTTAAACTATAGGTCCAGTCCCAATTAGCCTTTCTGTACATAAAGTGGACTTAAAACAACAATTAAATTGATATTAATGAATACGAAAATGGTGGAAATACATTTAAGTTCAAAATATTAATTGCAATGCTATTATTCCTAAAATATCACTTCAAAAATATTATAATTGTAACATTCTTTGAACAAAGTATACAGGCAAAGTAAAATATCAATATGTTGAAATTTAAATGTGTTAATGACATTATAAATGCAAAACCTTAGGGATTATAACGATGTGTTCCTGTTTTTCACAGCAAAAGATATTTAACATTATATGAAAAATGCAAACAATTCATAATTTTTGTAAGATTTCAGTGGTTTCTCCATGCAACTAGAATGAAGATAGGCACATTATCATCTTCATTTATACAAGATTAAATAATAATATATCCACAGTTGTAGATAATTTAATGCATGAATATTTCATTTCAACAGGAGAAGACAGATGGCTCTGTACTCTACTGCTGCAGAGAGGGTATCGAGTAGAATACTCTGCTGCTAGCGATGCTTACACACATTGCCCAGAAGGATTCAATGAGTTCTACAACCAACGTCGAAGATGGGTTCCATCGACAATAGCTAACATAATGGATCTGCTTGTGGACTACAAAAGGACTGTTAAGATCAATGACAACATCTCCATGCCTTACATTGCTTATCAGGTTTGTCTGCCAGTTTAATGTAAATGTAATACATAATAGCTTATATTGTTATGATATATCATATGATATTTATTGCCATTTATACAAGCACTTTGGCTGTGCATTGAAGACTAAAATTGGCTGATGTGCGGAACGATGCGATTTCCCAACACTTTTGTTTTTGGCACTTACAAAGTTTACCACTTTTAGTCCTCCATTCAACGGTATTTACTTCTTCTTTTTGTAATGGTGCAGCTTCCTATTATCGGTCTGCACCCGGCAACTTTATAATGAAGTCTGTGAGCTCTCTCAAGTACATACTGGTTCAATTCTATCCCAATCTTCTCCCTCACAAGCTTCCTGATTTTTTCTTGCTCTGTTGCCTCGAAAATAAGGTTGTTTCTCTTCGATGACCGAAAATGTTGTCTACATCAGCCTCTGTTGCACAAAGCCTATGCCATAGATCTCCATTCTCCTCACACAAAGCAGGGTCTCCCCTATGGCACAGTGGTAGCGTCATCGCCTTGTAATCAAGGGGTTCCAGGTTCGATACCCGGTGGAGGCACATAGTGGTTCAGATCCCACTTTAAACTGTAGATCCAGTCCCAATTAGCCTTACTGTGAATAAAGTTGACTTAAAACACCAAATCAACCACTCCTCACACAAATCACAGTTCTCTCTAGAGCTCCTTGAGCTACCTTCCAATCAATGCTAATTCCATTTTGATGCTTGTCATCTTCTCGTACACCTCTTGCAGTGTCGTTTATTTTTATTTTCTGGAAAGCTGATGGTACACTGCCCAGTGCTTTAAGTTTGCTTAAGATGCAGTCCATTCATTTCCGAAATTTGGACCCAGATTCATCTCCACACCACCATTCACTAGCAGTGTTGTGAGTAGGATGGCACAAATGGTTGTCTCTATGTTCACATTTCTATTTTACACATCGAAGCATTTACTAGCAATTGAGTTTCTACGGGTGTTCCACAGCCTCACACACACTCTCCACAAACCAAGTTCCGTCCTCATCATAAGAACCATCACCTGACAATGTTGCCAATCACACCACATGGGAAACACATACAAACTCCATGGCAGTCCAAACGGAACTTCCAATTTGTATTGAATAGGCCATTGGCTAGATTTCTTCCCAGTAATGTACTTAGAGAGTGAGTCACCTTAATTATATCGAAGACATATTTGAAGGCCATATTGTTTTCAAGATTCCATCATTTCACAGCAGTGATACTTTTTTAATATTTCCATATTTGATGCAGTGTTGGCTTTCATTCATTGCCATACTATTTTACAGAATCAAATTTGCGTGCTTGGTAATATATATGCAATAAATGTTTAAAAGTATGGTAAACTTTAAATCGGCCTGTTTTGGTCTTGAATAAAATGAAAAGTAAATTTGTTAGGGGAGGAAGGGGGTGCTAATCTGCTTGTGTATAGAAATCAAGGTGACATCATAACAGGGGTGTGCCGTGAATTTTTGTGATAGGCAAGCAATGGGTTACTTTTTCATTTCGGCTAATTACAACATTTTCAAATGTAATATAGGGGGGCAAGGGTAAATTTGGAGCCAAAATTACCCAAAAACTTTAGGAGGGTATTGATAAAATTTGAGGGGTGAGGTGTGCATGGATAAATCACTGGTATACACACAGGAGGGGGCTGAAATTGTAAAGGAGGCTCTTACTTCCCACTGCTAACCCAGCCCCGACCATGTGTATTTTGTCATATTTTTCCTACTTTTAGCCTTTTTTAAGGAATATTGTGCAAAAGAGGGGTTATGACCCCCAACCAATACGTCACTACATGAGTGTGATTTTGGGAATGTTCATATCTTTGCACTGCATTATGGAAATTACTGAAGTCATTTTGGCCTGTAAAGTTCCATGTTCCAACAAAATGATTTATAAAAAGCATTGCTACAACATAACCACACAATATATAACTTCGTTGCTGACAACATGACGGATATGTCCTTGTAATGAACGGGCCTCAGATTCGATAATAATCGGTCGAGTGGTTTGGATCCCACTTTAAACTGTAGGTTGAGTCCCAATTAGCCTTACTGTGAATAAAGTGGACTTAAACAAATTCAAACATAATATTGTGTTTTACTGAGACACTTTTAACTACTTAATGAAAACTTTCCTGTTTTTCGTACTTGTTTTGGTTATGAATAGTTCAGGACATGGTCTTCCATGATTCAGTACCTCCAAGAAGATCCCTAATTCAGTCCTTACATTCACCACCCCAAATCGATGGCTCATCTCGTTTGTCAACCCTGGTTGTTATTTTCAATGTAGATACAAGACAGGAAAAAACCACACGAAAGAACAGAATAACACAGAACAATGGTCACAGTAAAGAAAACACGTATCTGCAACTCCCACGCTTCCAAATGCACCCTCTTCCTCACCCTATATGGAGTGTTACATACCCTCTATATTTTCAGAGTTACTGACCACATGACGGATATGTCCAGTATTGACTGGTGATTTTATTTCTCATACATACCATACGACCGGTACTCACTGACTAACTTCCTAAGCTAATTTGTTCATTACTGTTAAGTTTCACACGTTAATAATCACACCGAGTTAGGTGGTGCTATGGATGCATATAAAATTCTGGAAGTTAGCAACACATGTGACCAGCGTGGACGAGGTGTTTTCAACACCCTTGCTAAAGACGAAGCAGGCTGCGGACCGCTTGCAGTCAACCCTTTTTTTGATGAAGGAGAAAGGACAGTGACCAATGACCATGCAAGAACTGCATAGGTCACTCGAAAAGCGGGGAGAAAGGCGAGCAGTCCTCTTCCTTCCAACGTGGATCAGCTGTGCCGCATTGCCGAGTCTCGCGAAGGCTGTGGCACCTTTATGTTTGCAGCCAATATGACAGGAAATGAGAAGTCTACATATGTAAATATGTAAAAGTAGATATATTACACTCCAAGATGTATAAAGGCATTCAAGTTTTCAAAACAATAATTTAGGATATCAAAATTGTTTTTAAGAAAATAATCCTAACGGCGCTTGCTCTGTCTTCCTTTACCACACGCTTCTGCATCATAAAAAGTGTGTATCATAATATTAATATTTAAAGGGTTTCACAGTGAAGTGACAAATGATAAGAGACATCCCAATTTGAGCTTACACACTTAAATAACATGTGGCAAGTGACACTTCTTCACAAAATGTACACACTTGACTAGGCACATTCATTACTATCACTGTACACACATGGCGACTGTATGGAGGTGATAGAGCACGGGCTATAGAAAATGGCCCAGACTGATTGAGTTGAGTTGGTATTTTAAGTCCACTTTGTGCACAGTAAGGCTAAACGGGACTGGACCTACAGTTTAAAGTGGGATCCGGACCACAGTGTGCCCTCACCGGGTATTGAACCTGGAACTCCTTGATTACATGGCAACGATGCTATGACTGCATCATCGGGTAGGCTGTAAAAGGCCCAGACTGAATGACATGTGACACCTGATGTGTGCAGTGTATTGTTTAATTCTGGTTAGCCACATACCTTGTCAAAAAGAGTAGATAAATTATAATATTGATCCAATACTACATGGTAAATGAACTTTGAGTGTGGAAGTGTCACCCTATAATAAGATGTCAGATTGTAAGGAGAATGTGTGTGACATATTTCTGGTAAGGAGAGATTCATTCCAATAATTATTCTTATAGTTTCAACAAAATGAAATTAAGGGCATATTTATTACATAGGTAAGACAGTAAATAGGTCACAAATGTTTATTAAAAATGTACTAAGTGACTTGAAAACCATTTTATTTTTCAACATATTCTCCACGTACATTGATACACTTATCGCATCACTTTATCAGTCCCCCGAAACTTGCTGAATAAAAATCTTTGGACTGCTGTCCCAGCCAAAGTCACACCTCACTTTCAACATCCTCATCATCCGCGAAACATTTGCCACCACCGTGCACACACTTTTCGGAAATGCAAACATCATGAATTATGCTGTAGGCTAAACCATGAGAACACCCTATCGCAGTTGCTATGCTGTCTATCGTCACTCACCTGTCAGCTTGAATAATCTCCATGCACACTCCTCGAGCACGGTCGCCATTTTTAAACTAAACTGGCCATACCATCATCTGCTATCCAGCGAATGCTAACTGAATATCATCAAGTGCCATCGAATGACACCTTTAGAAACTACTTACTATTTTTTTCAGCTATCTAATATCACTCTGTGGCCTATTTACTGACTTCCCCTTGTACATGCTATTGAAATGTACCTTTTTAAAATAAAATGAGCATAAATTTACCTTAAATGATTTTATATTTTCAGATGATGTTGATGGCTGGTACGATCCTGGGTCCAGGAACTATATTTCTTATGTTGGTTGGTGCTTTTGTAGCTGCATTCAAGATAGACAACTGGACTAGTTTCTACTACAACATTATACCCATTCTGCTCTTCATGGCCGTCTGCTTCCTATGTAAATCACAATTACAGGTAATTTTATTTTCATTGTATATAAATGAAGTATTCAATTCTTTAAGGTCTCATAACAACATAGTAATTTCAATGAAGAATGCAGGCTTGACCAAGGCTCGAACCCAGATCTCTGAAATACTGTCCCATTTCCCTAGCAACTGAGCCTGGCTTAGCCTGAATTATCACTGACGCTGTGTGGTACAAAAATGGCAGGGTATGGCAAATATCTTGGTTTGAGTTCTGGTCGGGCCTGCATTTTTCACTGAAATTTCTAAGTATTACATCTCCTTTGTTTGCTACTGTCTAGTATATCCAGGTAAAGTATATGAGCTTTCGACAATATGGAATTCACATCAATGTTTTTATCATATAGAGAGTGGTTGTACTGAGGTAGGTGTCAGCAATATTGGGTGGCAATAATGAGTTTGGGACATAGACCTTTCACCAGGGCCGTAATGGAAAGAGTTTGATCGCTTTCCGCTACCCATAACAGTTGGTAAGGTAGAGTTATGCATGGAATTAGTAATGTAATATGTAATATGTAATCAGAGTTCTGAATGGAAGAGAAACTCTCAAGAAATAACAGCAAAAAAAAAAAAAAAATTTATATAAAGGAAAAATTATATAGGTAAGAATGGGTATGGAACTTAATTATGACATATGATATAAATTAAGGTTTTGTGTGAGACAATTTTGTTTCTAAAATTATGTTATGATCAATTTCTGATTATGTAGCTAGCTGTATATAATTTATATATGCTATAATTACAAACCCAAGATGAATAATTTTCACTGCACTCACACAGTGCATTGCTTATCCTGACAATATTGTGGTGAATGGCAAACACATACAGACAGTTTTGGAAAGAACGGGAGAAGAGGCTAAGCTGTTATTAACCCGTAATGGGCATGGCATAGTCCCTGGAACCACACCCAAGAACAATGCTCTCATTCTCAGAAAAAATAACACACACATTGCCAGGGGCGGCGCGTGCCTTTTGAGTCAGGCAGGGCACATTTTTCTTTTGGGTGGGGAGGGGGGGCAGTTTACCTCTATATTCCTCTTTAAGGTTTTTGAGGGGAGTTCTTTGATATGGAGTAAGTAAATTGTTCGAACAATTTGGAATAAAATGTAACATTCTGATCAAGATATCTCTCCAAAGAGCATTAAATACTCACTACGTAGGAATACGAAAAATCAGCAACATATGGAACAAATTATATGAATAAAAAAAAAACTCGAATACTGACGTCGGAACCCTATACGCTAGCAGTAACTAAACTTTGGATAGATACTGGAATGATTAGAAAAATGTTACACTGCAGTTTCTCTTCCATTGTCAATGAATTGAAAGGCATAGATATTAAAGTTTCTACATGATTCAATGTCATATTCACCAAGTATAAACTAATATCAATGACTAACTAGGAAGATGATGCAGCGTTACGTTCAGTTACAATACTTTACATTGGCCATGTACCCCCAAAAAGTTCGTTTATACTTACGAAGATATTCTGCATGTCAAGTTGCTGGAACACAGACACAATTACACAAATAAATAAACACGTACAGTAACTATAAAATCGCGAAAAACTAATTATTTCATAAGCGACCAATATGCACAGACGGAACGCAACGCAAACTCACACACTAACTCAAATCCAAATCTGTATTACAATGGGAAGAAAGGAGGATCTTTTTAAAAATACGAGGGACTAGTTTGTGCAATAAAAAGTGTTGTCAACTTTTCAGGTCGCCGGAACAAGCGCGAAGAAAAGCATTCGAGGGATTTTTTTCTATCTTATTGCTGCAGGCTGGAAGAACGAATGAACTGCCTGCCAAGCGTTGGAAACACTGAACGGTGAAGGAGGCAAACATGAATGGGCAGGGCACCTCGTTCACTGCCCAGAGACGGCTACGATTTTTCCATTGTGAGGGGACCGTCCCTTGCCTATGCTGTAAATGTTTGGATCAGTCAGTGACGTCACGTCTCCGGGGCAGAGCCGAGATTGGACTCTCTCCAACAGGACGGAGAAATATATTAACCTCGCACAGGGTGCATACCCTGTAAGTCTGGTTGCAGCAACGTAGGGGTTGAGGGAAAAAAAATATTTACGCGTATATACCGATCGTCTCTTCAGATGAACTTTTTATGTTAAAATTGTTGTGGGGCAGTGCCCTAGTTGCCCTTTATGTAGCATCGCCACTGCACATTGCTCTCCTTTTCGGTAGCTTCACATTTTGGAATAGCATGTAATCCCCTGGCGTGACCTCACTCACTGCATTTTAGTTTCAGAGCAATAGACACTCATGAGTCCCCCGGACCACACGATGCCTTTTGCGTAAGTCTTTCGGTATACAACCTGGTGCGAGAATCATATACAGAGGTTGTTTCCGATCTATGGTGACGAAATTGCAAACCTTGTGCAGCACTACCAAGCAGGAAGAGATCAAAGCTACCAGTCGTGTGGGCACGTTGGACCGTTGACTGTGCATGACAGGTGTGTCACCAGCCTGTCACTAGCTGCACACCACCTACAATTTGTGATGTCAGGATGCTGGTCACCAGGGAGAATACAGCACACAGAGAAGTATCGCAAACTACAAATATCACTGAAGACAGCGCACACCATCTTTCACCGCAATTTGGGTTTGTAAAAGAGACGCAAGGGGCGTGTTCATAAGGTCTTGCCAAAACACATCCAGGAACGTCGCACCAACTGTCACAAGCTTTATGAGCAGCACCTATCAGGTGAAAAGTGGAAGTTCGTTGTTATGTTGGACGAGGCATATGTTTATCTTGATGACTGTCACAAGCCACTTGCAATTTTTTATTGATCGACAGGTTCGAGGAACTTTCAAAGATGGTTCTCTGAATGTAAGGAAAGTTTTGGCACAAGTTTCATGATCATTGCTGGATACTCATACAATGGCAAGCTGACCATACATCGTGTTGCCAAAAACACGAATGTTAATTCCGATTATTAACAGACTAACGTCCTGACACCCGTTTATCGCCATGACATTCCCCATCTCTACGGGAGGGATCAGAATCGTGTGTGGGTGCATCAAGACAAGACGTCAAGTCACACATCTCGCTCAGGCTGCCTCTTCCTCCAACAAATGGCAGAAGAAACTGGAATTCGTTCCATTCCTTTCACAGACATTCCAGTGAAGTCATCTGATGCCTCACTGATGGAATTTTGTGCCTTTGGTCTACTGAAATGAGCCTTGTCTCACAGGAGACCCCACACCATTGAAGGGCTATGGAAAGCCTGTCAGGAGGAGTAGCAATTACCAAAATGCAGGGCCACCAAATAGAGCACTCTCGATGATGGGGCGACATGGTTTCTCTTAAGATAGGAGCAGTTTCAAATCATCACCATAGATCGGAAACAACCTCTGTATAACAATCCATCTTTTAGTGGAAATATTTTTGACACATTTGAAGAATTTGGAATCAGAAGTGAATTATTAGATCTGGAGTTTGATAAATGTGATAATGAAGGACTTATTTCAATTGACTATGGGTCTAATCAATGAGCTTTTCCCCGCAATTTGACATGGTGCAGAAATTTTTTTCTGTGATTTTTTAAAGTGATTTTGTTTTCTTTGGGTAACTGCATGTATGTTCTGTAATAATTGAACAACTAAATCATTTTTTGTATTTTACAGTCATGTGACAATATATTAATAGAGCTGTTTATAAATATGTGGCAGAGTTTTGCTGCGTTAGATAAACTGAGTAATGAAAACGGCAATAACAGAAATAGTGGATAAAAGTGTATCATGATTATGTAAAGATGGTCCATAATACATGATAATTTGTGAAAAAGTTTGATAATGTTTAGTGAACTCAATTTGGTGGTCCACAGGACCATTCGTGTTACAATGTGGCACCACACTCATTAAGGGTTAAATGCAAATACTGCGTACAGGAAACATAATACCTATTATAGCATCAGTAGCGGCGATTAGGGGATGTACTATTAGGGGCGCCCCTGCACTATGCTAAACCTTATCTAACAGGTTAAAGTAAACTGTCCTTGCCCCACCCCCGCAGTTTTGGCACCTTGTCCCCCAAGTTTTGCATAATGGAAGATGGAATGGTATAACCAGCATAGTAGTTTCTGTTGATGTTTCTTCTTTTTACACCAATTCCCCATGATCACAGCTCAAGAACTCAAGTCTCATTTCTGAACAAATACTCAACCCTCACAAATCCAGCACACCCTTATCATTCAACATGCCACCTTGGTCCTCAAGTCAAACATTTTTCACTTTTCAGCATGTCAAAGGCAACAGACAAAGACAAATCCAACCTGAACACCTTCTTTATTCTGATCTTCTATCATTGCAATGACTTTTATGAAATAGAAACTAGAGGCCAACTAAATCTCCATTTAATCAATTGAAGAGCAGCCTTCCAAAACTTGAAGGTCTGACGAATTATTATTGGTAACAAACACTGGGTTCAATAGTTCGTCGATCCTGGTCTCAATAAAAAATTAACCTCTGTCATTCTACCTGCAACCACTTTCAATAACTTAGTACACACTTGTACATGAAAATTGGCAGTTTGCTACTGGCTTGAAGTTTAACATATGAGGTTTGTGTTAATTATAACAGTGGGCTAAAATAAATTATTTATTATATTTTTGTTGTTGTGTTTAATAAGTAGAATCTATACACTTGATAAATTAAGTGTGGTTGTATTTGGGAAATACTTGACATACTTTAGAAATTATTTATATCCCTTGTGTACATATCCTTCCTGAATATGAGCAATAGCATCGAATTTTCTGATGTGCATATGAAATCTGTTAGTCACCCAAATTTTAAAATACTTAAATATGTTGATATTCTCATCGTTAATGATTACTGCCTGCACATATTAATCTATTTTGATTCGAAAAAATAAAACTTATATCTACTTAGCATCAAGAGCAGTTTGTTTTATATTCAACAGCTATACACAGCCCCGTGGAGGAGTGGTTAGCATATGTTACAATGCCATGGGAACATTGTAATGGTTCAAATCCAGGCCTCGGCATGGGTGTTTGTCAGTGTCCATTCATCAATTTCATCATATCATCACTCATCCCCATCTTTACAAATTAGCCAAAAGTGGCACAAAAGTGAAGTAAAATAAACTAAATCAAAACAAATCAACAGCAATTGTAAAAATATAATCACTCAACGGCGCAAATGAATAAGCTCTCCAATGATGCACTGCACATAGAGATTGATAAATTGTTCTTTATTTACACATTGCCATTCAAAAGACAACAAGTTTGTATTTTAACAGAACCAAGGAAGTCTATAATATAACGTTAATCTTTCAAAAATTTCATGCATCACAGCATTACCACCATTTTGACACTTTTGAAAGAACTGCATCAGTAAATTTATTACAAGGCCCAGAATTTTTTACAAATATATCTCTGCATTCTCTGGGAATGAGAGAAGTGGTAATAGATAACAGCGCATGGCCAGCAGCAAGTATGATAGGTAGTGCAAACGTGATCAAGAAAAAAATAAAAAACCCTCAGCAATGACCACCCACTGGCCAAGATGTTTATGCTCGTTTGGTAACACACTAATCCAATTTATCTTCACTCACTAACCTATCTTTATACACTACAGAACACTTCACTAAAAACACAATTACAAGAGGAAGGGAAAACAAATCTCCTCACCTTCTCCTCCACCATGCACACATATTCCAACTGGATGTTGAAAATATTCTAGACATTTGATGTAAAAAGAAATTGTCGAAATGTCAAAGGAAACTCGCATCACCATAGCAGTTTTTACTTTTATTTTTTAAAATGTCTGGATGGCCATCTATCTATTATCAAAATGTTCATTTAACTTTGGAAAAATACTAGGTTTGTTTCTCCAAAAGTTGGCAGAAAAGTAGATAGTACCTTTTTCACGAATTACTTCCCCAACTGGTCTTACAAATCCATTGTATTTAGCGACTTATCTCTGAAGATGGCAACTGTGTCAACACTGCAAAAGTTCCCTCTCTGTGCCAGGCGAAAACAGGCACGGCTGGTGACTTATGGGCTAAAACCATTGGCTAACCTCACCCCCTGCCACCTTGTTCCAGGCTCATGGTGGAAATGTTACTCGCTGAGACTTCTCCAACCCTCTGCACGTGTGTCAACTTGACATGGACCGATGCCTTGCGAGGGTACGAAACAGCTGGTGATGCAGTGAGGAGGTTGGGGCGGTTTATATCTAGTCTGTGGTTGGGGCGGTCATCACATCAGCTTGACCGATTGCAAGATTCAAATCTCCTTGTCTGTAAACTATCAATGTATTAATTTAACAATACTTGGGCTTGGCAGCTCTCCACCTTGAGCCGCTGCTGATAGATAATATAGGTACTCACATTTTCCGTGAAGCTGTTTTAAGTAATTTTCTATTAATTTCGGTAGCCACTGCTACCATCCTCATTGGAATTCCGAAATTAATAGACAGCTTTCTCAGAAAACGTGAGTACCTATATTAAATAAATCTAGGGAAGCAATGCTTTCAGTTTGTCTAAAATACAGCAAGTTCCAATGAGGATGGTGGCAGTGGCCACTGATCGAAAAAGAAAAAAACAGCTTCGCAGATATAAGTGAGTACTAGTTTCTCTGTATTTATATACTACCGCATCTTTCTTTTCACAATTATGAATAAAATATCTAATTAAGTAGACTTTGTTCCAAACATATTTTCTCATATCCTCCAACTCTGTTTTCTAGGGAGAAATGTAAGAATATAAAGTATGTATGTTTGGTATAGTACAACAATAGTGAATTCCCTTTTCTTCCGTGTTGTAATATGAGTTTTATTTTGTGAATTTTGTAATGAGTAAGAGAATGTAAGTCATAATTGTGATGTGGAAATGAGAATAAGAAATAAAACTAGGGATGTGGTGATACCGATGCCAGTGGTATCGGTGTTGGAAGGTATTGGTTGGAATTTATTTACCGATACCTCCCAATACTTTTCCGGCATACTGATCATTCAAAGGGTCAAAAATGCAGCGTGACACTTTGCGGCATCAGTATCAGTGGAATTCGGTGAGAGTATAAGCATCAGTATTGGTTGAAAGTGGTATCTTCTCAGCTCTAAAAGAAAAACAAAATGCAACATTGCAACTCTTGTGAAATGGTTTACATTATATTTCAAAAATAAGAATAATGTTATTGATTTTTAATGGTTTTTATGTTGTATTTATTTCTTTGTAATTAATGCATTGCATCATTCTCTATCTAGCTACTTGTGGCACAGATACTATCGACAGCGTATGCACTTGTCATGATGGCTGTGATTGTGGGTACGGCACTCCAGTTAGGTGAGGACGGCATAGGCTCTCCATCAGCCATTTTCTTGATAGCGCTGTCAGGGTCATTCTTCATAGCGGCTTTGCTACACCCTCAGGAGTTCTGGTGCATCGTCCCTGGAATCATCTACTTGCTCTCCATCCCCTCTATGTACCTCCTCCTCATCCTCTACTCAATCATCAACCTGAATGTGGTATCCTGGGGTACTCGAGAAGTGCAGACCAAGAAGACAAAGAAGGTTAGTAATGATGTCATTTTGAAAAAGAGAAAGCATTGTAATAATATCAGTGACTGAAAAGTAAGATTTCTTGTTACTCTGGTAAGGGTAGTTTATTGAACCAGTCAGGCTTTTACGTTGTTTAGTATTTTATGGCCCTCCCATCTCGAGAGATTTATGAAGAAAGATTACTTATGAACACCATTAACCCTTGAGCACTCACCACCTTTGCATGACCTATGTTAGGACTCATATAGTGTAATGTTTTACCCCTAAATTATTTTCTTTTTAATACACACTACTTGTCATTATGAATAACTTTTATTTTAAAAAAAATTGCACTAAGTGCTTGTTTACACTCTTTGGAACATTTTCATCTCCACCTAGAAACTATGTGGACAGTATTCCCTTACATGACCCTACGCATACTTTCACTTCTCTGAAAGACAGTCTGAACACTCCCACCTACATCGCCTACAACAGGACTTGCATTGGGTAATTTTTTACCCTTAAATTCTTTTAATTGTAGGACACACTGTTTGTCAATATGAATAACACTAACTACTTATTTAGATTCATTCATTTTCTGACATGATATCATCTTGATCACTTTGTGCACTTTGTATTGAGTCATGATCACTGTTTTCTACATGTTCCTCCTCTGTTAAAAAAGTATCTCCATTAACAATTTAATTATCTGATGCTTCAAGACAGCCTCAATTTATTTATCTCTAAGCCTTCTCCCACTGTTCTTTTTAACATCCGACAATGCAAGAATAAACGGAAACTACAGTTACTGGTAGTAGACAGGTGCATGTGTGGTAAAAACTTTCCACACATAGCAACAATGTCATCAAACAACTGTTAGTCTTACTGTGCATAAAGTGGAATTAAAACACCAAATCAATCAATCAATCAAACAACTGTTACTGCTGAAACAATTATTGGAGGGACATGAATCACAGTAAGACAAGTACAGGACGAGTCCATTTGAAAATAGGTAATTTCCCAAGCTGGTAAAACATTTACGTGCCATGCAGAATCTGAGTCATTATTCTTGAAAAAAATTGCATTCTGCATCATACAGACCAAGGTTATCAAGAGGGGAGATGGAGCAGCACTTGTAAAGAACAGAACAAAACCCAGTTTGCGCGGCTGAGTACTCAAGCTCTTTATATCTATTTACTACTGTCTCTCTCATTTCCCAAAATATGCACCATTAATATACAGCATAAATGAAAAGAATTTGTATTTTTTTGTAAGTTTCCATTGTATTGATCCGTCACATTTTACTTATTTCATTATCTATGCAAGACCGACTATCCATTGTACAGGAAAGAGCAGCTGACTGTTACTTACTTGATTTGTGCTACTTTTGTCAGAAAAGTTTTGGGACTGTGACTGTAACATTGTCTGAACACTGAAAATGTTCGGTTTTGTTTTGAAAGTTAGTTCATTGTCTTACTACCAGGTGGCAGGAGGGTCCTTATTAACATAATGTGTCTGATGGGTGGATTATTGTTGTTCGTTGACAGGCTTCGCTGCCATAGCATGGTAAGTAACTTCATCACCTTCTATCTGTGCATAAAGTAACTTAAAACGAAAACAAACAAACAAACAAATTGTATGTTGATAAATCTTTCACCTGTTTCTCCATTCTTTGTAGGAAATGGAACAAGAAAAAAAAGATGCCGAAGAAGCAAAGAAGAAAGCAAAACAGAAGAACCTACTTAGCTGGATAAATGGTGCAGGCCATGATGACAGTGATGAAGGCTCCATTGAATTTTCATTGGCTGGGCTTTTCAAATGCATGTTGTGCACACATCCCAAATCAGTAGATGAGAAGCATCAGCTGCTAAGGATAGCCGAATCCTTGGATGGTCTGGGAAGACGACTTGAAACTATTGAAAGGTTCTATGATTTGTGTTTTAAATAGTTTTTTGGTAGCTATATGCATGGTGTGAAAAATAGAGTTGATTTCACTATATTATAATAAATAATTCTTTAATAATTATCAAAGAATTTTAATTTTCCTCATTTAGAAATGCATGCCTCTTCACAATCTTGCAAAGGTTGTGTTCAAGCTCTATCAATATTGTTATTGTATTTTTTCATCTTTCATTGCTTTCTTTATCTTTGAATAAAAGTTCTAAAGATATTCAATATTCACACAGAACATTAATATTTCCATTCCATCACAATTCTTATTGGAACTTTTACAACGGCAATAGTGATGTGAAATAAATCAAATTAATTTAGATGTAGAATGTTTGTTCACAATATGGAAAAAAGATATCATTACTGAAATAGATCATAGATTACCAAACTCCACGCATCATGGAACTACTTCCGAGATTTTAAAATACATTGATTACCAAGGATTGATTTCATGGGTATACTGAAGGAGGGGTTGTATGGGTCAGAACCCCCATCCCCCTTGGGCCATCATGTTACACAGAAAATTAATTTTCTTCACGATTTTATAATGGAAAATTTCTCACTCTTCTGTCATTTTCTAAAAACAGGATCACTGTTTGGAATGACACAGCAGCATTTATCACTTGTTGCACTCTTTTATAGGACTATTAATTCATCCCGTACCAGGATTCAGGATTTCTCAAATAAATAAAATAAAAAATAAAAAAAAATTGTAGCATGAGAATAAGAAACATTTTTTTCTTAACCCCTCCCATAGAAAATTCCTGGGTGCGCCTGTGGTTGATTTACCTTTATGATAATATTTTTGTACATAAGAACTGCCTACATTACAGTCACAGTAACTGCAGTGTGATGTAGCCAGCCATTCACGAGCTGTTGAAAATATCTCCTCAAGCTACCAGTTATCATGATTGATATATTGACAAACCCTGAAATATGTTAAATAACTTTCAAATTGGTAGAAAATTACTTTTTCCTTACAAATCACCTTATTTTTTTTTTAATGAAAAATGTGAATGAAAGAGATATCTTAGAACTAGAACTGAGCCAATACCAATGCCGATGTATCAGTTCAGTATTGGCCGATACCAGTGGTATCAGATTGAAAAGTATCTGTTGGAATTCATTTACCGATGCTGGCCGATACTTTTCCGAGATTTGGGTCTGCAAAAATGCCATGCAACACTTTCAGAGAGCCTAATTTTCATTAAAATTATGCAAAATTTAAACTTTATTTTTATTTTCCACCAATATTTATGTGTATTTTAGTATTCTGGTGTAATTTTTTAATACTTTAATGCAAAATTCTTTGTAAATTGGTGCTTATAATTGCAGTAGAATACTCACTCATTGCAAATACTCAATATTTTGAACAAGTTTTAAATGCTACAATTTTGAAGCATCAGTATCAGCAGAAATAGGTAAGAGTATCAATATCGGTATGAGTATCGATTCAAAGTAATATTGTCACTGCCTACTTAGAACATAAATTAATTGGTTATATTTTTTGTGAATGTTTCATTAACTGTGTACAGAAGTTATGCTCTTATTGTTCATTAAAATCATAAATTCATTGTTTCCAGGGTACTTGATCCTCATGGACATATGTTGGGACGGCGTAGATCAGTGTCTGCAGGAAGCAGGACAGACCATCACCTGGCTTCTGTATCTGAAGACAGAGCAGAGGAAGATCAGCTTAGAGATGATGATGAGGAGAGCGAAAGCATTGGTGAGTTCTTATAGTTGTCTTTCCCTGTTAAACTGATCCACTTGTTCATCATACACCCTACATACTAGGGATTGGCAATGATAATTACCTCACTTTATCTTAATTATAATATTTTTGGACATGAACTGAATTTTTTTATACACAGGGTGGACCACATAAGTTGATAACTCGAAATATCTTACAAACGAAGCTTTTTCGAAAGACATGTTTCAAATAAAAGTTCATTGACTTTAAGGGGAAAGAGAATGCCATTGTGTATGTTTTAATGGGTGGGCATTTTGAATTTCATTTGAAAATCACTCAATTTTTAAAATGGAAACTTAATTTTATTTTGTTTAATATTTTTATTCAATTGAAAAATCAATTGATTTTTATTCAATGTTGGAAAAATATAATTGAAAAATATTTACAAGAAAAATATTATTTAGAATTTAATTTAATTTAATTTGCTTTTTTTGTTTAAGTCAACTTTATTCTCAGATTAGCTAATCAGTACAGTACTTAGAGTTTGCAGTTGAATCTGTACTCTGTACAATGTGCCTTCCTCTGCTGATCAAACATGGAATCCCTTGATTACAAGGTGACAGTGTTATCACTATGCCTTCAGGATGGTTCTAATTTAAATCAAAAGGAGAACAACTTATTTTTATGAATCTACTTGAGCCAAAATTTAAGAAAGTACCAGTTTAATGCATACTAGATCTACTGTTTGCAATGTGTTCAATCTTGAGTCAAAAGGCTTGTTAGGTGTTAGGTGTTTCCTTTGAAGCACAAAAACTTTGATATCCAAGTTCTTGCCATGGTGCTTGGTTGATGATGATTTTTGTTATTTAGCGTGACTTTTCTGCCACTTTGGCTAATCCCATGGATAAGAATGAGTGATGATATAATGAAAATGATAATAGGGCAATCATAAAGACCACAAACGGGCCATTCTGAAATTCAAAAACGGGACACCTAGCATCATAGTGTGCTGTGCTAACCACCCCACTGCAGAGGTTAACCAAGGTGCTTTGTGCATACCTTAGAATATTTACTATATCCATCTATAATACCATTACCATTCACCATGATTTCATCAGTGATGATTTCATTGCATTGCTATATTTTACTTCGCATTTGTGCCACTTTTGGCTAATTTGCAAAGATGGTGATGAGTGATGATGTGACGAAAATTGATGAATGGACACTCACAAACATCCATGCCCCATCCAGGATTCGAACCTGGAACCCCTGGCATCATAACGCGATGTGCTAACCACTCTGCCACGGGGCCTGGCCCATCATCAGTGATGCATCACTTCATATGCATGTCAGAAATTCTCGTAATTGGTCGATTATAAACAGTGTCCTTCACATGACTCAAGAGCAAGTCAAGTGGTTTAATGTGTAGCAAATTGGTGGAAGTACAGGAATTTACATCCTTGGCTAATCCATCCTTCTGTTACAGATTCTATTTCACACACATCTCTTGAGTAATGAAATAATTTCTGAACACATCATTTATTTTCTGGAAAATTGTTTCAAATTCACTGAGAAATTTATGGACACACTGTATAATTAGAGAAATATGTGCATGTCATTTTACAGAACCAAAACAGGAACGAGATGACTTGATTAATCCCTACTGGATTGAGGACAAAGACATCAAGCGTGGAGAGGTGGATTATCTGTCCAATCCAGAAATCCAGTTCTGGAGAGATTTGGTTGATAAGTATCTCTACCCCATTGATTCCAACAAGGAGAAAGAGGTTTGTTGCATGTCTTATTTCTAAGTTATGAGTATGTATAATTGAATTATAATTTAATTCGTTTGCATGGAGTAAAATTATATTTTATTTGTTTTTTACGTGAATAATATTTTCATCATTTGACGTGTTTTATATGTTGCTGTATGAGAAGTAGAGGACCATAACTCCAAAACTGCATTTTTCAGTTTTGTTTAATGTATCTCCTCTGAGTTAGATCGAGATATCTCCACTTCTAATCCTTAGCAGTATGGCTGTATTCTTTTTTTTTTTAAAGAGTCAGATATATTCCTAACAAAACATTGTTTCCTCTATCCTGCAAATTTGATAAATTGGAGTTACGCCCCTCTGGTTCTCACACAATGATATGCAATCCTTGCTTCACAAATTTCTAATATTCATCATATTTGAAATCATTAGAGACCATAGTAAGTAATTATTAGCTCATACATTCCAAGTAGCCGATCGCTTTCAGTTTTAGAACAATACCTAAAATTTTGCATTAAATTTATTATTTTATTATTATAAATTTCATGTGCTAGAACTGTTAATGAAATTGCACATATTTGAGCAACATTAGAATACACTTTGGAGTTAAGAGTTTAGCCTTGTGTGTGAGGTTTTCCAGATTCTGTTTATATATTTAAAAAATTATAATTTACATTAATGGCAAATTATTAAAATTTGTTATGAAACTCTCACTGCATCTTAGTATTGCTTCACGTTTGAAATGTCCTTTGCAGTCATAAATATTAATGATATCTTAACTTGCATTTTTGATAATTACAGCTTTTTACCCAAATCTTACAGTATGCATGATTGATGTAAAGTTTCCAAATTGTATTATATTATGATTAACATTATTCTGGTTTATGTTCAAATAATATTTTTTTTATTACATATTAACTACTATGGAGTTATCAAATTATTTAAGTTTCTCCTTTAAATGAATTTCTTTTGTAAATAATGATGTTCATTAATTTAAATTCTTTCATCCTTATTAAGTCGAATGTTATAATTTATAGTAAAACAAAAACAAACTTACTAATAAATGAATATTGTAATTGAACTGCATGTTTAGATTAATTGTAATGCATACTTCTGTGTAAAATATATATATTATTACTGGTTTAACTATTTCTTAACAATATATTTCTTTGCTTTTTAAATATAATATATAATGATATTAAATCAAATATTTTGAAAAAGACATATTATGGACACTTTTTATAGAGAAAGAGTGTGTAAAGTATGTATATATATATATTTATGTCTAACTCCAATTAACATAATACATAATGCAAAATAATAATGAACTTGATGTTCAGAAGTGTAAATGTTTATCTAGTACAAATATTTTGGTTCCTTATTCAAATAAATTAAAATGTATTTCAAGTTTTCAAAGACAAATTACGTCATATTAAATACTTTAAAAATGTTGATATTAATAATAATTAATTGTAAATCATGACAAAATTTCTATATTTGTCATTTTTTATTATTAACACCCCTAGAAATATGTGATATAGAAATTATTCTTCACATGAAAGGAGCGCCTAATATACCTACATGTTTATCTGTATAAGATGAAACACTGATCCTGATGAACATTACCAACATTCCAGTATTTGTAAATTAGACTATTATTTTACATTGATTTTCAGTTTCTAGGGTTAATTGCAATAAGAAGATGAATGATGAACTGTTGAAATGGGTGATGTGGAAGGCACTTTCCATCTTTCCAAAATTCACGTAGAAGAACACATTTTATGTATACTTACATATATAAAGTATTGTTTATACTGATCTTGCCCCCCTCCCCCAAATTTACCTTGTCCCCCAAATTTATCCTAAGTGGTTACCTCTAGTGATGGGACGAACAAAATATCTAACCAGGGTTCAAACTTGGTACGTCTGGCCAGCCCCATAGGTAAATATTTTGGCACCCTAGGCAGGATTGTGGTTTGGTACCTCCCCCGCACTACCAAGTACCAACATTGTATATGCATGCTTTGATATTTTCTTCTTATGCCGACAGCCGACCTCCCCGATGGCACAGTGGTAACTTCATCGGCCTTGTAATCAATGGGTTCTGGGTTTGATACCCGGGGGAGGCACGTAGTTGTTTGGAACTCACTTTAAACTATAAGTGGAGTCCCGATTAGCCTTACTGTGCATAAAGTGGACTTAAAGCACCAACTCAATCGATCAATCTTCTTATGCCATGGTTTGTGATGTATACATCTTCAAATTTTGAAATAAGGAAAAAGGCGAACTCATTAATAAATATAAGCCTACAAGTAAAAGAAGAAAGAAAGGTTAAGAATAATAATTAAATTTTTTGGAAAAGCTGTAAATGGCACATGAAGACCAAAATATAAGAAATAAGAAAACACTAATGCTGTTATGGGAATAGAGATGGCACACTTGTTCCATCCTTATTGGATCACCCACATAAGCATAATTTTAAAAATAAAAATTTTCAGACCAATTCATTTCCTCAAAAACAAGGAAATTTTAAAATTTGAAATTAAAGTATATTAACGAGACATCAGTAACACCATGTTAAGTACATGACGAAGAAGCAAAGAAGCAATATCATAACAATAAACGGATGTCCTACAAAAGTAGCTAAATCTCTGCACAATTTCCTGATCTGTTGCACAAAGTAATAAGTATGCTTATGTCTGTTCTTTACTTATGTACATATTTACTCTTTCTTTCAGCTTTCCACTAAAGGAACTTATCTATTTGCTTGTGAATGTTTTCCAGTTTATACTAATCTTTTTCATTTCTTGTTGCTATCCTTGCTACTCTCATTTTAGGCAAAAATTGCTAGTGATCTTAGGGATCTGAGAGATCGTTCTGTTTTCGGTTTCTTTATGATGAATTCCCTCTTTGTGCTCATTGTCTTTCTACTGCAACTGAATAAGGACAACCTACACATAAAGTGGCCGTTGGGCGTGAAGACTAATATAACATATATAGAAGAAACCCAGGAGGTAAGGAGTATGGTTAAGGCACTCGCGTTTCGATGCGATGTGATACGATGGTAAACGCTTTGTGTTTTATGCTTTGTCTTTTCAGGCGAGGGTAGCAGCTGATCTGATTGAGCTGCGCAACAAATCTGTTTTTGCTTTCTTCATGTTCAATGCATTGTTTGTTCTTATTGTGTTCTTGCTGCAATTGAACAAGGACGCCTTACATGTTGACTGGCCTCTAGGGGTCAAGACCAATATCACCTACATAGAGGAAACATCTGAGGTAAACCTTTCAGCTTGAAATGTCCTGAGAGTAGTTGAACGAGCAGCATGAGAACCTTTCCTCGGGACTTAACACATCCTTCTACCTGTCAGTTACAGGGGTTTTCGGAAGTTGTGGATGGAACGTTCAGATTTAGAGTTAGATCTGCAGCATAAAAACAGAACTCAAAACAATCACTCGTTCTCATATGTATTGGTTTTTAAATTTCATCATCTTCAAGTCATGATTTCATTAAAAATAAATCATATAACTTCGTTCAAATTTCCATCATTACATAAATGAATCATTCATATCATATTACCTCATATCTACACACAATTTAATAAATCACACAATATATAACTGTAACAAGAGGAAAATGTTTCGTTCTATGAACATAACATTGCTGAAATATTAAATCTAATTAGGTGCCATAAAATGGTTGTTGACTAACATATTTAAAACTCACGTGAAATTGTTGTTTTTCTTTTTCACATAATTTGTTTTAATTTCTTGTTCATTTTTGGCCAATTAGCATTTTAATATGAGATCTGTATTTTTGCTGTGGATAATTTAATTTTTCTCGTAACATATTCACTAGCTAATGTCACATTCCTATCTCTGTAAGATATGCATGAAAGGGTTCTTTGAGTAAGTGACCCTTTTGTATAGAACTTGGAGCATTTTGGAAGAAGGCATTTTGCAGGTTTCATACATTTGATTATCATAAGTTTCAAAGATAATTTCATCAAGAAAGTCACAAAGATATTCATAATTTAAAGCAACACAAAACTTTAAACTCATACCGTAATATTTTTAACAAATGAAAATACTTCATATATGCAATATTTATAGTGAACCTAAAATCGCAATTATTAAGCTTTTATCACAAACTTTACAGTTCAGTAAAATGTGTAATAATCTACATGACATCTCTGGACCTTCTGCTTCGTTCTTCAATTCATATTCATATTCATTCATTATCATCAATGTTGAATGAGACCTTATTCAGATTAGATTTCATTTTCATTATTTCAACAAGTATATGATAAATATACAGGGATATTGTAATGTATTTTACAGGATATAATTTTTGACTCCCCAATGTTTGTTCATTGGCAACATTATAACTAATCCTCAGGTATAACAGGTATATAACAAAATTGAATTTGTAAAGCAGATATACAATGATATAAATATATAAATACTGCAAAGCTAATGGAAATAGACCACACACTTACTTGATATTGCTTTGTGATTGGGTATAATACATTGCATTATTCTAGTTTGAACAGATGACTAAACAGACGATTGTCTTGTTTGAATTTAATATATTTAGGACAACTTAAATGAGACTACATAATAGAAACACTTTTGTACATAATAATGAATTATTCTACATGAGGATTTACATTGCATTTTCTTTACATTCCATGTGGGATTTTACTTAGCTAATGCTGTTCATTTTTTGACAAATGAAAAATAGAGAACATATTCAGATGTGTCTATTTCTATTTGGGTTAGTGATATTTTATAACTTTTTTACCTCCTTGAGTAATTGTGACAATGAGGTTTAATAATGAATAACAACAATTGACAACACAATGGTGCATTTATGCCTTACCCAGGATTTGAACCTGACTTCATAGAACATTATACATACCGTATATAAAATACAAAACTACATATAGATCAGTACATAAGTATACTTGTGTGATCTATTTATTCAGTTACAAAAATTGAAAAATTATGATTTGCACTTAGAATAATTATTCAAACATTATAAATACCAGCTGACAAAATCATGGAAATTTTTGGAATTTAAAAGTCTTAGGGAAGAAATTGGAATACTATTTGAGGTTAATTAACACTTGTATTTCACATGTTTCTTTAAAGACTTGCTAAGATATTATAAGAAATGTTATTAATTGCAGTAAAGCTACAAAGAAAGAGTACTTAATTATCTGCAAAGGAAAAGTCTTTTCTAAAAATGAGATTCTACACTCAAAATTTGAGGAGTGAATTTATTTATTGGTAGAATTTTATATGTGAGTAATGGAGAATTTTATTTGCATATGAAATTTAGCTCCAGGTTAAAAAGTATTTACATCAAGATTATATAATATTGTGAGCTCTAAATCAAATTACAGGTGTGATTTTGCATTGTCATTACAATGTCTTCTTACCAAAAAGCTCCAATTGATTTTGACTCACTCTAGAATAGTTATAGACATTTGATGGGAACACATAACTTGTACATATTTGATTACACTTTAATATACCCTTAAAACAACTTAGTTTCGATCATTTGGTTTATTTTCTTGAGCACAAAATTAGTTACTTGTAGAATAGTGAATATTAGAATTGTGCACATAGAGTAAAGTGAATCCTTGTGGATTAGGGTGTATCGAAAAAAAACTTTTTTCGAAATGTTAAGGTGGCTAGTGCAGAAAAGTGGCCATTTGTGACCAAAAACACGTCTGATTTTTTTCAGATTTTTTGGAGGTCATTTAGGTGGCGTGCATCGACCTTGAAGTTTTGATAGTGATTTGGTTATGCAACACGCACAACAATTTCACAAAAATGTCATTCTTTGGCTATTTCATGTCTTTTTTTATGCATTATGGTCGTTTATTGCTTTGTATATGGCAAATATGTTACATTCGTGCCTCAGGGGTGGTTTCCTATGCTGTTTACGTATGCTTTTGGTCAAAAATTGTCAATTTGAGGCTAAAAATTCCATTTTTTCTATTGATGGTTTCCAATTGGTTTCGACTTTGTGTTTTATTCGAAAGTTTTCCGATATAAAAGACTAAATAAAATATTTTGGCTTTCTAATTGCTAACAGTTCCTCAATTACTGCCCAGCGCTTCACTTATTTTCATAACTTATTATGCTTTGAAAATAACCCAGAGCTCACCAGGAGGAGGTGGCTGGACTGTGAGCTCCACCCACCCACCCACCCAAATTATGTTGGCAAACATAATTTTACTAAGGGGCAGGCCAAGATTTTCTTCTAGTTTTCTCCTTGAACTTTATAGACATTTTTTGTTCGAAATGTAGGCATATGTTCTCTAGATTCCAATTTCGCTTTGATGTAGCCATCACGTGCGCTGGCGCCGAAAACGGAAGAAGCAGCCTCTGTGATAATTTTCACAAGTCGCTCCAATCCTTGTGTGTGGCAGGGGAAGTCTTGAATTTCCGCTATTTTTTGGTTTTTAATGTAATCATTTACTTCTTCATTTGTAATATTATTGGTTAACGGAGGCTCGTTCCTTCTCGATCCCAAACCACACCGGTGCGTACACCTTCATTATGTAGTATGTGTGGTTTTGGATCAAGAAGGAACCATCGATAACTGACGGAACCTGACACCTCTGGAATTTGATCCACTTGTCCCGATTTCTCCCACACCACTTGAGAGATCTGATTAATAGGGTCATTCAACAAAACGCATTCTTCGCCCATCCTGAAAATGTCCTGCTGGCTTTAATAACCAACCAAAATTCTGAAATAAGAAGTCTTGGTTGGCAAAGAATTAAGAAAACAAGAGGATTGAAAAAAGGCAAAAGAATTCGCACTTTTGTTTTACCAACCATCAATTTTAATGCAGACCAATACTATGACATGGTAGATTGGGCTTCATGCTCCCTCCACGAGCTTTCGAATAAAACACAAACTCGAAACCAATAGGAAACCATCAATAGAAAAAATGGAATTTTTAGCCTCAAATTGACAATTTTTGACCAAAAGCATACGTAAACAGCATAGGAAACCACCCCTAAGGCACGAATGTAACATATTTGCCATACACAAAACAATAAATGACCATAATGCATAAAAAAAGACATGAAATAGCCAAATAATGACATTTTTGTGAAATTGTTGTGCGTGTTGCATAACCAAATCACTATCAAAACTTCAAGGTCGATGTGCGTCACATAAACGACCTCCAAAAAATCTGAAAAAATCAGACGTGTTTTTGGTCACCAATGGTCACTTTTCCGCACTAGCCAGCTTAACATTTCGAAAAAAAAAAATTTTCGATACACCCTATTGTGGATTCTCTTTAATTATTTACAAGTTTTATATTTAACTTAGATAAATTGTAGAAGTTGATCGTAAAACAATGTGCAATACCATTTAGAAAATTTGATTAGTGGCAAATATATGATTTAATGAAAATTTTACACATATATGCTAAAACACATGAACAAAACACAATCACTGATCATTAAGAAGCTTTTGTGGAAATTACACTCTCATTTTACAGCATCATACAGCTTTGTCACCATTAAATCACAGCTTGTGAATCACTGCAAGATGTTTCTTTAAAGATCAAGAAATTTGACCTATCATATACTTTTATTTACATTAAACAGGCCAATCATTGACCTGGTAATATAATAAAGCTTTCTCTTCTGTGTGCACTCTATAAATCTTAGAGAAGGGTTATTGTTATCTTCAGTATCTTTTTTTCTTTTCAATTAGCCATCCATTCTTTATTTAATAAACATCAAATTAGTATCATTGTTTACTAAAAGAAATTTAAAATCTGTTATAGCCAATTACTTTGATATTGGAGAAGTTAATTTTGAAGATTAAAGCAATATTTCAACATAGAAGAATGTAATATATGTCCCACAAATTTGCACTAGTAATGCACAAGAACAGCTGTATATTCTGTGCTGCTAGATCATTACTCAATTTTGTGACAACTTTGTAATATTTTTTAAAATGTAATCTTATTTTTAAAAAAATGACATACTAAAAAGAATTTTACTATAGGTGCATACATAATTATTTTTAATATTTGTATTCAACTGCCAAAAATTCTTTCAATGCAATTATGAATAAGAAAATAGCGCAAATTAGTTATACTACTCTATTTTATTCTGAAAAATAACGTTCCAAGGGGGACAGGATCTACACCCCTATAATAACCATATTGGTGTACCTTGAATTTCACTGTGACTGAATACTGATGTAGTGTGAATGAAGGTGATATGCCTGTGTATGTAAATATTATTATTTGGAGGGTTATAATATGTATAGAATGGGAAGTAATTGTACATACAAACTTACTAGTTAAGTAGACATTTATATTTCATGTAAAATTAAAGTTTTCTTTTAAGTATTCTTTCATTTTGATAACTAAATTGAGGTGTATTTTTGTTTAATGCGTATAAAAATTTAGTATTCATACATACAAACTTTTTTATGAATATAAATATATTTATGTATTTAATTGATCGAAAAAATTCAGAAAGTAATATCTTATTTGAAACATATTCTCTTGAGTCATGTAAACCTAGCTTGCAGCAGTGTTGCTTTATTATTATTATTTTTTTAATAATGTGCATTAACTATGTAAAGCATTTGAATATTTTTTTTATTTCTAACACAGTGATTTATTTTACTAGGTTCTGATCTCGAAAGAATACCTACAGCTCGAGCCAATTGGTTTAGTGTTCGTATTCTTCTTTGCACTCATCTTAGTTATCCAGTTTAGTGCTATGCTCTTCCATCGATTTGGAACCCTCTCTCACATTTTGGCATCTACGGAAGTAGTTTGCTATTGTAATAAAAAGGTAGGTCTTCATTACTTTGTATTGTACAATTATATGAAATTCATGGATCTTATTTTAAAAAAATATTGGTCATACTGGCTTCCTATTATGAATGATAATTTTGTATGAAATACAGACAAGTAAAATTGAAATATTTGTAAGAAATTCTCAAGAATTTTTTCATTGTTTTTCTTTAAGAGTTGTTATTCAATTTAAATAAATATTACATTAATATTACTAGAACTTGGTTAACCATAAAAATTAAATTAACGATGATAAATACTCAGAGATTCTGAATTCCAACCAAAGCATGATACTTGTCTCTTCTATTGTTATAATTTTTTAAACCTTCATCATGGTGTGCCATCTTGGCCAAGCTTTATGTAGTTTTCCTCAGGTACTTCAAATAAAATTGTAGTCATCAATCTCTCACCATCTCAGTCATTGACACTTTTGTGTTGTAAGATTTGTTAGAGTTCACTTTTATGCACATATAGTTTAATTTAGACCCAACCTACAGTTTAAAGTGGGATGTGCCTCCACTTGTCATCGAACCCAAGGTCCCTTGATTACAAAGTGACAATGTCACCAATATGCCATCAAGGCACTTGGGCTGTATGGAGCCTTTTGAAAGTCAGCAGGGGTCGTTGCAACCAAGAAGTGCCTGTAGTTATAAGAAAGTATAGAGCCACAAACAAAAGTACCTTTATGCATCTTCTCCTCCATTCCTTCAGCTCAGAAAATGGGGAAGGCCAGTGCACTCTGCCCCTCCCTACACACGCGAATAATATGAACATGGCATGTTATTCCGTTCAGGCTCTTTTGCTTGTGATCCCACAATCAAAATTGTTATGTCTATTAACTCTTCGTTGGTCGTGCATGATCTCTAGTTCCAGGTGTGTGGTTTTAACATTTGCCATTTATCAATGATTGTTTTGTCAACACCCTCCCTCTGTCTAGTTGAGTTTCTGGCCTTCCTCTTTTACACCACGACTTTGTTTTCAGTGTTAGTCAGATCTTTGAGCCACTAGGGAGGGTTCATTGAAACACTCCGGTCTCTGAATCAGTACACAACTATCGGTGTACCTAGTTTTTACTGAAAATCTGGTCTGCCATTCCATGCTTGACTAACGAAGAGTGCCTTTTTGTTTGTGTGTTTGTGATTTCTATCAAACTGTGATGCTTGTGCAATAACTGAACAGTTGGTGTAATAAGATGATCATAAAGGAAGAAGAGTGGATCAATTCCAAGAGAAAGTGAATCAATAGATGAACAGTTTGATTCAGATGACTATTGAGACTCATCAGCATAGGACATTGTAAGAGTGCCATGAAAAAATAAAAAGAAATTAAATCACCAGTTATTTTATATGCAAAAGAAACTACTTTTTTCAAAATTGCCTCCCTATGTCACAGTGGTAACAACAACACATTGTAATCAAAAGGTCCTAGGTTCAGTACCAAGTAGAGTGATTCTACTCACTTTAAAATGTAGGTCCAGTCCCAGTTAGCTTTTCCGTACATAAAGTGGACTTAAATAAACAACTGTAAAAAATATGTATTCCAATTTTATGGTCACACATGTAACATTGAAATTTTCATTATTTGGAATATTACTTATGATGTCCTGTGAATTTATTTGATTAACTAGAATGTACATTTCATGGTTTTATAGATTCTCAAATGTTTGTAAAAAAAGATTAATCGTAATAATTTAAGGCTGTTGCATTTTACACCTTTAATTGAAAACATTTTATAAACCCAGTCTCTGGCACCGTGCTTGACCATCTAAGTAATTTTCCTCAAATGACCCACAAAGTGTCATACTAATGTATGCTTTTAAATGTTAGAGTCGGATGTAAGTTAGAGTAGAACCTCACTCTTGATCTCTAATCAACATTCCCTGATAATGAGAGCAATGTATGCACTCAAAACGTTGAGTTGAGTATGAGAAAAGTGGATGCTAATGCCAATTTAACCTGACTGACAATCCAAGAACACTTGTTCGAATCACGTTAGCAGGAAAGCTGCAATTCCTACTTTTGATAACTTTGTGTCCTCCCCCCTCCTAAATGTTTTCAGATGAAATAAATTACACCTACATATCATGAAAACCATTATAGCATATTACCTGTGCATGAGGAAAAATGTTGCATTGATTATACAAATTGGAATCCATGGAAGCTATGTACATCGTTTAACACTTTCTCTTAAAATTATGTTACAGATTGAAGAAACCTCAACTGATGCTCTGATTGACAAGCATGCCATCGATATAGCTAGAAACCTGCAACGGTTACGGGGGCTGGATGGTGACTATGAAAGCGATTCAGGGTCAGGGGCTGACCGCCTTGCCAGACGGCGCATCATCCACAATTTGGACAAGCATCGGCAGAAGAAGAGGGTCATTGGAACACTGGATGTGGCCTTCAAGAAACGATTCTTTGCAATTACTGCAGAAGGTGCTGCTGAAGGTAATGTTTTATCTTTTTATGCGAAACTAAGAAGGACTCGTTACATTAACCTTTTCTGATTCTACATATTTTTTCCCACATTGATACACACATACATATATAAATACTAGAGGTATGAGGGGGCAATATTTATTTTGATCAGGAAAGGATCTGTATGGAATTTTGTTTTAGAAATCCCGACCAAGTTGGCAAATTTTCAGAATGAGAAATGTTTGATTTTCCCAACATCGTAAAAATTCCGAATTCACCACACTATTTCTCTCTCAATTGGTTGTTTTCGAAATTCTGAAGAAAAAAACCTGGCATTTCCAAGAATTTTTAGGCATTTATAGTACAGAAAACATTGAAAATTAACTGCTTTTAAGCACGATGTTTTGTAATTTCACAAGTGTCTGGGATCTTGAAAAATCAGGAAATCAATTCACTAAAGTCAGTATCAGGATGTTTCTTTTACCAATCCTGGTACAGACTTTCTGGGTACCAACTACCCCTCCCCCTATTACATGAAATTAGCTTTCAGTACTGTTATTTTTCAATATCAATGAAAAAAGGCCACAAGCGCTATACTCTTTCTCAGGAATCTCTGGAGCAATGTTGCACATAACAGTAGAGAAGGGACGAAAGTGAGTGGGCAGAGCAAAGCTGTGCATGTTGCTGCAAATAGCTGTTATATTGCCCCCGCCATTAACCACCTTTCCCTCTCATGCATTGGGCCAAGCCTTCTAAGTCCCTACTTGCGCACAGATGACTCGTTTTAATTTGCTTGCTCTGCAGATTCCTGGGACAGAGTATAGTATAAAAAATGTAAATAAAATATGAAATATTCACAAGCTGGAAAACTTCAAACATTTATGGCAATGAGCCACATCATCATGCTGGGAAGTCAGCATTGTACAATTATGTCCTACACCTCAGTACAAAAAGTCTGGAAGAAAGCTTACAGATCTGCCATGAATGTAACCATATCCCCTGGCCTAAACAAGGCCACTCAGTAACTTTCCCAACCTAAAACCAAGCTCAAACGAGCTTCAATTTCCACCCTCATTCCCATCACTACCTATATGCCCTTCACCTTACACCCCACACCATCATTTACACATTTTGACTGGTTGTGGAAAAATTTGAAGTCTTCCAGTTTCAAGTGAGTGTTTCCTATTTCCTTCATACACACTAGAATACTGCATTGGACCACTTTCGCTCGCTCAAACTCGATCGAGTCTCTCAAGCTCGAGCAAGATTCGGTCGAATATATAGAACATCAAATATCATTTCAATGTGACAATAATCCTACAAATATATGTATAAAATTTATGCTGGTAGTTTCAGCCCATAATCATCTATTCATTTTCATATATTGCTATGTATTGGTAAGATAGGCTAAAATACATTTTACCATGGAAATGATGACTATGTTCACTTGAGTTTCAATTTCACTGAGTCTTTACTTCACAAAGTATATTTGAAGGCCCTCTACCACAGACAAATTACGGTTGTACCAGGTGTGCCAGTTAATAATTCTTAATTGATCCGAAAGAAAACAAGTGTATCTGGGGAGAAAGGTAACAAATGCTTTATTCAAAGTATGCGCCATCGCTAGCTATACATTGTGCCCATCTATCCGTCAAATTGTGGATGCCCTTCCAGAAAAATCGTTCACATTTTGAGGTGATCCAGTCAGCAAGCCATTGTTCGACATCTTCGTAATTGTTGAAGTGTTGCTGAGAAAGTGAGTGATACATCGATGAAAACAAGTGGTAGTCGGAATGGGCTAAGTCTGGTGAGTATGGCGGGTGGGGCAAGAATTCCCAGCCAAGTGCAGAAATGGTGTCTCTGACGCCTTTCGCTGTGTGTGATGAGGCGTTGTGCTGCAAAATCACTTTTCCTTGTCTTTTTGCTTAATCTGGAAGCTTTTCGATCAAAGCATGGTTCAAATTGATGAGTTGTTGATGGTAGTGAACGGCATTCACTGTTTCACCTGGTTTCAGATGCTCATGGTACACCACACCCTTCTGATCCCACCAAATGCACAGCATTGTCTTCCTTCCGAAGCGATTCGGTTTTGCCGTCGATGTTGAAGGTTGTCCTGGGTCAACCTATGACTTTTTGCATTTTGGGTTCTCGAAGTAGATCCATTTTTCATCCCAATCACTATCCGATGCAAGAAAGACTTTCTTTCAAATGCCCACTTAAATTTGTCCTCATTTTGACATTTGAGGGGGTTTGCCCTTAAAACAGTTTTTTAGCTGAAACAAACAAACACGTATTTCTTCCTTTGAGCCCCTCTATACACCTGCGAAGTTTCATGAAAATTGGAGGGGGACACAGGGTTCAAATGCCCACTTAAATTTGTCCTCATTTTGACATTTGAGGGGGTTTGCCCCCTAAAACAGTTTTTTAGCCGAAACAAAAAGAAACACGTATTTCTTCCTTTGGGCCCCTCTATACACCTGCCATTTCATGGAAATCGAGGGGGACACTTAGATAACCTCCCTTGTTAATCTTACACTTTGTAATTATACAGGGTGTCATTTTAATGTCACCCACGAACCACGGAAACGTATACAGGACATCAAAACAAACAACTTTTTTCAGTAATATTTTTCTCGTTGGAGCGTCGTTTCGGCGCTACAGTCGTTCAAAAAAGCCCGTTTTGCCGCCTGAATGCTGGATTACTACAACGTGCACTTTGCAGTTTTTCCGATCGGTTGACATAGTATTGTCAGACAGTCGACGGCAAGCAGAGTGAACACTTGCTTTGAGGCATACTGTAAGTCAATGTCATGTTTTCTTGTTCATGCTCTCTGTTTACTTGCAGTGTACAGTTACCCACAAGAATACAGTAAACAATTCTTTCAGACAACTCTCATTTTTTGCAGTCTAACATAGTACACCCTATCTCTTCCATGAATGGCGATAGGTCCAAAATGAGTTTGGATTGTCGTTTGTGGGACAATTCTAGCCTAAATTGATGTGTCATACATACCCCTTTCCATTTGAAAATATTGTCTGATATCCAATATGGCGGAATCCAAGATGGCTGTCATGATATCCACACCCCCATTCAATGCAGTTTCCGCACCAATACCCACTTGCAACATGTGATTTTCCTCCGTCCACGGGTCTCGTTATTACTGGCCTGTCCCGATACTTTTGACTAACCCTGTATAATACAGACACACCATGACCACACATACATCAGAATATTGAGAAATTACAAAATATCTTCTAAAAGCAATCCTGAAAACAAATTTGAACGATGTAACTTTGGTAACATGACAGGTGATATTAACCGAGACTTTTATAATCCTTGCAGGCACTCCTGTGTTGGGCAACATGAGGAAGCTGACAATGAGGAGAGAGACAATCAAAGCCCTTGAAGTGAGGAGGAACTCTGTCCTTGCCGAGCGCAGGAAATCTCAGATGAAGACTCTTGGTGCCAACAATGATTATGCCCCCGCTGCAAAACCCAGGCACAGGATATCCAATGCAACAAACTCCACCATCCAGAATCTTTTCAGCAATGGCCCTGGAAGTGTGGCAAGTGGGGGAGTGAACAATCAAGCGTATGATGGCAGCTCGGATGATGACATCCATAACGCTGGTTTACAGTTACAAAATATGAGGAACTCTGTCTCCTTCAGAGACCCAGAACTAGGGGGAAGGAGAGGGAGCCACATGTAAAACAAACGACATTCAATAATTCCTGTTTGGATAACCTGTAAACTTTTGTTGAGAAAATACTTGACAGAGATTATAGAAATTCTCGAATCGAACATTAAACCTTTTTAAGACTGGTAATGTCTAAATCACAAGGACAACGAAAATTATGATTTTTTTTTATTCTTAAAATTAGAACACTGTAAGGAAGCTCAAGTACATCACAAACAACTAACCATGCAGACAACCATGACTTTTTCGAGAATGAGGTTATTAAGTAAGATCTAGTCGTTTAGTGTTATTTGTTTTAGTCGATTGTTATTTATGGAATTTATACAGCTAAAAAAATTATGATAAATATAAAGTGCACACTGTAACCTCTCCAAATATTTTTTCTTACAATGATAATAATATTTATATACTGCAAACAATACTATTCTTCAATTTGACAAAAATAGACTAGATATGAGAAGACAAACTGAACTCAGAGTACCAAAATTAGTACTCAACAAGGACTGGCAATGGGGAAGTAATAATGTCTTATGAACCAATCATGGATGGAGAGAATCAGTACTACTGCCAATAAATGCATAACAAAATGTTCACTCTTTGAATTCACACATTTAAAATATATTCTATAAAATAATTGTTATGATAAACTGCACACATAACATCAGTTCTTCAATGCACATAGCTTTCATACTGAAATGTATACACCTTGATTACAGATACGTATAGTAAAAGAAACATTCAGTGTCAAACTGGTAATATTTCACAAACCCAAAGTGAGTGAAAAATTGACATGTAATGATAAAGTTGAAGTGTGTCTGTTTTGATTACCCTTAACGCATTTTGCAGAGTAATTACACAAACTTATGGATTGTTTTGTGCATTTCCATGCTCTTAACTTTTCATTTCACTTGTCAGAAATGAAATTTACATGTTATAAATTTAGGTTTGAGGCAATAATTTTAGTTTCCTTTTCATGCTCTCTAACATGTTTACACTGATATTTTTCAACTTAAGAAGATATTTTTTCATAGTGATGTTGTTACAAATTAGAAATATATTTTGGATTATCTTACAGTATTATTTTTAAGCTGAAGAATTTTTTTGGAACATTTCTTTTCTTGGTTGATGATGGAATCAGTCAAAATACTCTATATAAAGAAGTGTTATTTTTAATATTAAACTTTAAATGTTTGTGATGAAATAATGAAGAATGAAATCTTGTAATATAAATATTTAATGATAATGCTCAATGCATAATGTACAGTTGTGAAATAGTAATAAATATGGATTTTCAAATATTTTCAGAAGTGCTCTTTTTTCATTTCTCCCTTAAAATTAATCAGTCTAACTTGAAGTACTATATTATTATATGAATATAATTTTATTTTACTAGAATTAATGCAATAAAACTGGTATGTTCTCCTCTGCTGATAACATTGATTTCAATTCTTGACCCAGTCGACTGTGTAAGCTAAGTGATCAAATGCAAACATAGGCAATTTGCTTCCCACCTTAACTTTGTGGGTGTTTAGAATATTTCCAACATAGATTTTGGGTTGTATCTAACATATTTGATGAAAAAAAGGTAATGGTTCTGATTGTTTCATGATTTTTTTTCAAATTCTCCTAGCAGAAAGACTAATTATCATAGAATTTTGGGAATGACTGTCACACGAAATTTGAACCTTCCTTAAAGTAATATGCACTATTTGGATTTCGAAAAAAAAAAAAAAAAACTCGTAGACTAATGGGAATGAATGTAGAAATAATTTAGAACCTTTCATTAGAAAGTATTTAGACAGCAAGTAATCGCTAAAACTTTGCAGTATGTGTTAACAGACGTAAATCAAAATGAAATCATGTAAAAATTACATACATAGCAATAAAACAATAGCAACTTGGGCCAAAAAGAAGTTTCTTCATGTAGAATGACTGGATATCTGTAAATAGAAATAAATACATCATTTACTATCTGGAACATGATTAGTAGGATGTCAGAATGAACATTTTAAAAGGTCAATGACATATCTATATCCACAGCAATTAATCTGGTCGAATACAGATTAACGAGGCTCTGGAGACTGAATCACCTCTGTTGTATTTCCATTCTTTCCTCTCCCATCTGTGCCATGTGGTCCATTCTTTAATTATTGTAAATTAATTATTAACTAATTAATAGCATTAGGAAACAAATATAAAGCATTCACCTCTGTCTTCACCTGATTTTAGTTCTAAGTATTTTATTTTCAGAAACTCTTAATTTACATTCCTTTTTCAGTTTGAGAGATCATGTATTCTACTTTGAGGATCATGTAACCTTTGCATTCTTTGACAAGTTACTAGACGAGAGGATACAAGTTTATCAACAGAAAAGTAACGTGCCTTAGCTGAATTACTTCAGCTTTCAATTCCGTCTTTAATGTAGTTTTAATTTGTTAGTATTTCTTAAAAAAAGAACTTACGAAATTTTATGCAAATAAAGCCTGGCAACACATTCGTTCTAGTTGATAGATAATTCACAATTAGCATAACATTGTAATTGCCATTCCTGTGTAAAATGTGGTTTACATACAGAATTTTACAGCGTCACACTTTTGATAAAGGAGAGATTTAGTTGCCAAAAATATTAATATGTGAACACTATACAAGTCATTGTGAAATATGTTGCTTCATATTATTTCAATTCCATGGAAACGATATACAGCAACAATAGAAGTATTGTCGATGCAGAGAGAAACAATACAAATAATTGCTAGGTATTTCCTACAACAAGTGAACTGATTTTTTCTCGGGGGGGGAGTAAGATTTCATATATTGTCCTTCAATCACAAACTTTTATTATTGTTATTATCATTACTACTACTACTACTACTACTACTACCAGTGACGGCGAGGGGGCAATTTCCCCCCTACTTTTCGCCACTTTTGCTCCTGCACAATGCTAAATCTTATCTACAAAGGGGAATATACTGCCTTTGCCTCCCCAGATTTGGTTAACGTTGCCACAACTTTTTTGCAACATTACCTTGCTGCCTGTGTAATTTACGAATATAAGAACAATGCACATTTAAAATATGGTTATTTCGCATGGTAAGTTATTAGCAATCTTGCCAAGGCATTTTTGTATATAATACATATGCGTAACAGAAAAAAAACATGTTTGTAACGTCACAGTTTCTCCTTGCAGCTTATAAAAACTTTTCCTGCTCCACCAAAATAGGCAATTGTTATAGCTCTTTTCAGTTCTTACGGCGGGCGCTCTAGAAGCTTGCAGGGGAAGTGGGGAGGCGACCAATCCAGCACGATAAGAAACGTAGCTGCCAGTAGAACGAGTTTCACGTAGTACTTTTTCTGGCCGCATCGTGTCTCTCGGTGCCACTGCTGTTTGGTTGGTCTGTTGCGTAATCCCCGCTCCCCCTGACAGCTTCTAGAGCGCCCACCGTAAGAACTGAAAAGAGTCTGGAGAGTTTGATAAATTAACCAATCTCCAACTACACCCTGGTAATCAGTTTCTTTTTGCAGTTTTTTTTTTTAGAAGGGTACACCTTCTCTTTGGTAAGTGAATTATTTTAATATTTTTTTCTTGTGCAAGGTGATGGTCTATGTGGTTTTCTGTATTAGGATTGGTACATATTTACTTATTCTGTGGGTATTTCATTCAGTGACGGTAGTGTGAAATTTACTTCAGTGAGGAAAGTAATAATTTGCTATGGTGCGGCATGCGTAGGATATATCACTTGTCGTAGTTCCTAAGGATGATGGATATTATACAGCTGATATTCAGGATGCTGTGGATCTATCAGGAAGGTATACATGGTTAAGAGATGCTGTAATGGTGTGCAGTGGTATGTAGGAAGGCAGTCGTGAAGAGCATCTTCGTATATTGCGCTGAGATGTTGTGGATGGTGAGAGTTAATTCGACCAGTTATATATTTGTGACAGATGGGCTTCAATGTGGGTTGTGATTTCGGGAAAGGTTATTCACTCCTACAGTAGTCGTGTAGGACTTGGTAGGACTACTCTGAAGGCCAGACGAAGAGCATGTCTTTCCAGAACTTGTAGTTTGTGATAGAACGAGTCCGGGGCTGATATCCATGCAGTGTGGTCGTAAGTAATTGCTGGTCGAAGGAAAGCCTTGTAGGTATGTAGGACGACCTGGGAGTTGAGTCCCCATGAGGTTCGAATTAGCCGTTTGAGTAACTTTAGCCGATTTGTAGCTTTCTGGACAATGCTGAGCAAGTGAGGTTTCCAGGTTAGCTTGGAGTCAAATATGACTCCCAGGTATTTTGCAGTGGTGGCAGGCAGAATAGGAGTTCCCCGTATTTTAATGTCTAATAATGTTGGGTTCCTTTGGATCTTTGAGCGACAGCCTGTCTGTAGAAACACCAATGCTTGTGTTTTGAGAGCATTAATTGTGAGACGCCATGTGTCACACCATCTTTGGAAGGAGTTTATAGCTGGTTGGAGAGCTTTGTTTATAGCTTGGATGGTTGAACAACAGGCGAGAAATGCGGTGTCGTCGGCGAATTGGTAGATAGAAACTTGTGGGTTTTTTGGCATATCAGCAACGTATATGTAGAGTAGTGGTGATAATGCAGCACCCTGTGGAACGCCAGAGTAAGGGAAAATGGGGTATGACATTGCTCCATTTACAGCAACATAGGCGATCCTATTTGTTAGGAAGCTGTGGACTAATCTGATATAGCAAAGCGGTAGATGGAATTTGTGGAGCTTGTAGATGAGTCCAGCATGCCATACTTTGTCAAATGCTTTCTCCTAGTCGAAGAGCACTAGACATGATGGTTTGGAAGTGTTGAAATGATTTGTGATGCGAGTCGTTAGTTTTAACAAATTATCTAGAACACTGTGTTGAGGTCTAAAGCCTGCTTGGTGCAACGGAAGTACAGCGCCTTGAATAACGTAGTGTGGAAAACGACCCAAGAAACTGGTTCCCCGAGACGATGACAAGTAGATGGCAGTGCGATCGACCCAGGTGCTAATTTTGTTATGAAAGTAATGCGGCTTAGTTAGTTTTTGGAATATATTGTGTAGATTTGTTTCTCTAGAAAGGCGGTAAGTGAATTTATTTTTGACTCTGACATCAAGCATCAGAATCTCATCACTGTGATCTTCGCGCCTTGTATAACCAAATATATCATTAGGCATTTTTTTTTGTTTTAGTGGTTATTTATTATAGAATATCTGATTCTTAATTCTATAAAAAAAGGTATAAGCTTGTCATAGTATCCCGGGACCTCAATATATAAACAGTCACCGGCAGAGACAGTATATACAGTACCAGAAACCATGTTTGAGTGCTTGATTCTGTAAATATTTTTGCCTACTGAAACCTTGACATTACCCTCGGGGGTTGTAATAAATTGTAATTGACCACCTACAGGTAACTGGTAGTGGTTTAAGTTATTATTAAATATGTACAATGTTTTAAATGTTTTATCATCAACATCTGTAAGTATGCTGTTCAGATGAATAATTAACAAACCACTTAGTTTAGATATCATAGATTGTATATCAGGAGAAGTTGTTGGTGTTAGCAGGTCCATAATAGCTTGTTTTTTGAATCCAAATAAGTTCATGGGCATGTTTATTTATTTCAAATCATGCTCTCTGATTAGGCATTGATTGCCACTTATCAAGTCACAATGACCCCATGGTAGAGTATGTATGCCACATGATAAAATGCATCTCTTATCGTCATGTGGGTCCAGAGCCACTTTTCTTACAACATTTGTAGTCAACAAGTGATCCACACTCTGAATTCTGCATTCTGATGTTCTGATTAAACTCTGTGATTTGAGACAATTTTTATAATCTTTAAATTGGAGCTCTTTGTCCACAATTACTCTACCAATACCCTTGGCTTTTTTGGCAACAACACCACTACATGTTTCAAAACTATACATCTTGGCCCTTAACCCAGCAAATGCCACAATAACATCGCCAAGTGTTTCATCTTTTAACTTGCCAGGTACCTTTTTGTTGTGGGATTGAGTCTTTGTATGTTCACTGGTATCAAAATATTTAAGCAATGCAGGCTGTGATATATCTTGATAGACATCTTCTGTCTGAATATCAAGAATAAAACTATCTGTGTCCATGTACATAAGTTTTACACGATTCCCATAAAAAGGCTTCAGCACATCATAATAGAGCTTTAGCATGTGTAATTTGGCCAATTCTAATATCACAGCCCCTACATAAATAGGCTTATCAAACTTAATCTTTGTTTTTTTCATGTTGAAGAGTGCCATATTGTCATCATAAATTCTTCTGTAGTTGAAATTAGGCTTTGCCACCAATCTTTTGCTCCGGCTGGGGTCAGTAACTAATTTAACATTAGTATGTTTTCTGACATTTTCTATGGTTTTGCCATACACCGAATTGACCATTAATTTAAACAAGGTCTTATCAAATTGGCTTACTGCACATGTTCGAAGCTCGGTGTTTGTATCAATGTATGGCTTCAACCATCTTGAGTGCCTGAACCTTAAGACTTTGCCAACTTTGGTCACTTGAACACCATGATGCATCAGGAACTGGAGGTTTTTGTAATATATGACATAACCCTGTTTTGGTTTTAGAGTCATCATTAGTTTCTTTTGTTTAGAGCCAGGTGAACACTCAACCTCAGGAATTGGGGGCAGATCAGAAAACTGGTTGTGTAAATTATCTGGAATTGTCAGATCAACCTCTAAGAATAGACCATAGTCACTGTCATCAAAATCTTGAAGATCCCCAATACTAAAATCTTCAACCCACTCAAGCCCTGCATATGGCAGTTTATCCATCATAGCATGACCATACAGGCTGTTGGCATCCACTTAAAGTATATAGTTTGATGGCTGTGATGGATCATAATCGGGAATATATTTGTTGTTGGCTCTGCTATATCTCTGAGAGCATTGCACCATGCCTCCTCTTATACATTGTTCTATAAATAGATAAATGTCCTGATCCTGGATCAGATCCAATTGCATTTTAGTGTTTAAAAACATGGCAGACCATGCTAGGCCTGGAGCACTGTAGAAATAGATTGGATCCAGCTTATAATTTTCCATCGATGATTTTCTAAATGCCTGAAGTATATCGGCTAAGAGAGTCACATCAAGTTTCAAGTATGCCTTATGATAATCACCAAGTGTCTGGCATTTTAAGTTAGTCCACATCAACTGAGCATGGTGATAATCTTCATCAGCAATTCCAGATGCCCTGAGTTTACTGTAGAACTCTTGTTGTGGTGGCAGAGCACACTCATCAAATTTAGAAAAATCAGTAACGTAGTCATATGGGTATACACATTTTCGCCTAATTAATTTCAGGTCTTGATTTGGAAACATGGCACATGTAATTTTAAATTGATCATCAGATAATTGACTGGCCAGAGTAGCCAGGCTAGCCAACAGAATTCTGTAGGAATCAAGAAATCTTAAGTGAATGGGAACACCATTAACACTGATTATTTTGCTAATAGCTATATATTTCTCATCATTTTCTGCTAAAATATTTAGATTCGGCTTGTCAAACCCCTTGTACCTGATCAGATGATGAAAATCATAATTGGATGCACCATGACAAAATATCGGGACAAATTTTGGTCTCTGGATCTTAATATTACAGCTACTACACAGAGCCATTTTGAATTTACCATGTGTATGGGAATGGTGTTGCACCTTGATATTTGAATTTGAAAATTTAAAATCACATACCGGGCATTTTTCTGCATTGTTGAAATCTTTAATTTGATTTTTTGTTAAAGGCATCATAGATTTAGATTTTAATAAGACATTAGATGCTATGTAATAGCACTCATTTTCTATTCTATGTGCAAATATTTTGATAGTATCTGGTCCCATGTATAAATATTCTTTACTAACCACACAATCCTGTACAACCACATAATAAAAACTAGAAGGTTCATGTATCTGGTATGATGTACTTGAAGATTCATCAGGATCTGGGCTGCATAATGCAAGAGGTTTGAGGTTTGATTCAAAATCACAAACTATATATGCTGTTTGTTCCAACAAGGCTTCAAATTTTTTGAATTTGGCATTTTCATTTGGATTAGGCATAACCATATGAACAGGTTTATGGTTGCCACAGTATTTTAAATGTTCAACTAACTTGTTTTTAGCAATTTCTGCATTCTGTTCACGAACACCATATACTATTTTTTGACCATCAAATACAGTTAATCATCTTCGGCACAACTTGTATATTGTATTAGATTTGCCTTGTTGTTTTCTAACTAAAGCTTCAAGACTGTGTACTAGAGTGTAATGGTATGTGCTATCCCCTTCAATTAAAAGCAAATCAATCGAAACAGCAGAATCATCATCAAGTGTACTGATTCTGAGAGGTTCTATCAAGCAATTGCCACGATCAGTAGAACAAATAAATACATTAATAGATAATGGCCTACCATTGATATCTCTGGCCTTTTTTTCAAATTTATCAATGTTCTGAACAGACATTGGATATTCTAAGCCCTCCATAGCATCATCAAAATCATGTTCATGCTGTTTATAATAACTTATTCTCTCTGGATTATTTAAAACTGGAAACAAAGCAGCTAAAATACACCATAGAAAGCATTTCTGATCATTATTTTTTAGGTTAACCACAGCTTTTTTATTTTTAATATTGGCAGGTAATGGCAGATATGTAGAACCTTGTAGTGGGTTGAATTTAGAAATATTAATATAAAACTTGTGTGGAGATCCACATAGGCTCCAACCTGATTCTTTAGCAGCAAATTCAGAATGTTTAATAATTAATTGCTCTATCAACCTGCTTAGTATTTTGTCTAAGTTTGTATTTGAATATACAGCTACAGTTTCTGTTATGTGGGGCTGTGTAAATTTTGTGCCATTTGATTTCTTATATTGTGTAAACAATTTGAAGGACAGCTTATAAGAGCCATTTTGTACATTTAGAATAGCCTGCACATCAGGATTTATATTGTTCAAAACATTCTTAATATCACATCTTGGCTCTGATACAAAACGGTAATCCCTTAGTTGGTTATTAAAACTGCTATGAATAGGTGCATTGCAGAGCTGCTTTGCTGGTTTATGATTATCAAGTATTTTAAGTTTTCCTTTTAGACCAGATGAAGATGTAGATGGCTGTGATAAAATAGAAGACTGTACATAACAAGTATTTTTATGTTTATATATAAAATATTCCATGCTATATTTTCTATGGCATTTTGGGCATATTTTTGTGGGTGTTCTATATTTTTCTGGATCACATTTCCTTTGATGCTTAGCCCAATTAGGGCTGGATGTATTCTTATTGCATTGATTACAATATTTCTGATTTGGCATTTTTGTTGGTTTATTATATAAGATTTCTTGGGTGTTAAATTAAAACTCTATACTTAATACAAAATATGAGTTGGGTTTAGCAGTATGCTTTGTATACTTAATATATATACTTAATGTGTTAACATTTTTTTTATTATTGGTTTATTATATCAAATTTCTTGGGGTTTAAATTAAAACTCTATACTTAATATAAAATATCAATTGGGTTTAGCAGTGTATTTTATATATTTATATATACTTAGTGTATTAATATTTTTGTTTTTTTTGTTGGTTTATTATATTAGATTTCTTGGGATTCAAATCAAAATTCTATACTTAATAAAACTATGACAGATTGTAAAGCTAATAGCTTACATGCACAAAGGTAGAATAAGTATTGATCTACAGAAGCACTGACCTACAAAAGCACTGACCTAGCACAATTGCATGTCTGCAAGAGCATGTCGTGGTATGCATAGAAAGGCAATGACCTAATTCCATGTGTCATGTATTGATTATGTATAACAAGTTGGGACAAATATAAGCCTGACTCTAAATATGAGTAGATTACAACAAACAAGCTACATGTATCAAATATCAGACTCCATTACAGACCTGTATGAGGAACACTGCAACAACATATCCATACTCTCCAACCACTAACTAATATGTAAATTCAACCTATTCCCTATGAAAAACTCTATGACCTTACTTGGGTTTTTCCGCTAAATTATATGCTTCTAGTCTCCTATACTTTGGCGGAGCCCGTTCAGGTTCTATCCCCCGCAATGTGGGTTCATCTGCCGATCCAGCAAAGGTGAGAAACCAGCACTGTGCTCTGACTTATATAGATTTATAGAGCCAATAGAAATCTTGCTTACTTAAACCAATGAGGTATAAATTATTAGCCAATCAAAATCTCTGTTTTTTTAGCTATCATATTAAAAAAATGCAAAATATCCCAGTTTCAATTCGATCCATTTATCTGAATCGAAGAAACCGACAATTCACATATCCCCATATCATTGTATGCTTGCCCTATTATCCTCTTTTGCTGTTGTGCCCACTAATTGGCGATTTCTTGAAGAGGTCTAATAGAACAAGATACGGCGGTATGAGAAATATGCAAATTTCAAGATATTTTAGCGAATTACGCCGGCTAAAGCTAAGTTTGTATTGCTAGAAGGCCTTCGTCGTTGCAAGTTACCTAACCCATTCACTAGCAAAAAGAGTTAAAAATATTGACGTACTGAAAAATAAAATAACTTGTCCCCCTCAAGCATTCATCGAGTTCAGACATTTGCACATAGATGGCTCTGTTGTTGTCGCTTATCAAATATATATATATATTTTTGGAATATTTCTAAGACAGAGAGAAACAGGCAAATTCTATTTGCAGATTTCTAATATCCACTCAAAGATAAGTAAAAATATGAATACAACTTATACCTAACAAGATACGGCGATATAAGAAATATCAAGAGAGACATATTTTTAACAAGCTTATAGACAACAATCTGGCAGATGCAGCTTTTGTAAGTATAGGCAAATCAATCTGAGGGGGGGGGGGGGTCATACTTTCACGGGAAATTCCCGAGAGCTTTTTTACAAAAATCTTAGGTCAGACAGAGTAGCAATAAACTTATATAGACATCTTGCCCTAGTTTTAAGTATATTCTATTCAGTCTGAAAAACTCATACTTTCTCGCACCAGTAATATACTATTTTATACTACTCCCATGGCGCAGTGGTAGCGTCATTGCCTTGTAATCAAGGGGTCCCGGGTTCGATACCTGGTGGAGGCACAAGTGGTTCGGATCCCACTTTAAACTGTAGGTCCAGTCCCGATTAGCCTTACTGTGCATAAAGTGGACTTAAAACAGCAACTCACACTCAATTATTTAAAAATTGAATAGCATTAATTTCACTTTCCTGCTTAGTATTTTGTCTAAGTTTGTATTTGAATATACAGCTACAGTTTCTGTTATGTGGGGCTGTGTAAATTTTATGAAAGAAGCAAAATTTATCTCTCCACGTTTTCCAGCAGGCAGTTGCAAGCACCGTCGTGCCCGCACTGGTGCACCTATGGTCAGATATAAATTTGGGACTTAATATAAATTAAATTTATTTTTATATTTACTGTTATTCCTTATACTTCCTTTGCTTCTTCTGAAAAGTTGGGGAAAAAATTAATATGTCATTATGTCCGGGAACAGACTAGATAAAAAGAGAAAGACAATTTTTACTATATCTTTGCAAACTGACAATAACTTTAATTTAATAGGGTGTCAGTAATTTCACAGGGCACTACGACGGACGTTAACACTTTTCTATGTATATCTGTTTTGCTTGTTCGGCAGTCCATTTGTCCTTTGCACCCAGGCAAACCCCACGCTCCCTTTCCCCCCTTTTACAACTCTCTTTCTAATATATAATTTCTTCTACAAAGGTAAGAACTCTTAGAGCCACAAAAATGGTCACATACATCAACTATAGACGTGAATAAAACACTTAGGTTCTTCATGAAATACTTGCCGTTTCATATCGAATACTTGTTCAGTAAATTTTATATATTGGTACTTATGAATATCCGTTGGAAGAAATTGTATCTACATATAGTGTCACTGCTTTTCTACTCACCACTTTCGGTTTCTTTCTGTCTGGTTTCATTTTCTCCATCTTCTTCAGCCAATTTTTCAATAACGTTTCAGACATTGTTACGCTAAGCAGAACGACAACACACGAACTGAGATGCTACACTGAGATTGACCAAAGGCCTAAGGCATTTGACTGTTCTATTCTCTACCACTCCAAAATCATCCATCTCGCCCAAGTTACAGAAAATAGTGTTGCTAACCATAGTAACACAATTCACTACAAGGAGTCAAACCTGTATCTTTGAATTTCTTCCCTTACTTTTATCGTACATTTCTCACATGAAGGAACGAAAGGAAAATGCAACTAAATGTAAATTTAATTGACTCAGGGGTTGAATTTACAAATCTGTAACGTATTTAAGAAATATTTATTTATGTATTCAAACACTGAACTGTCAACACTGTGTGCGGTATGTCTCCCTGGAAGGAGGGTGAGAGGTCAGTTTGACATTTTCCAGATGGCAGTGTACCTTCCCTAGAGCTGACCGAAGCCTTGTCAAGGGAGCCTGGTGTTTCCTGGAAATGACCATGCTAAACATTCCATCCTCCTTCTTTGACACTTTGGTTGTAGTTGATCGAAAGGTCCATTGGACTTCACTTCTTGTAGAGCTACAAATGGTTCCTTTATGTTGAAATATTGTCATTCTCAGGCACGGAGCGTCCATGTAAGCCGTGTAAGCCGGGCTTACACTTTATTAGTTCTAGTAAAACGTATGTAATTATATGGCAAAATTCGTAAACAACTCAAAGTTCAACTCGGGTCAACACCAGTGTTCGAGATCCTGTTTGTTAGATTGCAACACTTCAGCACCAGGCGGCCATGGGATATCCCGCCTTTTGCTTGTGAAAAGTTGTAAGCCTTCTGGATTTTGTCTTACAAATTGCTGACCACGAACGAGCATGGGCTAGGCCATGAGCTAGGCCTACCGTATCTGGACTGGATGAAGAAGAGCGGGCTAAAACCCTACTTGTGTAAACCTACGGCCAGAGGCTTACAGCAGCGTTGCAAACCTCATGTTTAGAAAAAGTGTTGTTTATGGACGTCCGCGCTATTTCTTTCCACCATGGAGGATTAAGCACAGTATTTTTTCCAGGGTTGGGGTAAACTATATTTCCTCCTCAAAAGATACTAATTCAATTTGAAGTTAACATTTTTCTGAGACATCCTTACAATAATTAACATAATTTGATGTGACTGAAATTAAATTATATGAGTGAAATATATTATTTTATGGTTGACATTCATTTTCCAGGAAGGCTCCCTTGCCCTTTTTGGACATCCATGGTGTCGTTTAAACTCCGAAATTATGCTACATACTACTAAATTGTTCTGGGATTTACATATTATTAATTCTAATTTATAACAAAACATAAATACAAATTCGAATGGTTCAACCGACGGGATGAGTTCGACGTTAGACATGAAAAGTTTGGGAAAATTCAACCACCACGAACAGCGGTTATCTTGTTTTATTTGTATCCCTAACTTCCAAACGACTTTTTAAACTTGTGCGAGATTTAGATTTTTATGCTTGGGTTGGTTTCACTGGTGAGACACAGGTCCTGTAAGAGGAGGGGCTCCAGTGTTGTCGGGTATGAATACATGGTTGGCTGCAAAGGAAATTTGAGCCGGTGGTGTTTCAAGGAGGATTTTTTTTTCAGGAACAGGGAATTCTGAAGCAAAGAACTAATAACAGGAAAGGGAAAAAGGAGAAACCTAAAAATGAGCGGGAAACGGGAAAACTAGATATACATTAATATGCTAAACGCTTGTTTCTGTTTTTCGCTTGTAGGAGAGCATAAACATCAGAAATTTTAAGATCTCTGTTTTTTGCTTATGTTTGAACTCAGTTGGTGAGCTAACAAGTGCAAAAAGTTTTTAAAAGTTACATGTTTAATGAAAGCTTAAGATTGAACTAGTTTTACAAATCTCATGTCAAATGTGAACCAAATATTATTAATTAAATTTAATTACATAGTCTGTGATTTAAACACTCTTCAAACAACGTACGAAAAGTCTGTTTATGCTAGATTTGCTTTTACACTATCCTAAGAAAGCACTTACATCTCCTTTGATAGAAATTTCTGGATATTTCTCTACAATTAGAGAGCATTTCTTTTATATATTTTTTTTTGTATTCTTTTTTTTTACAAAATATAGGTTGGTTGGTTGATTTAGTGTTTTAAGTCCACTTTATGCACAGTAAGGCTAATCGGGACTGGACCTACAGTTTAAAGTGGAATCCGAAGCACTATGTGCCTCCACCGGGTAACAAAATATAGGGAATTTATTTATTTATATATATCGTTACGTTACTCATTGCGTTAGGAATAAGACTGACGTAATTATAAGCCTAGCGAAGAAAACACCAAGGTCATGGATTTATCCAGAATCTTTAATCTGGTGTAGTGTAACTTCTTCGTTTTTAAGGAGTGTAAGATTAAATTTAGTGCCAAAATTAGGGTTTTGTGAAAAGTTCCAGGAAATTGTTCTTAAAAAATGGGAGGGGGGAAGTGGTTGATGTGTGTGGATAAATCACTGACCATGCCAGCCCAAAAATAAGCACAACGGGAAATAACCTTTATCCTGTTAGGCTTACACTGTTGGAAAGGTCACGCTCCGCCACTGGTCATTCTATTGTTCATATAGAAATTCATATTTACACCCCTCTGCAGGGGGGGGGTGTTCTACTTTTCTGCTTGGGGGTGTTCGTCAAAATTTGCGAGTGTGTTGGTGGGTGTTTGGGGGCGTGTGGAAAAATCACTGAACACAACGTTGTTCCCCTACATACAACATTCATCATAAATACAACATGCATACAACATTGTGGCAACGTTAATGTGTTGAGTGGGAATCTATTGTTCTTCATAGTATCTCTGATTTATATTTTTGCGTGCTGAAGTTGCTTAAATGTACTGCAAAAAAAAAAAAAGCAATAATTAATTGAAAATCACGTGTTGTGAATTAGCATGATCAGATGTCCAGTCTTTGAGAATTGATATCCCGATTTTCCGTAATCCCGAACAGACGAGAAATTCCAAAGGATTTTATTTAAAAGAGGTCAATTTTCTGCACTATAAGTGTCTGAAATTTCTTCAAATTAATAGCTTTTATTCCAGAAGTGCAAAAAAGACAATCACTTGAAGGGGAAATAATGTATTCAATTCGAGATTTTCACCACATCGGGAGATTTCGAAAATTTACATACGTGATCTGGAAATGGATAATTATTTCAGTCTCGAACGTCAGGATTATTAATATTTCTTTCCCAATTCCATTTCACGCACCCCAGTTACGGCAGTCAACATTATTCTAATGCCTCTTGTGAAAACGTTTTCTCCTTATTTTGTTGGACATGGTTTAACTGAGAGCCTGTAAATCGCAGAAAACAATATTATTCATACTTGTAATAAAATGTCTCTACAATTTCACCATTCGAATTACAAGAACTACCCCCACCCCTCCCCTTCGGGCGACCTTGATTATGGTTATGATCAGTGTGTTAAAATACCACGTGGTGCAATCCTCAAATTAAACCAAGTATAAGAAGTGTGGTAAGATTGATTTTCCAACGTTTGTATCTGACAAACACCAGACTTAATATTTTTATAATGAGCTTTATCAGAAATAGGTTGATTTTAATCACATCAAGCTTCGTGCTTGAATATTTGTCGTGGAAAATGTCGAATTATAAACTTAACTATTATCCGTGACAAAAATGTTGAGCCCTCGGTTTGCGTGCTTGTAAAATTGTACTCCGTGGCAGGAAAAAAGTCAAATATACCTCATTTGAAAGCTAAAAGTGTCTGCTTTTAGACAAAAGCAAGACAAAGTGATTTTAACTCTGTCTGTTTTCTATTAAGACAAAAACGTTTGTAAAAGTGTAGTTTATAGTGAGTGATGGTGGTTCTGTGAAGTTATTTTTTTGTTGCATGAAAATGGCAAGACGGCAATACCATAGTGGTGCACAAGAAATGATAGTCAGTGTCAAGAGATATTCCAACCAGGAGAAACGAATGGGCGCATCTCACGACATAAACCAAGGTGTCAAGTGAACGGCGGAGTGTTTGGGGGTTACGTCAGCACAGTGAAAAAGGTATGTAAAGAAAAAAGGAACAACAAAAAATTTGCATCGACCCAATATTTTATTGGGCGAGTTTTTGCAACATGTGGTGAGAAGAAATATACACCCCTTTTATTTTAATTATCCAGTTTAACAGAATCCATTATGAACAGCATTTTATACTTTTACCTTTCACTAATTATATTTATTGAAAATTTATTAGTTTTTAGTCCTTCTGTCTCTCTTAATGAACCCACAACGCCTTGTTTATTACAAGAGTTGCAGCTGTGAAACAGACCAAAATATAAAATCATTTCAGGTGGAATGTATAACAACACGTTAAATGCTGAAACCACCACCACTAGTGATCAATACAATGATTAAGTGAATTTTGCGAGATAAACATAAGTTACATGCGTTTTTACTCGAAATATATTTTAAAATGTTAGATGGCGTGAAGTCTTCAAATGGGCATTTTTTTTAAATACGAGTTTTATGCGTTGCTATCACTAGTACGACCTCGCTCTGTTTTCCTTTCTTATGAAATCGCTATACACAGCAGGTGATTTATTATTGTATGCAAAGAAGACTGGATCTCTCATCGAACATCGTTGCACTCAATATATCTGTTTAAATGTGCGACATAAAATAATACTGGGAAAATGACGTTCATATAAAGCTGAGTGGAGTTGTTTTATCTCTCTTTAAGTCCACTTTATGCACAGGTAACCTAATCGGGACTGGACTTGCAGTTTAAAAAGGGATCCGAACCACTATGTACCTCCACAAAGTATCGAAGGAGAAGATGTTCTATTGAAGTTAACAGCTAGAGGAAATCCCCCCCCCCAAATAAAAACCTGCAGTACGGCAGTACTCCATTTGCAATATGAGAAATATTCCATTCATTATTTTATGCTGCGACAATACTTTGGATCGGCTGGACGGAACGCACTTGCGCGATTCTCGCAGCTAAGTGCAGCGAAACGGCAACGCTGTGGAAGTCGCCTGCAGCCCGCGGAGTCTGAGATTGGCCGTACCCGTCCTACGTCATGCACCCGTTTACCATATTAGGAGTGCGAAAGAATAATTAATATCTGGAACCATATTTGAGGTACACACGGCAAACTTCTTGAATTTGATCAAATGCGTTATATCAACAGTTTTTTGCAATTTCATTGAATTTGTAATTATGCATTTCAAGTTTGCACGTTTCCCTAAAATTTCAATTTTTGAAGTAACTAGTAAAATTATGAATTTGATATTTTCTACAGAGTGTAAAAATAATCAAACTTCAAGTACACAAAATCTCAAAATTATATATACAGTCGATTATGAACTGTATAGTGTTAAGTCCCCCCTTCGTGAAAATTGGAAGAGAAACTACACTTTTCAGTGATTTTTTATTATAGTAAGAAAACAAAGTTAAGATTAATTTTCAGATAACGCTTATTAAAAAGTAGATACTTGAAGCTTTCCAATGAGGTATATTTGACTTTTTTCGTCCCACGGAGTACAATTTTACAAGCGCGTAAACCGAGGGCTCAATATTTTTGTCGTAGAGATGCCAGCAGCTAAATTGAGACTCGAGTTTAGGGAAGGGGGCTAGAGCTCCAAGCCTCCATCTACAAAAGGGCTTCCCTTGAGAAAAGGGCAGAAATTCGACGGAATTTCACAGAAGGAAATGTGGGAAAGGTGATATGTACACTGGCACTGAATTTTAAACCTGTTCATAAATTCTAGGTTTAGTACTGGACTCACGACTGACGACCACATTGAGTACTGATGTGGGCAAGTACATCATTCACCCTCATCGTTGAGATTATTCTAAAGAGCCAAGAAAGCGACGTAAAAATAAAAATCCGACATTCAAATATACATATATAGGGAGTTCAATTTTAAACAGGACCCATCACAGAAGCAGCATAGTGCGGTAATGTCATCGCTTTGTAATCAAGGGGTCCCGGGTTCGATACTCGGTGGAGACACGTAGTTGTTTCGATCCCACTGTAGGTCTAGTCCCGATTAGCCTTTCTATGCACAAAGTGAACTTAAAACACCAAATCAATCAATCAATTATTTTTTCAAATAGCCCTGAATGATATTTGTATGGTTTTGAAAACGTTTTGATTCTGCACCCCCCTTCCACCCCCGCCCCCAAAGTTAAGCTCCGAGTTCGATCCTGAGGCACTAAAGTTAGGTTACGCCTATGGATCTCACAATACGTTTTAACTTGTGTTTTTTTTCTTTATGGGTCTAAATGAAATGTAATGCATCTTAAGGTCACCCTGTAGCTTCTTTGATTTCAACTTGGAAGAAAGATATTTATTTCTTGCTTCTGCTAGTCTGTCACTGAATGACCTTGGACGGGAGAATTTACCGTTCAGTGATTGCATTTGCACTATAGATTAGTGTGACGTGTTATCAAGGTTTGATATGATAAGGTTTTTTTCTTTATACGCTCGCGATTGAAGGAAATATAAAGGCTTTATTGTGTTTCTGCACTTAGTAATTTTTATATCTCTTGTCTGATATTACGGCGGGCGGCCTACATGCTGCAAGGAAAGTGTAGAACGGGGAAGCGACCAATCCAGCGTGATGAGAAACAAAGCAACTTGTAGAACGATGTGCGCGCAGCACCTCCTCCGGTGACGTCACCGCTGTTGTCTGGTTGATCTGCGGCGTATTCCCCGCTCCCCACTTCCCTTGCCAGCATGTAGGCCGTCCGCCGTAAGACCACACAAGAGCTGTAGTATTCAATAAAAACAAGCGCTTCGAGTTCTCTGAATGTTGGTGACAAGGGTTCTACATTAGCATGAAAAATAACGCTGTCTCGAGATGACTGTTGTCTCTGAATAATTTCAGCATGCTGATTCCAAGAATGAAATCAATTTTTACCCATCGCGTCTAGTTTTTGTTCTTTTATTTTCTTCTTCAGAAAACAGAAATATATTAACTGCCTTAATTTCACATAATATGTGTACTTTCATTATTTTCCCAACAGATGGCTCCGTTTAGATGGTGATAAAATGAAGACTAAAATTGGTAAAAGCTGTAAGTGCCACAATAATTCAAATTCCGTTTTCAACGTTAAACTGTGAAATGTGCCATGCTTTATAATGTGGTAAACGTGAAATGTGGCTGGTAGCCCTCTAAGTAGTTCAAAGGGTGTGTAGAGAGGTCACTAGTGTGCACGTTCTTACGGGTTGATGTGCGGAACGATGCGATTTCCCAACACTTTCGCTTTCGGCACTTACAACATTTACCACTTTCAGTTCTCAAATATTGATTTTCTACAATACAAATCCTCCAATTTTGAACTATAATTGCATGTAGAATTGTGTGCATTTAGTCCACCTTTCATCTTGATGTGACACATTGGCATGAAAATTGAATGAACTCGAATCTTGAAATCGGACGTAACTGGGAAGCAGAGATATTGGATTATAATGAAGATATTTTGAGGAAATATTTTTTTCTTTTTGGAAATATTTTTATCTTTTTATAAATCTGTAGTCATGAACCAGTGCGTAGTTAGAGATCGTTTTGTTCATTGAACTCTCCAGCCTAACTATTGCAGGAAAAGGTTTATGATCCTTTTTATAAATCTCCAGATCTTGTTTGTACTTTTCTAGCGAACTTGTTTTAAATAATAGGAGTATGCCGACCAAGGGACAAGCTTTTACAGTCCCTGGTACATCCTCTTCTTTTAATTTTTTCTTTATCCTCTCCGATTTAACAAGTGAGGAATGTTTTATGAAAGGAAATCGTTAGAAAGTACGGGGTCACAAATAAAAACAAACGGATGCTGTTACTCGTCGTCGAATTTTCTTCAACTTTTTTCAAGCACTGTGAAGGACTTTCAATTCAATGGAAGCGTCACACTGTAAATTGTTTGCAACAACCATTCATAATGCGCAGCTCTTCGTGGATGTATCCGATTAAAATCTTGTGCAATGGCATGTGAACTTCTCTCCCTAGACATCACTTTGATCTCGATGCATTACCGGTGCGCCAAACAAATTTTAAGTTATTTTTGTAACACCTCGAAAATGAGCAAATTGGTACAAGAATTCAGTCATAACGTTTTACTGGTTAAAGATACGTCGGAAAAACCTTCACCATTGCATTTCTCCTTAAAGTCTAGCCTGATTTGATATATCATATCACCCCCTTCCCATTTAAAATTCTGAAGTTGAATTCAAGATGGCGGACATCAAGATGGCCGCCGACCGCGCGGGTGGCGTCACTGTGGTTCCCCCTTGGCCTGATAACGATTGGTCATCACCATTTCCATGTTCCGCGCTGCAGTGGCCTTGTATCCGGGGTGTTAAGTGACTTTTTGAGCCACCCTGTATAATAATAATACGTATTTAGCGTAATTTAATAGTTGAAACAGTACTTTTTATTATCAGGAAGGTTGGAATTGGCAAAACTGTACTCATTTCACACACGACAGACAGAGAGAGCCTTCGAAAATTTTCCTCGGTCTGTTTATCTTAACTTCCTGCACCCAAAATAATCCATGAGTCGCCCTCCAGTGGTGCATCATCTCTCCTGAATGAGGAAAAGTGCACCTCCCTCGACCCTTTTGCCCTGGAAAGATTTACGTGGCTGGTGGAAAGCAATCGAAGGGATGGCTACCATAGGGAAGTGAAAGTTCTTCGACAAATTTGATTACCTTTAAGCAGGTTTATTTTCGGGAGCTGTTCTACAGTTTTGCTTGCCATTCGAATCGAGGAATTCGTCCACTTTCTTCTCTCGTGCATATCGAACTTGGGAAGTCCTCTTTGCGAGGATGTAGTAGTTGTAACCCCTAGGCTATCATAGTGTAATTAAACCAGTTTACTCCCGTTTGGCCGAATCCCCTTTTTCCGAATGCCTCAGAGGCAAATATCTCACCCAAGCAAAATTTTGGGCAAAAAGGGAATTCCCGTTTTGTCGAATCCCCTTTCGCCGAATATTTTGAACATACATTTTTCCTCTCTGGGAAATTTTAGCAGGGTTGATGAAGATCCATTAACCCATAAATTCTAATGGGTTCTATTGGGTCCCGCTGCAGCACCGGAAACTTTTTTCTCGCACAATTTAAATTCGGTCCAAGTTGCATATTGTTACATTTCAACACGGAACTTGGACCATGTTTAAACTGATCCGAGAAAAAGCTTCCTGGACCGTATTAAAATTTATTCGGAAAAATTGTTTCTGGACCGAATTGGAATACTTTAGAGATAGAAAGGTTCTTTACGATCCAGAAACCATTTACGCTTGCTGATTTTCTCTCCTGGACCGGAATTGAATTTATTTGAAATTCCTGGACCTTTAACAACCCTGAATTTTATGTCACAGAAGTGAAATATAATTTCAACGAAGTCAGAAACTCATTGTACGTACAGTACATATGCATTGGCTGATAAAGTAAATCTTACGTAGTATTTTAGTAAGCAGTTCCTTCCCAGTTTAGTATATCGGAGACACATTAAAATCGAATATTTTGTGTTTCGAATGGTTCGTACTTACCAATTGTGTATTGCGGAACATAGTTCAAAGTGCCATTATGATTTTTACACGAAAAGAAACACAATTTTTCACATACAGAGTGATTTTTTTTATTCCTTTCTTTGCTTCCGTAACACACAATATGGCGGGCACATCTTGACTCACGTTGTGGGTATGCGGTTTATCCAACCTTCTTCACCGAAAAATACCTACTATCGTGATCCTCACGTGTGCAAATTGTACATATGCACGACTAGCTGAGAGATAGCCCGGGTAGCTGACGGATAGCCCTACGAACCATTCACAGATAGCCCCACACGAACCATTTCCGATAAGGTTAGGTTTGGTTAGGTTAAGCAAGCATAGTGAAAAAAAGGGGTTGGAAACACTGACAGGGGTTACGTTATGAAACGTACGTTGCATCCGGTTTAGGTACAGGAGGCAAATGAAAGCAATGGTAATTGTGCGTCGGTGAGATATTTCTCTTGAAAAATACATGATTTCCACGATGAAAGATATATTTCCAATATATTCCACGATGAAAGAAAATACCTCGACGAACGTTGAAAAGCTTTGAGAAACTCATTTCCGTAAGTATTTTCTTCTGCAAAATTGAAGAAATGTGTCTCCGATATACTAAACTGTTACCGTTCCTTCCTAGTCAGTTGCCAAACCAATGTCTTTACCTTTCTTAGAAAACTCACAGACAGCACTGCTCTTCATTCACCAAATGCAATCAAAATCATTGCTGGCCCCCGTGGCAGAGTGGATAGCACATCGCGCAACGACGCCAGGGGTTCCGGGTTCGAATCCTGGCCTGGGCATGGATATTTGTTTGTAAGTGTCCATTCATCAATTTCATCATATCATCTCCATCTTTGCAAATTAGCCAAAAGTGGCACAAAAAGCGAAGTAACATATAGCAAATCAATCAATCAATCAAAATTATTCTAAAAACGAGAATTCCCATCTCGCCGAAAATTTTACTTAGGTCGGAAATTTGATGTAATGCGCCTCTGGTTCATTCGGCGAAAAGAGGATTCGGCAAAACGGGAGAGACGAACTAAACCATATAAGAGTTTGATATGAAAACAGTCACCCAGACCTAACTATGAATGTTTCTAGAAACATGAATATCAAGGAATTATACTTGAGCTGAAATTACTTCAAGCAAATCACATCAAATATTACATTGGAAACCCTTCCTATCCACGCCTTTCTTGGAAACATATTATTCACCTAGAATTAAAACTTATTAGAAAAATATTTACCTTAATTAAAAGTAGAATAGAATTCTTTCACATCTACGCCTCGAGTAGCATGTTTCGGATGTAGTTCCATAGCTACTGTGACGAGTTTCAACAATGCATACCAATTGTTGAAATTCACATTGTTGTGCTCAAAGGAAACACACTTCTAGGACAATTATATCCAATATAGAAAAGCACAGCACTTACAACCAAAAATAGACTAACGATGTTGAATGTTCTATGAAGAACAATGTTAACTTATGCATGTGTTGTGTGGCAGCACAATGCCGCCCCAACTACCAAAGGCATTGACGGATCTACAAGCCGCAAAACCCCACAGTGCGGTGGGGGGGGGGGGGGGAGGCAAGTAAGAATTTAGGGGGCCCTCAGCCATTGACATAGTAGAGGGTTCCTATATGCGTATGTGAAGAATAAATGTAGTTACTCAGGGGTACAGAAACGAATACAATAATGTATATGCAGGTAAAGTTAAAGTTCCCTGTGCATATAGCACCGTGCCATGAAGGCACATTTAGGGCATGTGGGGGTAGGGCCCCACATATTTTGAAACGCCCCTCGGTTCCTGCACACACGGCCTCAACACAACGTTGCAGTTGCTGTAATTCAGAATAGTACTTGACTGCAACGTACCGGGTTCGACGTTGTGACGGGGAACATGATTCAGTTTTACCCATGATGTTAGCTCTTCTTTAGCCGGAGATATGATGTTCTTATACACTCAGGGTTCGGGTGTATATATATACAATGAAAGTTAGCGTCGACTTAACAAGTTTATTACACTGGGGTGAAATTACATATCCGCACAAACACAAAGTCACAATATTTACTGATACGATTACACTGCACTTTGTCGTTCCTGAAGTTCCAGGTTCTCCTCTGCAGACATCTTGGAGAAGGAGGACAGTGACCATTCAATTTTTTGTCCAGTGGGGAATAAGGGACCTTATTTTTCTTTTAGGGCCTTGGAATACAACTGTGTTGACATTGGGGACAATAGGGCATTAATTAAAGGACTCAAGGAACATTTAAATCTGCTTTCACATTAAAGAGTAATATCAACAAAGCAACGGAAATTTATTATAAGCTTATAAAGGATAATGCTTAGTTAAACTTTATTTACTTTAATAATGCTAAGCTGAAAGTAATTAAACACTGCTTATTTTTCCCTTAATGAAAATTTAATTATCGATGAACATCATCCTTCGTAGAATCTACCTGGTAGGCCAAGAAATATTGCTATCGCTCGTATAATCTACCAGAGTAGGCAAAAAGGAAATGTCATTTCTGCATCGACTGTTGTGAAATGTATAATCTACTAGTAGGCCAAAGAATACGGATACCCTTCGTATAATCTACTAGTAGGTCGTCTCCCAGCAGTAATTATATTCACGAGCTAAACCGTAGCTTAGAACAATGCGTATGTTCTACCTGGTAGGCCGAAAAATATCGGTATCACTCGTATAACCTACCAGAGTAGGTCGCACTGTAAAAAGTCCTATTGTAATATCAAGCACCCGTGTGCTAGCAATGCTGGACTATTTGCGGGAGCAGAGCTCAACCAAGAGTCTTCGAAGAGTCAACACGGAACTAACTGGCCGGGGCCGCGTCACATATCTTACTCTTGGCAGCGACAGTTGAATGCGTCTCAGCGCAATGATCCGCTCATCCACCCTTCCATTCCTGCTTTTATTTTCTGCTAATAATTCGGGACATATCTCGTAAGGTCGAATTAATTATTTTATTTAAGTGCATAAAAATGTTCTGCAAGGATAAATACCATTGTTCAGTTAATGCATGTTATGTGTCAATGATTTCTACATCTAAGTTACGAGATATACAGAATTAGTAGCCCAGAAGCACAACATAGGAAAATAATTTCAGGTTCCTGAAATTCCAACACGTAAATCATTCCGTTGTGCATGAAAAATGGTCCGTGTATTATCTGTGGTAATAAGTATTTTTATTTCGTATTCTCCCTATTATGCGTTACTTTTCTGACATTTTGGGCAAATCGCGATTTTATCTACGGCGATTACTTTGTTCGTAGATCAATGAGTTTTACCCCTCCCTCGTCGTTGTTTATTTAGCGTCGCATTTTTCCAATTTTAGGCTAATCGCAACGATGCTATGAAACATTGATGACACAAAGAAAGCTCTAACAGGGATTCGAACCCAGGACCCCTGCATTAACTGAACAATGGTATTTATACTTGTAGAACATTTTTATGCACTTAAATAAAATAAATACTACGACCTTACGAGATATGTCCGAATTATTAGCAGAAAATAAAAGCAGGAATGGAAGGGTGGGGTGAGTGGATCATTGCGCTACCAAAAGTGTTCTAAAGGGTGCAAGAGCTATCTTGCAACATTTCCCAAAATTATCTCTTTCTCTTCATAACAATTGCTGCACAGTTTAACGTGGGCGGCAAACTGCAGGATACAGCACACTTAATATCAGCAACTGTTTCTGGTGCCATCACTGTAATTTCCTCTCTTGTGTAGGCCTACCATATTCAATCGCAAGATGTAGACACTTCTGATTTACCAACGTAGAAAATTCCATTCATCTGTCTATGGCCTCATAAAACGAAAGACAAATGCATCCACTTTCTCTGCAATTGATATCAGTGGAGTACCCTGAGAGGAGGAGATTTGATGCTGAAAATGCCAGGGATACAAAAGACAGGATTTGAAGGTTTTGTCTCAGGAAATAAGAATAAATCATAAAACGTATATTAAAAACTACTGATGGAACATTAGCGCTATTCATCTAACGAAACCATTACAAATCGGCTGGCGGCTGGAATAAAATATATATACATATAGTCAGTACTTGTTTTCCAAACTTAACCACCATCCTAAGAAAATTGGGGACCTACAAGTGAGTAGCGTAACCCAGTCTGGGAAATCTCCTATAACAGCTGAGGGTTCGATGTGCTGACCCCACGTCACCCCATTACTGGTTGAAGATCTCCACACCTCTAGGTAGGGTTGTGGGAGGCAGACTGGCAGTTAGTTGATAGGCCAAGGCCCTTCCAGGGCTGTAGAGCAGTGGATCTCAACCTTTTTCAGTCGGGGACCCACCTTCATGGTAGTGATGGGCACCATCGACTAATTTCCACCATCGACTAATTAGTCGTTAGTCGAAACAAAATATCGACTAATTAGTCGAAAAAATTAGTCGACTACTTTTTCGACTAATATTAGTCGAATTAGTCGTTCGACTAATATTAGTCGAATTAGTCGTTTGACTAATATTAGTCGAATTAGTCGTTCGACAAATATTAGTCGAATTAGTCTTTCGACTAATATTAGTCGAATTAGTCTTTCGACTAATATTAGTCGAATCAGTCGTTAACGACAAATATTAGTCAAAGTGGAACTATATATTTTTCTTATTATTTTCAAATTCCTCCACTCTTGTGCTGAGCTGAGCCAGGCTAAATTGGACTGTTTATAAACGAATGTTTATACACACACACACACACACACACACACACACACACATATATATATATATATATATATATATATATATATATATATATATATATATGTATATATGTATATATATATATGTGTGTGTGTGTGTAGGCGCACAGAGAATAGACCCGGGATCTCTTCATTACAAGGTCACGCATGAGAACATTGAGAACAGTCTCTGTGGCCCGAAACGTTGAGTTGTGTACTCACGATGTCAGTCACCATCAAGATTCCGGCTTCAAATAAAGACGTAAAGAAGACATAGGCAGGCCCATAGACGGGAATTATCATGTGTCTTGGGTGGGGGGCAGGGACGGCGACAGGGGTGGGCACGGGTGGGCAAGCGCCCACCCAAAAATGGCTGTGCCCACCCGATTGCCCACCCAATCAAATTCAACAAATATATACACTATGGGAAATGTGAATGATGTTAAATATATCAGTGTATTCTGATGATTATTCCATGTATATTTTACTTGTGAATATTATATACACTAGAAATGTTCACCCCAGAAAAGCTTTACTGTCTTTTGTTGAAAAATTGATCTATTGAATAAGTTTAGGAAAGTTGGGGAAAAATATTACGTTGAATGAAATAATTAAATTTTTTTTCGACTTCATTAACTTTGTCATTGTACGTAAATCGAAACGAATTACCAGAGGTCTTGAAACAAAAACAGTGGTGCAATGAACACTTACATGATTAGAAGCAGCCAGTAGGCTTACGAGGCTTTTTGTGGGAGGCACACAATTATACCAAGTATAATGAAGATTATATCAGAATTTTGGGGGAGAGAGCGTGAGGGCTGAGCTCCGCATCTGCACTGGGGTAAAAATGCTTTAAAAGTGGAACATAATGAAAAAAATAGATACTTGGAATGTGGTAAAAAATATAGAAATATAACTATCTGACACAACTTAACCAAAAAGTACTAATTGAAACTGTGTGGAGGGGGTGGGAGTTCTTGATGACAGTTCCGGACCTACACATATATAAATTCCGACCTGGGTATGAAAGTAATCTATAAATAAACAAATAAAACCATCTTCTTCGCGTTGCTTCCTCCATCAACACACAAATAATTTCGTCTTTTTAATTAGGTCTACATTGAAATACCAGAAAAGACATGGTCAATTTGATGTGTCCCTTTCCTTATTTCATCGCAATATTTATGTACTTATCTTCAAATAGCCATATTGTATCCAAAATAACCATTTATTTTCATTATACTAATAAGAAGCAATCACAATAATCACTACAGTACTGAGGTAAATACATTTTGATATAACAGATCTGTAGGTTTGAAAAGAAGCCACATAATTATTGAATTGATGAAAATCTCTATCCACATATCAGTTTTGCCTGTCAGTTATGAAAGCATGTGACTAACTTACATAGAATTAAAAAGAGGGAAGGGGTGGAAGGAAAACTTTGATTCGAGAGCATCAGAGACTTATATTTATTTATTTGAGAAATCCTGAATACAGAGAGAATCCATTTTATATCAGGATATCAACAGAGAGAAAAATAGAAATTAACAAATGAGAAGCACGCACACATATGTAACAAGAATAAAAAATAAAAAACAATAACTAGGGTATAACAAATATTAATTACTCTTCAGCTGCTTAATGCAAGCCTTTCTGAAAACCTGCGAGGATCATTTAGTGTATTGTACCTTGTTTATAGCCTATAGAGAAATGACCTTTGTTCTAGGGATAGCCTTGAGGCTTTTGTGTAAAAGAAGTTGTTGCATTTGCTGTTGGTACGTGGGATCCGGATGTGAACATGTGACAAGAGTTCGTTAGTTCATTATAATCAGGCACAATAATAATGATATAAACTTAGGAAGCATCAAAGAGTCAACCGAATCTGTAGATAAAGCTGAATTAAAGAAGATAAGTTGTCAGTAAATATCCGGAATTCAAATTCAAATTCTTTATTTACGTGGGCGAGGTTCAGCCTGAGGCTGTTCTGCCACCTAACCCGTGTCATCGATTACATTTAAATTTACATTTCTTATGTTATTACAGTATTAACACAGTGTACAATAAACTGTATGATTTATCTATTGATAAAGTAATTGTAATAAATGTATGAATAAAATGATACAAAAATTGTGAAAAGACAACTACATAAAAATAAAATAAAATGAATAAAAAATAAACAAAAATAAAAATATGTAGACAAAATACATAACATAAACATACAAGTTACATCATAGTATTTGAACACAATCTCTGCTCTGTCAAAAGAAAATTCTTTACTTCATTTCGGAAAGATTCTATTTTAGATATGCTCGACATGGTCTTAGGTAGGGCACTCCATATTTTTGCAGCAGAATATGAAAACGACGACTGATATGCCTGTGTGTTGCAGAGTGGAAGGTTCACACTAGACCTACAGTTCAAAGTGTGGTCAGAACTAGTATGTAGTGTTCTTCCACCGGGGATTCGATCAAGGACCCTTTAATTTCAAGGCGACAGCGTTATGCCTTTGAAGAGAAAATACATAAAGAAATCACACCAAACGTGTCGTTTTATCAAAATAGAAGGTGCTTCTATTTAAGAGATATATTGTATGAGGATTAAAATATATCATCCACTTACAGACAGAAAACTATTTGAAAGTTACGGAAAACAGCGTCATTGTTCACGGAGTTAGCTGCCATGATCCAAAAATGAAACACTGCGGAATTGAAACCACTAACTCAGCTTTCGAAGTGCTAAGAACTAATTAATCTCCATTTGTGGAAGAGTATGCTGTGGCTGATTCGACTGATTGTTTTATTTTAAGCCACTTTTCTGTTAGGTGTAGCTAATGACGACGATACGTTGAATGATGATGATGAAAGGGCGAACACACACACACAGGTACACAAAGAAAAGCCCACAAAGGGGCCTCCTCTTTGTTTTAGTGATAATGTTCTGGGTTCAATACCCTATGGAGGCATGTGGTTTGGATCCCACTTTAAACTGCAAGTCCAGTCCCGATTAGCCTTTCTGTACATGAAGTGGACTCATAAATGAACTCAAACACAAACAAACCCCACAAATGACTATCTTGACTGAGGTTCCAGGCGCCAGAGACTCGTTGCTCTGCAAAAATTAAGTTTCCAGGGTGTATTATGTAGAAGAGAGGTTGACATTTGAGTTTGAAAGAGTCATCCCTTGAAACCCAGGTCATCTGTGAAAAAGAGATTAATTACGGGATGTGATCATCAACTTTGATAAATTCCTTGTTGCCAAAATCTATTTCCACAACAGGAAACTATTTGTTACCTAAATGAATGCGTTCATCTAACGTTTATTCCTTCTCCCGCATGAGAGAGACCAAGGCTGACTTCAGAAATAAATCAAATAACAGCTTAGCAAATAATCTCTTCAATTCTGAAAAAAAATTTCAATGCTATTTGAAATTTCAGTGATATTTTGTCATAATGACTTTCTTTAGCCTAGGAAAACCTTATAAATGATCGGAGAATTGGTTTTTCCGTGTGTTTTAAAACTTTCTAAATAAGATATTCCTTTTAATCCAAACATTCATATGTATTTTTCAGTTGTAAAAAACCTTGTAAGCGAAGAAAAGTGATCATTAACTCCCAATGAGAAAGCTACGCTTCTTTCAGTTAAAAAATCATGTGATGAAAACGCCATGCTCGGTTGAATTATGAAAAACTAATTAACTTCTTCACCATTGTCTATGAATCACATATTCTGTCTTGGCCGAATATATACAATGGAGTACGTGCCTTGTATTTTTTGCATAATAATATGTAAAAAAACTCACATGTGGTCTTACATTAATACTGCCCACCCTAACTTATCAATATACAACTTCTGCCCACCCCGGCGAAAATTTCTGACGCCGCCCCTGGTGGGGGGGGGGGGACAAATCCTAATTGGAACAAAGAAAAGATGCGAAATGTTGTTTGTTGGAGTGTCAGATGTGACCGATAACTTTACTATAGTAGTATTACAGTTAGACATACAATTATAGAGATGCTACATTAAAATCTAAAGTAACGGAACAAATCAATCTCACTGATAGATACCTCGCATACGTCGTACAGCTTCATGTTTGATGTTTACATATATTCTTAGAAGTATTCTAATAGTATTCTAATAGTACTGTATTCCTTAACAGTGTTTTCAAATTTCCTTTAATCAATAGTGGAGGCGAGTTCTTGCTCCCATACTATCCAACACATATTGGTCGAAATTTTTAAAGGGGTGTGACCATTATGGGAAGCTTTTAAAAATATAGTTCTGATCAGTTAAAAATTATTTATTACGATGTAAACTGCCTTTGGTGCAATATTAGGATGAATGAAATACTAGCGAATAAGTTGAAATTGAATAGTCTAAAACGACAAACATAATTCATTTGTGACAGTAAGCCTTTTTTCGGTATGAAACAAAAAAGTAAGACATTAGTTGTTATTGATTTGTGCATTATAGTCGAAATATTACACCTGAGAAAATTTACCAGAGTATTGCGAAACTGTGTCGAAAGATCATGCGCCGCTATAATTGGTTTCGTTCTCTAACGCACCAATGCGACGATTACGAGATGAGAGATTATAAACCATTTTTTTGACTGAAAAAGCAGGGTGCGACGGTTAGTTAGAAGAAATTCGGGACAGGGATTAAAAAGATTTGACTGTCCCAAAAAATGTGGATGTCTGGTAGACTTGCATCAATTGTTATAAAACTACCTGGGTACAATTACCAAATATGGCAGACTGGAGCCTGCCTCTCTCTGCGAACAACCCATTCATTTATGCAAGGACGAAATAGAATTCATTATATTCGTAATTTTTTATAGCTTCACATTAAAACGTATCATAGTTCTAGGAAAAGATGGCCCCATTGCTGACGTGGCTGGACATGAAGTTCTTTATCAGTCGAACCTCTAATTCACTCCTTTCCTAACTAATAAAAGTTGAACTATTATTATTATTTGAGATTCTTTAATTCTACGTTTATACTCATGTAGGCTCAATGGGGCAGTATAAAATATGTAGGCCCCAGCATATAAATCCAGCGATCTATTGATTACAAAATGATAGTGAAAGACAACGCATTGTCATGGCAGACTCGGTGGACGAACGTGTTGAGTTCTGGATTAACGAAGTTACCACCGAAAGTTCCTGGTTCAAATAAAATCCATATCTTTTCATGACACTTTGCGATAGTATCTTCATCAAAATTCATCTGATCATGACTCATCCTCATCGTCGCGATTAGCCAAAAGTGGCAGAAATGCAATGCTAATTATCAAAACTGCAAATACAGGCAAAATTCGACACAATCCTTTAGAGTAATGAATATTCATTGATAGGAAAACAAGGGTTATAGGGAACGGATTGATATGTACCAAAAAAATGTTCGTTATAAAGGTAAAGTGCTTCCCTGTGCTTAGCAACACGCCATAAAGGCGTATAGGGGGTGTGGGGCTAACGCCCCACACTTTCTTGATCCGGTCGTGAGTGGGGGTGATGTGATCAGCATCACGCCCCTGATCGCCTTTACCCCCCAGGCCCCAGGTACCCATGTCATTCGACGCTGGGTGGGCGCTGGGGCCGCTTCCAACGTTAGAAAGGTTCCCGGATTTGAACCGGCTGGGGAACGCACCCCAGACCTTTTGCAGGGTGGTCAGACGCGTTACCGACTGAGCCACCGCGGGCACAAATGTTCGTGATTATAATCGAAATATGAGGGAGTTAAGTATGGATTTATAATTGTGAAAAATGGCACTTTCAAGCAGCTCATCTTACTGAATAAAATGCATTTGGCCTACACGAAATTAATTTTGATGTAAAATTGAAATGCAAATGTGCTTCATTTTCTGTTAACAAATCAAGGATCTTACTTTTTTTGAGTGAGGAAACGCGTATCTCATCCTGTTGTGCCTAAAACAGATTAATATTGACTGAAACTGTGTTCAATATCGCATGAAGTGATGGGAGTATATTTAAAATAATTAAGGGATTTAATCGCGAAGTCTTAATCTTGTATTCTCTATTGTTGGTAAGAATGTAATTCTAAAAAAATGCATTTTCAATTGTCAAGATTCAAAATAAACAGAGACTATAAAACAAACAGAATACAAATGAACGGAAAACTTTAGTATTTAATACAAGAATGGAAAATGTAATAATTGCATCAATGGAAAAATGTTTGTAAAATTGAAAATTATATGTAAAAATAACAAAAATATGTAAAATGTGTGCCAAATGTAAGTATGTAAAATAAATATAGCCCTTCTCGATTCGATTTCCGAGATTCGAAAAGATAATAGAGAATGATTGATTGATTGATTTAGTTTATTTCACTTCGCGTTTTGTGCCTCTTGGCTATTTGACGAAGATGGGGATGAGGGATGAAATGATGAAATTGATGAATGGACATTTACAAACAACCAAGCCCGAGCGGGATACGAACCCGGGACCCCTAGCGTCGAAGCGCGATCTGCTAACCACTCGGCCACGGGGTCCGGCATAATACAGAATGACATTGATTTTAGCATCATATGTAGATATGTATTTCCATGTAAATCCGTTCCCTTAAAGTATGAAAGTCTTTATTTTGTGAAGTGAAATATCAATATCACAATAATTTGATTGAACGTTATGAATCACGATTAAGCTACTTGAGGAAACTTCGAGAAATACGAAGATAAGTAATTTTTGTCGCAATTCCCTGCAATGATATATCTCTCTATTCGTACATTTCTTATTTTACGCCGCATTTTTGTCTCCCTAGACAAATCGTGACTATGAAAATGAACGGTGATTAGATTAAATTGATGAATGGAAACTTACAAAAGAACATCCATGTATACACTGGGACTCGAACTCGGAAACGTCGGTGGGGAGAATGTGAATGTGAGTCAACCACTGAAGACGCTCACTTACAAAAGTCGCTTGCAATTTCTGCTGCAGAGGAAACAAAAGTGAAAACATATTAGATGCTGGCTGAAGGAAGTTTCAGATCATAATGCCCCTCATAACATTTAATCTTTTCCCCGCAAATATAACTAGTGCTTATTTTAAATGAAAATAGTTTTCACTGACTTTGTATTAGAACTGTTAGATCATTAGTCTATATTATTTTTTTAGCCAGTGGTATCGATTAGGGGGTCGTAGGGGACAGTTGCCCTCCCCACCTTTTGTCACTTTTGCCTCTGCACTATGCTAAACCTTATCTACCAAGGGAAAGTAAACTGTCCTTACTCCACCCCTCTGTTTTCGAACCCCGTCGCCGCCCCTGATTTTAGCGGGTTTAAAGTAAGAATATTTTCATTTCAGAACAGTGCTATTAACATAATATTTTTACTCCTGAAGGCAAGAAATGGAGCGTGTTGTGATTTTATATATTGCAATATCAAAGAGAGTGGATAAAGATAATTTTCAGGGTTTATTATCAGTACTGCTTTTTCGAAGTCATAAATAGTGCTTGGGAAGGAATGAAGATTAATTTTCCCCCAAAATACTCTCGCAATAATAATACTAAGGAAACATGCAAACCAGCAATATTAAAATAGCAAGACTGCCCCTTTTTACAATTGTACGTTTATATCAGTGGACAGTATCAAACGTCATATAATTATTTTCAGAGACACGTTCCTAGCTTCAGAAAATGTTATCTACAGCAACAATTTGAATATATCCCTTGGTAACACAAACTTTTAACGTGATAAAAGTTTCTCTGAATTATACCTTGTTTTGTTTGATTCTGTAGATCTTTTTATTTATGCCAAAAACTTTCTCCATGGATCAATCCAATAATCAAAGTAATATTACAATGAACATGTACGAACTATTTTTAGCACTGTAAGCATTGTTCAGAGCAATAATTATTCACATCTTCTGCTCAATTCTAAGTGGCAGTTATTCAATTACAACCTGATCATATACAATGTAACAAATCCTTGAATTGAAAAATATTACTTACATTACATACTTGGATGGCAATCAGTGATATTTTTTATCAATTATCCAATAACTAAAGTAGTGTTTTAATAAACACGTATTGTAAACACTGTAAGCATTGTTGAGCGCAATAATTATACACATATTCATCTCAATTGTAAATGGTAATTATCAAAATACAACCTGATCATAAAACTGCATGAAATAAATCCTTGAAATGAAAAAAAAATACTTACATTACATATTTGAATGTCAGTCAATGGCATTTTTCTTCTCCATTATTATAAGTTGAGAGTTGATTAGAATTTATAACAGAACATCTACACACGCTTTAATTACCAACACATTTTTCTCAGTCATCAACACTTAACATTTTTCTCTCCCCCCTGTTACCATTTAGAAACACCAGTATGTCTACATTGCTGGGTTTAAGTCTATTTCTTCTTTCTGAAATTATCTGTCCAGCTTTTGAAAACACTCTCTCAGAAGCCACTGATGTCGCTGGGATGCTTAGATATTTGGTAGCAAGTTTATACAGATGAGGCAGTGATTCCTTATGTCTCTTCCAAAATAGTCCAGGACAACTTTTCCGGCTTTGGTAGGGCTTGTCAAAGTACTGTTGAACCATGACACTTGCACCTGCAGCAGGTTCTGTTACGTTTTCCAGTTGGGTTACTTTAGAATCCAAAAAGTTCCACAGGTCCAAAGTTTCCGAAGCTGTTTCTATTTCAGGTGAAGATTCTTCAATCTGCTTCACAATTCCATCTTCACTAAATATTGTGTTGAGCTCTTCGGTCAGTCCTTCAATAGCAAGATTTAAATTTGTTTCGGTGCTGAATGCTGCTTTCTTGAATCGAGGGTCCAGTAAGGCAGAACGTGCTATAGTCTTCACTTCTTCTACCTTTCCGAACCTGATGTTGATTTGTTCAACTAAACTATCTTTTAGTTTTTCCCCCACGTTTGTTTTTGTGTTAGTGTGGTTAATTTGATGGAGCATGCCATTAACCAGGGGTATTATCTTAGCTATTGTGGGATAGTTTTCCGCAGAAACTTCTCTGGTCATTATTTCTAACGGTTTGAGCAGCTGAACACATTCCATGATGATCTCCCACTGATCAGAATTTAAAGGTGAAGGACTTCGAGGCAATGACCCCAAAGCAGCAGAAAGTGGTTCTTTAATTTCTATGAGTCTCTCCATCATAATTAAACTTGAGTTCCATCTGGTTTGAACGTCTTGTTTCACTTTAAGTTCCTTACATCCTAACTGGAATTGTAGAAGTCTTAACTTGTCGGCAGCTACAACACTGGATTTAAAATGAGCCACTATAGAGCGGCAATTCTTCAAGATATTTTTCAGATCTTCACTACTTACAATAGCACGTTCTACAGCTAAATTCAATCTGTGAGCTACGCAATGGATATTTTCAATGTTCAGTTTCCTAACAGCCGCGGTAATATTGGAACCTCCGTCCGTTACAATCACAGTAACTTTGTCTTTGATATGCCACTCATTCAAAACTAATAGGATTTGTTGAGCTAAATATTCACTTGTGTGACTCTCATTAAGTTGTTTCGTTGTAAGCACAAAAGACTCCAATTTGCCTTGATTTTCATTAAAATGGTGTGCAGTTACTGTAATGAAGGAGACTGTATTCCTTGAAGTCCAAATGTCTGTTGTAAAGGAAACAAATGAAGTTTGGTGCAGCGAGTTCTGAATTTTTCTCTTTGTAGTTTCGTATAGTGAAGGAAGAATATTGGTAGCAAGTTTCTTCCTGCTAGGCAAATTATATCTTGGCTCTAATTCTTCAATTAACTTTCTGAACCCCTCGTCTTCTACAATGGAAAGTGTCTGAAGATCTTTTGCTACCATTTCACCCAAAAGAGAATCGATTTTCTTGATTTTCGCTTGTGAAAGATCGACCTTCCTCCCTTGGAAGCACATTTGAGTTTGTCTTGTTGTTCTGTGGGAAATACTGAGGGATGGCTGAAGCGTAGGCTGGCTGTCGGGAGCAGACATATGTTGATTTTGTGAAGTAGAGGCACATTGTGGTGTAGAATAAGGGGCGGGAATAGATTGTGATGAAAGATCAATTTCCGAGGTGGCGGAAGATGACGCCGTAACTGGGAGAGTTTCTGTTTCAATTGTTGGTTCGTCCGGATCTACACAGAATCTTCTTTGTCTCAAGCTGCTCTCAAACTCGGGTATGTGTTTGCGTTTTAAGTGTTCTCTTAAGTTTGATGTGTTATTCGATCTCTTCAGTTCCTTTCTGCACACTTTACACACGGCTGAAACCAAGCCTTTCTTCTCAAAATATTTCCACACATCTGATCTGTGTTGTCTCAACATCGTGGAAGTTAACACTAAAGCACTAACTGCACATCAACTAATCTGCTTGTACGTAATAACACAAGAAACACCACACTTTGAAAGAATTCAGCACATAAAAAAAAAACAGACGCAATGCTGACTGAACACAATGTTCGACCAAACTCGAGCCAGATATCTCATGGGAAGAGAAACAAGCCACTGGACTATTCGCTGTACGTCGCTCTCCACTATATTGAGAGTTAAAAGTTGAAACCCGGATCCCTGGAGGTAGTGTTACCCCCGACTGGTAACTGTCGAAGTGTTTGTTGCAAATGACAGCAGTTTCGTAGAATTTCATGGTTGACAGATTTCGGCATTTGCTTCATCCTCACACTGAACTCTTTTGCATTCCTTCCTAGGAAAGTTAAGCCCCAGGCTATTTTCACCCTTACAAAGAGTCTTGTAGTTCTTGGAAACATCCTTGCAGTATGCAACCGAAATTTCCAAGTGATATCTGGGGAGCAGTGATGGGTTGTGGTTTGAGCACCTGTCAGGCATGCATCCAGAGAACAAGCTCCATCTCTTTCAATTACTCAAATTCAGTTTTTGCGTACTGAATGATTAGGGGTAGGAAGTTGATGACATATTATATTTTTTTCTGGGCTCTGAAGACAATGCCTAACCTAATAGTAGTCCTTTTCATTTCAGTTAGAACAGAAGCAGAAAACATTGTTGTTGTTGTTTTCATTTTTATTTATTTATTACTATTATTATTATTTGCATGTTTCGGCTTTTTTTTGTTTTTAGGTCATTTTTCAGTATTTTTTGCCATCTTCAGTGAATTTTTCACCATCGGGAGGAAATTGGGAAGCTACGAGTGAGTAGCGTAACCCGGTCTCGGAATTCTCCTTTAACGGCTGGAGGTTCGACGTGCTGACCCCACGTTACTACATTACCGATTGAAGAAATCCACACCTCTAGGTAGGATTGTGGGAGGGAGACTGGCAGTTGGGAGATAGGTGAAGGCTCTTCGAGGGCTGTCGCGCCATGAGTTATTATTGCATTTTTTATCACCTTTGAAGGTTTTTTCTCCTTCCCAGTTGTTTCATGAACTTTTAGTGCATTTGCTGGCATAACTTAGAAACATCAATTCACTGACATGGTATATTAACAAGTACACCATTAATCGTAAATATGGTCAAGGAAAAAGCACAGTATTGTTTTTAACTGAAATCTTTGGCAACGAATTTTGTGAAACTAATTGTGTTAAATTTACTTTCCTTCCAACAAACTTAAAGGACTTTGGGTGAAGCCTACTTTGAGTTTTGTTTGAGACTTGTTTGGTTTGATATTTGAAAATTTGGTCTAAACCAAATTTACCTTATTATGAGACTTCATCAGACACACCAAAAGGATATCTGCATATTATTTATAGATAAGTCATACAATTTTCTTAGTAATTACAAGGTCAATCCGTTTGAGGGACGTGAAATATTAATTTTATTTCCACTCAAATTCGGTGCTATTTTTGTAGTGCAAGTCGGTGTTATTTTTCGCAGTTCACTGCAAAATTCGGTTTCATTAATTTTAAATCCATGTTATTTTAAAATATGATTTTACTGTTTCATTCCTTTCTTACTTACAAATACTTACAAATTTTCACATACAATAAATTCCGTGGTGCTGAGCTGCAGTGGTCTTATCAGTAGGGATTGTGACTGCCACTCGGGTTCGGGTGGGTGATCTAAGGTCGGAATTTTTCCCGCCTTGTCTCCGTATAAAGCGGCTTCGGGGCTCACTCATCCTCATGTTAATGGACAACAGCCGGAGTGTGGTGCTGATCACATCACCTCAAAAATGGCCGAGATCGAGAATGTGTGGGGCTCTCTCTCTGTCTTCATGGTACGGCGCTCGTTCTATATGCACGGGGAACTTTACCATAGGTAAGTGATGTAAAGTTTAGACAATCGTAATTTTAATGACAAAAACAAATATTTAAGGATCTTTATTATTATAGAAATGACCAAATTTGATACAATTGTAAAACTGATTCATGTCATCGACTACTAGATACCACTTTTCACTCTCCGAAAATATAATTTTCAAAAATTGTTCCTTTAACTCACATTTTAGTTTACAATAACACGGATGGCTTTCCACATCTTTTAGTAAATGTTCACAGGAAATAACAATGGAGCTTTTATATCATTTGGATACTTCTATTGTAGGAACTGAAGGTACAGGTGTTTCGATTTTCTTGTATTGAGAAATGTAAACTTCATACGAGAACTACAACTTCATTCAGGTTGCTCAGTTTTTCCTCCACAGATTTGGAATCAAATTTCATTTGTTCCTCTCAAAAGAACGGCAAGAGACTAGATACTCTCAGAACTTGTAGCGCTCCAATTAACTCGCTTTAAGCAGAACTGTGTCCCCAGTTTATGTTGCACATTCCACGGCACTTTTCGCCTTAAAGTAAAACATTTGGTGTTTTCCTGAAAAATGCCACATTTCGCATTATTTCGCGATTCCGAAATACCGAAAACCTACCTCCCTAATTTATCCAAATACATTTAAACACTTCATTTTGTTTTCCTCGACTTTGAATGTTATCGCTATAATGAAAACTTGACACCCATATCAATTAGTAATAATTGTGATAATTCATGTTAAAATGCAGTTTCTGGAGGCTCAAAGTCGAGGAGTAAAACAGGAACAAGGAACGTTGTTCGTCTTAATGACTTCTATACGCTGTGAAAATGTGTAAGTTGAACTCTATATATGTGCTTTTTATGTTATATATTTCTAGAAGAGACTGACATTGCCGAGTTGCGGCTCGTCATCATTATGTAGATGATTAATGCTTATTTTTGCATAAAATTTAAATTTCTAGTACTAAAGTTACAACATTCATAAATGGTTAAGTAAAGTCAGTTTAGCTGTTCTAAGTTAAAAGTCATACTAATTTCATATTTTTCTTAAATTTTAGATCTTCTATTTACTTTTTCGGAAAATTGCAACATTCTTAGAGAGTTAGTGAGTGATCTTTTGTTGTACTTACATTCAATCACCCCGTTTCTCTACAGATATTTAGGAACGCTGATTTTGTTTGTTTTTGGAAATACATTTTAATAATACATTTTAACGATGGGCATTTTTATATTTCCTACAGTTTTTCCTATTGTACTATTTGAAGACTGCCTCCGTGGGGGAGTAATTATCACAGCGCTCTACGACGCCAATGGTCCCGTGTTCAAATTCTGTACTGAGGATGTGTGTTCTTTGAGTGCCTCTTCATCAATTTCATCATATCATCCACATCTTCGCGTTTATCCAAAAGTAGGGTAAAAACGAAATCAATAAATGAAATCAAATCAAAACTATTTGTCCGACACGAGCATATTGGAATATTTCAACACAACAAATACATTTCCAATTCTATCAAACGGATATACTGCTTGGTCTTGTGGAGTGTTGAATTTATCGAGCACAGTCTACTTTACGCTTGTACTTCCCAACAAATTCCCATTGTTTGTACTGCTTCCCATAATCAATGAAGACGTGACTGAACGAAACTACTCTTCGAGTCCTTCAGGCCACATTCTCCCCACCTGCATGTTCCGAATTCTCAAAGAGCTTTACCAGTAGGCGATCGCAAAGAAAGATTCGTTATCTCTTAACAATCACTCTTCGCAGTGCTTCTGCTAAACACATGTCCTTCTTGCAGCAGGATACCTTGATGGACACTGAACTGACGCATTCCAAGAGAAACCATGTGAATGCGCATTCCATGAGAAAGTAAAGCAAAGATAGCAACACGACTGACCACAGCTGAAAAGTAGGAGAGAGCCCTTTTCTTTCGATTTGTCAGATGTGGTGTGGCACAACCAACGGCAAAAATAATATTAGGCATTTCCTTATTGCACAAGATGCATGTCTTGTTTTCAGGTATGGAATTCTGTTGATATGAAGCACATATTGTCCTCCACTTTTTGACATTTTTATTTAAATTCGTGATCATAACATTGTGGAAAACAGACTCAATGAAAACGGTGATGTACAATTCGCCTAACATATGTTTTGCCGTTGGGTGTACAATTACACACTCCTGACTTCACAAAAACTCAGCAACACAATCGCTAACACACGTCGTACAGCTTGGTGCTTGCTTACATTCAATTCCTAAAATTATTATAGTAGTACTATATTCCGTAAATTAACAATGTTTTCAAATTTCCTTTAATTTTATTTAACGAACAGTAGTGGCGATTAAGCGGCATGGGGGGAAGTTGCCCCTCACCTTTTGTCCCCGCATTACAGTTTTTCATCTCAGATTTTATGTCAAACTTTTAGTGGGGGTCAGGTGAGACTATTATGTGAAGCTTTCTTTAAGCTCTCCGGCTAATTAGAAGATATTTATTACTATGTAAACTGATTTTGGTGTAAGATAAGGATCTACGGTATCCTTGTGAATAACATGTTAAAATTAAATAGTCGAAATTTACGCACATCATTTTTGTGTGACAGTTAGTGAACATTTTTCCTGTCTGAAAAAGAAATGTAAAACATTAGCTGTTATTCATTTGTGCATTACAATCGAAATATTTCGCCTGAGAAAATTTACTAGAGTATTGCGAAATACGGACTTAAAAAATGTAATCTTATTGTCCAAAGATCATGCCTCGCAATAATTGGTTTCGTCTAACGCGACAATGCGACTATTACGAGATGAGAGATTATTAACAATTTTTGGACTGAAAAAGCAGGGTGCGACGGTCATGCGATGAAATACATGTTTTTTTTTAATGCCAAGCCTTGTCTACCGAGAAAAGTACACTGCCCCCCCCCTTCCCAGTTTTGGTACCCAATCACAATCACTGCTACTGTTTATCAATATCATTCACCAACCATGATACTTTTATATGCAGAAATAATATATTCTGAAATTAAGTGATATTTATTAGCAATGAATGAAGAACATGTCTGAATGTGAGTTAACCAAGAAAATGACATTTTTCATTGCCACTTAAGTCCGAAGAAACTCGGGACAGGGATTAAAAAGATTTGACTGTCCCAACTAAATCTGGATGTCTGGTAGACTTGCATCAATTGTTATAAAACTACCTGGGTACAATTACCAAATATGGCAGACTGGAGCCTGCCTCTCTCCGCGAACAACCCATTCATTTATGCAAGGACGAAATAAAATTAATTCGTCAATTAGTTTGATAGGTTTTATATAGCATCACATTAAAACATTTCATAATTCGAAGGGGTAAATGCCCCTCATCGCCCCTTGATTACGCGGATATACATGGCTTTCTTTGTGAGTTTCGATTCACTAATTTCTTAGGGCCAGTTTTTCAATATCGTGTTAATTTTTCTGTTAACTAACTGCCAGTTGGAGATAACAGCCAGTCTTAACCAGCACCGGGTTTTTCAATGTGAAAGTAACTGCCAGTTAACTAAACCATGGTTCGTTCTCCGAAACAGTGTGTTGGCAATTCTGAAGCACGGAAATTACATCAAATCGATCTGCGCGCCATCTGTTAGTATAGTTTCAAACCGCGTCGACTGGCACACAGCCTGGCGTTTAAATATAGAACTACAAGCGCGCCGCGCTCGAAAGCACGTTATTGCATTTTGAAACGATAGCAACAATGGCTGCGCATCCATTTTGTATGCTTACGAAATAAATTAACGAAATACAGCACTACAAATTTTGTTTTCTTCTAATAAAGGCCAATTCCACGTGGAAGAAATGATGTTATGAGGCGCAAGCGCAGATACTTTCTTGTAGAAGAAGCGTGAAGAACTCGAAAGTCGAGACATTATATATATGGAAGTGTTTAGCCTTTCAGGTGAAAGTAAAGTTGGAAAGTGAAAGTCATCTGCTAGAAAGTTCCAAACAACTTTCTAAATAGTCTGGAGGGAGTAATGTTTGTGTATATATATTACCCTTCTTGCTGTATCTGGTTACTTTTGTACTTGATACAGAGTCTGAAGAAGACCTTGCTAGAAGGTTGAAACGTTACGTTAGTTTATGTTTTTTAATAAAATAAATTACTGCCTTGGTCAGCATATTTAGTTTTTCATAATCATGGAAACAAGGCTTAATGGAGTTATAATTGTAATCAAGGTTCAATACCCGGTTGAGGCACAAGTGGTTCCGATTCTGTAAACTGTAGGTCCAGTCCCGATTAGCCTTTCTGTGCATAAAGTGGACTTAAAACATCAATCAATCAATCAATCAAAACCATCTATGTTTGACTATCAATTAACCAATCATGATAATTAGATGTATAGAAAATGATATATTTTTAAATTAAGTATTTTAGTATTTAGTATTTTATTTACCTTTTCCTTGTGCGAGCTGTACGCTGTACGCACTACATAATTTTACATTACACACACTTTCTCTTCCCTCAAAGTCGTGTATTAATATTGTACCTTCTTTACGTTAGTCTACAATAACTCTTAGCAGTTGATCAGATACAAAAGAAAAAAATTAAACATAATTAGTATATTTTAACAATCGAAATATTGCACATGCAAATAAAGTTGTGTGTCCGGTTCATTCGGCCTCCTGTCTGGAGACTTACTTGAGTTTGAATTTCTTTGTTGAATAATGTGAAAAACAAAACAGAACAGAACAAAACAAAACACATATACATTGCACACTGCTAGACCCACAGTACACGTATTACGCGCTCGGTTCACTTTGTGCGGTTTCTTCGTTCTTATCGCTGACCGCTAACGCCTTTCCTCGTCACTCCCTCACTTCCCACAAATATCTCCCCACTCGTTGCACTAACTCACTTATGATTCCTCTTCTGTCTTCTACCACTTCCATTATTTCCCTCTCTGTTACGTTCTCAACCCACTTGTCTCGTAAATCACGCGTAGAGGGGCAGGCAGAGAGCAGATGCTCGCCCGTCTCTCCCTCCCCGCACAAAGAGCATATAGTTTCCCCTGCTTCATTCTTAATTTTTACTTGTTTTCAACCCCCCAGTCTGAACCATGCTATCCCTCCCCTTTCTTTTTTGCCTACCAAGTTTATGTATCTTGCTTTCCCCCAATCCCTTGATTTCAAATGATCTCTTAGTGAAGTCTTCGTCTGACAGTCGGCTAGTGTTTCTTGCCTGTCTATGTCCATAAGTCTCCCTCTAATTTGATTTTCAACTGATGTATCTACCCACCCTCCTGCTTCCCAAACCCACCCCATCCCAATAGAGTTCAACATGTTTTTTATATCCCTCGCCCAGTTCCGTGTATTTTCTTCTCTTACTTGCATTATCAGACATTTACCCTTAAGTGTCGTGTTACCCTCCCTTGCTAGCTGAAGCCAATACTTTAAAGTTCTCATCCTAGCTTGTACTGTCTCTTTGCTTAGACCTAATTCTTTAAGTACCCCACAATTGGCAGTACTTTTACTTACACACAACACTTTTTTGTAGTATTCTGTTTGAATGCTTGCGACTGTGCTCCCTCCTCTTGCCCCCCACAGCTCAACCCCATAGTTCAAAGTTCCTGTTATTATTGACTTGTACAAACCCTGAATCACTGAGAACGGCATTTGCGGTACTTTACTTATGGTACGTATTACTTGGTCAATTGCGAGCTTTGCTTTGCTTTTTCGTGTCTGTATATGTTGCGTCCAACTTCCAGTCATAGATAATGTTACTCCTAAGTACGTGAAACGCTTGACAGGCTCAATTACTTCCCCCCCGTAATTCCATTTTTCTTGTTTGCTGAAAGTATACCCATTTTTGAAAGCCATGATTTTAGTTTTTTTAATGTTAACTGTCATTTTGTATTTTTGGCACCCCTCGTATATGCTATTTAGTCCCCTTTGTAGCCCCTCTATTGTCTCCGACATGATGACTATATCGTCCGCATACAAGAGTACAGGTATCTCTTGCTCCCCTATAGATGGGGTTGCGCCCTGCTCCCATGATACTTCGTTCGCCACCCAATCAATGAAGAGAGAGAATAAAATTGGCGACAGGATACATCCTTGTTTTAACCCGGAATGCGAGGGTTGTAATGATGATACTCTGTGGCCATCGCATCTCACACAAAATTGTACGTTTTCATAAATAGCTTGTAGCGCCCTTATCATGCGCGCCGACATTCCTTTTTCTTGCAGTTTCCCCCACAAAATACCCCTGTGAACTTTGTCAAACGCCTTCTCGTAATCAATGAAGCACGCGTACAACTTTTTTAGTTTCTCTTTAATTCGCTCAAGTACTAATGTGTGCAATATGAATATATTATCTAGGGTACTATGCCCTTTCCTGAATCCTGCTTGTAAAGGGGAAATTTTATCAAATATTTCTGACCACTTTTGTATTCTACGGTTTAAAATATGCGTATATATTTTGCTCCATATTGGAAGCAAAGAGATACCCCTAAAATTGCCCGCTTCGCTCCTATCCCCCTTGCCTTTATATATAGGGCAAATTATTGATGTGGCCCAGTCCTTCGGGAAATGTCCCTCTTTGAAAATCTTATCTAGTAGTCTACGGATATTTTCTAACATATTAATGTCTTCCCCAATTGCTTTAAAGAAGTCCGTTCCGATATTATCCAATCCAGCCGCTTTCCCTTTTTTCAATTTCCCAATCGCCATTCTTAGCTCATCCACTCGTATATCCTCATCAAGTATCGGTATGTAGTCCCCTAGGAAGTAACGTTCCCGTGCAATTTCTGTTCGAGATGTCTCCCCCTCCCCTCCAAGTAAAGAACGACAGTGAGATTCCCAAATATGTGGCTCAATATGCACAAATTTCCTTGGGACCCTCCCCTTGAGACCCGAATAAACTGTTCCTGCACAAACTTTCCCCCTCTTTAGAGTCATTGACCCTCTTACCTTCTCTGTCGGTTTGGTCACTCTCTCCTGCCGCCTGCAAGTTTCCAAAATTAGACGCCCCCTCCTCCTCTTCTTCTACGTCCGGCGATGGCCATCATATGTGCAACCCTCCGCGCCCCCTGCGGGTGGCGGGTGGAATCCTTTCTCCGTCATCCTGTCTTCGTTCCCTGAGGCGAGGGTCTCTTTGCGAGGCACTCCTTCTTTGGCCCTCCTGCTGTGAGGTAAACTGTCCACTTGATGTCGATCTCCCGTCCTGGTTGCTTGGCGTTGCCACATTGCAGTCCAGCGTCGTCTCCTCTTGCCTCCTTCGTAGCTCCTCCAGAGTCCATGGCCGGCCGTTTATATATAATGTCCTGTATTTGAGTTGCACTTTGCAGCCTTCCTCGCGAGCTTGGGTCATGAATGTCTTGAGTTCCCTTCTGTGCTGGCGCGTGTCGTACGAGAAGTCCTCTGCCACGCTCACTCCCGCCTCCCGGATATCCTTCGCTCTTCGTAGCACCGACGTCCGGTCCTTGAAATGTCCGAATCTCGCGATTACGGGCCGCGGTTTGTCCTTCTCTCTTCTCCATCCCAGCCTGTGGACACGTTCGAAGACCCTGTCGTCCATGGCGATGCCCAGACTGTCATTTAGTACTTTTTTCAGGGTTTCTTCGGACTCCTCCCATGTTTCATTTTCCTTCTCCGGCACGCCATAGAACACAAGGTTCGATCGTCTGCTCTGGTTCTCCAGAGCATCCAATTTCCCCTCCATCTCGTGAACTTTGTCGAACAGCCATTCTGTTTGCCTCTGTCAAACCGCGAGTTGCTTTTCTAGTGCACTATTCCTGTCCGTCAGTGCCTGCACGCTCTCCCTCAGCTTCTGAATTTCCGATTTTAGGCTTTCTTGACCCGATTGGACAAGGTTGTAAATGTCGTCCAACGACCTCTCCGGGCCCGGATTGGGTTCCACGCCTGCACACAGTAAGAGCACAAGAACCACCACGCCATACGCTAGAAAACAGTTCACTTCCTTTTGTCCCTCTTTCTGTCGGCCCTTTCGCCCGAAGCCGCATTGTGATAGCAATGATACTTATAATGAAGAGCATGTCTGAACTCCACGAACTCTCCCTCAGAGTGCCCAGACATAAAACACGGAGCAAGGAAACTTTCCACACTGCAACGCCCAGACTCTCGCTCATACAACGTTCAATATTCCAAAGGCTACCGAAACAATTCAACAACATCTCAAACCAAGTAGATATATTCACTGCATATTCGTATTTTATCACCATCTTGAAAAACATTGTACATAAGTAATGCATTGTGTAAATAATCTGCTTACCTTGGTACTGTCTTGTCTTGTTTATTATTTATATTTTGTTTATTTTCTTTTCTTTATTATATTTTTTTAATTTTTTGGTCTTGTTTAGTGTTTAATGTGTTCGTTTTAACACCAGTGTACTTTTTACTGTTGTTTCTTTCCGGTTTAAAATGGCTTCTGCTGTACTGGAAATTTCAATAAATAATTAAATGAAAAAAAAGACATTTTTTCATCGTGAATGCAGTTCGAAGAAAGTCGGGACGGGGATTTAAAACAAGGACACTCTGGGCTGAATCCGGGCGTCTGATAGATATGCATCAATTAAACCTTTAAAGGTTATAATACTAAAATTATAAAATAACCAAATATTGTAGACTGCAGAGTCCTGGAGCCTATCTCGCTTCGCGAACAACCCATTCATTTATGTAAGAATAAAATCGAATTTCTTGCAAAATCTGAAAAATCGTCAATGTTATTTTCGTAGGTTTTACAGCTTCATATTAAAACATTTCATAGTTGGAGGGGGTAAATGACCCCATTGCCCCACCCCTTGAGTATTAGGCTGGACATGGATGTTCTTTTTGATCAATTCGTCCTCATCGTCGTGGTTACCCAAAGTGACATACATCCTCTATCTTTCTTTATTATTATCCTCATTTTACATCGCTTTTATGCCTCTTTAGGCTAATCGGGATGATGAGAATGAATTGTGATTACAGGAAATGGATGAGTGGAAACTTACAAGAAACACCCATGTCCACCACAGGATTCGAACCCGGAGCCGTAAAAGGCGTGAATGTGAATGAACCACCCTGCGCGCTCTGCCACCGATGTTGCTGGCAAATTTGTACCCCATAAGGGGCAGAAAGGTAAATTAACATCTAGCGACTGCAGCAAGTTTGAGATCGTTCTGGACAGCGTATATTTTAGTATTTGCCCCACGAACATAATTAATGTTTATTTTTAATTAAATTAATTTTACCTTACCTTGCATCAGAGCTGGTGGATTGTAAACTCTCTTCTTATATTCGACCGGTTTTTTAAGTTTAAGAATATTTCCATTCCAGTAAAATGCATTTATCATAAACCCTCTAATCCATCTGAAGGTCAGAAATGGATAGTTTTGCTTTTAAAATGTTGCGGTGTCTTTCTTGCACCAACAATGTGCACTGGCCTGTGAATACCAAGAAACTCTCGGAACTATGAATGTGTATCCCTTCAGAGAAAACAAAAATAGCGACATGAATGACGGTAGGCATCGCCCCCTGGAGGTAGGGGGGGATAGAGCTACAGCAGGGTCAGCTTTCCCTTTGCATACCAGCTCTGTCGCGGCATCAAGGGATAAAAGATTCCAGTCACTGACCTTTCCAAGAAATACCTACCTGCTTTGCTTCCCTTCTTGGCAATAAGCCCTCTGCTCAAGTAGTCGATTGTTCGTCTGGAAATGAGACATGTTCGGTCATTTCGACTAATATTAGTCGGAATGTTCCCGACTGAAATCAGTCGAAATGTTTCCGACTAATATTAGTCGAAATGTTTCCGACTAATATTAGTCGGAATGTTTCCGACTAATATTAGTCGAACGACTAATCCGACTAATATTAGTCGAACGACTAATTCGACTAATATTAGTCGAATGACTAATTCGACTAATATTAGTCGACTAATTTTTTCAGTCGACTAATTTTCATTAGTCGATAATTTTTTCGATGGTTTTAATAATCGACTAATCGACTAATATTAGTCGACTAATGCCCATCACTACTTCATGGTACCCATAAGATGGGAACCAGCGGAATTACTTTGTAGGGCTGTGCACCCAGTTTATAATCATATATTTGCTCTTTTACAACAACACGGCCTGAATTTAAATTGTTAAAACAATATATCTAAGTAATTTAATGTAATAGGTTTTTAAGACCCAGTTAACAAAGTTTCGAGCCCAACTTTCCGACCCACCAAATGTCCTCTCAGGACCCAGGCGTGGGTCGCACCCTATAGCTTGAGAAACGATTCTGTAGAACCATGGGTTATGTTATGCTGAACATGAAAGTAAATATTTTACACTACAGTTAATTTTTATCATAACTTACATTCAGTGTTCTGTAGATGAAATAATATTTTAGAAAATACAACATAGAAACTAGTTGAGTGCCATCTGCCATGAGAGAATAGAATAAAATAATAGCTATGACTGACACAGCTCATTGGGGAAGTTATCAAACAGAATAATTTCTGGAATAAAATTGTAATTGTTTTAATTCTATCAGTCTATTTCTCTGTAAAAACTACTATGATGGTGATAATGAATAGTTATGGGAAAATAGAGTAAGAAAAGGTCACACCTTACACAAGTTAACCCAGAATGCCTATATAGCAACCACCTCATCTCGAAATTGTATATGGAGACGCATAGTGGTTCGGATCCCACTTCAAACTGTAGGTTCAGTCCCGATTGGCCTTACTGTGAATAAAGTGGTCTTAAAACACCAAATCAATCAATCAATCAATCGAAGTTGTATAAAATTTCACTTTTCTGTTTTGCATGAGAGTACTTTCAACCCATTTCTAAAAACGTGTGGATGTTTGTAAGATATATTATTAACTAATCACTGCATGCTTATTCATTTAGTATTTGTCAAACATCCCTAATTTTTAATCTAGAATGGGAGTAGGAATATATCATACAAGCGAGTTTTGTTCGAAGTTACTTACTGGAACCACTCTACATATTGACTACAATTTCATCATATGGCATTACATATTTCATAGTTACACAAAAATCTGGACTCGAAATATGAATGTCTTAGAATACAAAACAAAGCAGTCATGGAGTATGTAGGATAAGCTGGATAAGCACACTCCCAGCCCCCACTCCTAAACACACACACAATGGAATTATAAATACACCACTGATAGATCTTATCCTGCACAGACATGTATTTTATATATTCATATACTTAATACAGTACTGAAGATGATACAATCCGTGCATTCAGAATAAATATTGCACATGAATTTTAAAGTTAACTGAAAAACAAAAGAAATTTGCAAATTTCCAGCTGATGACAATGAAACCATCAGTATTTTTTGCAATTTAGAGAGATTTCACACCAAAGTGACATGTGACATATGTCACTTGGAGATGAACCAATGAAGAGCAAAGTTTCACCCATAGTGGATGACATATTGACAAAATCCCTGCTACTCATTATCAACTTCTAAATAATGTCACACATGTTTCTAGCCAGTCTAAAAGAAAGTGATAATCATTCTTTCAAGCTTCACACTATCAGCACTATCAGATCGATCATTGGTGCATGATGTTTCTCATACCAACCCTTCCATCAAGAAGTAAATTTAACTTGGCTTCGTATCGAACATAGGTGTCTCACTCATGATCATTTGCTGCAAGGGCTAGACCATTGAATGTGCCATGTCTAAATGTTAAGTGATTGACTTATTCCTACCTAATGTGTAGATTATACTTTCCTCAAACTTTTGATCTTACCAATTATTGACCAGGTTGGGAGATAATGACAACACTTTAACAAATGTAATTACCTTTTTGAGAAGAGCAGGGCTCTTATACTGTCTCTGAGGAAGTTCGTAGTTTTGTGTATGTCCTTTGCAAGTCTTTATAACATTCAACTTTTCTCAAGGGGCTCTTCACACACATTTTTTAACTCAGGTATGGGTTCGATACCTGATGGAGACCATAGTGTTTCGGATCCCACTTTAAACTGTAGGTTCAACCCAATTAGCCTTTCTGTGTATAAATTAGACGTAAAAGAACAGTTCAAACTCAAGTGTGGTTATTAGATAAGAGGATTCTTCCTCACATACCTTGAATGGCTCAATATGGTCATACAGTGCGTCCATTTCGATCTGCAGCCGAGAGATCGGGAGAAACGTGGCGGGCGGCGCTGACGGAGATGCCGACATTTGAGGCCTGTAATGCCCGCTTATTTTTGTGGACATCTTGCAAAACGAACACTAACCTGTGTTATAACACGCAAAAGTTCTTCTGTAATTCTTCCAAGTTCCACCCTTATATACACAAATAAATACGCTTTAGAAATTATATAAGAGCCACAGATAATACTCTGTAAAACATTTTAATCATAGTTTTGACCAGTAACGTCCTGCTTAAGTTTATATCCTTGAAAGAGTTTTGAGTCGATGGGGATCGTTTGGAGGTTTCGAATGTGCAACACTGTATCAAGATTACGCTGCAGACGAACCGTTAAAAGCTAATGGTGTTCGTGAGCTTCCTTGCAATCCGAAATCTCCTAGCTCAAGTTTTTTGTTCCTTCGCGACTACAGAGCTGTGAATATAGTGGAAGGCAGATGTAAACCAAGAGCGTGTTAATTTCGTACTGTGCGTAAGAGTGTTATTCTTGGTTACTTGCCGTTACTTGTTTGTGTTATTGCAGTGTGTATGTGTGTTGTGTCAGTCAGACGATTGGAATGCCAGCCGCAAGGTTCACGTTAGAACAAAGAATTTTTATGTATGACACTTACGTGAAAACAGACTCGTGTCGAGACGTGTGTAGGCAATTTGAACAGAAATTCCCAGGCGTGTAGGTGGACATCACTTTGAACAACTCTTATAACACAGGTTAGTGCTAGTTTTGCAATATTTATATAAATGTCTGCATATGTCCATAAAAATATGCGGGCATTACAGGCCGCAAATGTCGGCACCTCCGTCAGCGCCGCCCGCCACGTTTCTCCCGATCTCTCGGCTGCAGATCGAAATGGACGCACGGTATATGCCTACAAGTCCCAAAATTCATTTCAAGCATCTTACTTCCAATTACATATTGATTTGATTGATTGATTTGTTGTTTTAAGTCCACTTTATGCACAGTAAGGCTAATCGGGACTGGAGCTACAGTTTAAAGTGGGATCCGAACCACTTGTGCCTCTACCGGGTATCGAACCCGGGACCCCTTGATTACAAGGCGAAGACGCTACCACTGAGCCATCGGGGAGGCCCCACTTCCAATTATATATATAAATCATATTGTTAGCTTTAAACATGGAATATATGGAATATAGAGTAAAATACTATAAGAAATCCTTAAAACTCTACATCAATTAATTTCCACTGTATTGAATATTATCGTAATATTGTTAATGAAATTCCATGAGACAAACCATTGATAGTCATACTGATAGGTTTCTTGGTCAGACACTCACTATGGTGAAACGTTATACTTCACCAAGAATGAATTTACATGTTGAAATACTCCAGAAGAAGAGAACAGTTTCAGAGTAAGAACATTACTCTTAATGATTTAGTACTCATACTGTAAAAATGTAAAACATTATATTCTATTGCTAATAACAAATGTAAGGGAAAATAAACAAACATTGTTATTTAGGTATACATATATTTATTGAATCACTAGTAATTAATATATTTTGCATAAGGTATGATGATCTCATTGAGGTCCTACAGACTTTCACTGGAATAAAAGTTACTGAAATTATTGAAGCATCATTAACACACTCAACAAACATTTCCTTAGTAGGTTCACATATGTAGTCTCAAACAGAAAAATGTGTGCATTTTATTTCCTTTAATCAAACTGTTCAAATATTTTACAGAACTGTTTAGCTGAAAATCATATTATCTTTTTTCATCCACCCTGCTTGGAATATTTAGTGAAACATTAAATACATTTGTTTCTAATATCCTCAAGCAATGTATTGTGTTGTTAGGTGTTATGTACTTTAAGCAAAATTTATCTCTAAAGCATATATTTTTTTAATCATGAAAAGGGAAAATACCATTTCTTATGCATGAGCCATAACTGATGACAATGTTATTCCATAAGAAATGCAATATACTTACTTGGTTCTACATCTGGGTATGCATCATGCACTAACTTATTTCTATTAGAATTCATAAACATTTTCTCTGAAAAATTGTCTCGACAAACTCTGTAACTTTTGTATGTTTTGTGCCTCAAGTCCTTTCGCCATAATTTCTCGAACCATATCTCAGCTCTACAAGAAAAATAAAAGATGAAAAATTATTATAGAAACACATAACTATGCAAGACAAAGCATTCTGCATTTTATGTCACTCAAGAAAGATAAATTCCACGATGCAAGAGTTGTTTGTGAGCCAAGGTCAAAGCGTGTCAACACAAAGAAAAGTTACTGAAAATGAATATGCATTAGATCACTATCTGTATCTGTTGAATAAAGTAGTGTCAAAGGTATAAGGGTCCATTCTATGATAGCTCCTTCGACTATTGCGGAAAATCTTATGAGCTTGTCACCATTCAATTGATTTATTTTTACTCAATTTTCACATTATTTCTCATCGTAACTAATTCTTATGGTACCATACAATGTGTGGCAATGCAAATAAAAACATATTATAGATATTGCACTAAACTTCATAACATATGAAGCAAAGTTTTACCACATTATTTTTTTAGAAAGAGTCACTGAAGCTTACTGCCTAACCTACAACTGGCTAACAATGCAATTTTTGTCATTGAATGGATCATGGAATCTACTCCCGGGAGTGCTTCCAAGAAAAATGTTATGACACAACATATTTCTGAAGAAGATTAACTACAGGTATAATTAGATGATTCCGTCAACAAAATATATTATTATTAATAATAGGAGTAACATCCATAATTCTGCAGTGTTGGACTAAAGCACATAGATTAAAATGTGATTTGAAACACAAAATCTTTCTTCCGTGGCAAAAGTGAGAAAGGATTGTTCTTTACAGTAACACATGTGTAAATGTTGGTAAAATATTTTAGGTATTTTAAATATATATAAAAGGTTCAAATTTCGTGTGACAATGATTGCTAAAATTCTACGATAATTAGTCTTCCTGCTTAGAGAATTTCATAAAAAATCATAGAACGATAGGAACCGTTACCTTAGGTTTCATCGCTTTAATACTTACACGCTTTTTTTATCTCCTGTACATGTTGACAAAGTTTCATATGCTAGAAGAAATAAACTTCATGCAGTAGCGAATAGGAGCGCGATAACTTGCAACTTTCTGCATTATAACATTCACAAATGAGCTTTTCTGTACCTCAAACAAACTTCAAGTTATTCCCACTATTCTCGTTGGCTTCCTATCATCCTATGTAACTTATAAATAGCATGAAGTTACAAAATCGAACCTTTACCCTTTCAGGCGTTTTTTTTTTAACACGTGGCTTTTTATTTAAATGAAGCAAAATACAGAATACAAAGACATGCTAGGAATTATTCTCCGTGGAAATCATAGGTGGAAACTAACTTCATGTAAATGATTTTTACATAAAGAGCGAGCATAATTCATAAATAACTAACCTTTCAGGATTTGACGGAACACGAAAAAAGACAGCTCTGGATTCCACTTCTGACAGTTTTTATAATAAATAGCTGCACAATAAGCCATTGTTTTTCTTTTTCTTCTTCTACATCCTTATTAAAATAGTTAGTGTACGTCCATCACAGATCATATGGAACCAGGGGGGGCCACTCCGCGACTTGCACGTTATTGGCTAGAGCTTGTGACGTCACCAAGCGGACACGAGCGGTTGAAAGCTATGCGTAGAATGTAGCAGATGGCCCATGAAACGCTGTGTTTTCATGCATCTTTTGATATTATACACCAAAGCTGTTAATTTGATTTGACAGCAAGAGATCAAATACGCGATAGAAGAATACACTTATTCCAAAACAATGCATAGTTTATTTTTTGCGTGATAACTTGTCCCTGCAGGCTGTAGTCCACTGCCGGCTTTTCTTTCCAGCTAACCTATTGCATTTATTTTAAATGTCTCATTCTAAGGAAAGTTCTTGTCCGGGCATATTCTGATATGTCTTTTTACTGAATGTCCTGGAATTTCCCTTTAATATTTTTACGCTACTTTTAACATTCTCCAGTTGATCGCCACGATGAGGATAAATTTGTTTTTGTTATTTATCGTCTTCTTCCACTTTTGGCTAATCGCGACGAACAGGATGAGTGATGATTAGTTTAAATTGATGAAGGGACACTCGTAGCAGGCACGTATCCAAGGGGGAGCTTAGGGGGCTCGAACCCCCCAAAAAGTTTTCTGTTTACAATAGATAAAATGAGGTATTTGGTTTCTTGTGGTCGGAAATAAAATAATGTGACGATAATTTAAGGAGAGGAATAATTATCGAGTCAAGCACGTATCCAAGGTGGGAATCAGGGGTCTCCAGCACCCCATTCAGGAAATTACGCTACATAAAATTACGTTCATGGCTTCTTAAATAATGTGATGATAATTTGAGATAAATAATTTTCGAGCCAAGACACAGAATGTTCTAGAACCCTGTTATTGTTAATAGTGCGCACCCAAGGTGGGATCAGGGGGCTGGAGCCCCCCTTAATTTTTTCAGTTTACACTACATATTTTTTTTTTTTTTTTTTTTTTTTTGGATTTGATTTATTTTATTTTACTTCGCGTTTTGTTCCTCTTAGCTAATTTACGAAGATGGGAATGAGTGATGAAATGATGAAAATGATAAATGGACATTCACACACAACCATGGCCGAGTGGGATTCGAACCCGGGACCCTTGGCGTCGCAGCGCGATGTGCTAACCACTCAGCCACAGGGTCCGGCAAAATTAGGTTCTTGTTTTCTAAAATAGTGTGCCGATAATATATAAGGAGAGATATACTTACCAAGGCAACACGGAGAATGTTCTATAACCCTGTTGTTGATAATATTGCATTAAAACTTTTCTTGCGCTTTCGGTGTTGTCGCAACACTATGCAAAGACTTGTCAGCATTTGGAAGCTGTAAACGTAGCGCCACACGTAGGACGATTCATTATATTTTTTTAATCTCTGGAAAGCGCGAGAGGGAACGTTCTTGAATAAGAGAAGGAGTCGAACTACTGGCAACATTAACGAATCGTTTTATCTGTGGAACGTTCTAGAATATAATGAGGTTAAAATACGCGGCTTCAATTTCCAAGTTGATCTGTACAACAGAATCGGTTAATGAGTATTCAAAGGTAAGTATGACAGTTCATACTGTCGATTAGTGTACAGTCAGCGTCCATTGGTGGCTTTATAAGATCTAGTGATTCGAAGATGAAAAGGACTAAATACCGTAAAGTAACGAAGTCTACTACTAGTTCCAGTTCGGGTCCAAACCAGAAGACATTAACGACAGCGGAATTTCCGGAGCCTCAGTGTAGTGCTAGTTCGGGTCGAGGGCTGAAGAGATCGAAGGTCTCTCTCTAAAGTGAATATTTAATCAGTAACGGGTATTGGAGCGGTTAATTAAAAAAGAAATAAGCTGCACAGATCAACTGAAAATCAAAGTTTTGAGTGATGAGTTAGTTGTGCCCGGACCAAATTTTCCCAGAATTTTAGAAGAGGAGGGTTATGCATACTATTTTTGGTGGTCAGTCCTCATTTTGCCATCTTTTCCTCTCTTTGAAGTTCTTTATTTTAAGGAATACTTGGTCAAATTTGGTTATGACCTCACCAACCTTCCCTTGGGCACGTCACTGGAGATAAATGAGTAAGCATTTAATCATATTGGGAGAAGAAACACTAGATGTGTTGGGATCGGAAGGGTTTTCATTGTGAATTAATTGTTTCGAACTGTATTCGAGAAGACTTACTCTGTTTTGTGCCAATATACGACAAGACTGCGGAAGTTGTGACAGACAATTGTGAACACTTGCGAGTGCTTAGGCCTCAATATGAATAATTTGGTGGGTTTCAGCTTTTATAAGAACTGTAAACATGGGAGGACAAGACACAGTAGTGGTGTTCAGGCTCGAATCAGAGAGAAATATTCGAGAAATTTCTGCGTCCAGTTCTCAGCCCACAGTTTGAGTCTCGCGTTGTCGAGTGGATTGTCCATCCCGTGCGTGTGTAACAGCTTCGTAAAAAACACTCGAAGACGCCATAGATGTTTTGATGTCTGATGATAAGAAATGGGCAAACACACATACTGAGATGGTTCCGGCACACAATGTTAATGCATGGAAACAGAGGAGTTGAGTGGTAAAAAATGTTCCGATTTCACGTTCTGAATAATTTGGCAGCCTTGAACAGTGGCGACGATTTTGGGGATAGTTGCTCCCCATTTTTTTGCCTTCACACTATGACCTCTTTATGCTAACCCTTGCATACCAAGGGAAGAGAAAGTAAACTTTTCTTGCACCCCCCCCCACTCCCGTTTTGAACCCAATTGCCACCATTGGCCTTAAACATACAATTGTGAGGTTCTATATATACCCCTTAAAAATATGGTGTTTAGCCCACCACGAAAGGAATTCCTGGATACGTGCCTGACTCGCAGAGAAAACCTATGCCCATGCTGGGACTTGAACCGGGAACTTCGGAGGCGAAATCGAAAGTCGACCACTTAACGCCCTCGGCTACCGAGCCGGCGAATGAATTAGATAATGGCTATTGTATAAATGGTGTATTTTCGGGAAACATTCAAATAGCAATATTTCTTCCAGGTAATATATCCTAGGAACTTCAATCTTGCGGGCTTACTAGGTTCTGGCATGTGGGCCAACAATCTGTGTAGTACTCTGTACTGTTTGTGATCCACATGGATTTGTGATCATCCATTTCATCTACTCACCATTCATTTTCATCTTTGCGATTAGCCAAGGGGTAAATTATACTTGAAATAAAACAAAAGCAATACAAATACAAAACAAAAATAATGGAACGATTATGCTGTTACGTTTTCCTGTATTTTAGGCACGTCGCATTTATCAGCCAACAGTCAGAGATTGCTTTTCGGTCGAATGATACTTCTAATAATCGGAGGTAAATGCAAGCTGAGAATTATAATTTGGTCTCTTATCCACCTAAGTTGAGGATCTAAATTTCTCGATTTTATTTGTAACAATATTTACTACTGCGAGGAATTAAAAAAAAAACTTACGGCTAATTTCGTCACTGGCTTCCTATTCTGTAATAGTTACATTTGTTGTAAGAACATAATGCGTTAATTTACTTTGTATAAATATTACATTATCCATCGCTTTTCCTAATTAAATCTCATACCATATCCAACACACACATAAAATGTGTTTTACTAATAATAGAGTGCGCAATTAGAAAATAAGTCTTGTCAAGCAACACAAATATGGCCTCCACGATGGTCTAGTGGTAGCGCCGTCGCCTTGTAGTCAAGGGGTCCCGGGTTTGATACCCGGTGTAGGCACATAGTGGTTAGGATCCCACTTTAAACTGTAGGTCCAGTCCCAATTAGCCTTAGTGTGCACAAAGTGGACTTAAAACACCAAATCAATCAATTACGATATCAAGTAGGTACAGTCCCTATTAGCCTATTTATGTTAAACTTTATATTCTTTGGCAACCTGGAAAGGTCATTATCGAAATATTGCTATTTGATGTTGCTCGAAGTTTTTTTTTTTGGTTCGTTGCAGTTTCAAGATACCATCCCTTTTCTGTTACTTATAGCTTTTGGGGGAGGGGGGCAAGTACCTCTGTGTACCCTACCATAATATGTGCCAATGCGACACAATATGTTAAAAATTTGCCCCCTCTAGGATTGACTTCGCTCCCCCCCCCCTACAAAGAATTCCTGGCTACGGGCCTGATTGAATAGCTTCTTTGGTCATTATTTACATGACAGCTCCTCTCATTGATTGACGAGAAGATTGAAAGGATGTGCAGGGGAGAAACGCCTGTCCTGTAAGTCGTACATTATATTTTCAGCACAATTTCTCAACAAACGCACATAAAGTAAAGTAACAGTGCAATTGTTAATTAGTGTTCGCTACCTACGAGATGTTCAAAGTATTATTTTCGCGGACGATGTTTCAACTTCAAAGCTAATAAATCTTATCTTGCACTCAATATTCAATGAAGCAATACTTAGAAACTGAGTTTCGATTGTGTAAAGGTTTTTGAAAGTTGCATACGTGATGATACGGAAGGCGAGTGTGGAAGTAAGGCCAGAGGCGCAACCACGAATTTTTATCTGGAGGGAGAAAGTACCAGGATAAACGTACCAATAATAATAATAATAGTAATAATAATGACATTAATAATGGCATTATTATTACTAGCGGTAGTAGTAGTAGTAGTAGTATCAAATACGTTATTATCCTCATAAATTACGCAAAAGGGAGGTAGATGTCTGTGCTAAAGCATTTATTTGGAACAAACGATTTGAAATATTTTTTCAACACCAGGAATTTTACATTAGCTAATAATTGAAAACAAGCACACAAACTGTATTTTTGAATGGCAGAAAATGAATGATAAATGCATGCCGAAGATATTTGTTTGTACATATAACATGTATAACTTTCATATGTTTTACACATATGCAACATGGAGCGACATAAAATAAGAAAATACATATGCAAGATTCTAACACTAAATTATGTACGTATTCAAAGTTTTTTCATTACATATATTATATACAAAACATATTATTTACATACATCACATTACGAGCGAAGCGAGAAAGAAAATTTTTTGATCCAATTTTTGCAATTTAAAACAATATTGATTTAATAAGGGACAAATAATATCACATGGCGCTAAGGCATTCTCTCTTTCACATTTTTTTTAAAATTAGATTATTTGGCGCCCATGGCCGACTCCCGACGCCCCCTAGCTACGTCTCTGAACTTGACGAGACTCAGAAAAGCTGGCACTGCAAGCGAAGCGAGCAAGAAAATTTTACGAAATGTATTTTTATTTGTATAAAATTTGAAATAGAAGGGGGCAATTCCTCCTCTGTGCCCCCTGCAGGTGCCTTTGGCCATCAATGTTCCCCCCCCCCTAGAATTGACTTCCGTCGAAGGTTGGGGGACAATGCCCCTGCCCTCCCCTGTGGTTACACCACTGAGTAAGTCCGAAATTTGGAGGAACAAATTGAATCAATCCTGCTACAGCAACTTGTTTTTTGGGAAGCGATGATGACTTTATTCCAGGCGATTTTCTTCTATTATTATTGCACGTGGCAAGAGCACAAACAGGATGATTTGTTCTCATTCTACCGGCATTCAAGAAAAAGTGTGTATAAGTAAATAATAGACCCATTTATCTCAAGCTTCCGTATACGATAACGAAGTAAGTTCCATTCTGTCCGCTTAATGACGTCATAGCGCGCACAGCATCATGGGAATAAATCTCGGAACCTCGGGAATGGCATACCTTATAAAGGTATCTTGATATGGAACGATGTTACGTCATGTAGAAGTAATGACTTTAAAAATACGATTTTTCTTATACATGTTTAAGAAGGGAAAGGCATTTAATAAAATACAAAATCACGTACAAGTGATCATCATTGATTAATATATACATAAACTAAATTTTTAATGAGAAAATTAGGATTTAGCATCGATGGTGGTGCCGACTGGTAGCTGGTTAATTCATTCACGAACAAATGAATTCCGAAATTAACCTTGTTCGGATTTTTGCACCAGTGCGGGGGGCCTGGCCGCGTCGCTGCTTATATACAATTCCGAGCGCAGCGCCAGCGCCTCTAGTGGATACTCGTGAACTACGAGAGCGCTGCTTAACACTGAGTGCCATCTATACAGGTTAATAATGAACTATTAGAACAATAACGATCCCTAGTGATATATGGTAGAACTTCTTTCTCTACCAAGCATAGCAGTGAAATCCTATGCAGAAGCGATAACAGAACAGATAAGATTACACAATGGGTGCGTTCCGAAAGTCTTAACGAAACGAACGCATTCAACGAAAATAACTGGGCTCGTGAATCTGGTGAAACCAGTTATTTTACAGACTTATGGGACACGCTAGACGAAAGCGCAGGCGCAGCGTTTTGTTTAGAGAAAGTTTCCGCATGGCGTCAGCGGAAGGAATGTCCTTATGGCAAAAATAAACTCTATTATGGCCACTGTTACTCATTTTAATCACATTCTAAGAACGGTCAAGGCATACTTATCTTGTGCATGTTGCTTCATATCGCTATCTGTTAAAATTATAATACATTTTCCGAACTAGTGCAGTTTCAATCCATCAGCACGCGCTTTGTCTGCAAGGAGCAGACGATTTTCACGGAACAAACCAGCATCCTGGCCCGTGCGTTTGGTGAATCTCGTTCTTCCACGAAACGCACGGAATGCGACTTTTGGGACAGCATAATGAAACTCACGAAACGCACGGAAGCACTTATGGAACGGCCAGTTACCATAACTCGTTTAACGCGTTAAACTCGTGCGACTTTCGGAACGGGCCCAATGTTATTCAACATTGACAATAAAAAGAACAAATACGTAACTTTGGAACGATCTAGCAGGATCGTTGCAATTTTCGATGTCGGCCATCTTGGAGGTGATGTGATCAGCACCACTCTGCGGCTGCCTTTACCCCTCCCCACTAGAGCACCATTTCATTTGAGGCTGGGTGGGTCCTAGAGCCGCTTTATGCGGGGACAATGCCGAAAACTTTCCGACCTTACATCACCCACCCCGGGTTTCCCGCATTGCAGTCAGGCTAGAATTTCACGACAAATTCAGTGGTGAAGGTTTCAATTTATTTTTAATAAGGAAAAAGTTATGACTGCATGATTGTAACAAATGTATCATTTTCCAGGTGTGAGAAAACAGTGTCATATGCTGTACATATAGGGAGTGTTAAGGGACTTTTGAATCACCCTCTAGGCCGTTATATGTGACTTTGTCAACATGAGATCAAGAATTACACACACACACGCACATACATTATGTGTGTGTGTGTAAAGGTAGGTAGGTAGTTGCGTAATATTTTGCGGGGATGGGGGGGCAACATTTGTAGATGCGGCACTGCTACAAAGTATCCAGAACAAGGCACAAAGAATAATCTCTGGCACAGATCGATACATACCTATCATTCAAATAATTGATTGAGTTGATGTTTTAAGTCCACTTTATGCACAGTGAGGCTAATTTGGACTGGACCTACAGTTTAAAGCGGGATCCTAACCACTATGTGCCTCCACCGGGTAACATTCAAATAAGAGAAGCATTAGACCAAGAAACGCTTTTTGAATTCAAGCAACGCGAAAGGTCGAAATTCTGGGCACAACAACCCCACCACCATAATCCGACCATAAATTCCATAGGCGAACGAGATCCAAGAAGACGCATTCACAAAATGCCTAGATTTTATTGAGAAACAAATCTAATGTGCCAGTTTATTTATGTAATCTAGTGGAAAGGAAAATCAAGGAATGTTATGTCTGGAAAGCACTAGGATTGGCGACCGTCTATTCAACCGAATCAAAAAATTAATTTCTGTTAACTAAAAGTTTACTACATAAAACTCGTCATGTTCGGAGTAAATTAGGTCTATTGCTCCTATTACTTGGTCCTAAGGCAACACATGTTAATACGTAGAAATATAACTATACAATGTTTCAAGATTCCCATACCCAAGTAACACGACAGTCGTGCGAAAAGGAATAGAAGAGACGAAAATAAGAATTGTAACCAAGACATGGAGATAAGGCCACTACGAAAAAAGTTACCGAAACTTAAAAGTAACTTGATCACGCTGAAAAATGCTACACACCTACAACCATGGGGGCCTACAATGGAAGGGGGTCAGAGTTGGTTGCTTGATCCCCTGTCGAATATGGAAATATTTATACCGAATATTTTATTTCTCATATACGTATATATTTTCCATTTTTTGTTGATTACGTTTTCTTCCTCTATGTCGTTGTCTTGCTTCCCATATCAAAGATTCTATTTCTTCTTTGTTACTCTATTGTTGATTATTTCTTATACCCTTTGATATTCTACATTGTTACTCATACATTAAAAGAAAACTAACAAGGATTACTATAAGCTTTGTAAAAGTAAATAATACTTGAGTTCAGTAGCGGAGATTGGGTGCCAAAACTTGGAGGCAAGAAATTAATTTTCTGTTGGTATACAATGCTTAGCATTAAGTGGCCATAGTTCGGGGGCAAATGCTCCACGCACCCCGTAATCGCCGATACTGCCTGAGTTGTATTCATTTTTATTTTGGGAACGATTAAATTGTAATTATGAATCCTATAGAATAGAATAGTATAATTAGATCCAGTAAGAAGTTCTAGGCCAAGAAGTAGTGTAATTGAGGATAATAAAAACCCGATAAATGATGAGGTGTTTTGACTGAATAGAAATACTTAAAACTAAGGCAAAATGTCTATAAAATTTTATTGCTACTGTGTAAAACCTACGATTTTTGTAAAAAAAAGCTTCCGAGAAAAGATGACCCCCTCAAATTGATGTGGCTAAACCTGAATTTGCTAAAATTGCTGTTTATAAATTTGTTAAAAATATGGCTTTTCTCGATATTGTTTTGACCACACTTAAAACTAATCCAAGATGCTTTTAAGAATTTTTTGATTATAGTGTGCTATTTTGTCTAATCCAAGATTTTTCTAAAAAAGCCCTCGGGAAATTCCCGTAAAAAGTATAACTCCTCTGGAATTTCCCGTAAAAAGTATAATTCCTCTGGAATTTCCCGTAAAAAGTATAATTCCACGGGAATTTCCCGTAAAAACAAAATTCTCGGGAATTTCCCGTTTTTTTTTCTCAGACCGAGTTTAGCTACATCTATAAAAAGCTGGGTCTAACTATAATAGTTAATATTGTGAGAATAGTTGAAGAGTACAGACGTGTTGTTCCAGTGCTCCTCATATTATAGCTCTGTTTGGTTTGATATACTGAATTTCTTATTATTTATATTAAACATATTTCTAATATATTGAAAAAGAATCTTATATTTTATATAAAAGAGTTTGATATTTGATACATCTAGTTGTAATTAGTTTATATTTAGAGTTTTGGCTTGCCGCTGTTGCAATCTGTTTCTGTGTGTTATACAAGATCAATACACATTAGGTCATTGCCAGTGCTGACATGCAATTGTGGTAGGTCACTGTTTTCTGTGGATCAATATTTATTCTATCTTTGTGTGTGTAAGCCATTGGCATTACAATTTGTCATAGTTTTATTAAGTATAAAATTTTGATTTAAACCCCAAGAAATCTGATATTTGTATGAATTTGTATTTGTATTGAATTTTGAATTTTTTCCCGTGAAAATTTATATATAAATACCAGAGCTGAAAAAAATATTATAACTATTGTTTTTAAGTTACATTTTATCAATTATTATAAGTTTAAAAGTGTTTTTTTCTAATAAATAGAATCTTATTAAATTTTGACTTGATTGTGAGTTTTGTGTTTTTCCCCGAGAAAATTTATATATAAATACCGAGAAACTTCTATTTAAATAACATCTTGCAAAAATGACAACTTGTATAACTGACTTGCCACTTGAACTGCTGTACAAGATTTTTGAGTATACAGGTGAGGATGTTGCGAGGCTTGTTGAGTTAAGTAAAATAGCGCCTGAATTTCGTCCACCATGCGAGATGATTTTTATGGACAATCTTCGCAAAATAAGCGGTATGAAAAACTTACAGAATCCCGATTCTCTTTTTCGAGCTGCAGGCAAAAAGTTGGCCGATAGGATGGACGAGCTTCATGAGGCGAGGGAAGGAAAAAGACCATATACGGATGATTGGTATGAGTTAATGGCGGAAATAGACAGCATCATCACACAATTTATTGCATTGACTGAGGCGCGAACTTTTTTTCTAACCTGACATGATATATAAATAAAATACTATTACTAACAAGGAGATAAGCGGATTAACTTTTGCAGGCAACCAAATCTCATGAATTATTGATAAAAGATATGCTTTCTATTAAAAATGTAATTACTTATAAACATGAAATGTGTGATATTCTCGAAAAATGTAACCCCTCTTCCCTTGCCTCATAAAGCTCGTTCATCCTATTAAAACAAACAAACAAAAAAAAACATCAACACGGACAACAAACATGCATCACATGAAACAATATCATATTAACAAACAACCTATTTTGTTTAGTTAAAAAATTCTAAATTTAATATCTAATGAAAACACATGATAACAACTTATTTGAACTAGTTTCCAAATTCAAATATTTAGGAGTAATATTAACAAATGAAAATTATATTAAAGAGGAAATAAAATAAAAAATAGGTTTAATTCAGGAAATGCATGTTACTTCTCTCTAAGAAACTAAAAATTAAAATATACAAAACAGTAATTTTACCTGTAGTATTATATGGATGTGAAACTTGGTCGAACATAAATTGAGAGTATTTGAAAATAAGATTGTTAGGAAAATATTTGGACCTAAAAGGGATGAGAAGACAGGTTAGTGGAGAAAATTACATTATTTAGAACTACATAATTTATATTCATGTCCAGATATTATTAGAACAATTAAATAAAGAAGACTTAGGTGGGCAGGCTATGTGGTACAGGAAAAAGGAGTTTACAGGATTCTTGTTGGGAGACCTGATGGTAAGAGACCTGTAGGAAGGCCAAGATGAAGATGGAGGGACAATGTTGAGATGGACCTAAAGGAAATCGGTAGAGATGGAAAAAAGTATTAGATCTTGCTCAGGATAGACACAGATGGAAGGCATGTGTTGCTGCAGCCATGAACCTTCGGGTTTAAGAAGGTTAGAGAGATAGTTAGTTAGTTAGTGGAATAAAGAAGAAATCCCTCAACAGTGGAAAGAATTCATAATTGTTCCTGTGATAAAATGAACTGTAGTAATTACCGTGGAATTTCTCTACTCTCAACAACATATAAAATATTATATAATATTCTTTTAACAAGACTAACTCTATATACTAATGAAATAATATATGTGATTATTGATGTGGATTTAAACGTAACCGATCAAATTTTTCACATCGGACAGACACTTGAGAAAAGTGGGAATATAATCAAAATGTCTTATCAGCTACTCACTTATTTTTTTTAAAAAAAATGCATATGATTCGATCAAAAGAGATTTAAAATACTTATAAATCTTGTTAATATGTCTGACAAAATGTACAATTCATGATATATTATAAAACAAAGATGCATCATATCTACTGCTCTTTAATTTTGCCTTAAAATATGCTATTAGGAAGGTAAAAAAACAAACTAACAAAGTACTGTGACTCAACTGTTAGCATATGCAGATGATGTAAATACAATTAAGAATAATGCTAAAATATTTTTCAAAGCAGCTAAGGAAGTTAGCACAGGCCGAAACCAAGTGATAATTACTCGATTTTTTAACTAGTTTCTAAATTCAAGTACTTACGAGTAATACTAACAAATGAAAAGTAGGATTAATTCGGAAAAATGCATATTATTTTTCTCTTCATAAATTTTTGTCTTCTTGTTTACTATCTAAGATACTAAATGTTAAAATATACAATAACAATAATTGTGCCTGTGGATGCGAAAACTTGATCCCTTGAAGATAAATTGAAGTGTATTTGAAAATAAGATTCTTAGAAAAATATTTTAGCCTAAAAGAAATGAAGAAACAAGTGAATGGAGAAGGTTACATAATTTAGAAGTACATAATTTATGTTAATTTCCAAGTATTGTTAGATTGATGATTAAATCACGAATACTTAGGTGGGCACGAATGAGAAAAGAATAAAGGAGATTTTACAGGAATCTTGTTGGGGGAAACCTGATGGTAAAGGACCAAAATGAAGATGGAGATGGATCTAAAAAATCGGTAAAAATTGCAATAGAATATATATAAATGTTGCTGAGGATAAGTACAAATTGAATTGTAACCACGAATTTTTAGAATTAAGAGGGCTAGAGAATTAATTAGTTAATTAATATTTAATGTAATAAAGGTAGTAATATAGTATTCTTATTGAGAAGAGAATTTCTACAAAACTTATTATCCTCGTATGTTTACTAATAGCAGTTACATTTGACATGATTGACTAATCGTGAAGATGAGTATCACAGTACGTTTTATCGTGTCAAATGTAACTGCTATTAGTAAACATACGAGGATAATAAGTTTTGTAGAAATTCTCTTCTCAATAAGAATACTATATTACTACCTTTATTACATTAAATATTAATTAACTAATTAATTCTCTAGCCCTCTTAATTCTAAAAATTCGTGGTTACAATTCAATTTGTACTTATCCTCAGCAACATTTATATATATTCTATTGCAATTTTTACCGATTTTTTTAGATCCATCTCCATCTTCATTTTGGTCCTTTACCATCAGGTTTCCCCCAACAAGATTCCTGTAAAATCTCCTTTATTCTTTTCTCATTCGTGCCCACCTAAGTATTCGTGATTTAATCATCAATCTAACAATACTTGGAAATTAACATAAATTATGTACTTCTAAATTATGTAACCTTCTCCATTCACTTGTTTCTTCATTTCTTTTAGGCTAAAATATTTTTCTAAGAATCTTATTTTCAAATACACTTCAATTTATCTTCAAGGGATCAAGTTTTCGCATCCACAGGCACAATTATTGTTATTGTATATTTTAACATTTAGTATCTTAGATAGTAAACAAGAAGACAAAAATTTATGAAGAGAAAAATAATATGCATTTTTCCGAATTAATCCTACTTTTCATTTGTTAGTATTACTCGTAAGTACTTGAATTTAGAAACTAGTTAAAAAATCGAGTAATTATCACTTGGTTTCGGCCTGTGCTAACTTCCTTAGCTGCTTTGAAAAATATTTTAGCATTATTCTTAATTGTATTTACATCATCTGCATATGCTAACAGTTGAGTCACAGTACTTTGTTAGTTTGTTTTTTTTACCTTCCTAATAGCATATTTTAAGGCAAAATTAAAGAGCAGTAGATATGATGCATCTTTGTTTTATAATATATCATGAATTGTACATTTTGTCAGACATATTAACAAGATTTATAAGTATTTTAAATCTCTTTTGATCGAATCATATGCATTTTTTTTAAAAAAAATAAGTGAGTAGCTGATAAGACATTTTGATTATATTCCCACTTTTCTCAAGTGTCTGTCCGATGTGAAAAATTTGATCGGTTACGTTTAAATCCACATCAATAATCACATATATTATTTCATTAGTATATAGAGTTAGTCTTGTTAAAAGAATATTATATAATATTTTATATGTTGTTGAGAGTAGAGAAATTCCACGGTAATTACTGCAGTTCATTTTATCACAGGAACAATTATGAATTCTTTCCACTGTTGAGGGATTTCTTCTTTATTCCACTAACTAACTAACTATCTCTCTAACCTTCTTAAACCCGAAGGTTCATGGCTGCAGCAACACATGCCTTCCATCTGTGTCTATCCTGAGCAAGATCTAATACTTTTTTCCATCTCTACCGATTTCCTTTAGGTCCATCTCAACATTGTCCCTCCATCTTCATCTTGGCCTTCCTACAGGTCTCTTACCATCAGGTCTCCCAACAAGAATCCTGTAAACTCCTTTTTCCTGTACCACATAGCCTGCCCACCTAAGTCTTCTTTATTTAATTGTTCTAATAATATCTGGACATGAATATAAATTATGTAGTTCTAAATAATGTAATTTTCTCCACTAACCTGTCTTCTCATCCCTTTTAGGTCCAAATATTTTCCTAACAATCTTATTTTCAAATACTCTCAATTTATGTTCGACCAAGTTTCACATCCATATAATACTACAGGTAAAATTACTGTTTTGTATATTTTAATTTTTAGTTTCTTAGAGAGAAGTAACATGCATTTCCTGAATTAAACCTACTTTTTATTTTATTTCCTCTTTAATATAATTTTCATTTGTTAATATTACTCCTAAATATTTGAATTTGGAAACTAGTTCAAATAAGTTGTTATCATGTGTTTTCATTAGATATTAAATTTAGAATTTTTTAACTAAACAAAATAGGTTGTTTGTTAATATGATATTGTTTCATGTGATGCATGTTTGTTGTCCGTGTTGATGTTTTTTTTTGTTTGTTTGTTTTAATAGGATGAACGAGCTTTATGAGGCAAGGGAAGAGGGGTTACATTTTTCGAGAATATCACACATTTCATGTTTATAAGTAATTACATTTTTAATAGAAAGCATATCTTTTATCAATAATTCATGAGATTTGGTTGCCTGCAAAAGTTAATCCGCTTATCTCCTTGTTAGTAATAGTATTTTATTTATATATCATGTCAGGTTAGAAAAAAAGTTCGCGCCTCAGTCAATGCAATAAATTGTGTGATGATGCTGTCTATTTCCGCCATTAACTCATACCAATCATCCGTATATGGTCTTTTTCCTTCCCTCGCCTCATGAAGCTCGTCCATCCTATCGGCCAACTTTTTGCCTGCAGCTCGAAAAAGAGAATCGGGATTCTGTAAGTTTTTCATACCGCTTATTTTGCGAAGATTGTCCATAAAAATCATCTCGCATGGTGGACGAAATTCAGGCGCTATTTTACTTAACTCAACAAGCCTCGCAACATCCTCACCTGTATACTCAAAAATCTTGTACAGCAGTTCAAGTGGCAAGTCAGTTATACAAGTTGTCATTTTTGCAAGATGTTATTTAAATAGAAGTTTCTCGGTATTTATATATAAATTTTCTCGGGGAAAAACACAAAACTCACAATCAAGTCAAAATTTAATAAGATTCTATTTATTAGAAAAAAACACTTTTAAACTTATAATAATTGATAAAATGTAACTTAAAAACAATAGTTATAATATTTTTTTCAGCTCTGGTATTTATATATAAATTTTCACGGGAAAAAATTCAAAATTCAATACAAATACAAATTCATACAAATATCAGATTTCTTGGGGTTTAAATCAAAATTTTATACTTAATAAAACTATGACAAATTGTAATGCCAATGGCTTACACACACAAAGATAGAATAAATATTGATCCACAGAAAACAGTGACCTACCACAATTGCATGTCAGCACTGGCAATGACCTAATGTGTATTGATCTTGTATAACACACAGAAACAGATTGCAACAGCGGCAAGCCAAAACTCTAAATATAAACTAATTACAACTAGATGTATCAAATATCAAACTCTTTTATATAAAATATAAGATTCTTTTTCAATATATTAGAAATATGTTTAATATAAATAATAAGAAATTCAGTATATCAAACCAAACAGAGCTATAATATGAGGAGCACTGGAACAACACGTCTGTACTCTTCAACTATTCTCACAATATTAACTATTATAGTTAGACCCAGCTTTTTATAGATGTAGCTAAACTCGGTCTGAGAAAAAAAAACGGGAAATTCCCGAGAATTTTGTTTTTACGGGAAATTCCCGTGGAATTATACTTTTTACGGGAAATTCCAGAGGAATTATACTTTTTACGGGAAATTCCAGAGGAGTTATACTTTTTACGGGAATTTCCCGAGGGCTTTTTTAGAAAAATCTTGGATTAGACAAAATAGCACACTATAATCAAAAAATTCTTAAAAGCATCTTGGATTAGTTTTAAGTGTGGTCAAAACAATATCGAGAAAAGCCATATTTTTAACAAATTTATAAACAGCAATTTTAGCAAATTCAGGTTTAGCCACATCAATTTGAGGGGGTCATCTTTTCTCGGAAGCTTTTTTTTACAAAAATCGTAGGTTTTACACAGTAGCAATAAAATTTTATAGACATTTTGCCTTAGTTTTAAGTATTTCTATTCAGTCAAAACACCTCATCATTTATCGGGTTTATATTATCCTCAATTACACTACTCCAAGATTAACATACTCTAGTGCAGTATGTTCATGAGGCCTAATTGTATCTGTCCCATTTGCATGAAGGGTGTAAGGGGTGACCTTGAAGAAGGCAACCAAATATTAATATCTCCTCCAGGTAATACGACCGGTGCCGTGCTGTTAGCTAACGTGCTCATATCGAACACGTGCTCTTAGCGAACACAGTTAGGGAAGGATTTGCAAGAGCGTGCTGTTAGCGAACATGCAAACTTGTCCTGTCTTATTTGTCCTTGAAACTGGTCAGCATGCAAGTGTTGCCAATGATAAGACAACTTGCGTGAAGAAACGCCTCATTGGCTGGTGCCTCTTGACCTGACCTGACTCACCTTTAATCATTCTTCAATCGACTGTGAAACCAGCAAGATGAGTGAAATAGAATTCATTAAAACAAAGTTCGGGAATTTGTGGTTGGTTTACAATGGTTAGCAGTATCGAAAAGTACGCGAGGCGAAAGGCGTGATGACATGGCTATGTACGAAAGAGAAGGAAATTAAGTGTAAGGGGTCACTGAAGACAAAAGACGGAGTTCTACTTGAAGAAAGTCTAAAAGTACATTCGCACAAACCAAATATTGCTGAAATGGAAGGTAGTGATTGCTGCCACTAAAGTTTTAAGCAATCCGATTGGCTGGCGTGTCCGACTGGCTGACGTGACGCTAGGTTAGGTTAGGTTAGGGCAAGATAGAAGAAGAAGAAGAAGAAGAAGAAAGAGTGTTGTGGTACTAATTCAACCGAAATAGAAGTGGAGAAAAGATCTGAACATTGTAGGAAACGAGCGAGAGAGAATCTTTCTGTTCCTGTTAATAAGATCTTCCAGGAAGAATTTAAGGTACATTTACTTCAGTGGACACGGCACCAATATTTATTATTGGGCTTGCGTACGTGTTTTAGGCAAACCCTACTTTAAATTCTTCTTTGTAGCTGATCAGTGGTGATTCATTCATTTATTGTATAATACATAAAATATAATGTATCTTACAGGAGCTCGAGAATCGTGACTACAGCTTCGTAACGGAAATCCCAAGCTGACTTTAAGGAAGATGAAATATATCAATATTTTAACAAAAACTTTCATGTAGTTAACCTAAATTGTTGAGGATCCTTTATTTAGCTAATTTCTAACACAAAATGATTATAAGGGATCACTGGCAACACTTGCATGTTGAACACTTTCAAAGACAAACAAGACAGGGCAAGTTTGTGTGTTCGCTAAGAGCACGTTCGTTACTAGCACGGAATCATACGACCTGGACTACGTTGTTGCAGACTAACGAGGCTCTGTCGCCTGGACCTACAGCTGTGAACTTATGTGTTTGTCTGTATGTGTGCTGAGTGTCCCCTTATAGCCAAGACTTCTAGTTTTTGGTATGAGGACTTTAGTCCTCTGATGACGGGTACTTTTAGCTCTTCATTGATCTCAGACCAAGCGAGCAAATTTTCAAATGCCATATTTTATTTCATGGTAATGGCCTGTCTTCAATTTTGTTTTCCTTGAGGGTCTTGTCACAATATTAAGTGACAGGTGCAAATAGCTAATGTGCTGACTAGCCCATAATCAGTTATTCATAAAAATCTGGATTTGGCGGTACAAAGTTCAATCTCCACATACACACACAAACATGTGTATGCTGCTAAATAGAAAAGCAAAAAATTCACAAAATAAATTTGAATTTAAGAAACAAAAGTTGATTTTCGTTCTAGAAGCTCTTTGCTCCATTTCATCGTTTTGTACTCATTTTAAACAGTTTTTACTTCCTTATAAAGTTTTTGAAGAGGACATATTAATTTACAACAGTGTAGTATAATACATTAGAGTGAGGGTGGTTCTGACTTCCTTGTATAGGGTGATAATATAGACAAAAAAACTTTCGTTTTTACTGCTAGGAACTAGATTCTTTGAACGGCAGCAGCTTGTATTTGTCAAAACATTTTAGGGGTGCAACAAAGGGTACAATTCGCATTAAGGTATTTACGGAAACTGTACAACTGCCAAAAAATTTGGGAGTTACGCTCTACCCATGAACTAGAAACTTTTGTAGGGGGGGTCAGACCATTGATAATATTTGATCAGTAGAAATTAATAACAATAAGAATTATTGTTATTATTATTATACAATAATAAATATAATCTAATAAAAATAAACCAATTTTATCCTAAATGTATAATAATAATACATTTTTAACTCGCTTAACCAGATGAACCACAATCCAGCACAACTGTTTTTCATTATATTTTTTACATTTCACACAGTAATTGTACTAAAACGCATAGTTATTCTGTTTTGTTTTAAACTTTTACATAGCTGGTTCAAGAGACAATTTTAGTCATTAAGTTCATGTTGTTTGACGTCTGATATGAAACTCTTCATTTCTCGAATTTTGAAAACTGTGGGATCATTTATACTATGGATTAACTTTAAATGATAGAATGTAATAAAAACAAACCTCATTCCTGCATTTTGCACTCAATTTCTTTCGATTTAATCAGTTTTTAGTTCTGCTATTCCGTTCAAATGCAAATGAACTAACTTTATTTATCTTATTACCAATAAAAATAACAATCTTTCACCTTTCAGTATTTTTTGTAACTTAAAATAAACTAAGTCAATTTCCATTGGGGGTCGTTCTTGGGCCACTGCCCATATTTTGCCAATCAACCAATCAAAACCATTTGCATGAAATCTGGAGGAATGTTAATAAATTTTGTGACATTATCACCTAAATAGCCCCCCCCCCCCACACACACACAACTTAGGAAACAGGATGTGTCTTACACAATATATGCCTTGAGTCTCTCATAAATACGTCACGTCAGATGAGCTATTTTCCAAGTAATTGGTACATATTTTACCATTTATCTCCATGATAACACAGTTTGTATCTGCAAGACAATAATAATTCCTTCATTGCTAATGATAGATAACGCGGCATCAGATAAACGCTTGGAAATAATCTCACGAATATGGATTGAGTATTTGCAGTCAGTGCGAAATTGATCAAGGTGCTGTGCAAAATGCAAGACTTCGGGTGGAGGTGAATTGCGGTGAAATTGGAAAGAATTCTCAGCTCGACACTAATTTTTAGTATTTTCTACATAGTAAGAGGTGAGTTACTAATTGCTTAATTAAATGGGTTATTAACGTCTTATCAGCGAATGATAAAATTCAAGGCCGAATGAGTGAATTAAAGCATATTACACAAATGTAAAGAAGCTTAAAATACTAGGTTTTTTTAAGTGAAAGTATACAATTAGGAGGGGGAAGCTTAATATATCAGCGTAGTAATTAAAATAAGAAGTGAATAAGTGGCCCACAAATTTGAATTTTAATATTTTTTTAACTGAGGAAAGCAACATTTGTGTGTGAGAAAGACATAGTCGATTCACTTCTGTGTGTTGTTCAACATAGACCCAGTCTCCATAAATTTCTGATACCATTGGTGGATAGTAGGACAAGATGACAGGGTTTCTTCATCCTTAGTCCTGAATTGTCGTGTCTGATTTAGAGTTTGTTTCGATGAACCAAGCAACGCACTGCGGTTTCTCTTTCTCGTTTCCATACAACACAACCTGCTACATCAGAGGGATACCTGAAACAAACAATGGCAATGTTAACTAAAACGTTGATATTTACAGTTTATTATACAATAATCACCATGTACTGACAAAGTACAGGGTGTCCGTCATACATGTGGAAAGTTGGAAAGAGAATTTGTGGACACCCAGTATTATTGTAGGTGAGCAAAATTGGATTGCATGTTTCAAACCAAAGAACGAATAATCTATTTTCGATGTGTTACTCTCTATAGCGTTGCGAAAAAAACGGATTTGCAGACGTCCTAGTGTTCGCAGGTTGTGATTGGTGGTCTGTTTAAATTGTTTTTATGTAAAGAGTACATTCCGTTTGCAACTTTGCATTGAAATTTTGACTTTTTACAAAATATACAATTTTGGAAATTTCATACATCTCGTTAACCAGTTACTCGATAATGTCTTAAGAATATTTACAGTTGAGGAAAATGTAAACCGCATCTATTCTTTTTCCATGATGCGGTTAAACGGTTAAGTTTCTAAATATTTTTTCACTATTGTTTAATCTAGTAGATTGTAAATACATAGGTGTTGTTAAATTCATTTCGTGTATCCATGCCAAAGCATATAATTTCCAGACTGGCTGGTAGTCCATATTTAGAACAAATAAGGTGTACCACATTTAGATCACAATAATAGCATTAATGTTTTGAAATTTACTTACATGCACACCAAATTGATAGCCCTGTCCGTATGGAATATACAATGCAATGTTGTTTACGGGTTATTCTTGCTCTTTTCAAGAAACACGATTTCCTTTTTAACATATTATTAGATATTTCCAGAATATTTCTTTCATTCTTTCGACTTTCTCGTTTTTGTACAGCAGAACCTTCTTGTCCTTTTCCCAATCTTCAAAGAACTGTTTAGTTTTACTCAAAAGGTGCCTACGTTATTTCTTCAATTGTCCGGAATTTTCCTTTGCAATAGGTTCTCTTTCATTCCTTACATTTATACTATTAATTTGTTTCTACAATCATTATAGACTATATCTACTCTCGTCGTCGTGCATTACTTTTTTCTTTATTCACTTTCGTGTCGCACCCTCAGTTCGAAAATATCCACTTTGGTTTTGCTGGCTGGTGATGTTATTGGTGTAAATCTTCACATGTAATATTTCCTAGCATTGCCTTTATATTTTCCGCATTTCTTTAATACATTCTTTGAGCTGGAATAAATTAGCTATCTAATAACTTTTGCTTCAATAATATTTTTATTAATATATCTGGCAGTTCTAAATTCATCCATTATTTGATTTTTTGCCTTGGAGCCACAGTAATTAAGCTAGATACAGTAGGCAGCGAACTATACCACAGCACGAAATGCTCTACTTTCCAACATGGTTGGTGTCATTTCAGAAATTAAGACCTTAATCCATTGTTTCAATTGCGTTTTGGATTTTCACATCGCATACCCCCAAAGATAAAAAAAGTCAACGGGTTGTTTGGCCAAGTGGTTTGTTTTATTTAACTTCGCTTTTCTGAAAAGTCCAACGGGGGTCAGGTAGGGTGACTGTGGAGGCCTAAGCAGAGGCGTCAACTTAAAATACATTTTTTCGGGGGCAAAGTTGCCATAAACAATATTTTATACATGTCAATATATACGTATATTGTCCTCCTCCGTGGCTGTGCGGTCTAAGGCGCTGTGCTTCGGACTCCTGACAAATGTAGTGTTATAAACCCATGCAAATTGAGGGATTTTTTGAGGGAAATTTCGATTGTATATTGTCCCTCTCATCCTGTTCCGAGTATGGCAGGGGCAAGAAAGGAGGGGAAGTTGAAGAGGGCGACTGAAAAATGAAACTGATGTTTTAAACATGCCTGGTATTGACTTTGCTTAGTGTATCTTGACCAAAATAAACTGTCCCTGTGGCGCCGTAGCCGGATTATCACCCCGCGCGGAGGAAGCGTACATCAATCAGTCAGCTTTTGCATTGTATGCCTGTTACTGCTAAGCATAATTGTTTGGCGCTGTCAAAAGGCCGTCCCAGTTTCAGTGAAAAGTGCTTGATTTCATAATGAATTGGGAAACTGTAGCTACGTAGCGAAAGCAGACACTTAATCTTTAACGTTCATAAAATGTTTTATTTTTGGAGGGAAGTTAGCTACAAAGCCTGTAGAAACTGCAGTAATATATGGATACGGCGGAAGGGAAGAAAAAATTCTGAAGCAGGGCAGTGTGGACTAAGTGAGTACTCTAATTTTTTTTAAAGATAAATTATTATCTTGGTTTCCCTTGATTTGCTTGGTTCGATCAGTCTGTCATTAGAAATAAACAACAGCTAGATAGATTACAACTAATTTATTCCATGCGGTAGTTGGTTCGAATTCTTTGGTGTACGCCAATGTTATTATTCTCCTTGTTCAGTAATATCAATCGAGCGGGGGAGGATGTTTTTACGAAATATTTTGCAAATCGACAATAGTATTGATATTGTAGATCGATGTTTGTATCTTCTGAGTGATTTTGTCAGGTTTATCGAATGCTGAATTACATATTGCACAATAACATCGCTCTTCTCGTGATTGGCTGGAAAATTTCCTAAATATTTGAAATTTGTAAAAAATGTGTGTTAAATAAATCATGAAATATAGCCTCATTTTCAGCGAAAGGTGATCAAAACTTGGGTTGCCAATACAAGTAGCATCATTATGTACGCAAATACGGGTGCAAGTATTTGGCAGGGGTGGTACTACATTTCTTCTGGAAGCAAGACTGAAGTGCACACCCGTAGAGCCAGACCACCAGCCGCCACTGGTATTGGCTCAGCTCTAATTGTTATATACGTATCCCTGGAAAAAGATATTCATTGCGTTACTTCATAATTAAAATGTACACTGAATTTAAAATCAGCGTGTTGTGCTCGTCAGTACAAATTTATGATACGCACAAAATTATACACATCTCACACACTTTTTCCAGATATTCTTTACTTCCTACAATAGTTGATGTCTATTCTCTTATTTTTTTTAACAATACCGGACTACTAGTAAATGGAAGACGAAGTCATTCCATTCATAATTATATATTGTAAGATTCATGAAAAATTTTCTAACAAATTGTTTCCTCTACGAATTACAGATAAAGAATTTCCGTAAAGATGGTGGAGTTTGTGGACATAGAGAATGACTTGGAAGATGAAGAGTACACAGATGAAAGCCACAACTCCTCTGATGATGAAACGTAAGTATCACTAAATTTAGGGCCTTCTTATTTCAATTGGATATACTGTACGTACACCCAACGGCAAAAGAAATAGTAGGCGAATTGTTTCATTCATTCTGTTTTCCACAGTGTGATGAACATGGATTGAAATTTAAAAAACTTCAATCGGCAGAAGGCTACACCTGATTTGCATCAAACGATTTCCATTCCTTAAAACAACACAGGGTGTGGAATAAACTATAATGAAAATAGTGATGGACAATTTGCCTACTATTATATTTGCCGTTGACTGTACAAGTATTTCTCTCACCATAGTTGCATCACCTGTGGATTGTACCAGACATCCAATAGCGCCAACTCCAAATAAATTTTGTGGTTCAATATTGTTATCAATATTTATTCACTGACTTATGTTGAATCCACGATCATGACTATCTCACAGTATTTAGTGTTGTACTCAGTGGCGGCGATTAGGGGCAGTTGCAAACCCCCCCCCCCCAGTTTTGGAACCCAATTGCCGCCACTGGTTGTAATTGAAATAAACGAGAGGGGTTTTCTTCATCCGTGATTTTGGGAAGTGAACTGACATTCTGTCCAATTATTCTCTCATGAAAAAAATGAAATCAACAATCACAAAGTAATAAAAATAATTATTACTTCTGTTCATAGATAAGGAAAAGTCAATCAAGTACAGGAATAAAATATAAGGGTCCTATAAAAAACGGGAATATAAAGCAATATGAAAGAAATGGGATTATTGATATAAAATTGTGTACCTGGCAAAAAACAATACGAAAATTGAAAATTTGCATGATAAAATTTAATGAGAGTTTTTTTTTAAAAATATTTTCATTTTTGGCGTTTTTAATTCATTGATCCCCACAAATCGGAAAACAAACTGAATGAACCGGTGTAGATGTACTATTCTCATAGTATGATCATCATACTAGGTGTGGGCTCAGGCCCCAGAGCCTCGTTAGTCCGCAAAATGTACTCCAGGATGTACAAACTATCTGCATCAGTTTATGGAAATGTTTGGAACTATACCCTGTCCCAGGAATCTCTGGAGCGAACGAACGAAAACATGTCTTTGCGCAAGTAGTGACTCGAGAGGGCTCGACCAATGAACGCGTGAGAGGGAACAGGAAGATTGTTCTGCTTCGCTGCGCCCACTCGCATATTCTCCCCTTCCCTGCCGTTATGTGCTACCTTCTTCCAGAAATTCCCAGGAAAGAATATATTGACTGATTGACTTGCATTATTTTACTTCGCTTTTTGTGCCACTTTTGGCTAATTTGCGAGAATGGGGATGAGTGATGATGTGATGAAATTGATGAATGGACACTCACAAATATCCATGCACAGGACAGGATTCGAACCCGGGACCTCCAGGATAGAATTTAGTGGTACTCTGAACGCATTCGTATCCGGGAAGGTTGGGTGGGCGGATGGGTAAAATGGCACCACATTTAATTTCAAACAACTTCTGTGAATTATTTGTTGCACTGTGATTCACAGTTCAAAATGAGGGGTAGAAAAACAACTTTAAGGTCTGAATGACGCTGTAACAGGCTAAAATTTTGTACGTGAAGAACGTCAGTCAATGAAAATGAAAATTAGTGGTTTGAACATATAAGGGTGGCACCAATTTTGATATTTCAATTATACGAAATATAATTTAGTTACTTAAAAATAAATTTACTTTTGTTCATGATACCTTATATTTTTTACTTCGATCAATTTATGAGCTTATAAATTAAGAATTCCTTCCATATTATCGAAACATCAAAATTTATTTTCTGTATAAGTTAAGTAAAATCACCGAACAATTGCTTAGTAAGAATTATGCATGCAAGTGTATAAATTGAGAAATATACATTTCGATGCATAAAATCCCATCGGATGGGCAATTGACACACTAAGATGCATCAAGAGACACACTCCACAGTCGATATTCGATTTGATGCAGTAAAAGTGCATCAAATCCGAAGACAATTTTCAATAATCCAAGATTACACGTTTAAATGTGTCATTTGATGCACTAAAAGTGCATCAAATTTGCTTTGATGCGTTTCGAGTTCTCTGTGTGAGCATCGGTAACTGGTGGTCACCGATTAGACGGAAGTGAAGTTTTGAAATGTGCAAATTACTTTTCTTTACATGGAACTAAGATGCGTGTACTTCCATGTAAGGTTAGTTTTTCATATCCATCTTTATAAACGAGTCTAAACGTTCCAAAATATATTGATCAACAAGATTAGAGGCGAGGACCTTTATGGAAACGCGCCTCTTATGGGTATCTTGCAAAAATTCAATTTTCCCCTAATTTTCATAACATAAACCGTTTGTTCATTGTCTTTACATTATAACGGCTTATTATTTGGTGCTATTCGGCTCACGTACTAATCACTAGACCTTGGATTTTAGGTTATTAACCTATTGTATCCTGTACAGGTATGTAAGAAATAGTAAGTTATGTCAGCGTTTCGTTAAAAAAAAAACGGAACAATTGATGCCTTTGTTAGAACCTATTTTAGGATTATGCACCTAAATCAAGCCTTTTTTTAGGTTTTTATATATTTTTAAAGGTTTTACATGATTTTTGTCACACAGAGGTATTTGCTTTGTTTTTTTTTTTTTTTTTAAAAAAAAAATAACGTGCAAGTTGTCACAGACAATTATAGTTAGATTGATACAGTTGTAGTTGGAACTTTTATATATGTTTATAAATACGTCAAAATCTGTTCGTGTTGACGTCACTTTCTAATCTCAGCCGAGGAAGTGAACCCACCTAAATGTTCCTCACCTGACGACAGACTGAGTTTGGAAAACAGGTGAAGGTGAAGATCAATAAGAACTTGGAAACGGAGAGAATTGAAGTATAGATTTTATTTTTCGAGTTTTCTTCTTGCCGATAAGTTGAAAGTAAGCAATTAATTATGTTCTTTGACTTTCGCTATGTGTGAGGGAATTGCCCAACGTTAGTATTGAATGTTATAGTGTTTTACTGGTAAGTGATTATGAAATATACGCGATTATAAAACTGCGTTTTAACTTTGAAAACAGTGTTGTGTTTCTTTTCTACCCAGCAAGCCCTGATGATTTGCAAATATTCTCATGTTCCCGACTAAAGGAGTAGCGGACTAACTTTGTGATGACTGGTGTACAACCGGGGGACGTTGCATATGTTTCAGTTATTCCAATTATTCGCGAAATAACGAAAAAAATATTTACAAGATACGGTAAACTTTCACATAAAAGCCTTTTAGCTGATAATATGAGTGATCGATTAAAAAATACATTCAAGGTCCCTTCGTCGTTTCGGAGATAATATAACGAATTAGGCGCCATTCTTTAAGGTTGTGTATGAGACAGACAGGTGGAAAACTTATGAGAAAGAGCCTCATATCATGGTCTAACATCATGCCAAAATTGAGTATTATCCGGTTTCTTTCCCCGTCATGAACCGGTATTTAACATTTTCTTTCCTAGGCGTAAGTTCATTCTTTAAACCTGGCCTGGTCAACCCGGCGTATTTCCGAAAGAGCGTTCTCGAATGCACGTGTGGACTGCAGAGCAGAGCGAGCAACGGTACTGTAGCGTTGTAAAAGAGTGAGCGAGGCAGGAGGCTTCGTCGGTTGCGTTCGTGTATTGTTTTTCTGATTCGTGAGTAAGGTTCGCTTTAGACGAGAGCATTTTCCTTGCCATTTTTCTCAACATTTCTGCTACGATCAATTTCTACAGCGTAAAAAGTGAACAAATCCCAAAACATTTTGATGCCACAGCATATTTCATGGCGTTTTTCAGGAATTGGGTCGGTCCTATTTCCCTTAGCATTTCGCGCAGCGTAACCAATCAGAGGCGAGCTCTAGGTCACGAGTCCTGATATAATGGCAGTCGGGCGAGATGTATCACTTCACATTTTTAAAGCTGAAAACTATTCAACCGAGAGGAATAACATTTCATATATATGTAAAGGTGTTACGTACAAATCAAATAAATACATACTTTATAGTGCATATTGTTTTGAAAAATCAATTGTAAACACCAGACACAACTCATAGTTGGTGCAACTAGTCGTGCCTTTCGTGCTGTATACAGGTTATTCAAAAAGAAAGAGCAGATTAAAAATGTTTATTTCTCACGATCTATAAAAGATAGAAACACGTGCCATACATCAATGGATAGAGGAAGGTTCAAAGTTATATTGTTGAAAGTTTTAATGTATGCACTCAACATGAGCACCATGTGTTGCCCGACAAACATCAAACGGTACTCCATTTCTTGCCACACACGAATTAACTGGTCCCTAGTTGTTGAATTGATAGCTACAACAATTCGATGTGTCAGATCTTGAAGAGTAGCAGGCAGAGGTGGTAGATGCACTTCGTCTTTAATGTATCCCCACAGATAATTAATTCGCGTTGCCAATGGATTCACTCTTCGCAAACTGCAGCACACAAAACGACTTCTCCTGTAACTCTCTAGCCTTCTTAAACCCGAAGGTTTATGGCTGCAGCAATACAGGTCTGCCATCTGTCCTATCCTGAGCAAGATCTATATAGTCTTTTCCATCCCTACCGATTTCCCTTAGGTCCATCTCAATGTTATCCCTCGATCTTCGTCTTAGCCTTCCTACAGGTCTCTTACCATCAGGTTTCCCAACAAGAATCCTGTAAACTCTTCTTTCCTCTCCCATCCGTGCCCATCTAAGTCTTCTTTATTTAATCATCCTAATAATATGGACATGAATACAAATTATGTAGTTCTAAATTATGTAACCTTCTCCACTCACCTGTGGCGTTGCCATTTTACCTGTAAAGAAAAAACTCCGTTGCAAGTATTGAATGGAACTAATAGATAGGATTATAAAACTTTGAACCTTCCTCTATCCATTGATGTATGGCACGTGTTTCTATCTTTTATAGTTCGTGATAATTAAACATTTGAAATCTGCTCTTTATTTTTTTAGTAACTCTGATCTAACGTTTTATGCTTGCTTCGCATCGCAATCGAAAATGCTAACCTGAATGTTACGTGAAATGCTTCCATGTAAAGTACTGTCTTTCTATAGAAAAGAAATGCTATATGATGTTTGGAAGCATTTATGCTAGCAAAAATGTTAAAGGAAAAGATTCCGTCTAAAACGGGCCTAACAGTGCAGTGTGGAATTGTATATGGCAGAAGAAACATGATGTGGTTCCCTGAAAAAGAGGGAACAGAAATATTTTGACTCTCAACGCAAGCAGCTTCTCTGTTGCTCACTGCCCTTGAAGTCCAGCGTGGAGACGGTAATCTCGCACCGCACACTCTTTGACCTCCATAATTGCAAGTGAGTTACTCTAACCAGGTTTAAACTCTCAGGCGGTGCCCTTTGAGCACAGCTGAAACTGATAACCGAAATCCCGTTATCACTGCTGGCTTAAAGCTGGCCTTAAATCTCAACCGCTATCTACAGGCATTGTTCGTATTACAAATAGTTGATAAACGTGATTTGCGTAGTGATTTGAATTGATTCGTTTGAAAAATGCTAATTCAATTCAGTTATCTACTCTTGTCGTAAATTTAGTCCGGCAGCAAGGCTCGAGTTTCTTCTCTTTTCATTAGAAAAAGTGAAAAGTATTTAGGGACAGTCATGCTTTACCCCAGTCAGGTTCTTGCCCGTTGTGGAAAAGGGGTCTCACTTACAGCACAATACTTGTGCAACCTTGTGTTCTGACGTCACGGGAGAACGCTTTTAATTTTAGGCTAAATGCCTACGTTGTTAGGTTGGGCTAGCTATGTTTAGTCTCTTAGCCTAAATAATAATTTTTCATTGTATTTATGCTAATGGAACCTAACCTAACAGGCCTAACCTAACCTCGTAGGCATTCCCCGTCCGACGTCAGAACACAAGGTAGCAAAACTGTTGTGCGACAAGGAAGACCCTGTGGAAAAGTGGCTTTTTCCAAGATGGCGGCTAAAATACAATATGGTCGTTTTACTCACGTCCTCAGTCAGAACTTACAGTAAAAATCTCGTATACAATATTTTATACCGTTATGATTTAAGAATCTGACTGTTAATTTACAAAAACGGGAAGTAACCGTTTTTATTCCTCTTTGGTGAGTGTAGACTCGTTCATGTTAAATGAACATTAATGTTGCATTAATTACAGTTAACTACTAAACATGGACGCCCGCAGAGGGGGCTGCTAAGATATGAGGAAATACTTCATATAATTAGAATGAAGTTGTAGCGTGAAAACTTGGATAAGGAGTGCCATGGAAGACCGCAGAACAAGTGGTCCCTGTGCATCGTTAAAAAGAACAAAAGTACGAAGAACTGCTCATCAACAAAGTGATAGATGTTTGTGGAAAGGATGTAAGTCAAATCTAGTTTGTCGCCAATGTGTTTTAAATTCAATTTCAATTTTGTGATTTGTAGTACAATAATAAATGTTAAAATATGAGTTTTATCTCTGAAAGGCAAGATATAAAACCTCACTCTACCCCCAGTGCTCGAAGTGGAAATTCTTGGCTTGGAGTTGTGGTATCATCATGAAAAAAATGCAATTGGTGGGGGATGCGGGGGATGTTTCCTCTGACTTTGGTCACTGCTGTCCACCTGAGAAAAGATTCTACGGGAGGCCTTGCTATGGAATAACCATTATGCTTTAGAAACAGTCATGGTCATTTTTAAAGGACTTGGACCGTCATTTCTCCATTTCTTACAGTGCAGAGACCCTTACAAGGTCTGAGATTTCGAAGTTATTCGAGTCCTGATAAGATGGCATTGTACTTCACAGAAATAAACTTCAGCAGACATCACCAAATCCATGACGTTTTGCACAAAGCCACTATTTTCAAAAGTAACAGTGAACCATAAACACTTCATCGACAGTTTCGTATAGGTGCAATTTGTGCATTTCGAAGATGGGCAAGACGCTTCCCTCTGCCAAACGGCGACGAACTTTGAAAATGACCTTCGTATGTTGAACCTCGTCTATCGGACGATGTCAGCGTCCGTAACTGATAACCTGCTATGCGCTGAGTATTTTCACCTTACATGAGAGCACAATTGTTTCTTAGTACGTACAGGATGCTCCGAAAGTATTGGACCGTTATTCTGTAAATAGAAGGTTGAAATGGCGCACGTTTGTTTCATTCCTACGAGAGAAGATTGTTACAGAAAATATTCCGAGTCAGGTCATTGTTTCGATAGAGGTAGCTGATAGGTGACTAGAAACACTAACTATTTGCCTTTATCGCAGCGCTAAGTAGTCTATTTTATGCTCTATAGAGTAGTAGGAAGTGAAGCAGGAACCACTTTTCACCCTACAACCAGTCTTGCAAAAAGAGGCTATTTGGGATTTTTAAGAAGAAACTAGAAAAGATATGCGCAACTATTCACATTCTGAACAAGAAGAAAATATTTTCGTGTTAAATAACGGCAAGGTCTATTTTGAATCTTGAGCTTCATTTTGAGATATGATTGATACATTTTAAGTCCAGGGTTTTAGGAAGTGACATATACACGTTTCACGAAATGCCCCGTGAGATCCAACTTACAGAAAGTGTGTTTTTTATGTATTTGTAACCATAATAAAAAAAATAGTAGCTTTCGCTAAATCTTGGTCAAATTTTTTGGCAATTCTAAATAATTGCACGATTACTACAAACATCTTCTTCTGACTGATTGATTTCATTAGGTTATTTTACTTTGATTTTCTGCTACTTTTGACTAATCGCGACGATGATGATGCGTGATATCATGAAACGGGTGAAGCGACACTCACAGGAAATAATAATATTAATAATAATTTGGAATAAAATGCGTTAATTTTTCTAAATGTATAATAGCTTTTATTGTAAAATAATCAAAATCATAATAATTATTGTTATTATTGTTAATATTCGAGTTTTATCAACGCCTGACCACCTGCAAAAATTTCTGGCTGCGCCTATTCTTGGAGACCAATTAGGAAATGACCAGGCTGATATCCCGAGATAGTACCTCTCTCCCTAATAAAGAACGTTGGTAAAAAAAATATTTTTCTTAATTGTTTTTCGTTTAACCACAAAATTTTAATGTAACACCTTTCTCCTTCATAATTTTCATTATGAACATTAGTTATGGGTGACAACTTCACGGAATTCGCTTCTTAAAATTGGAACATAGATTAATATGGTTGCAGATTGGTAAAATGATAGGAATTTATGATGGCATTAGGAAATTATTTTCAGAACCGCAATCTCTGCAGCTGTTATTTAATCACTGCGCCAAAGAAGTCGGCTAATAACCGACTTACGGACGAGATCAAATTTTGAAAGTTAAATTCCTCTTGAAAAGGCGTATTACCTATATTTCCATCAAAGTTCAATCTCTCCGTATTATTATGTACTCAGTTTTTGCAAATCTTATCATTGATTTCTTAGTAGGTGTCATCCCATATTTCAAAGACAATGAAGATGACTTGACGAATTATGAGAGTTACGCACGTCTTGCAAAAATGTATAAGAAGGTGTACTCTTGCTGAAATTTTATCTGTAATTCTTATCTACATCACCTCATGATAACACTATCTACAACAATGACATGTTGTACTCGAAACTGACAAGATTTGACAAAGGAATATTGTAGATTCTATCATACTTCCAGCATCATGATGTGTTCCTGATAAATGCATTGTGTTCCATGACATGTTTCAATTCCAATAAGATGCACGGTTAAATCAAAACCTTTATGTTTGCTTGTAAAATGGGTGCTTAATAGAAATGTGACAAGTGAGCACCATTTTCATTTCCAACTTAATTGATTGATGTGGTTTATTTTACTTCTCTTTTCTGCAACTTTTGGCTAATCGCGAAGATGAGGATGAAATGGATGAAGGGACACTCACAAGGAATAGCCATGTCCAGGCAGGGATTCGAACCCGGGACCGCTGGCGTTGTAGTGCTCTCTGATAACCACTCCCCCACGGAGGTGGCCTGCATTTTCAACTTAACCCATTCGCAAATGATTTTGTAACATACTACCTTAATCTGTTCGAGGTAGACAAATGGCCTGTGGGCTGGAATTCAGAGAAATTGAAATGAAATTGAAATCAATCTGTGCATGAATGATAATAAGCTCCGAAAGGCCTTTGTCACATAAACGAAATTAATGATTAACTGCATAAGTATCAACATGTTTAGAGAAAAATGCTTTGCTTTGAAAGTATTATAGAACATTTGGTTTATAATTTTTGTATTAAATTGTAAAATCACCTAGACAATCAAAGACATTAAATTTAATCAGCATAATATGTGATTTTAAGTAATTTCATGTTGTTCTGAGTAACCTCACTGAAACCAAACCGTTAAAATATTGAGATTTATATTATCAAGTAGTAGTGGCAGCGATTGGGTTCCAAAACCGGGGGCGGAGGGGTGGAGGGCAAGGTGCCAAAACGGGGGAGGCAAAGACAGTATACTTCCCTCCATAGATAAGGTTTAACATAGTGAGGGGGCAAAAGTGGCGAAAAGTGGGGGGCAACTACCCCCTTACCCCCCTAATTGACGCCACTGTCAAGTAGCAGTACTCGAATCGAAGAAGATGCACAGGAGTTATTATGATTATTTTCTTGCACAATACATTTATAACTTTCATGTACACATATGCAACATGGAGCTACGTAAAAATAGAAAATACACATGTAACATGCTAACACTAAATTGTCTACGTATTCACAGTTTCTTTAATACAAGAAAACATATACATATATATTATTTAAATACATTATATAATTAATTCAATAATAAACCAACACCAAAAATGGTATAAATTGCCTCTCTAATGTGCACGCTCCATTTCCTCAAGGCAATTTTTCATTCATTTAAGACACACTCAATGAAGAGACGTTTTCCTCCCCTCTCTGGTAAATTACAATGCATTACAGAAAACAAACATAAATTGCGAGTGAAGCGGGAAAGACAATTTTTAGATCCAATTTATGCAAACTGAAAACAATATTGATTTAATAAGGCGCAAATATTTTCACCGGGCTCCACGATATTCTCCCTTTTACAACTTTTTTCATTTAGAACATTTGGCGCCCAGGGCCGACTCCCACCGCCTCGTAACTACGGCTCTGAACTTGCCAGGAGTAAGAAAAGCAGGGATTGCAAGATAATTTTGCGAAATGTATTTTTATTTGCATAAAATTTGAAATGAAGTAGGGCAATTGTCCCTCTGTGCTCCCTGCAGGTGACCTTGACTGTCAATGTTTGCCCCCTAGAATTGATTTCCGTCCAAGGTTGGGGGGCAATGTCCCCTGCTTCCCCCTGTGGTTGCGCCACTGGTGCCAGTACAATTTAGTTACCTTTCTAGTAGGCTCATTCATTTCAATATATAAATGCTTTCCAGCATGGTGTCCTTTCTTTAACCATATTTCAGAACATTTTTTCACAGGAAAAACGCCTGGAAGTGGTCATGAAAAAGTTTTATTTTTCTAAGGGTGGTGGGTAGTTCTTTTCGCGGATTTTTTGTTTGTTTGTTTTGAATTTTAACCCTTTTGCAAAATTTGACATTACGAACCTCTAAACTCACAACGGAAACCTACACGTTGGGTTGGTTAGCCGCAGTTTGGAAAAGTAAACATTTTTGTTTAAAAAAAGAAGGCATTTTATGTTGAAAAATCATCATTTTTTAAAAAAAGAAAATGTTTTTTGCTACTCTTACGGTAGAGGCATTCACATCGTACTGTTTAAATCGTCATTCGATTTCGTTGTTCAATATAAGTCACGTTCATTTTACCGAAACCTCTTTCACACTCAGTCGTTGACATTGGAATGGTATGTAGCTTTACAGAAAGTTCACTCAGCAAATCACCTACTTAGCTTGTCTTCACGATTTTGCATTCTTTGTGCACTGTGAATTCCTGCACTATTTCATGAATGCAGTCTCCCATCTATTTTAACACTACCACACAACAAATTGATTTCTTTGTCATCATACAAAATACATTCTGTTTCATTTTCTGACCACACTTTATGATTCAAAACAGTTGCTTCTTCAAATATTCCATGATCTTCAAATTTGCAATTAATGCTATCAGTAAGTCTCTGAAGGAAACGTTTCCGAATTTTATTTTTCCTCATGGACATCATATGTTTCGGTTAGTGGTACACTCATGAATGCTTTGCTATGAGAAAACTAAAATTCTACATCTTTTAGACTTTCTCCAGGGTGCTCTATCATTGAAGTCAGTATTCAGTTTTTACCATGCAATAATTGCACTAGCACTTCTGTGTAAAAAATGAAAACTGTTTGAAGAGATCTATCACGTGGGAAATACAAAATTCTACTACAAGTGACGAAGTTTGTATCGGAAAGTATGTGCGAAGTGGGTAATATCTGGTGATAGACGAAAAAATGTGTGCGTATCTTTATGATCCGGTAATGTCCCTGGAATGTCGTCGCATATCTTTTCAAGGCCAAAGAAATCCGTGAAGAAGTGTTTGCAACAGTGCACATCTGAATTTCTTCAAAGAGGATTCGAGGGTTGCTAAGAGAGTATTTTATTGATGTTAGCACAATATCCTGACCAGGGAAATAATTTTCTAATACATTCTGTGAAAATTTGGTACTGGCTCAATACGATTTCAAAGATTCTACTGCTCTGTGTTTTGTAATTACATTTTGACCAAAACTGAAATTTGAATAAAAAATGTGGCCCCGTAGAGAAGTATGCTCGAGAGCATTTATAGTTTTGATATTATTATTATTATTATTAATAATAATAATAATGAGATGAAAGTGCAGGTGCAGGTGTTCAACCGATCCGTCTACCTCTTCCCACGCTTGGAAATTGGTATAATTCATTTCGCGTTACAAAAAGCAGAAAACTTGTTCTATTTTATTATTAATAACAGAAATACAGTTCAGTTAGTATTGGCACAGAATAACCAAAATAAAAACAGTGCTAGATCCAATAATTTGAGTGTAAAATACATGTTCATATTTTACCATTTAATGCGAACAATTAATGGTTCCACAGGTTTCAAAATTCTAAAAGTTAAAGAGTTTTCCGTGAGAGGTTATACAACATAAACATCGTGACTAAACATTTCCCTTCACTTTTAAAGTCATTTTATTGAACGAGGTGTGTAAAATTAATAACAAAATACAATAACTATGCATTTCAGTAACTAACTGTATGAAATGTAAATACATAATTAAAAAGAGTTATGCTGGATATTCACTTATGTGGTGCAGCGTGCAAAAAGTCTCCAATGAGATATAATAACAATAAATTTGGAATGAAATTTATTAGCCTATCATAGTTATTTTTATATAATATTAATTATAACCATGACAATAATAATTATTATCTCTACTATTCAAATTTTATCAATGGCTGCCGTCCCCTTCCAGTGATAATTATTTCTGTCGACGCACATATCGAGATGAGACTCTTCCTTGAAAATCAACACAGGTCGAGATTGGAAAAAATTGTGATGACAACCTACTGTTCGAAACTTTTGTAAATTGAAATGGCTAACATGCCATAGCAGGCAAATAGCTCATGTATGTTATTGTCATGATCGTATCATTAATAATGTGAAAATGTGTAAAGTGCAAATAGCAGTGTTGCTACGCCTGATTATTTTGCTTAGTTCTAAATGACAGCTTCTGCTGTCAACATGCACCCTTGGCTTGCAGTTCTGGGAGAGGCAGAGAATTGGAGAACCATGCGTTTGCTATTGGACCCCGAACTGTAGCTCTGAGGCATAAGTTTCCAATGCAGTATACAACATGAATTTCCAGTCATCATGGCAACTGGACCAACCTGGTTGATTCAAGGGTTCATGTGCGTTGCTTCCATACTCCTCTGTCCAAGAGTCAAAAACAGAAATCCAAATCTTTTCTCTCATATCGTTGGGGGCAAGGGTCCCAGGTTCGAATCCCGACCCCGGCATTGGTGTTCTTTTTGTGTGTCCCTTTCATCAATTTCATCACATCATAAACCATCCTCATCTTCGCGATTAACAAAAAGTGACAGAAAAGCGAAGTAAAAGAAACAAAATTAATTAATTTCTTAATTAATGGAAGAAAGCACATGGCGTTGTCGCTATCTACTGTTAGCCCCAGGTTGGAGGGAAAAGCCACGCTTCGGGTAAGCTACACCTAAATGCGCAAGTGTTACGCGCAGTTCATTAACTACTCCCATGAATATACGTAGTTTAAAATGAACTTCTGTGATAAAACAAGATTAAGTGAAGGTTAAACTACAACAGTCAACGAACGACCTGTGCGCAAGCGCTACTTCTTCGCTTCCTATTTGCTCCTCGCTGTCTAGGTTACATTATCCTCATTTCTGATTGGTATGGAAACTGTCACTAGCGCAGCGCGGGAAAGGTAACAAGTTTTAAGCAAACGCGGTGTAATTGCTGATCATCCGGATATACCTTATCACAATAAAAGGGAAAGTCCCTTTTCATTTCGATGTCGTATCTCCGGATGAACTTCCCTTGTTTAACAGGCCAGTAGGCACTGTAGGTCACTAAGACACCAACGAAGATTCGTTGCAATACATCTGATAAAATACTTTAATTTTACGTTCTTTATCGCTAAGAAATGAGACATACTGTGTCAATCTATTTCTTCTTCCCTCTGCAGAGTTCCTAGGCGCTTATCTCTCTTGCACAATCAACAACAAAGGGCAATTCTTATTTATATCTTCTGATGATGCGATTTCGCTCAACCAATCAGTCACTCCAGTTTGGAGTGGAGTGTTAAGGAAAGCTTTTGCATACTCTGTGGATTTCAATGATATTGCTTTATGTGTTTATAAAAAAAGAAGCTAGAAAGAACTAACTCTGTAAAATGTTCACACAAACACAATATGGGGGGCCTCCACAATGGCGCAGTGGTAGTGTCGTAGCCTTTGAAATCAAGGGGTCCCGGATGGAGGCACATAGTTGTTCGGATCCCACTTTAAACTGTAGGTCCAGTCCCGATTAGCTCTACTGTGCATAAAGTGGACTTAAAACACCAACTCAAACAAAAATTTAAAAAACAAACACAACATGGGTTGCATTCTTTCTTGTGTTTACTTTTCATCCCACATCTCAGGGTTAACTGTAGCTTTAGTAATGAAAGAAAAGTATTGCTTAAAGCCGTCGCACATGCGCAGCTATATATAGGACAGGTATGGTGGCTATCCACCGGAAGGACGTATCTTCTTCACGCACACACGATAGCCCCGTTCGGCGAGCCACGCAACTGCAAGATGCATCTGAGAGGAAACACTTGACTACCAACTTGCGGCTTAAGATCATCTTAGCTGAATCGCCGGACGACAACAAAGTCAAACGCGGTCTGCGGATGAAACCAGTCAATGCAACAACTATAGCATACAAGCTGCAAAGGGGAAAATTACTTAGAAAAAATATATTTAGGATAGAATGAAAAAAAGTAGCTACTATTCTAGAAAAGGGGGTAAATATGGTATATCATCTTCTGTCATACGATTAATTGTATTTAAGTAATTAAAATCAATTTTGAGTTCATATTCAGCTTCATAATATTCCGAGTTCAATGAAAGTATTTGTTTCTAAAAAGAAAAAAATGATACCACGTTATGTCTCATTATGGATATATACTTAGCATTAATTAAAGTAGATTGTATTATTCAAATCTTGTGTAGAAGTCACGCTCTTCGTTCTTTGAAGCAGAGGAGATATTCCGTGAACGTGGTCTTCATATAAAACAATGAACTTCTCTCACTTCAAACCAATATTTCAACATTTTCGAAGTATCTTGAGTACAAAGAATGATGTCAGACATCGTCAAGTATAAGTATAGCCATCCCCGCAATAACATCCAAAATTGCATATATCTCCACGGACGCCGCCATCTTGCAAGATCTTGTGCAGACGAAACAAATCAACTTTTCCTTAAATTGCTCCGGCTGACTAGCCGGACGCTTTCACTCTGTAAGACATGACGTCAACTCTTGCCCGCCGAGCGCTAAACGTGCAAGATCTTGAAGCCAACTTGAAGTTGTCTGGTCCGCCAAACGGGGCTATTCATTGTAGCACAGAAACTTCCGGTTGGTAGGCCCACAACATGTAGCTAAACGAAGTTAACAGTATCATATAAGAAAGAAACGATTGATTGATCGATTTGGTTTATTTTACTTCGCATCTTGTGCCTCTTGGCTAATTTGCGAAGATGGGGATGAGTGATGAAATTGATGAATGGACATTCACAAACAACCAAGCTGAGCGGGATTTGAACCCGGGACACTTGGCGTCGCAGCGCGATGTGCTAACCACTCGGCCACAGGGTCCGGCAAGAAAGAGACGTAAATGCGTGTGGGAGTAGGATGTAAAATGCAATCGGGGCCTAAACAATCTTCACAGATATCCCTTTAATAATTTTCTTGAGATCTAGAGCCCTGAAATTATTGGCTTCGAGTTGCCAAGCGTTAAAATTGGAAGCCGACAAACAGCAGTAGACTCTGCAGTAACCACTACGGGTGTGTGGAACCTCGAGAAGTCTGTACTGGTACCGGAAAAAAAATGTCATGCCAATAAAAAGAATACTTAACAAACCACCCAACGATCCGTGAGGAACGAAATATTTGCAATACATATAATGCAAAAACTATACATAGATGTTAATGGAATGTCTGTTCACTTGTGGTTACACACGGCAGTGCGGCGTCTGTATGAGCCGCCACTGATTGTGGTGATTTTAGTTGCAGCCATGACAGATTTTCAGTATGAATGCACCGAGGATAATGGATTTTGCCTTAGTATTCGTAAAAAAGATAACCATGCGAGAATACTTCATTTCCATTGTACTTCAACTATTGCGGAGGAGCGAGTACCTTCCACAATCATAGGGCCTTCCCAATGGCGCAGTGGTAGCGTCGTCGCCTTGTAATCAGGGTGTTCCGGGTTGTATATCCGGTGGATGCACAAGTGGTTCGCAATCAACTTTAAACTGTATGTCCAGTCCCGATTAGCCTTAATGTGCATAAAAAGAGGACTTTAGACAACAACTCAATCAATCAAACTTCCACTCTTATAGTAAACATTGTGAAAATATGTACTCTCAAAGATCAAGGATTGATTACATAGTAGTAAATACAGGGTTAGCCTAAAATAAATAGACACTTTCAAAGTTTTGCAGAAAGGAGAGTTCTAATAATAGGGCCGAAATACTTACATGGTTTGAAGAGCACGTCTTGAAGTTTACATTGGTAAGTTACAAGCGTTCTATGTGCGACCCTTTTGTAACACGACAGATATCAATGCGATCGTCCAGTTCTCTCCAAACGCGACTTCCCCCCTTGCACAGGCAACCACTTTCCTCAAATGCCTTGCTCCAATCGGAGATGGACTACCTTGTGGGTGGTTGTTTACCATACCTTGTTCTAAAACGACGCTGTACGACAGTAACAGAATAGGTTTTTGCAAATTAAATCACGCAGAATGCTTTCTCCACCTGGCTAGCGGCCATACTACTCGGCTTACGTCAAGGGTGCTCACGTGATGCTGACGGCACGAAAACAAACGAATAGCGGAGGTCTCTGCCACCGAAGTCGGCTACTGATTCTTCTTACTTGCAAAATTATCAATCACACATATCCGTCGTTTTTTTTATTTTATATGTGTTCCGTGGAAAGTGCATGTGGATTACAATGTGGATGTAAAATATATGTTTTGATTAGAACGTCACTAAAAATTCCTGAAAATGTAAAGTTGCCTGGTAACTTACCTTTTGTATTTCTTTTCCTCTGTTAGTTAAGTTAGAAAACGTCATACGGCTAACTGCTAGCATTCTACTTATTCCATCTTTCATGATGATTGTAATACTGTTAAATGAGAAGTACTGCAAAGGTGCAAAACATTATATTTGGAAAACAAAAATAAAAAATAAACGAATATCACAATTTATCATGTTGGCTCTTAAATAAATTAGAAATTCGTCATTGCATATCGACGGAATATCGCCCCTCCTGTTTGGTTCACTACGAGCTGCCACTGACCACAATAGAAGTGGTTCCATAGTTATATCAGATAATTATGACTTCGGTAGCAAGATGAAAATGCACGTAACCGAATAATGTTTATGTCTTGATACTTGCAGGTCGAAAGCGGATCGGCCAAGATGGGACATCTTCAGGGACATCCCGAAAGAATCCATGGATGGCTCAATGGCGAACCAGAAGTGCATGATGGTGTCCATGAAGATCATAAAAATTGTGGCCTACCTGTTCACGTTCATTATCGTCTTAGGATCGGCTGTCATGGCGAAAGGAACGCTTCTCTTCATGACGTCACAGCTGAAGAAGAGTAGGACAATCCCCTATTGCAGTAAGTCCCCAAGGCATTCTCTCAAATGACAAGCAAGACTGGCTTCGGAAGATTACATGCCCAAAGTATACTCTGCCCCGTTTATCTCTGTAACCAGGCCGCCCATATCGGCAGAGAAGTGCGAAGCGAAGCAGTACACGCTGCTGTCAAGGCTGGTAAAAGCAGTCGCTTACCCCCCCCTCCAGGCAATCCCATTCCCTCTCACGTGTTCATTGGTGGAGCCATCTCGGGTTACTACTTGTGCAGAGACTTGTTTTGGTTCGCTTGCAACAGAGATAACCGAGACAGAGTATACGTAGACACACTATTGGCTTCTCGTTATTGATTGATTGATTTGATTGATTTGGTGTTTTAAGTTCACTTTATGCACAGTAAGGCTAATCGGGAATGTACAGTTTAAAGTGGGATTCGAACCTCAATCGGGTATCGAACCCGGGACTCCTTGATTACAAGGCGACGACGCTACCAATGATGTCGATTAACCAATGTTACTGTATTGTACGTACAGTGAGATACATGAGTATTATCGTGCAAATTGTCCATGACTATTTTCATTAAATTTTCTCTTTCATCCTATGTGTTTTAAGCGATGGCCTTTTATGTATGCTTTTGCAGAAGTTGTCAACAGCTTGTTTTGAGTTTTCTTTTAATTTTTGAAGCTCTTATTGGGTCAAATAGAGTGCACGAACATGTTGATGGATAATTTGCAGAGTAATACTCATGGACCCCACTTTACATGTCGGAGAGGATAAACTTAAGTAGGTATTAGCAGACCTTACCTGATGAAGTTCTCTGGATGTTGTTAAATGGTTGGAGAATTATAACATCCTGCTCTGGTACCTCCTGAAGGGATTAAGTATCAATTTCACGATATTGTGAGATGATGTACAGTTAATTACGGTTACAATGAGCCCCAGTAGATGCAAAAAAAATATTCACTATACTTGCCCTTACCCTAAATTGAGCTTGATAGTGACAGAGGAAATATAAAACCTAATTCAGAATAATTTGATTAACACAGAATCTATTAATGAAGGAAATTATCAAGAAAAATATAATTTCAAACATAAAATCTTTTTTTAGTACAGGCTGTGTATCACGCCTCGAACCAGTAACGGCTTCTGCCTATTCAAACATTCGCACGTGCAAAAGGAAATAAATTAACGCGACCTCACCTGCCATTTGCTTCCCTTCACCGTCGTCTGCCTCACGCAGACTGAGGCTCACTCGCACCTTTCAACGCTGTTTGCAGCAAGCGAGCAGAGATAACTGATCGCCCATCTGGTTTGTATCATTGGAGCTTCATTCACACAGCAAGAAGGTATTTCTGTAGGTAGGTGACAAATTACCAGTAATTTGTCACCTCCCTACTGGAATACCTTCCGCCGCCATTGAATAATATAAGTGTAGGAAGACATTGTGAACCAGAAGCATAACTAAAAAGGTGTAAGGCTTCATATATTTATTCGATTCCAATGAAATATCATCAATTATATGCAATGGTTTACAAGAAACTCTCCGTCAGAAAGTAACTGTAAAAGTAACTTACAGTTAATTGTCAAGTGTCTTTAACTGTAACTAAGTTACTTTTTAAAATGAGTAATTGTAACTTAGTTACTTTTGAAATGAATAATTGTAACTAAGTTACTTTTTGAAATGAGTAATTTTAACTTAGTTACTTTTAAAATGAGTAATTGTAACTTAGTTACTTTTTAAAATGAGTAATTGTAACTTAGTTACTTTTTTAAATGAGTAACTGTAACATTGTTACTTTTTTAGAATGAGCAATTGTAACTTAGTTTCTTTTTAAAATGAGTAACTGTAACTGAGTTACTTTTTAAAATGAGTAATTGTAAATTAGTTACGTTTTAAAATGATTAATTGTAACTTAGTAACTTTTTAAAATGAGCAATTGCAACTTAGTTACTTTTTAAAATGACTATTTGCAACTTAGTTACTTTTTAAAATGAGTAATTGTAGCTTAGTTACTTTTTAAAATGAGAAATTGTAACATTGTTACTTTTTTAAAATTACCAATTGTAACTTAGTTTCTTTTTAAAATGAGTAATTGTAACTTAGTCACTTTTTTAAATGAGTAACTGAAACATTGTTACTTTTATAGAATGAGCAATTGTAACTTAGTTGCTTTTTGAAATGAGTAACTGTAACTAAATTACTTTTTAAAATGAGGAATTGTAACTTAGTTACTTCTTAAAGTGAGTAATTGTAAATTAGTTACGTCTTCAAATAATTAATTGTTACTTAGTAACTTTTTAAAATGAGCAATTGCAACTTAGTTACTTTTTAAAATGAGTATTTGTAACTTAGTTACTTTTTAAAATGAGTAATTGTAGCTTAGTTACTTTTTAAAATGAGAAATTGTAACATTGTTACTTTTTTAAAAATTAGCAATTGTAACTTAGTTTCTTTTTAAAATGAGTAATTGTAACTTAGTAACTTTTTAAAATGAGAAATTGTAACTTAATTTCTTTTTAAAATCAGTATTTGTAACTTAGTTGCTTTCTAAAATGAGCAATTATAACTTCGTTACTTTTTAAAATGCGAAACTGTAAAGGTTACTTTTAAAAACTAACCTTCCCAAAACTGATCAATTCTGCAGACTTACTAATTCTAACTTTGAAATGATCGACAGGTCCTGACAATCTACACGTGGCCGTGCTCTCTGACCTTGAAAGATACTCGTGGACATGGGTTCTGTTCTTCGCTTTTCTGGCACCGGAGGTAGGATCTTTCCTCCGATCAGCGAGGATCTGCTTCTTCAAATCCTGGAGGCAGCCCGAGTTCCTCCACTTCCTCGTGGTAGCCGCCATGGAGACCCTGCACACGGTGGGCGTGGCTCTGCTGGTGTTCGTCGTACTTCCGGAAATGGACGTGGTCAAGGGCGTCATGCTCACCAACTGCGTCTGCTTGGTTCCAGGGGTTCTGGGTAAGTTACAGAGATCACGTCTAAAGGTTCAACGTACAACTAAGTCTCTAGCCTTCTTAAACCCGAAGGTTTATGGCTGCAGCAACACAAGCCTTCCATATATCCCTATCCTGGGCAAGATCAATCCAATCTTTTCCATCCTTCCTATAGGCCCATCTCAGCATTATCCCCCATCTTCGTCTTGACCTTCCTACAGGTCTCTTACCATCAGGTTTCCCAAAAAGAAACCTGTATACTTTTCTTTCCTCTTCCATTCGTGCAACATGGCCGGCCAACTTAACCAACGAACGTTATAACTTAGTAAAACAAATTCATTTTATACAAATAAATTCATTGATTCATTGATTTAGTTCATTTTACTTCACTTTTCTGCCACTTTTCCTAATATGTATTTTGATAAGAAGTTTTTTTATTTTTATTTTTGTTATTTAACGTCGCTTTTCTGCCACTTTTGGCTACTCGTGACGAAATTAGTGAAGGGACACTCACAAAGAAAATTAATTCCCAGGCAGGGATTCAAACCTGGGACCCCTGGCGTCCTAGTGTTATAGCCATTCATTTTCTTAAAAGTAAAAAGTAGGAAACCCCGTAAGCGGTAGTTTCCCCCATTATTTCTCAGTTTTTACAAATGTCAGTTTTACAAAAATCTCTGTTTTGCTCATATCGGACAAACATGTCTTAACTGGGATTCGAACTCGGCGCTCTGTGCTAACGATGGTCGACCAGGTCATAAATTGAGATGAGACGACACAACCAAGCCATACAGGGGGTTATCATGATTCTAAGTCCAGGCTTCGTTAACCTGCAGAATGAAGTCCAGGGTAAACCAAGTGAGGTTGACATTCGGGTGTTTATACAAATATATTTTTTAAGCATTTCAACCCATATTTGAACCAGAAGAAACATTTATTGGTGAATCGAGTAGAAGATTCTCCCCAAAGGAAATAATAATAATCAATGTTGAATTAAATATTAGTTTATTAGAACATTAACATTAGTGCAACATTATTATGTGTACTGTATTTTAAACATTAATGTCTACGGATATATTTCAGGTCTGCTTTCGCATAGCGAATCGGAGCCTCGTAGATATTTCCTCGCCATCTTGGATATTCTAGCCATTGCAGCTCAGGCAACCGGCATGTTCATCTGGCCTCTGTTGAACGGCCAAGAGAACAAATCTCTGTACTTGATTCCAGTCGCTGTCCTCCTGACATCTTTCGGCTGGTGGGAGAACTACGTGGACAAGGACTCGCCTCTAGGTAATGTACAGCGTATATACAGGGTGTATCTCAACAGAGTCAATAATCTTAAAAATTAATTTCAACTAAACTGTATGGAATACAACAGTTTATGTATCAACCAGTAACACTTCAAGTTTCTATGAATGTCTGTCTATAAATGGCTACAAATGCTCAATGTGGCTTCCACCAGTTATGCAACACACATCCCATCGAAATTCGAGTTCTTGCCACACTTTTCCTAAGAACCCTTCGTCCACCAAAGCTAGGGCATTTCTCATTCTCTCTTTTAGCTTTTGCACATTCTGCCGCATAGGTGGCACATAGACTTTGTCTTTCACAAACCCCGAAATGCAGAAGTCTAGGGGTGTAAGGTCCTGCGGACCTGTGGAAATCACAATTTTCTTTAACACTACATTAGCCCCACAATGACCGTGTTTCCAAAAGTCTTGCTCATGAAAACAAAACTTGAAGATTTTCTTATTGTTATACAACAGACATTATTGTTGTCATTCGGATATTTTTTAACAATAAACCTGATAAGTTGTTTGCTCTATTATAAGACACGCTGTATTCTTTGTGCGTACAATTTGAGCCAATTAGGCTATAAGTATGGTGTTGGTTTTCAACCAAGTATTATCTGGAAGGAAATCTTGAATCAAATTGTGGAACTAGTTCTAAAATTCGCCAGCATGCTAACCTGGTACGGAATTTACAATACTACCGTTAAAATAGTAGTTGCTTTTAGTCTTTAGCAGAAATAATGAAATATTTTTAGTACAGTCTGAGAAATAAGTTAATTCTAATTGTAAGAGTAAATTTCATGCACGTTAAATGTGAAACTTGCATTACTTTTAGTTAGACCGCGGATTTTTATGTAATATCAAAGTATAAAATATGTACATAAACATGTAACAATATTTGATAAAATATGTATTATCAAAAGAACATGTAACTAAATATCAAAGAATAAATAATAAATAATAATCGACTATCCAAGCAATGTCAAGAGTTCTGCAAGATATGTATTCTATTTGAACATATTCAACTTAATTTTAAGGACATAAGTTGTTCAAATTAAAATTTGTATCAAATTTATAAACTCAAAGAGCACAGCAACATGTACATATTTAAGATACCAATTTTGTCAACTGTTAATTACTTTTCACATCGCAAATTATTGTATACTATGTAAATATGTAAGAGAGATGTTTGTAACTTTCGAAACAAATTGTAAAGAAAAGCATCTACAGAAAATACACAGCTACTTTTGTACAAGGGAACATATTGTGTAACTGCTACGTAGTACAGGAAAGTAGCTTCATGGTCCACCGATGTCAAGTTTCAAGCTGCTTTGCCTAAACCTAGAAGCGAAACGAATATAGTATATATATATATATATATATATATATATATATATATATATATATATATATATATATATATATATATAATCAGAAAGAGGAGGGGAGGAGAGACTCCAGCATCTTTCGATAAATAACAGTTCCCATTTTTTTAAGACTGTCTGTCGACTTAGCAGTCAATTGTAATTGACCGTAAGCAGTAAACATCTCACTGATTACAAAATATGACATCACATGAGCAGTGACGGCGCCAGCCTGAAATAAGTGGGGGCTACAGATTTCTGAGTCAAATTCTCGGGGGCTAAGTAATACCGGCTAAAATGTACTTACTTCATACTTTTAGGGTATAATTTTACCGCTTGCATATTTTACAATCAGAACTAAAGATGAATCAATGAGATGTTGCATTTTGTTCCATCACATACAAAAGTACTTTTAGGCACGAATCTTTAATATCAAATGAAATGCAATAATTATATTATTTCTTTTCCTAAGCCGTTATTGAGTGCAATAATATCAGAGTTTTACTATTCATGTGAAGAGTACAAAATACACCATAGAAACTACACTCATTACATTATCAACTCGCTGGATATACTTATAAATACTACACGTAACACTATTTCTATGTAAACAGTGTGACTAACTTGTTGCTAAAATGAGAAAATGAGCCACAGCAAGAAACTACGATAAGATATGTCTGTTTTTATGAGCAGCCACAAACCTTTTTAAATCCAAAGATTTTGCAAGCTCTTCAAAGGACAGATTTCGGTTTGTTGCAAGCAACCTTTGAACATTTCAATAACACAAAGCTTATAAAGTTCGTAAAATGAAATTTTGAATGTTTCAATCATTGCAAGCAGCTGCTGAAGGTCTTTATTTTGGCTTCCATTCTGCCTCATAGTGTGCCATGGCTCTAAACTGTCCAAATCACAACAGTAGGGAGCGTATAAAGATTGTAGCTTTTCATGCTTCAGAAAAGTGGTACTAACTTAATAAGGTAGGCATCAAATAAGAGGAAACACCCTTGAATAGAAACTATTAAAAATACAATTTTCTCGTCCATTATGAAATATGTTACTTATCTTGTTCAACGTCTGGAATTCAGAACTTAGGGCTAAAAATGGGGAGGATGTGAGAAATATCGTCCACTTAGGACGTGCCACTCTCAAAGAAGAAAAATATTTTCACTATAAATCCACCTCCACAAATATATTGTAGTTGCAACTCTTGCACTGGGCAATTTGGTTAGAGAAGTGACTGCTGAAGATTATAATTTTATTTCAGAATATATTATGCTCTGAATAATGATCAGAATTGGATCATAGTTTTACGAGATGTGCTTCAAACATTGATTCTTCTGCACTGAATCAAATTTGGCCACTTTGACGGTACTGCAGAATTTTTTTCTAATATCACAAATAATAATTAATTAGCATGTAGGGCTAGGCCTGCGAAGAATGAAATTGCCCAATCGTGCTGATTTTTGCATCGTATGCAAAAATGTTTACTTGATTAGATTTGTATTAAGATCCACTATATTGTGGAAAGACCCAAGGGCTAAGGGCACAGAAGCTAATTGGGACGAGACCTACAGCTTATAGTGGAATCCGAGCCACTTAATGATATGTGCCTCCACCGGGGATCCAACCCGGACCCCTTAATTTCAAGGCTGCAGTATTGCTACTAGATAACCAGGGCAGGGAGGTCCAATTTTAATATGTCCAATTCTTAAAGTTTAAGAATTAGTTACTTTGATTTCTTAACGTCCTATTTCTCCATCTTGAATATTTGCAACGATAAGGATAGATATAACGATGAAAACAATGAGACAACATCGATAACACTAATACCATTGTCGGTACTCGAATGAGGAAATATCAAACAGAAAAAAAAACATTGACTGCTCTTTAGATGTTGAACGTTGTCCTACTTAAAAAAATCATTTTACACATCTGTTAGATTTATTCAGAAATATAGCAATGCGTTTTATAGAGCCTAATAATGTACACGTTCAGCTGCATATGCCAGCAATTAAAGAACAATCTCACAGCCACTGAATACGTCGTCCACCTACGAGGCAGGTAACAGATTTCGTAGCAAGTTTGGCTGGCACTCATGATTGGCCCATTACTGCTATCCAGGCACATCTGCATATACCCCTCTCCCCTTGATTTTAGAACACATCGTATTAAAATTAACTTTGCGATCTAACTGAACTAGAAAATGTACTTGAACATTGTACTTGCCTCAATGGAATTTTAATAATGGAAAATGTAAACTTAAACTTTTTAAGTTTTCGGTCAAAATGTGTCTACCGTACTGCAAAAATTTTGGGTGTCTACAGGGGGGGGGGGCTGAGGCCGGTTTTGGGGGGCTTCAGTTCCCTCCCCCTAGCCTCCCTATAGCGCCGTTCCTGCACATGAGCTACAAATTTACTTCATGTTTCAGAGATCGAAAACGTAGGAAAAAAGATCAAGATAGGAAAACAAATACCGAAATATGTTGTTTTAAGTAAAGTAAATTAGCAAATATGTAAAATATGCTGGCAAATATGTAAAACTATGTAACAAAAACTTATTCAAAACCATGTCAGTTATATAATTCGATGACATTTTCCTGTTCAAGGTCTGTTTCTAGAAAGGAATAGTTATTACATACAAATCTACTTATAGCTATCTGCACTGGCATACGCCTGTGGAGCTTCAACTCCCTCCGAAATTTTGAGAAAATCAGAATTTTTAAATGATAGTAGTATACGAAAATCCCTCTTACAATGAACCCCAATTACCGTTTTTATCTTTGAAAACATAAAGGCTAAAAATTAAAATATTTTATTGGTTATTCCCCTCCTCCTGTAACGCCGCTATGTAATATTCACTTTTATAATTTCAGCCCCTTTCGAAAAAAACCTGCGTACGGTAATGGCAATTAACACCATTGATCAATCTTGTACCCTAAGTATATTAAAATTATAACTTGTATTTTACAATATTTTTCGAGAATCACGTATGCAAAAAATTAAATCAGGATAATTTCTAATAAATAGTAAATTCCTCACATTTGATTTTCTTTGCATAAGTAAGTCAGACAACTTCAAAATTTTCTTATGTGGCATTGCTTTTGCAGTGCCTTGAATTGTAGGGAAAAGTGAGCACGGGAAAGAATAACCCATGTATTTATTAATTCAGGGACTGCCTGGACTGATTTCTTTCTCGTTTCGATTTTTAAAAAGTTCGAGTCTCACTTTGATGGTCATAAATTCTAAGATTCTCCTTGTTCTCATTCCCTATTTTCTCTTTCTTTCTCTGTTTTTCTCTCTCTTGCCAATTTTCCATCATTATCTCCCTCTTTTCACTTCCTCCTTTCTATCTTTATATTCTCTCTCTTTCCATGTAACTATTTTCCCATTCTCTCTGTTCCTATAGACGTTTCTATTTATTACCCTCTCGTTCTCTCTTTAAACGTTGGTAACCTTTTTCCGTATCTTTCTTTCCACTTTCCTACTATTCTTACATTCTCTCTCTTTCTTTAAATGTTCTCATCTTTTCACTGTATTTTCGCCAAACTTCTACCTTTCCTATTCTCCCTTTCTTTCCATGTTTCCATATTTCTTGCGTAGCTTCAAATGTTCTATTTAATTCCCTCTCTTTCTTCCATCTTTTTGTTGCCTCTTCTTTCTGTCTTCTTTCTTCCTTCCTTCCTTCCTCTCTCTGTCTCTATTTCCTTCGTCCTTCCTGTACCTTTCCTCCTCTATTTTTCGATGTGTCTCTTTGTTATTCTTCCTCCCCCTCCCTCTCTCTCTCTGTCTCTCACTTTTCTCTTTCTGTTTCTATAAATGTTTCTGTCTTTCTTAACCCCCTCCTCCGTCTCTCTTCTCAAACTTTTCCCAGTTTTTGTACGTAGTATTTCTTTCTTTCTCTCTGCTTCTCTCTTTCTACCATTCTTTCTATTCTCCTCACTCTGTCACTATTCCTCCTTTCCTCCCCAGTACTTCTTTTCTCTCTCTTCCATTCTATTACTTTATTATCAGTCTTACAAATAATTCTGAAAAATTATCATATAGCGTATTTGAGTGGACAGATGGGACCATTTTACGGGGAGTAGAGACCTCGACATCCTTAAGAAATCTCTAGCTCTCTTCAGTCTAATTACTTTCTCCTATATCTTCTTGCTTTGCAGCTCCTGTGAAATATCTCGCTTCCATCAAACATAAGCTCCAGAGAACACGCTACTTCACTTACTTGTTCCTATCCGTCTGGAAGATGGCCATCTTCCTTTCTTCCATGATTCTCATTCTCTACGTGAAGGATGAAGATGTTGTGGCCCTATTTGAGAAATTCGAAACAGCATTCTCTCCGCACGACATTACTGTATACCAGGTGAGTTCCAATGTTTGGTTAATTCGCGTTTCAACTCGATTTAATCAATATATGAACTAGGCAATTATTATTGCTTGCTAAATTTACAATTTAGGATACAACCATTGCATGCCTAATTTGGTAACATTTCATTGCTTCTTATGGAACTGGTATCAATTCTGATAATGCCAAATAGGTACCGGGTTCGATTCCCGATGGAGGTATATTGCACAGTAGTTCTGATCCCAATTAAACATAAAGCCCAAAGTGAACTTTAAAATCTCACTTTGATAACCTTTGCAAAGCTAGGGTTTGCACAAACAGTTTATGCCCTAAATAATATCCGTCATACTCTTCTAAATTCAAAGGGCATAGTGTAATAAATTGTAAAATGGGTATTTCATGTATCATATAATGGGTTTGCATATTTTAAAAGTTGACGAAATCAAGAATGGAATCATTACAACTTGAGAACACGTTTTGTCAGAGTTATAGCCCATAAAATGTTGTTCCTCTGAGAATTAGGTATGTATTCTGTAATGGGACTACAGAACAGAGTTAGAGTAAATATCGCAGGAGGGAATCACTAGTGTTGCTATTTAACACTTTTCACTTCATTTTAATTTTACATAAAGATTCACATTTCAAAATTCGAATTAAATGCCTTAGAAACTGACCCCTGTTACATTGTCAAGGTTCAATATTCAACGCACAGAAAACTGTATCAAATAATTTTGACATTATGGAATGACACATGTAAACACTGACGGCAAAAGGTGCACAAAAAAAACACTAACTTTCTCACTGTACCTTTTTGCAGGTTTCTATATTTTTGTTTTTTTTATTGCTTGTTGCTGTTTTCTTTCCTACTCTCTTTCTTTCCACGGTTTCTATCTCTTACGTTTCTATCTTTCAACGTTTCTATCTTTTCACGTTTCTATCTCTCCACGTATCTATCCTTTCACGTTTCTATCTTTCCACGTTTCTATATTCTCACGTTTCTATCTTTCCACGCTTCTATATTTTCACGTTTCTATCTCTTCACTTTTCTGTCTACTCTATTTTATTTCATGATTCTTTCTTACTCTTTCTTTCCTTCTACGTCCTCTACTTCTTTCCGTGTTTCTGTTTTTCTTGCTTTCTTTCCTTTCTGCGTTTCTACCTTTCTTCCTCTCTCTTTCTTTCTCTGTCTCTATCTTAACTACTCTTTCTTTCTATGTGCTTGCTATCAGTTTCTTCTCACGTTTCTATCTTTCTTACTCTCTTTTTCCCATATTTCTCTCTTTCTCTTCATGTCTCTATCTGCTTACTCTCTCTATCTTCACACTTGTTGTTCACTCTTCTATCTTTCTGTTTCTTTCTGCGCATCTATCTTTCTTTTTACGTTTCATTCTTTCTTGCTTTCTCTTTCTTTCCACGTTTCTTATCTTTCTTACTCTTTTTTCTCTAGTTTCTATATTTCTCACTCCCTCTTTCCATCTACGTTTCCATCCTTCTTTTAATCTATCTTTTTCCCAAGTTTCTATCTTTTTTACTCTTTTTCCCACGTTTATATATTTTCTACTCCCTCTCATTATTCATTGATTGATTGATTGATTTGGTGTTTTAAGCCCACTTTATGCACAGTAAGGCTAATCGGGACTGGACCTACAGATTAAAGTGGGTTCCTCTCATTATTCATGTTTCAAAGGAAGATGAAGGGTATTATAACAGGGGTTCCCAAACTTTTTCGTTTCGTACGGCGCCCATAGTGTTTCAAGATTTTTCCGAGGCGCCCAAGTCAGAATTTAGGCCTCTGTAACACTTGCAACGGTCAGCTGATGTGGTTAGGTTACTTGCCTTAAGTTATAAAATAAACACGTATTTCAAATTCAAAAACATTTTATGTGTAAAAAGTACTAAATTAGCACATCTTTGGAACAATCATATCACTGAATCAATAAGTTCGGGAATCAAATATCATAATATTTCGCGGGGCCCCTGTATGGTAGCTACGGCGCCCCAGGCCGCCGGGGCGCATACTTTGGGAACCATAAGAACCTATAATACAAAGCATTTTCTGGCCTCCCCGATGGCGCAGTGATAACATCTTCGCCTTGTAATCAAGGGGTCCCGGGTTCGATACCCGGTGGAGGCACATTGGTTCGGATCCCACTTTAAACTGTAGGTCCAGTCCCAATTTGCCTTACTGTGCATAAAGTAGAAGAAAGACACCAATGTGTATGTATGTAAATGTACAGTGTCTCTCAAAAGTTTTAGGACAACGACATTTTAAACTAGGCAACCCAATTTACACAAGCCGTTGGTGGGTTGCGTGCAGAGTTAGGCTCAATTTCAGGGTTGCCACGTCCACAATAGATATTTATAAAATACGCGAAAGAAATATAAACAATTATTATTGTATAAAATTATTACAAATATCACTATTATATCGCAAATGACAAAATTGTTTCTGAAAGAAAAAAATAGGTTTTCTAGTATTTCATCGCTGATGAATCTACAGTAAGGAAAAGAGGTGAGAGGAAACGAGAGGTTACAAAGGAGAGGAGAAAGAGAAAGCGCAAGGAGAAGAGGAAAAGTAGAGGAGAGAAGAAAGATAGGATAGACGAGGAGAGGAGATGTAGTGAGGAGAATGGAAAAAGATTCGAGGAGAGATGAGGAAAAAAGAACAAAGAAGAGAAAAGAGGGGGAAAACGAGAGGAGAGGAGAGGAGGAGACGAGAAGAGGGAAGTGGAGAGTAGAGTAAAGGAGAGAAAAAGAGAAGAACGAAAAAAGAGAGTGCAGTGGAGTCGGAAATCTAAGACAGGAAAGGAGATAAGAGGAGTGGAGAAGAGTGGGATGGAGATAAGATGCGAGAAAAGTAGGGAAGGCGATATGAGATAAAAGCAGAACAGAAAGAGGGGAGAGAAGAAGGAGAAGGAACTGGAGAGAATAGGTAGTTGCAGAAAATATCGTCTGAGCGTCAAGAATGGATGCATTGGTCAAATTATCGACATGAAACATTCAATAACATTTTGAAATGTATTGGAGAATATATTAGATCGGTGCGAAATGCCTTTTGGCTGAGTTCAGAGCAAATTAAAATTTTCCATGTAAGATCTTTGATTTTACCTGCGATTACACCACTAAAAAAATGAACGTAATTTTTAATATTCATAAGAATTATTCAATTTTTCTCTACTTCTCGGTTCGTTGAAATTGAGATTTTGTAATTCAATACTTCCCCTCCCCCCATCGTTAATTCCAAACTGAATCATTTCACACGGCGTGGACAATGAACACAATGGGATATGTCTAAAACTTACGAAAATTTTCTGCCAACGGAAGGGTTCGAACCTACGACCATCAAACTGACAATCCTGAACGGTAGCCACTACCCTACAAGCTTTCGTTCCTTAAACCAGGTAGAAGAACCGCTACACCACGCCTTTACCATCGAATGAAACAACAATTTTTTTTAAGTAATCTGTCCCTTTAATATTGTAAATGTCGTTTGGTATACGTGTAGTTGAACGTTTACTTTAATTTTGATTTCCTTTCTTGTAGTATAACCGATATCTTCGAGAAATAATTTTCGAAGTGATTAAAAACGAGAATATTGGTAGTTGTGAAAATGCGAGTTATTTCTTCTAACTTATTATTGTGATTAGGCATTACTAATGAAAAATATCTAGAGGCTTGAACATTACAGGACGATGTTATTTTCCTGTGATACTGTAACAGACAAAATGCTTGTTTACTGATGCAAGTCTTGTGTCCAGAACAGTCTTATGAAATGTATTTGCTGTTGCGTAAGGTAACACGAAATAATTACACCGTGTGCGAACTACCAAATCTGTGCAACGTTATACGTAAACAGGCGGAAAATTTTATTCATAAAATAATGTCACATTTGACAAGAGAGACTCGTGGGACACTGTGTTAAGATGCTGGACTAAATCCTTCTAATTTTTCTTCCTCGAAGAACAACAGTTTCTAAGGAAGAGCAAAAGTGATGATCTTTCTTATTTCTTTTAAATGCTTACACTTTCCTTTAATTGGGTTAAAAATAAATAAGAATATTGCTTGTATTTCTGTCATTGACGTAGATCAGAGAGAGAGAGACAGACAGACAGATATTACAAAATAGTTCAAATAGTGCGAGCGCCATTAAAAAGTCATGATAATTCTATGTTGCGTACTTAGAATTATTCATACAATAAAGAACATGTCTAATTATGAGTTAACAAAAAAACAATAATAAAGAGACATTTTCGCATCACGATTGCAGTTCGAAAAGTCGGGACAGGGATTGAAAGTAACGCACTGTCCTGACTAAATCGGTGAATCGGACGTCTGCTAGCCTTGCATCAATGATTATAAAACTAAAACCACCCTATATTGCAGCTTGAAGACTTTTGCGCAAGAAACAGATTCATTTATGCAAGAGCAAAATTGAAATTTTTACACATTTCAAAAATCGACGATGATATTTTCGTATTTATTTATTTATATGTTCACATCTAAATATTTTATGGTTCGAGGGGGGATCATGGCCCACATGGCCCCTCCCCTGGGTACTGACCTTACGTAGACAGTGGATGAGAAATTTTGGAGAACCTTTCTATTAAATTTAGTATTTACATTCACCTTATGCTCAGATAGATTAAACCGTTTATTGACAATCGTGAACTTTTCGTTTAATAGATAATATTTGGTTTCAGACGACAGGAGAACATTGGTCGAATTTCCTTTCTTGCTCCTTTGAGAGAATATATACTTCTACAATAGCAATCGCGTTCGGAAACCGTGAAAAAAATGACTTGGTTTTCAAAGGCAGACAAGCTTGGTAGTCTAGCTTGCTCGCGATCAAAGTAACTCACTCACGCTATTCAAGGCCGCTTCTTATCGCAAAACACTGTGGTTCGATGCACAGTGTCTGCACCCGGCACGTTACAAGTGACCAGAGTTGAATTTTAAAGAGAATCTGAAGAATGGTAGATTTCATCAGAGGCGGCTAGGTGGGCACCAGCCCAACATGCAATAGTTTAAGTGATAATTCCTGAAAAACAAAAAACCGTATTGAATAATTATTGGGATAATAATACGTGTATCCGCTCCTTTTTAACAATGTAAGCTCGAAGACAATCTGTATTACATTTATTTATATTGGCAACTTGGTCAACCGGAGGTTATTTTATCGCCTTCGATGATCGAATTGTCTGATCGATTATGTTTTGTTTACCCAGGAACATGCCCCATAGGAGATTTCCGAGACCGGGTTACGCTACTCACTCGTAGCTCCCCAATTTCTTCACGATGGTGGGTTTCTACCGGTCCCATACACAGGCCGAGAACCTAGAGAGTGAGCATACGCGGACTCGAATCCATGCCGTCCTGCAGTCGGAGTCCAAAGCACAGCTCCTTTGACCGCACGGTCACGGAGGAGGACTTTTCTTATCTTACCTTTGGCTAATCGCGACGATGAGGATGAATTATGAATAGAAAAATAAAGAAGGTCACGCACAAAGTAGAGGACGATCTTCAACCTCTTAAGTGACGAGTTCAAGCCCTAAATATGAGGATTTCAACCTTAGACGACCTCAAATTGAAAATTATAAACAAAATGCCTACTTACACTAAACTTCTCATCAAGGCCAAAATAGTTTGTAACTGTGAAACTACCCCTGAATACAAATTGACATTTTTTTTTCCATGTGAGTAAGAATTTAATGTGTGGCATACAGACATAGATGATACCTTTTGAGAAACAATTAACTGTACCCTGTCCCAGCATCTCTGGAGCAAAGCCACGCATAGCGGAAGAGGAGAGGGGAGAGGGGATAGAGTGGACAGAGCGAATCAGTGTACGCTGCTGGGAAGGCTGGTAACTGCAGTGGTTTTCCTCCCTCCACGCAATCCCATTCCTCTCACGTGTTCATCGCTGCTCAGATACTTTTTTTTCGTTCACCTGCTCCAGAGATAAGTGGGACAGAGTGTAGTTCGCATACATGTAGCAAGTAAAGAAACTTATCCCAGAATGAAAATTCCACGTAGTTTTAAAACGTTTGTTTAAGCAATGAATGACTGGAAACGGATCACACATAATTCCCTTGCCAAAATCTAGTGGTCGAAAATTAATTTCAAGACATTTCATATCTATTCACCATATTCCAAGTTATAAGGAACTATTTCGTAGATGTTCATGAAACCGTTATAAAATTACAAATAAAATATATTCACAAGCTTAGATATACTAATACGAAGAAAGAAATTCAGAGTTAAATTTCAAATGCATGTGTATAAAGTAATTCTAGAAGTACAGAGCCATATCTGAGTATTTAACTTCGTTTTTGCAGATAACGTTTACAATATTGAGGCGACAGAATAATTAGGAACTGTAGCTCCAAGAAAACAAAGGGCGTAGTGTATTGGTTATAGTTCTTGAAAGCATTGCGGTCCCACGTTCGATCCTCCATACTAGATGTTCCTTAAAAAAGAATTCCCTTCCATTAAACAAGAGCATGGTAACATTATTTGTAATAGCAGTATATAGTCGCTACATTGTTCTGCATATGAAATGTATAAAAAAAAATAAACAAATAAATGAATTGACACACGTTCAAAGGGATATTTTTATATATAAGATCGTGAATTATGATACTCTAACGATAATTGTGTACTGCTTCAAAGACATTGACAAATATTAATGAAATAACTATTTATATGTGTGGCAATTCAGGACATGCTAATTTTATACCTTTTCCCACTTGAGTTCAATGCAAGGATACCTCCCCAAATATCGAATGAAAAGTTCTCACCATGTGCAATTCTCCATTAAATGTTTTCGCCGAGTCTTACTACTTTCGTTTTCTTTGTTACAAACAATACTTGTTTGCACGTTACATGCAGAAGAGTTACATCTACATTTCACATTGGTCAGCTCCTTTTACCTCGCTTAAGGAGCGAAAGCTTGTAGGGTAGTGGCTACCGTTCAGGATTGTCAATCTGATGGTCGTAGGTTCGAACCCTTCCGGTGGCAGAAAATTTTCGTAAGTTCTAGACATATCCCATTGTGTTCATTGTCCACGCCGTGTGAAATGATTCAGTTTGGAATTAACGATGGGGGAGGGGAAGTATTGAATTACAAAATCTCAATTTCAACGAACCGAGAAGTAGAGAAAAATTGAATAATTCTTATAAATATTAAAAATTACGTTCATTTTTTTAGTGGTGTAATCGCAGGTAAAATCAAAGATCTTACATGGAAGATTTTAATTTGCTCTGAACTCAGCCAAAAGGCATTTCGCACCGATCTAATATATTCTCCAATACATTTCAAAATGTTATTGAATGTTTCATGTCGATAATTTGACCAATGCATCCATTCTTGACGCTCAGACGATATTTTCTGCAACTACCTATTCTCTCCAGTTCCTTCTCCTTCTTCTCTCCCCTCTTTCTGTTCTGCTTTTATCTCATATCGCCTTCCCTACTTTTCTCGCATCTTATCTCCATCCCACTCTTCTCCACTCCTCTTATCTCCTTTCCTGTCTTAGATTTCCGACTCCACTGCACTCTCTTTTTTCGTTCTTCTCTTTTTCTCTCCTTTACTCTACTCTCCACTTCCCTCTTCTCATCTCCTCCTCTCCTCTCCTCTCGTTTTCCCCCTCTTTTCTCTTCTTTGTTCTTTTTTCCTCATCTCTCCTCGAATCTTTTTCCATTCTCCTCACTACATCTCCTCTCCTCGTCTATCCTATCTTTCTTCTCTCCTCTACTTTTCCTCTTCTCCTTGCGCTTTCTCTTTCTCCTCTCCTTTGTAACCTTTCGTTTCCTCTCACCTCTTTTCCTTACTGTAGACTCATCAGCGATGAAATACTAGAAAACCTATTTTTTTCTTTCAGAAACAATTTTGTCATTTGCGATATAATAGTGATATTTGTAATAATTTTATACAATAATAATTGTTTATATTTCTTTCGCGTATTTTATAAATATCTATTGTGCATGTGGCAACCCTGAAATTGAGCCTAACTCTGCACGCAACCCACCAACGGCTTGTGTAAATTGGGTTGCCTAGTTTAAAATGTCGTTGTCCTAAAACTTTTGAGAGACACTGTACAAGGCATTTTTTCTTCATTAAAGAGTTGATAAGATTCTAATGTAACGGATAGTATTCGCGTTTCTCAGACATCTTAATGTTAATTTTGTCACAGGCTGTGCCTCGAACACATGTTGTACCCCCGCCCCTATCACTCCATTTTCGTTCCATTTGTGTCCCTCTGCCTGCTAACAAAGCAAAAACCCGTTTTTTCAGTCCTCAAGTTACCATAAGAAGGTTTTCTTTACAATGCTCTCACAAAATTTCACTGATATTTCATTTTTTGGTTCACTAAAATCGAAGTTGAGAGTTCACTATAACAAGAATTTGTAATGTATTGTATCTGGACTAAACGCACGGCCATGAAAATGGGCGACTGGACAGATTTGCGCTGCTGCCACATGTGAGAAAAGCAAAGCGAGAGGGGGGCAGAAGTCGCTGGTTCCCGCGCACTGTGTGGCAACGTCAACCGGGCTGCGTTGCCTAGTTTGAGCGTCGGACCGACCTCTCTCCGGGGCACTTTGGAGTCCCATTCGATATAGAACTGGTGATAGTGTGAATTGAAAGTTCGTTAAAGACCCCAGAAATGGAATTCCATATCTACACGTTGGACTGTCCTTAAACCTCCGAAAACACGGGGTTGTGCTCCGACGTGGCAACAGCGCAAACTTCTGCCACCCTCGTGGCCGTGAGTCTAGTGATTTAGGTTCCATGTAGACGAGTGTTCACTACAAGTGAGTTCACTACGTCCAGAACTGAATGTAATACTCGTACAGCATCCTCATGAGGCTATATCATGAAATTATTTCTTTCGCAGGTAAAAGAACCAATGAACGGAAGCAGCCTACCCTACTTGATCAGGGCACATGCAATACTGAAGGAATATCCTCACGTCACAGCCTCGTACATGACTCCAATATACGTATTCATCATTCAAATTATTTCCGCCTACCTTGCTTATATTTTTGGTAAGTGCAACTAAGAATATATATTGCTAATTATCATCAGAAAAAGCATATTGTTATCTTAATCTTCATGACATAAACAGCAATACACATGTTAGGAGTGGAACTTCATAAATCAATATAGAGTCATTCGGGGTGAAGTCGGTAACGCGAAGCGTATGGAGAAGTGGCAACATCACAGTGTATTGAGGGACTGAACGAACTCTTGTTTTGGCACCAGTTAGTCATAGTCTGTCAGCCAGGGAGGAAACGAGGAACGAAGAACGCACAGCAAGCAAACCACGAGGCTTTCTTGTTTTGAAGGTGATTCATTCGCGCTCTTTGTCATCTCGCTCATAAATTTCCAACTCGATAACCTAAGGCGTAGAATGTGTTTCGTTAACTATTCTGGTTTGCGTATTATTACAAATGGTAAGGTAAGGTTTGTATGTATAGTGTAGAAAGTAAGTACCGTGTTGCTTGCTAAACTGATAGTAAGTTGGTACAAAACGAAGAACTACACTATATGGGGTGAAGCCGGCACTATAGAGCTTGCAGCTACTGGTATATTTCCACTGAACAGGCTGGCCATAAGCGATGACAAAATTATTGACGTCTCTTTAACTGAGGCGCGTAATGAAGAAACAAGGAGAACGGACTGTGAACAGCCAAGACAGAATTCGGATGTCACGACTGGAGTGAGGGAGATTCTACCTTCACCCGCAAAGAGAGCGTCCCAGCAGAAAGTAACAAGAACCAGACAGGGAACTGAAATACTGACCTCTCCCGATCACATTTCCAAGCTGTCAGGGCGAAGAGGCAGGTCTAAGCCTACACCAACAGCTACGTCTCTTCAGTGTGCATCGGCAAGTACCGACGACAGGTCGGCAAACACTGTAGATTCAGCTGATACAGGAAATATTTGCGGTTTTTGTGGACGGTCATACAGCAACGAGACGTGCAGCAAATTCTTGGAGTGGATACAATGTCAACGTTGTGCAACATGGTATCATGAATTCTGTGTCGGTGCTTTTCATAAATTGCAGTTTGTGTGCGGAAAATGTTGAACAGAAAATGTGTTGTGAAAATATTGAGCAGTTATGACGTAGCCGATGCATATGATGATGTGATGATAGAGATGCATAATGATAATGTAGGCCTAGTGATAGGGTCAATAGTAGTTTTTAAATATGTGGTGATAGGATCTATACAGGTAGTATGACTATTAATAAAAGTGCACTTGGTTCACCCATGTACTTTGTGTGTGGAAAATGTTGAGAAGTTATGATGGAATGACTTGTGATGATGTGGTGGTGATGATATATTAGATGCCTGATGATGTTGTGATGGTGTTGCCTGAAGAATATGTGATGGTACACATATGATTATTGATAAACATGTACTAGGTTCAACCCATGTACCTACCGACTTCACCCCGTCTACCTGGGATGAAGCCGGTAATGCATCTACTTTTTTATATTTTTTTCCTCCAATTTTATTATTTTACACATACACATAAATTTATATTGCGTTTGCTGCAGAAGGTTCAAAGTTTGTACCATGCATTTTCATTTTCAAATAATTATTTATATAAGCAAATACTACTGCTTTTTGTCCTTAATATGCCGACTTCACCCCGAATGACTCTATTTGAACTTATAACAAGGTGGATTTGCATTCATAAACAAGATTCAATATAGTTGCTATGCACAGACTATTACAATTGGCCATAGCTGCCAGTTCACCATGCATAATTGTGCATGTTATCGTACATAGCACATACCCTAAGAAAATTTGAGACAGGAGAGATTAAGTGACATGAATGGAGTATTTTATATAATCATCAGAAAACTATATTTAATTCACTCATAAAATCTAACAAAACCTAACGTCATATTATTTCCAGCTTAGCGCAAAACAAAATGTTTCTTCTGAAAAAACCAAAACATTTTGGTTGAACAGTTTATTAATCATAACACAAATCTAAAATAAAATTTTATAAACACCATTCATGAAGAGGTCATAAGAAATCCACCTTGTAATCAAGAAAACCTTCTTTCAGCTCGCAGTGAGTGTATTTCAGTCGTTCCGGTTCAGTCCCGATTAGGTTATATTGCATAAAATAAACTTACCATAGTGCTTGTTCAGTGATGTCAAAGTTTGTTAACGGTTGGAATTTTTTTCATAAAATAATAACATGAAGAAAGATCATATTCAAAACGTAGGTCGTTCAATATTTGTTTTCCTTTGTTCTAAAATGTGTTACAAACATTTTCGAGTATTAGTATGAACCTGGTTGTCTAGCGCCGCCCATCTTATATAAGTAACAGTCATTTTTCCGTAGACACGAACGCGCAGGCGCAGCGACGCTAGCAACGAAGCCATGCTGGGTAAACCGTTCTCGCGCCATTACGAGTACTGCATCGTGCAGGTGCACGTGTGTTGGAAGAAGTGCGTGCCGTGATCCGGTACAAGCAGGCAAATGGTTGTACATCCAGCAATATCTACAAGAAACTCGTAGCTGTGTATGGTGATTCCCTACTGCCTGTGTAAATGGTGAGAATGTAGTGAAACATATTCGCTGAAGACAGAGAACTTCTTGACGACTCTTAATCCGGTTGTTCCTCCGCTGTCACTAGTGCTGACCTATAGCAAAGGAAGGGAGATATGAGTTACAAGACTGTATCAAAGATCCTGAGCCCGGACTTTGTTACAGAATGATTCCATAAATTGTTGCAGCGTCGGGACAAATTCTTCAATATTGATGGAAATTATGTGGGGAATTTGTGAAGAATGTACCTATCCAGAAGCACATACAGTAGTTTTCGTGTGAATATTAGGGTCTCCCTGATGGCGCAGTGGTGTCTTCGTCGCCTTGTAATCAAGGGGTCCCGGGTTCGATACCCGGGTTCGATACCTGGAGGAGGTACATAGTGGTTCAGATCCCACTTTAAACTGTAGGTCCAGTCCCAATTAGCCTTTCTGTGCATACTGTGGACTTAAAACACCAACCCAATCAATGAAAGTGGATGTGAATATTAGGAAATAAAAAAAAATCACTGCATAGAGAAACTTATATATTGAACGACCCTCGTGTAATGACTTGAGACCTAATCACAACATATTTTGATTTTAAATTCTGTAGGAGCTTTTACACTAAATGACTATAATTTATTGCTCAAGAACTTGATCTCGCTTGGCTTGTGAGAGGTACTGGGATCGTTACCCAGCATCTCCACCACGTATGAATCTAAAGAATGATGGGATCAGAACCAGTCACTTTGCAATCAATTGCTGGGCGATGTAAGCTATTCATCATTCATCCTCTATGATGAGAGCACTCGTCATTGGGATGACGAGTTAACGCTTGGCAATGCGAAAGGTACAAGTTAGATTTAGGAACTAACAACTAGAAAAGACAATGGTCACTCGTTGGGTTTTCTGAACCTTTGAACCTGAATCATGGCTGGGTCTTAGGATAGTTACCTGTCTATCTGACGTATGAAGATAATTACGATGAATAAAAGTATACTAAGTCCTCTGTTGGCTTCTCTCTCGGTTGACCAGAGCGTCGTCTCACTTCTGCTCCACTGCTCTTCTAACCTCTTCTCCCTCCTCAATTCCAATCCAAAGTCAGTCCCCTCTCAGCTTGTCTCACTTCTATATTCCCTAGGCCATGGAGCTCTTCCTCTATACCGAATCGTGTTTTTAATTGCCACTATGCAAACCGCTGACTCCATAGGGAGAAGAAACTACCTGTTTCCTGAATAGCTCAGGAGGTTTTCATAGCACAACACTGTGCATTGTTTACATGCCTCAGAGGTTGGGACAACTGAGAAAAACAAGTGAATGCCCTGGTCAACATGAAGCATTCAGAGAGGCTTTTTATAAAATAAACAAATAATCTTAGGAATTGATACGAATTCACCAACAGGAGATGGTTATTCATCTGCATCTTTTGTCTTAGGGAAAATGTAGTAATTTATACTGTTAACGTAGTCGACCATACTAAATATAACTATTTCTATTTTTACAGGTAAATTTGCGTGCAAAATCAAAATTCAGTCTTTCAGCTTTGCTTTTCCCGTATGCTTGACGATTCCAGTCACTCTGTCCCTCCTCATCGCCGCCTGCGGGGTACGAAATGACGACCCCTGCTTCTTCCAGAGTATCATGCCAGACTACTTATTCTTCAACTCGATGCCCGCCTACTTCTTGGATGACTTCATAGCAAAGCAGGTATTATTTGATATCAATACGTAATTTCTTAAAACGAAGCTATTAAAATGCAAGGATGTCACTTGACCTTTGGTCGATTGTAATTGGAGTTTCTGTACTCATATGCATTGCCTTGGAAATAAATGGGGAGCTATTGCAAACAAGGAAGCAGTGGAACCTCTTTTAGAAATCCAGATAAAAGCAGCAAATATATCAGATTTGTTATTTAGCGTCGCTTTTCTGCCACTTTTGACTAAACTCCGTACCAGCTAACTGTAGACCAGGCGAACGAGAACAAGTGTCTGCGCAAGTAGTGACGCGAGACGGCTCCACCAATGAACAGTGAGAGAAACGGGATTGGGTAATGGGCGACGGGAGTTACCCGATTTCCTCCTTCGCTATGGCAAAGGGACCATGTTTTTGTCTCCAGGTCCGTACGCTTGGTTTAATAATTTCTTAGGGAAATATTAGGGATAAAACTGCAAGAGCAAATTTTGACAAGCCGTGCATTTAGCGTACGGACTAAGGTCTGGACCGTACGTCCGTACACTTACGGTGAGGACCGTACGGTTGGCAACACTGCGCTTCCACAACTCGAATTTGTCTCCTCCTCCTCTGCCGATATGCGCGGCCCTACTCTGCAGTTAGCTGGGACAGGGTATAATCGCGCCGATGAGGATGAGTGATGAAACGAAGAAATTGATGAAGAGATACTCACAAAGAACACACATGTGCAGGCAGGGTCGAATCCAGGACTCCTGGCGTTGTGACTAGATGTGATAACCACTCCGCCACGAAGGTGAGAGAAGAGATTACAGGCCCAAGGAAAAGCAGCTTTGCAAAACGCAAAGGAAAGTTCTGGTGCACCATGACATTTGAAAACTTTAATTATAACAATATGACACTTACTTTAATATATGCACCATGATGATCAATGGAATTATAGCAAGCCTTTCCTCAATGTTACTACCTAATTCTCTTCGATCTGGCAAGCCTCCCTGATGGCACAGTGGTAGCGTCGTCGCCTTGTAATCAAAGGGTCCTGGTTTCGATACCCGGTGGAGGCACATAGTGGTTCGGATCCCACTTTAAACTGTAGGTCCAGTCCATTAGTATTACTGTGCATGAAGTTGACTTAAAATACCAACTCAATCAATAATAACTCAATCTTCGATCTGGTATTTTGTACACTTAATGAAACTTGCTACATTCGTAGATGCACAATGTCTCGTCAATTTTGATTTTTTAGCCTTTGTTCTGTGTTTTTTCTACGTATTTTTATTGTAAGGATTTCTATTTTTCACTCCCGTTAGATATTTTGTACTCCTCCACCGTGGCAGTGAAGAGCTTTGAGCTCTGACTGCGGAACGGCATGGGTTCGAGTCCGTCTGGGTTCAGGCACTGGGTTCTCGGCATGTGTATAGGACCGGTGGCAACCCACCATCGTGAGGAAATTGGGGAGCTACGAGTGAGTAGCGTAACACGGTCATAATAATCTCCTATAACGGCTGGGGGTTCGATGTGCTGACCCCACTTCACCCCATTACAGGTTCAAGATCTCCATACCTCTAGGTAGGATTGTGAGAGGAAGACTGGCAGTCGGGAGATCGGCCTAGGCCCCTCACGGGTTATTATTATTTATTATTTATAGATATTTTGTAAAGTTTAATGTAATACGTAGGGTGTTATAAATATGCATTTGCTTGTAGTATCATATCTTTAAAATGGTAATAATAATGAAAGTAGCTCACTACATCGAAAACAACTTGGTTATATTAAATTTAATTTCACCATGTTTTACAGTTGTGGACACTTATTTTATAAGAATTCCTAATTCACAATTAGTGTACATTTACGTGGTCATCAGAAAGAATAAGAAATAATCGCTTGAAGTTCAGCATTGCTGAACAATCTAAGAGTTTCAGCCTTGCTAAAACAAAGAAGCTGCGATAAGAATCGTAGTTACTTTTTAAAAGTAACTATACCTGTACATAAGTTACTTTCAGTAAAGTTACTAACTGTCAATAAGCTACTTTTAGTAAAGTTAGTGTATCTGTAAATGAGTTACTTTTGGTAAAGCGACTATAACTGTATCTTAGTTACTTAACAAACACAACAAACACACAGTCATTTCATCATTTGTTGAAATGTTGGCTCTAGTAAGAAACCACAGACATATACCTACCCACAAGTATCGAATTGCTATGTTTACCTGAGAATGTTTGAATTTGTTATCAGTTTAGAGTAAATAATCTACAAAATACCTTTTCATAATTCGTATTTAATCTTGTTAACAGCATTCTTGGCTGTGGCTCCTGTGGCTCATCTCTCAAGTGTGGATCACCAGGCACATATGGACTCCCAAGTGCGAGCGACTCTCTTCCACAGAAACCCTATTCGTGGTCCCCATGTACAGCGGTGTGCTCATAGACCAGTCACTAGGCATGAACAGAAGGAAGGATGATCAGCCAGAAATCACCGTGGCAGTAAGTATCCAAGAAAGGTTTGCAGGTACACTCAAGATTTATCCACATAAGGTTCTGGTTCAAACCCTGGAGTATGCTGTGTGTGCCCCTTCACAAATTTCATCTACTCACGATTCAGTCAGGATTTCCTAACTGGATGGAAAAAGTGATAAAAATAATGAGTTGGCTTTGTCGGAAACCTTGAGGCATAGCATTCTGTCCACAAAAAATAAGCGCTTTGAGCGAGCCTTGTCTTCGCTGTTCCTCCAAATCAGTGTTTCTCCCTGTATTGAATTTTCCCAAGAATGGGGAATTTTGGAACAAAAACATTAAAGGAAAGGGTTAAAGGGAGGAACATGTAACTAATGAGCAAGAAACTGGCAAATTAGACGTAATTCATTAATGCACTGTTCCAGTGCTTATTTCTGACCAGGGTTGGTAAGGTAATTTACACGTTACGTAAGTCACACGTAATTTAATAGTAATTTACTTCACGTAGAAAACCAGTTTTTTACGCAGATGTAAAAAACTTATAATCTTTCGTGAATTAATTATATAAAAACTACTTTAATTGTGTTACTTTTTAACTTTAATTTTCTTACATATTTCAACACAAAAAATATTTTCTGAACATTGTTTATACAGCCATCACACGCCCTCATCTTCACTAACAGATTTTTTTAAAAAACATAGTACTCACTCTTCTTTCACATATTTTTAAAAATTTGAGAAACCTGTTGATATACACGTCTTACACTAGTACTTGAATTTATAACATAACTTAGCGATTAACGACAATTTATTTGGATTGGATTTAAAAATTTTAGTAATCGCTTCAAATTCCTCTTCCATATTGTAAAAAGAACAACTTTAATTATATATCATTTCTACTCTTACGGCTGCCGATTCTCATGCTGGCAAGGAAAGTAGGGAGGCGGGAAGCGACCAATTCAGCGCGATAAGAAACGCAGCAGCCTGTAGAACGAGGTGCACGTAGTACTTCCTTCCGCGACGTCGTAACTCTCGGCGCCACCTCTGTTATGTGGTTGGTCTACGGCGTAATCCACGCTCCCCACTCCCCTTACCAGCATGAGAGCCGACCGCCGTAAGAGTATAAAACACCTACAATTGTTATACTGAAAATGAAACTGATTACACAGGCCTGCATGGGTTTGGATGTCTCACAGGTGACTGTTGCCCCTAAATAATTTCAGCATGCTGATTCCAAAAATGAAATCCATTTTTTCACATCACGCCTATTTTTTTCAGAAAATAGCAATATATTAACTGCATTAATTTCACAATAAAATGTGTAGTTTCATAATTTCCTCAATAGATGGCTCTGCTTAGATGATGATAAAATATTGGCTCTATATAATACAAATCCTCCAATTTCAAACTATAAATACACATAGAATAGTAAGCATTTAATCCACCTTCCATCTTCATATGACACATTGATATGAAAATTGTAAACTTTGATTGCGTAAATTCAATTTTTGAAATTCCTCATAAAAATTTACTTCACAAAATGTCCAAAATTCAATGTTACAATGTAGTGTGTTGATGCAGGGAGAAAAATATCATGATCTAGGGGAAAATGCTGACGTGATGGGAAGAAATATATGTCATGTGCATGATCAGCATTCAAAATACTTCCAGAATCACCTATTGGTTTGTAAACATCCGAAATTACCTTTGTTTAAATTTATTTTCTTGCGTTCTGTAATATATGTAATGAAATGGCGAATATGATAATTTTGATTGTGAAAAATTCTGACGTGATTGGAAGCAATGGATGTCATTTCCGTGATCAGCATTCAAAATACTTCCAGAATCACCTATTGGTTTGTAAACATCCGAAATTTCCTTTGTTTAAATTTATTTTCTTGCGTTCTGTAATATATGTAATGGAATGGCAATTTTATGATAATTTTGATTGTGAAATTGTGAAAAATTCTGACATGATTGGAAACAATGGATGTCATTTCCGTGATCAGCATTCAAAGTACTTCCAGAATCACCTATTGGTTTGTAAACATCCAAAATTTCCTTTGTTTAAATTTATTTTCTTGCGTTCTGTAATATATGTAATGGAATGGCAATTTTATGATAATTTTGATTGTGAAATTGTGAAAAATTCTGACATGATTGGAAACAATGGATGTCATTTCCGTGATCAGCATTCAAAATACTTCCAGAATCACCTATTGATTTCAAATCATCCGATTTTTTTTTTAAAAAAATGCAGGGTGGTGTTATTGAACAGATCATTTAACTACATATTTTAAAATTAGCCGATTTTGCTTCCAACACTGAAAAAAATTACCTTTTTGTTATATAAATTTTCACTCAACAAAATTGTTATACACTTCAAATGTTTGCATATAAGAGCATATACAAATTCGGGAGAAAAGTTTCTTAAAGCCTTTTCTTGTTTTCTGCCACAGCCAACGCCATGCATAACAATAACCGTCGCGAAAACCATGTTTGCTTTTAATTTTTATGTTTGATTCTAGTTTTTTACGTTTTATACGTTTCTTACGCGTAATTTACGTGTCATGTAGATAACCTTTTTTACGCATAATTGCACAACCATGTTTCTGACACAAGCTTGCATCTGTTTCCCAGCTTCTTGTAGGGTATACACATCTGAATTGATTGATTTGGTGTTTCAAGTCTACTTTATGCACAGTAAGGTTAATTGGGACTGGACCTACAGTTTAAAATGGGATCCGAACCGAGTGCGTAAAATAACGTGAACCGTGTGGTGTAGGGGGGTCGTTTGCTTATGGAATGGAAGGTCATGGGTTCAAACCTACCTCTTCGCAAAATCTTTTTCGGGAAGTAAACGGCTTTGGTCGAGAATGCTTATCTACGTTTCTTGGATATTTCCGTTGATATTTATGCGATTTATGTCCAGCATTTCCAGATGCAGAAAGTTGACATGTAAGTTCTTAATATGTGTTAACTTATAACAGCTGAATGAAAGGAAAAGTATTTCCTAAAATCCTGCCAATCACTGAAAGATTAAAAACATTAGTAGAAGCATTACTTGAGGCATGCACAGTGGCGACGATTATGGAGTGTGGAGGGGCAGATGACCCAGCACTATGCTAAACATTACCTACAAAGGAAAAGAAACTGTTCTTGCCCTCCCACCTCCCCCACCTTGCCCCATCAGTTTTGAAACCCAATCGCCGCCACTGAGCATGCATCGCATAAATATTTACAGTAATATCATATAATATTATATTACGTTATTAGAACACTTCGTACTCGGTAAATAAAAAGGAAAAAATAATAAGGAAAGGGTGGGATTTGAACCTACGATGTTTCGATCTTGACGAAAACAGTAAAAAAACGATTGTGCTGTCATCTAACCAACTACTCCAGGAGATTGCTGACAGAAAGCTCAGTAAAGCACGTTAATCGCAGTTGAAGCAACATTGTGCCGAAGTTTCGAACCATTTTTCGCCAAGAACCAAGGGAAAGACGCACTTTGCAGAATCGTTTGGTGCCGTGCAAGGTATCTTTACTAAACATTTCGCATAAAATCATCATAAATTTGCCTTCTTGCATTCAAATGTGACCGCAATTCTTTCCAGGTGGATGAGAACCTGTTCAGTGTTTCACAATGCACATACATTTTCCTATTTTCAAATTCAGAACAAAGAATCTTGAAATATTTTCAACATTCGTATTTCTACTTAACATTTTTTTGTCTACTCATAGATTTTATTACTACTTTAGGGTATCTTTACTTTATGGAATGTGAAAGAATGAAATAAAACCACAAGCGTTTTTATTCAGGAAGAGGAAATGTTGCAAAGTTGGCTACTCTTAGTTGGCTCTGAAGCGTTATGCTGCCAAATTTACGAATTCTGGACTTTGAAATTTTTCAGGGCGGTCAAATAAGATGTTGCGAAGTGTACCGGAACTTTGGAGATTTTTTAATGATAGTTCGAAAAATATCAGCTGCCATGTTTATTTACAGTTTAATGAATGTGACACTATTTATGGTTTAACATGATTAGTATTTTGTATATTTTTCTACACAAAATGTTTGCTATTTTTGCCAATAGAATTATTGAATTTTAAATCAAGAGAAATCCTGTGTTTACATTTCCTCTCGTATGTGCTTCACACCATCAGTACATATATTTTACTTTCTTTATTTTCCTATCTTAGAACCTAATAATCACCATTAAATGATTACGAGAGTAATGTACTTTCACTAAAAGCGTTTCTGATATCTACCTTATGTACATTATTCTAATAATTATTTATTTAGAGTGATTTAAATCAGTGTGCGGCAAGATAAGGCGCACAAGCCTGAGTTCGATTGGTGAAATCCTCAAGCGACACGTGTTACGTGTTATGTGCTTCATATCTCGCTCTGTCGAGGGCGGATTAAAATGGGGGCGACCGCCCCCTCCGAGGCCCTTGACGGGGCGTCGTGGGCGACTTTCACCAAGGACCTATTTTATATTTTCACATATTGATAAATAATATACACAGTTGGAATGAAATATGACATGCAGTGTCAATTAAGAAACATACAAGAGTGGAAAAGGGGGGACGGAGGGGCGTCAGACCCTTAAGGATCTCATTTTATTTCTTCAATATGGCACATATTGTGGTATTTTACGAAGAACTACCATTATGGGGAGCAGGAAGCTTTACGGCGAGTCCAACGAGGGACTAAAATAGGGGCGACGAATGATAAGGGGGCGAACAAAGATAAGAATGACGAGAGATAGGGGCGACAAATGATAGGAGGCGACGAATGATAAGGGGGCGAACAAAGATAAGAATGACGAAAGATAGGGGCGACAAAAGATAGGAGGCGACGAATGATAAGGGGGCGAACAAAGATAAGAATGACGAAAGATAGGGGCGACAAAAGATAGGAGGCGAAGAATGATAAGGGGGCGAACAAAGATAAGAAAGACGAAAGATAGAAGGCGACGAATGACAAGGGGGCGAACAAAGATAAGAATGACGAAAGATAGGGGCGACAAAAGATAGGAGGCGACGAATGATAAGGGAGCGAACAAAGATAAGAATGACGAGAGATAGGGGCGACAAATGATAGGAGGCGACGAATGATAAGGGGGCGAAAAAAGATAAGAATGACGAAAGATAGGGGCGACAAAAGATAGGAGGCGACGAATGATAAGGGGGCGAACAAAGATAAGAATGACGAAAGATAGGGGCGACAAAAGATAGGAGGCGAAGAATGATAAGGGGGCGAACAAAGATAAGAAAGACCAAAGATAGAAGGCGACGAATGATAAGGGGGCGAACAAAGATAAGAATGACGAGAGATAGGGTCGACAAAAGATAGGAGGCGACGAATGATAAGGGAGCGAACAAAGATAAGAATGACGAGAGATAGGGGCGACAAATGATAGGAGACGACGAATGATAAGGGGGCGAACAAAGATAAGAATGACGAAAAATAGGGGCGACAAAAGATAGGAGGCGACGAATGATAAGGGGGCGAACAAAGATAAGAATGACGAAAGATAGGGGCGACAAAAGATAGGAGGCGAAGAATGATAAGGGGGCGAACAAAGATAAGAAAGACGAAAGATAGAAGGCGACGAATGATAAGGGGGCGAACAAAGATAAGAATGACGAGAGATAGGGGCGACAAAAGATAGGAGGCGACGAATGTTAAGGGGTGAACAAAGATAAGAATGACGAAAGATAGGGGCGACAAAAGATAGGAGGCGAAGAATGATAAGGGGGCGAACAAAGATAAGAATGTCGAGAGATAGGGGCGACAAAAGATAGGAGGCAACGAATGATAAGGGGGCGAACAAAGATAAGAATGACGAAAGATAGGGGCAACGTAAGATAGGAGGCGACGAATGATAAGGGGCCGAACAAAGATAAGAATGACGAGAGATATGGGCGACGAATGATAAGGGGGCGACGAGAGACAGAGGGCTAACAAAGATAAGAATTAAGAAGGATGGGTGTGATGAAAGATGGCAGCCGACAAAAGATTAGAGGGAGACGACAGATAGGAGGCGAAGAGGAGACGAATAAAGTTAAGGATGACGAAGGAAGGGGGCGACGAAAGATAAGCACGAAATTAATTTAAGATGATGGTAGCAGAGTGGATCAAAGGAGTCGTGAGGTGACCCCTTCACAGAAGAGATAGAAAATATTCCCGCCACCTCTGCCTTCTCACTCATATTTTCATGCACAGTCACTGTTAAAAGGCCATAGCCAGGGAGAGAGAGGAGCTGACATATACCCCAGCGCTACTAGGCTGACAAGGAAAAAAATTAGGCGAACTACAACTATCAATCTTAGTAGCTTGCTGCAAGGGCGAATTAAAGTCTTGAGGGGGCGATCATTCTTCTCCTGCGCCTCTCACAAGAGGTTTCTTTTCAATTTATTGATAAATTAACAAAATTGGAACGAAATGTATCAAACATTATGGCAGTTTATGATATACCATAGGTTAAACTGGTCCACTGCTACAGTTGCATCTATTGGAATAAAAAAATAATGCATTTTGATTTTTGAGAAATCTATTAATCTTTATTTTATTAAAGTTAAACAACTTAGAATCATTGGTGTGCTACACAGTGGCGTAGGCATAGGGGAGGCAGAGGGCATTGCTCCTTCCCCAACCTTGGACGAGGGGGCAAATATTGACGGTCAAGGGCACCTGTAGGGGGAATTACCCCCCCCCCCTCTTTATTGATTTTGTCTAAAATGCATGAACAAATGTTTGGAAGAAAGGGAGACTACTTTTAAGAGAAAATTTATATAATTTAGGCTACACATGTTGCGTGTGTATTTTATATTTCACGTCACTCCATGGTACATCAGTGGCGCAACCGCAGGGGGCAGGGAGGCATTGCCCGCCATGAAAAAAGAAACAATTCTAGAGGGGGTAAATATTGACAGACAAGGGCACCTTCAGGGGGACACAGATGGACAATTGTCGCTTTCGATGTCAAATTTTATGCAAATAAAAATACATTTTGTAAAATTTTCTTAATGCCTCCTTTCCTTACTCTTACCAAGTTCCGAGCAGTAGTTAGGGAGTTACTGGTCAAAAATGTCGGCATCTCCGTTAGCGTCACCCTCAACACTTCTCCCGATCTCTCGGCCTCGCAAGGAATTGGGCGCACGGTATATGTTACATGTAAAACAATAATTATATTCGAAATACATTTATCATGCATTTTATGTCTTTTAAAAAAAACATTACACACGGCTGGATCTCCCAACATTTTACTTACGACAGTGATTTTATGTCATATGGTAGAACTGTAGTTTGTGAGGAAAGTGTGAAGGGCGCCGAAAGTTCGGAGGAGGGGTCGCCGTAATGGATGCCCGCCCCCTCCAAGAGAACGTCTTTAATCCGCCACTGCCCTCTGTTCAACATAAGTTCTATTTTCCGAACTAGTGCAGTTTGAAGTTATCACGAACACGCATTTTCTGCAAGTAGCAGACTATTTTAAGTTAACAAACCAGCCTCCCGATCCGTGAGAGAACGAACTTCACGCATTGCATGAAAATCGACTTAATGATAAATTCACCAAGTTCACGACAGGACTTGTGGAACGGCCAGTGGCCATAACTCGTTTAACGCGTTAAACTCGTGCGACTTTCTGAACGGGTTATAATATTATTAAACACCTAAGATTATGAACGTCCTAGGGCTTGTAATCAACAGGCTGAGTTAGTTCACTACGAATTCTCCTGCGAGTATAAAGCGAATATGGAGTCCAATATGAAATTTTGATTTGATTTTGGTGTTTTAAGTCCACTTTATGTACAGTAAGGCTAATCTGGACTGGACCTACAGTTTAAAGTGTTCCTCCACCGGGTATCGATCCTAGGACCCCTTGATTACAAGGCGACGGTAATAGAATTATAGAATACCGACCAATTTTCAACACAGACTCAACATGATACATGTAAGTAGGAGTACGGGGACATCTCGGACATATACAAGCTCCACAGAGGATTATACTGACTGTGGTCTAAATGCAAGAGGGTCGCAATCTCTTCAGTCCAGGGTGTACTATGTGGTAGACCAGAACTTTTGAATGCCTCCAGAGAAGGTCACCCTGTTTTTACCTTTCTTTACAAAGTTTGAACATTGAATATTTGTGATGATTTTGTAAAGTTTCTTCCTTACTAGAGTTGACGAGTTGTGTATCTTTTTGGGTGATCTTGATTAGACTCCGTAGCGAGAGAGAGAGGGTGGAGGCTGAGACAGAGTGGGAGAGAATGGGAAGGTATGAGAGAAAGAGGGAGAGAGAAAGTGGCAGAGAAAGAATTAGAGAGAGTGTGTGAGAGAGACAGATAGAATTAGAGAGAGTATGTGTCTGTGTGTGTGTGTGTTTGTGTGTGTGTGTGTGTATGAGAGAGAGAGATAGAGAGTCAGAGACAGAGAGAATTAGAGAGTGTGAGAGAGAGAGAGAGAGAGAGAGAGAGAGAGAGAGAGACAGACAGACAGAGAGAGAGAAATAGAGGGAGAGAGAGAATGAGAGAAAGAGACAGTCAGAGACAGAGAGAGAATGAGGGACAGGGTGAGGAAAGGGGAGAGAGAGGAAAAAAATAGAGAGAGAGAGAAAGAGAATGGTACTACGTGGAAGACCATAACATTTGGATGGTCATCTTGTTTTCACCTTTCTTTACAAAGTTTGAACATTGATCATTTGCGAATCTTGCAGATTTTCTTTTACCACTTTATTCCCTTCTGAAACGCACAGGATCTAGACTTGGACAAAACAGGCAAGAGGGAGGACTATCTGGACAACATCTCCCTCCACTCCAGAACCAACATCAGCGACCCGAACCAGGTGAAGAAGAGAGACTACATCCCCAAGATCTACGCCTGCGCCACCATGTGGCACGAGACGAAGGACGAGATGATGGAGTTTCTCAAATCCATTTTGAGGATGGACGCGGACAACTCTGCCAGAAGAACCGCTCAGAAACTGCTCAATGTTGTCGATGAGGACTACTATGAATTTGAGAGTAAGTACATTGACTTACTTATGTGTTACATCCAGTTCGTTTTTTCCTGGGAAGAAATGGTTCGGTCTTCCTCAAGTTGGTTTGCTATTGTCATTGCGTTCATCCAAAGAGTTACCCAAAAAAGCTAAAGATGCCGGTATGGCGTATCGTTATGCACCGCCAGACAAATAGCACTGGTTATATCTACGAGTACATTCCGAAAAGTTTAACATGAAACAGTTCCCCCTGGAGGTCTCCCCGATGGCGTAGTGTTGAATCCATCGCCTTGTAATCAAGGGACCCCGGATTCGATACCTACCCGGTGGAGGCATTTAATGGTTCGGATCCCACTTTGAACTGTAGGTTTAGTCCCGATTTGCCTCCACGTGGGTTAACTCAGCTTGTACCCGCCCATCTCGGAGGGTAAAGTCGATTCTCCTTTTTATTGCCAGCTTACCAGACGTTTCTATTGGTGCAACACATATTCAGCTGATCGTGGTTAACTCCGAGTTTACTCGTACTCGCGCATGCGTAATACGTGAATATGACGTGGGCAAGATGACAGAGATATTAGACGCGTTGCTTTCCAATGTCCTTTTTCGCATGAATTACTCCATAGAGAAACTGATGTAATTCTGCCTCTATTGCACGCAACTTCCCCATCATTTTATCCATCATTGACGTCTGAGAAGAGGACCCCTGTCTACAAGTTGTGTTCAGAGCCGGACTGGCCCATCGGAACACCGGTAAAGATCCCTGTGCGCCCTCTTTCCATGGCGCCCTGTCTCCAAAAAGGGCGCCGAACTCAGTATACAGGCTGCAACCTAGTTTATGCTATTATCCTCAACTAAGACGTGTACATTTTAGATGAAACTCGGACAATGAAATTACGCTCTTATATGAAGCCTGTATTTTTTGGCCATAGATGGCAGCACAATACTCTATTTTTTTGTCGGTCAGAAACATCACGAAAAGCTATAAGTTGATAATTGTGATATACATTTTAGACGAAGTTTTTGAGTTATAAGAAACATTGGAAACACACTGTGTATAAATGATTGGATTATTATAATAATTTACAGTTTGAATTCAACTCTTTTAATATAATAGCTTCTTCATGAATTCATAAGAAATGCTCTCGACAAGTCAGTAAATGGCTTAGCTTTCCCTCAGGAATTTGTTTGTTATTTACAATAGTTTATTATATTCCACTGTAACTCGTGCAATACTACTAATCTTACCGAACGGTTAACTTTTTTGTAGGAGGCGGATGATATTTCACCCTATTTAACCCAAGAGACCGCCTACCAATGAAATTCCACCGTTCTATTGTTGCTCTCAGTCCGGCACAGCTTGTGTTCCCAGTTTTCAAAAAATATTAAACTGTTAGAATATCTTCCCCTATTACACGCTCTGCTTTCCCATGCGAAACTCGGGGCCTCCCCCATGGCGCAGTGATAGCGTCATTGCCTTGTAATCAAGGGGTCCCGGGTTCGATACCCGGTGGAGGCACAAGTGGTTCGGATCCCACTTTAAACTGTAGGTCCAGTCCCGATTAGCCTTACTGTGCATAAAGTGGACTTAAAACACCAACTCAAACCAAACCAAACCATGCGAAACTCCATGTGTAGAAGCAGGTTAGAAAGTAGTTTCGTGTAACAGCCATCGGCGTGTGTACTGAAGGGGTACCATGAGGACTTCCCCCTCTAATATTTTTACTCAGAAATTCAATGTAGAGGGATTTTATCACCGTTAATAAAATAAATATTCACTCTTAAAACTTGTGAAGCATTCTCAAGCCGATGGAAGTTCCAAACAACAATATAATTTGATATACGTGTATCAGTGGCCATGGGCGTAACTTGGGACCTACCTTTAGGGGGGACCAGGACCGAAAATTTTCCATCCCATTAAAAATAGCGTTGAGGACAATTTTTCTAAATATGTAAATTTCTTATTAAACTTTTAAAACCATTAATTATTTATTGAAAAATTAAGAAGCCGAATAGAAATTTTGAACACACTTTTGTTGTTTGACTTAGGAGATAAAATAGCATTCTCCTTTCTGCTTGCAAATATTAGTCCGTGGAGACTTATTATAACGTGCTCTTCCCCGCCTAGAAAAACTTGTTTCAAGTGTTGGAATTTTTTAATATTGAAGGAGTTAAGGTCGAACTGTTTCAACAATGGACAGATGACGATCGTGCACATTTGTTGATGCCAGAATTATTTAATATTATGCAAACTATCCACATTCATAAGTATTTAATTTAATATTTTAGGTATTTAAAGTAATACTTCACGTGGGAATTTACACATACTATTGTGAATATTCTTAAAACTGTAATGAAGTGGTTCCCAGGTTTGATACCCGGTGGTAGCCCATAGTGATTCGGATTCCACTTTAAACTGTAGATCCAGTCCCGATTAGTCTATCTGTACATAAAGTGGACTGAAACCAACAACTCAACAAGATAATTTAGGCATGACACAAAATGAAACTTTTCAGATTGATTGATTTGGTGTTTTAAGTCCACTTTATGCACAGTAAGGCTAATCGGAACTGGACATACAGTTTAAATTGTGGCATCCGAACCACTATGTGCCTCCACCGGGTATCAAACCCGGGACCCCTTGATTACAAGGCAACGACACTACCACTGTGCCATCGGGGAGGCCCCGCGGTGGCCGTGAACAGTAGGAGTCCCTCCATACAACACAATACTTCCAAAGTCCTGAAAACCTGGACAATACCTACTTTATAAAATTGACATTTGACCAATGTAGTTCTCTTTTCTACATTTCGGAGTATTTTCTGTCAGAGGGGCGGTAGTTTGCTCTTTGAATTTCTGGCATTTTTTAAAGAAAAGGAATCAGAGCTCAATCATTTATCCACGATGACGTCCAAAGGGAACGCTGGGGGGGGGGGGGGTATTCTGAATTATTTAATTATCATAATTTTGTCCCTTTATCCCCATTAAATAATAATATTTGTCAATAATACTGGTCTTGAGTTTTGTCCAGAATTTCAGTCCTTTGAAAACTCTGTGTCATGGTGTGCAAAATATTCAGTACTGTCTGAGGTTGTTCGCATGAATTTAGTTTTATCTTGCACAGTATAGTTAAACTATTTTCTTAGCTTGTAAGACACGTCGAAATGGCAGCCTGTGAAATATCTATTAATTTCTTTGCAGCAACTTTTGTCACTGCTGTCGAGCTGTTAATAGCTCTGGTGCATAATGGTTCTGTTATTTGAGAAGAAATAGTCCCAGTGACTCATCTAAAATTTCTCCTCTGTAAACGATCTCTTTTCTTAAAATACAAGTGATAGAATTACAGTAGTTTTTCGCTATCCATGTTGGGGAATTATATACTCAGCCACGCAAGAAATGTGGGCTTTTTAGACGGAAATTCCTTCCATTTTTGGAATCATGTGATATGTGGCATGCCCCAAGAGTATCTGTGAGGTCATAAAGCGAATATTGACCATAATACAATTTCCAATGCCCGCTTTAGAAGAAAGCATTTTCTCAGCAATTTTCTTAACATTTATTCCATGACCAAAAAGCTACCGCGTAAAGTGAGAAATGTTATGGCATTTCAGATGCCATGGCATATTTCATGCCATATCTCAACGATAGGCTCGGGCCGTAGCATGTTTCGTAGCGTAACCAATCAGAAGCGATCTCTAGGTCACGAGTCCAGTTGTAATGGCGGCCGCGTGAGATGTAAACAACGTATCACTTCACACTTTTAAACGACGATAGCTATTCAACCAAGAGGAATATCGCTTCGTGGTAAATAGTTTTAGGTAGAGAAGAATGGCACTGATTAAATACATACTTTACAACGTTTACTGTACACGCATGGAAAAATATTTTAGCTTTTTCAATTGTAAACACCGTGCACACAGCATTGACGGTGTAACTCGACTTGCCTTTCGTGCTATATGTATTGTACATTGTAATTGAAACAGCTAACAGAAATGTTCCATGAAATACTTTCGCGTAAAGAACTATCTGTTATAAGATTTTTGGAAGCATTTACATAGCATTTATGCTAGCAAAAATGTTAAAGGAAATGCTTTCGTCCAAATTCGGCTTATAGTGTTTCTTTCAATTGTAATGCATATTTTGATGTTTATGGTGCATATAAATTTACACCGCTAAATACCACATTTAGCACAAAAGTATGAGTGAAGCTTCTGGTTTTAATGAATTTCTCGAAGAGTTGCATCGGAGTAAAATTAATTTATAATTTTTGACCTACTAATATCATAGGTTTATTAAATATACAACACAGCAAGAAGGTGAAGTATATAATGTACAGTGTATTCGTCTCGAGCCTTTGAGAGCAAAAAAAAGAATGTTTGGAAGAATTAAATTTAAATTTTTAAAATATTCTCTTAAATGATGTTCCAAGATCACTGTTCTTATTATCATACATTCATGACATGAGTTCTGAAGTAATTTCTGTCTCTGACATTTTATGGGTGGCAAATACCTCTCTTTCACTGAAAGCCTGAAAATTTGGGGGGGGGGGCGATCGCCCTCCCCTTGCCCCACCAAGTTACGCCTATGTCAGTGGCTAAGTGAAATTGTGGAAAAATCTGGCACGAACTGAACAAAGTCTAGGACGAGATATTTTCGTAAGACTGCACAAATTCATTCTAATGTTGTACAAGCAGTGTTTCATATTTGTAAACTATCCAATATTTATAAACATATGTGCATTCACTTCGAAACCGTGTGTGTAGTGAACGTTTTAGTTAAAGAAGAGCTTTGAATATTCCTTTACTTACTGTTAGAGTAAATATAAGTTCCATATTCACATCAGAGGTATGACAGGCATAGAATCAAGCCTAAAATTACACTAAAATACACATTAATAGGATTTTCGAGGGAATTGACCCACCCTAGATACGCCACTGTTATATGGAGTTTAAAAACAGTGAGTTTTATCAAAGCTGTATAATGTAAATTTTTCTGTACAATTTCTATATTTATCTGACACGATAAATCTTTGAAATTTACATTTTCTGCATTCTGCAAAAGTATGTCTATATTGTGTAATTTAATTAGGGTGTTCTTAAATATGTATAAAAGAAATGTACTTCGTATTGTTATGACAAGAACTGCAATAAAGTTAAAGGGATTTAAATGTCTCTTGGGCTGCTGCCGGACCCTGTGGCCGACTGGTTAGCACATCGCGCTGCGACGCCAAGGGTCCCAGGTTCGAATCCCGCTCGGGCTTGGTTGTTTGTGAATGTCCATTCATCAATTTCATCATTTCATCACTCATCCCCATCTTCGCAAATTAGCCAAGAGGCACAAAACATGAAGTAAAATAAACTAAATCAATCAATCAATCAAATATTAGGCTGCTCTTGCAATCAACCACTGTCAATAAGAAAGTGAGAGAACCAAAATAATACATCAGGAATAATAATACAAAAAATAATAAATAAAAATAATAATAAGTGTCAATGATACAAAAGCAGAAAAAGTTACATTATAATACAAACAGTTACGTTCTGGTTTGGAAAAGAGAAATTACAATATGACTTAATAAGTAGCACATATTAATTGTAATAAAAATAATGATTTGATCACTGTTAAGCATCACTTGTGTTTGTCTCGCAGCACATATTTTCTTCGATGACTCCTTCCAATTGGACGACGACGACGAAAGCGTTGTCAACGACTTCGTCAAACTGTTGATCGAATCGATAGAGGATTCTGTGAAGAAAGTCTACAATAAGGGAATAAAGATCCGTCCGCCGACCAAATTCCCGACTCCCTACGGAGGGCGCCTGGTGTGGCTCCTGCCTGGGAAGACGAAGATCATCACTCACCTCAAGGACCAGTCCAAAATCAGGAAGAAGAAGCGATGGAGTCAGGTGGGTAATTGCATGTCTAAATCTCGATCGACCAAAGAACCAACTTTTCTGTCGGAAGCCAAGGAGATCACATGAACCCTTGAACCAATCGGCTTGGTCCAGTTGCCATGGTGAGGGGAAATTCTTGTGGTATTTTGCTTTGCCAAACTTATGCCTGACAGCAAAAGTTTTCGCAACAGGAGGCAAAGGTACCCCAGCGATGCGAAGTCACGGCTAAGAATAACGGTCGCCACCAAGTAGAAGGCAGAGGTGGTCATTTTTGTTCAACCTCCCTGCCTTCACACTCGCGGTTCACCTTCGCCCTCGCCCTCACCATCACGGATTGCCTTCGCCCTCACCCTCACACGCCTTTAGCACCACGACTTGCCTTTAACCCTCACCGTCACGACTCTCCTTACACCCTCACCCTCACGACTAGCCTTTTACCCTCATCCTCACGACTCGCCTTTAGCCCTCACCCTCCCGGATTGGCTTCGCCCTCACCCTCACCCCCACAACTAGCCTTTAACCTTCCCCCTCGCCCCACGACTCGCCTCTAACCGTCACCCTCATAGATTGCCTTCGCCCTCACCTTCACGACTCGCCTATCACCCGCACCCACACGGATTAACTTCACCCTCACCCTCACGACTCGCCTTTCACCCTCACACACCCTTACCCTCACTACTCGCATTTCCTCCTTACCCTCACGGATTAACTTCGAGCTTACCCTCACAGATTAACTTCGCGCTCACCCTCACGGACTGATTTCGGCCTGACCCTCACAAGTCTTCGGAGGGTGAGGGTGAGGTCTAACCTCATGAGGGTTAGCCTCCGGAGGGTGACCAACTCTGGTAGAAAGCGAATGGGTCTCTCATTATCTGTCTCTTCCTGAACTGCGAGCTGAGGGTGCACGTCGACAGCAGGTGCTGTGTACAACTGGACAAAATCAGGCGTGTGGCAACAGCGCTTTTTTCCTCCTTGAAACTCCCACCTCTGGAGGCGAAAAGTCTGGCTTTCTTGAAGTTTGTTCTTTGGTCGATCGGGCTTCAGGGACACTTCCCTCGTTTCATATGCTCCTTATGCACATATCCCAAGCATGTCACTTACAGTGGCGGCGAATGGGTTCCAAAACTGAGGGGGCAAGGAAATATCAATATAAGGCTTAGGCTTTAGATGCCACTGCGGGGTAAAAAGTGACAAAAAGTTGAGGCGAAGCAAATGCCCCCTTGACCTCCTAGTCCCTACTAGTTAGTTGACACAGAACAAACCAAACTGTTTCGTACTTTGAGTGTCGCAGGAAGCAGGTGTGTGTGTAGGGGTGGGGTACAGAGGTACATTCCACACGCATTTTTTTTTTGGAAGTTTCCTCTCATGTGAACATTGGTAGAGTCGTCTCGCGTCACGACTTGCGCAGAGCCTTGTTTTCGTTCCCTTGCTCCAGAGATGGCCGGGACAGAGTATCGTACTGTGACATAGATGAACAGAAGGAAGATTCGGGGATCAAACCTGGAGCCTTTTAGATTAAAGTAATTATTCTATTGGGGGTTAGCGGTAGCTCGTAAGCTCTCGCTTGGCTGCATCTGCTAACTGCAGGAGGTACCTGAATAAACTTAAATTTACAGAACCCTTTATAAAATGGCAACTCTCATGATTTGGGTTACTATGACCTTAAGTCTGCATTGGCATAGGATGGCATTATAAAAGTATATTACCTGTCTCTCTTTAGAATCGTGGACCGTAGTGAGTAAGTGGTGATTAGGTAAGCACGCGAAATCAAATCTGTTAATTAACGCTAAGGAACGTTGATATTGATGAATGCCGTAACTCGAAATATAAATATCATAATTGGGCTTAACGTTTCAACAGCAGATATAATATAAATACACATGAAATTTTAGGTATTAAAATTTGTCATGAGCTATAAAATGAATGAGTAGGAGGAATATTCAACTGTCCATCAAAGCAATAGCTCAGAGAGGGTAAAAAAATATAACATCAACAAAAAATATCTCGCTAACATGTGAGAAACATCCGCGCCGTGCTCTCTTAATTGTGTCCAGTTAAATCATTATAAGTTGGCTTTGCCTAACTTTTGGGTGCTTGAAACAGAAATATATATTTATAATATGTGTACGTACTGATTCATCTCAGTAAAGCCTTTTCATTGGCTTAAAACATCTTACACTCTGCCCTAGCAGACTGCTTTATTTATCTATATATGCGCTTTATTCACCATTATTCATTTCTCGGCCTATTTATGCATATAACTAAAGCACCTTTTATTTCTAAACCAGAATCCACTAATTAATCGAGCTGTTTATACTCTGAACTAATGGTAGCGTCACTCTAACTACGTACGACCGGCGTACAGTAGCGGACATAAATGCTGCTTCATTGCCAGAAGTATAATAAGCGTTTCATTTCTTCACATGTCAACACATAGTTTAATAAAACAATTTAGTCCTTAATTAAGGTGACGTAAGGCAAAACGACTGACTCGTGAATTCCTCGACTATCTCCTGAAGCTAAGCATCCTTCTTTGAGGAGCTAGGAGCATTGTGTCATTACGAATATAAATGAGTCGACCGCGGAACCTTGTTCGTTCCCAAAACTACATTTATTTAAAATTAATATCCTCTTGGCAATAATCTGAACAGTTTATAGCTCATGCATTTTTGATCATCGACAAGTTACGGTCAGTTTTGAACGAAAATAAATTTTAACTTTAAAGATCTTTAATTAATAAACAACAAAAAAAAAAAAATGACTCAGCATACTCGCTGCTGGACTCAGTGAATACATAGTACAAATTAGTCGGAGTCAAGACTAAATTATTTTCCTCCTTAGCAATAATCTTACTATTCACTTTTAGTTAAGGATATAATTAATTAAAATACGTGAAAGGTAAAACTGAAACATGATCTGAGCAAAATTATCGCGAACATAGAATGTAAAAAAGTCGTTCACATAATGTCTGTAGCTTACTGCACTGTTATATCACTTATCACATAAATCACGTACAAAAGTAATGTAAAAAAATCATTCTAAATTTTGCGTCAAAGGATCATCAAATTTGAATGTGTAGTTTTCAAAAGTAGATTAAATCCTGGAAATGATGAAAAGTTTCCAGATGGGAGATCTGTCATAGCCAGCCTACCGGGTTCGCGAACGAACCACAGGTCTACCAGGAGCGAAGCGATAGGGAAACGTCCAAGGACGTCCCTGGACCGGCCGCATTTTTGGCAAAATGGGCCTCCCTAAAGTCCGACAACACCTTCCGCGACGCGGAATGACGGACGCTCCCGATACCGTAGTGCCAGCCTGACGCGGATAACCGCGACGAAGCAAGGGCGCAGGGCTGTACCCAGATCGCCCGCGGCTATGGAAGAAAACATTCTATTTTCTTTTCCTCCGCATTGTATTGCGTGTGACTGCGGCGGTGATTAGCCTATCAGGGTGGGAAGTGACTCAAATTTCAACATCTTACATAATTAACATTCGTATCGTCGCTGCCAATTTCTATATAAGACTTTCACGTTCACCAATGTAAGTTTAGATAGCTCCAATACGTGCAATTTGAAATAACATTAGTTACCGTTGATAGTGCACTAATTACTCTAATTTGGAAGAAAGGGTGAATCTCCTGTTGTTAAAGGGGTTCGCTGTTGACTGTTATTTCACACATTTTCATCACATCCCTTTGTGTCAAAAGAAAAGCCAAATCGTTGGGTTAGGGAGGGGGGCTAAATGACGTTAATTTTCATCACATTTTGTATAGAAATTGATGAAATTCCGCACCTGCACCACGTCTTGTGACACAGGTGAACCTCGAAAGGTTCGGGGATCACTGTTAAAGTGTGCGACTAGTTTTCCACAATATCATCACTCTCTTGGGTTGGCAAAGAAATGCCCGTTGCATGTATTGCAAGATGAAATAAATAAAGGCTGATACCACCATTACGTGGAAAATTAACGGTCTATTCTCATCGCATTTCCGGAAAGGAAATGGATGAGAGGCCCAATTCGCACCTCTACCACGTACTGTGACATAGATGAACAGAAGGAAGATTCGGGGATCAAACCTGGAGCCTTTTAGATTAAAGTAATTATTCTATTGGGGGTTAGCGGTAGCTCGTAAGTTCTCGCTTGGCTGCATCTGCTAACTGCAGGAGGTACCTGAATAAACTTAAATTTACAGAACCCTTTATAAAATGGCAACTCTCATGATTTGGGTTACTATGACCTTAAGTCTGCATTGGCATAGGATGGCATTATAAAAGTATATTACCTGTCTCTCTTTAGAATCGTGGACCGAAGAGTTTCTAAAGTAACTGTCACTTGCTTGCTGAAGTTCGCCTCTTAAATTCTCACTCAGCTTCGCTGCACTCCACTTCCAAACAAGTTTCTGAAAGTCTGCATCCAGCCTCAATCTCCTTCAAAATCCAACTCACTCTCCTCTCTCCAAAACTCAAAAAAACCCTTTTCTTCCTCCCGAACCACTCTCCTGTTCTCTTCCAAAACTCAAGCCCAACTCCCCTGTCTCTCCCGAGCCAGATCCAACTTGCCTTCCTCCTAATCAAAACTCCTCCCCTTTTTCTCTCTCATCAATTTTCCTTTGCAAATATTGGCGAATGCTTTTCGCTGAGCTGGTGCTGAAGTTAACACTTTCCTATACTTCCTGTCAGGCTGCCTAGCTACACGTAACTCGAAAATGAAAATGAGGGATACGTAACGGTATACTAAAGTTGAAATAGCTTCTAACCGTGTCCACAAAGAGTGAAAAATTAGCGTATCAATATACACTGTATATAAAAACGAACAGTAACCGTATTACTAAATTTGTTGACCTTGTACGCCCTTCCCATAATATTTGACAGACCCAAGATAATGCGTTCAAAGTACCTCGTTTTTTGTAACTAAACGCAGAAAGTTTCACAGAACTAATGATGCTGTGGTAGTTACCTTACTTGATCTGTGCTCTTGGCAAACTTTACGTGTGAGTATAAATTGTTTAAAATGAGAGTAAAGCTATGTGAATGAGGCCGAGAGCTTTATATATTTATATTTTTTATTTGCTTCATTTTACTTCGCTTTTTGTGCCACTTTGGGCTAATTTGCAAAGATGGAGATGAGTGATGACATGATGAAATTCATGAATGGACACTCACAAACATCCACACCAAGGCCGGGATTCGAACCCGGGACCAAGATCTTTATACAAGGGTTGGATAAAAAGTAATGGCAACACTGTTATAATTGCTACTTGACTGTATTGGCAGAGGAGCACGTGTTACATTCCTTCAATGTAATCGCCCCCCCCCCATCTCTACGACCTTCTGCCACACGTATGGATGGCGTCGTACACCGTCAGCGCGTCCATCTCTGTCGATGTCCCGCAGTGACCGCCCTATAGCACGTATGATGGCTTCGCGCGTGTCGTAGTGCTTCCCGCCCAGTGGTTCCTTCATTTTGGCAAAAAGGTCGTAATCACACGGTCTCATACCGGTGAATACGGCAGATGTTCCAGTACCTCCCACTACCAGTTATGCAGGAGCGCCGTCACATTGTTCGCAGTGTGACACCTTGCATTGTCAAGCAGCTTCCTTCTTAATGCGAGACGAAGGTGGTGTTGCAAGAAGGTGCAGAAGTAGGCTGTGTTGACCGTCTGCCTGAGAGACGTTGTTCTTCTTGCCTAAACATATTGTTAGGGCGCTTGCACTCTCGTCCTCTGCTTCAGAGCACTGCTGTTTTTGACTGAAAAACATACAATCGCTCCCACTCACTATACTTCCTCGTCGGACATTCCTTTATCAACCACGAAACGGTTGTGGCGCTGTGACTCACCCCTTTCACGGGACAGCAGTGTTGCCATTACTTTTTATCCAACCCTTGTACATTCCGGAATTGTACCTACATATTTTCAAAGCGTTTCTAAAATGATATTGAAATTAAGGAAAGATGGGTAGCAAGTATCTATTTTTATTAATGTGAATCCGGTATTTACAATCCAGAATCATTTGGGTTTTTTATAAGCAAGTACTAAACTTTCATTTCACATTTAAAGAGATTCATCTTCTTTTTCATTGTGGGCTCACAATACAAGAATGGGGGTGTAGGGGGCGACCTTCTGGTAAGGCGTCCAAAAGTCAAGCTCCCTTTCCCGTAGTACACCTTGGACTGCATTTTGCAGAAGAACTAGGCTCTGGCGACTGGCACTTTGGCCAGTATAATTTTGTGTGTGTTGTCCTGTTTTCTGTCCTTGTGTGTGCTGAGTGCCCCTATACAGCCTCAGCTTTTGACGAGTCAGAATATTTTAATATTTTAGTAACACGACACTGCAATTATGCTATTTTAGTTATGGTCAGGGGCTGGACTCCGTATAATGTAACGGGTGCAAAATAGTTTCAGTGCTGACGCACCCAAAATTTTAAATTCAAATTCAAAAACAATACAAGAATGAAATCAAGTTTGCTGGTGTCAACAATTTTGAGAGGAATGTTGTCAGAAATACGAGGGTCACTATTTATATTTTGAGCCTAATAATGAAAACTGATTTATTGTTTTTCGAAGAATTCTCCTTTATGGTCAATACACTTTTGCATTCGTTCGAACCATTTGTCAAAGCAGTTTTTCCAATCTTCTTGAGACACCTCCATAATATGGTTTTTGAACGCATCAACGGCGTCTTCCGCCGACGAAAATCGTTATCCACGCAATTTATTCTTGACATTCGGGAACAAGAAGAAGTCATTGGGTGCCAAATCAGGACTGTACGGCGGATGACCTATCAATTCGATTTTTTGACTGTTCATAAAGTCGGTTGTTAGACGAGATGTGTGACAGCTGGCATTGTCTTGATGAAGAATGATCCGACGGCGTTTGTTTGTTTTCCGTATTTGACCGAAGACCTCTGGCAAACAAATTGTTGTGTCCCATTTAGAGTTGACCGTTCTACGTTCCTCTAAAGGCACAGTTGCCACATGACCAGTTTTCCCGAAAAAAACAGGCGACCATTTGTTTCGATGTGCTTCGAGCGCGAACAACTTTTGTTGGATTGGGTTCATCTTGAAACACCCATACAGTCGACTGCTGTTTACGTTCCGGCTCATATGCATATATCCATGATTCGTCACCTGTTACAATCTTAAATACGTCTTTTGAAGCACCACGATTGTATTTATTGAGCATTTGTTTGCACCAATTGACGCGAGCGTCTTTTTGAGTTTTTGTCAAATTGTGTGGGATCCAACGAGAACATACCTTTCTCACAGCTAAATGATCATGTAATATTTTATATATGTTGGTGGAACTAATGCCTATGGTTGCCTCAATCTCACAGTATGTCACATGGCGATCTTGCAGCATTAGGTTTTGCACAGCATCAATGTTTTCTTGAACAACAACTGATTTTGGACGACCTTCGCGAATCTCGTCAGTGAGCGAATGGCGGCCACGATTAAATTCGTTATACCAGCGTTTCACAGTGGCAAAGGATGGTGCTTCATCGCCAAACGTGGAAGTAAGTTGATCGATGCACTCTTGTCTTCATAATCCACGTCGAAAATCGTAAAAAATCATCGCACGAAAATGTTCACGAGTTAATTCCATTTTATTGTTGTCGCGCAATCTCCAAGGCAACATAAACAACTCAAATGAAGCTATTGACAAAACATTTGAAGTGCGTTATGGTCAATAATGCCAGACGATTCCGTGCAAAAGTCAAATCGCGCCTAACTTCAATCAGTGTTGCCAAGGCTCAAAATATAAATAGTGACCCTCGTATGTGCGAAAACTGTGAGAATATATGCTGGGTACGTTTCCAAAGACTCATATGTATATTCACTAAAACCAATGCTACAGTTTGTCTTGGGAAACTGTGGAACAAAGCCGCACATAACGGTAGAAAAGAGGAGAAAGCAAATGGGCGTAACAAAACAGTGCGCGCTGCTCACGCGGTCATTGGTCGAGCTCTCTCGAGTCAGTACTTGCGCAGAGGACGTGTATTTGATCGCTTGCTCCACAGATTCCCGAGACAGAGTGTACACAGTGGCAGTGATTAGGGGGGCGAGGGGACAACTGCCCCCCACACTTTTCGGCACTTTTGCCCCCGCACTATGCTAAACCTTATATACAAATGGAAATATACTGTCTTTGCCCGCAGTTTTGGCATCTTGCACCCTCCCCCTGGTTTCGGAACCCAATAGCCGCCACTGAGTGTACACATAATGTTATGTTCCTAATGTTTACTTTACCGTCATATAGGTGATGTACATGTACTACTTGCTTGGTTACCGCCTCATGGACAGAAGCATCCCTGTGTGTCGCAAACACGTCATCGCCGAGAACACTTACATCCTTGCTCTTGACGGAGACATCGACTTCCAGCCGGACGCGGTGAGGAAATTGGTTGACTTGATGGCGAAGAATAAGGACCTGGGAGCTGCCTGCGGAAGAATACACCCTGTTGGATCAGGTACTATTTGTGGCACCCTTTGAAACGTTGGCGTGCCCAATGAAAGCTTGGTGGAGGTAATACCCACACTTTGGTCAAGTACTCCTTTAAAAAAAGGCAATTCTACTGCTGACTGGTGGCCTTCAGGCGCAGGCGTGAAGCTCGCACCGCACACAGTGCTCGCTGGCCTTCACTATGTGCAAGCGAGTTGATTTTGGTTTCAGATTACTACGTTCTATAGACCAACATATTATACATTAGAGTCAATGCTGGGCCAAAATAAAATCGTCGGTCATGAATTCATTGCAATAAGATGCAATAATAAGAGTGCAACTGGTAAAAAATAAATTTAACCATGGTTATCTTACTTAAATGAATTTTAACTATGATACCTCATTCAATTCTTGTTTTCACCACTAACATTATATTTAACTTACTCATTTGTTAAACTAAGTAGTTTCACCTACAGGCATTTCATAAAATTAGTTTTAACTGTCGTTACAATTATGGGCGTAACTTGGGACTAACTTTCAAGGGGCACAGTCGAACCTGGGGCTTAAATGTGGGAGGGGAGAATCGAACATTTTTCTACACCTTAAAAATATCATCCAGGATAAATTTTCTAACTGTTACATTTGTGAAATCATAAAAATTACTCATTACTTTCCTCCTACGTCTACATTTTAATAAACATGAACATTTAGGAGGGGCAGTAGAATGACAGCATTTTGTTCCTACGCGTCAGCAAAAATTTGATGCGCCTGGTGTTACGTTACATCCGGTTGTAGCGGGCCACGAGTGATTTTATTGTTGAGTCAGCAGAACGTGTCTGATCACCTTGAAGACATCGGAAGCGGTGGGGGGAGGGGGGTCAATGGGTTTGTCACGTTGTTTCTTGATGTATGCTAAACTAACACGTGCGTATGTTTGTGTGTGTGTGGAGGAAATGCGCGCGCAACCATTGCGTATGATTCAAAGACATGAAGAAATGATTTAAAGATGGCGCCGAAGGTGCTTTACCCCCGAAAGTTTAGCGGCTAAGGTTATTGCTCTGTAAAACAAGAGGCGTCGAGGGTTCGATTCCTGGTAGAGTCAATATTGATTGGTTGATAGATTGAGTTAGTTTTTTTAAGTCTGTTTTATGCACGGCAAAACTAATCAGGATTGGAGCTACAGTTGAAAAGTGGTGATTCGGACCACTATGTGCCTCCACCGAGTATCGAACCTGGGACCCGTTGATTACAAGGCGACGATGTCAATATTGAATGGTCTCGATTAGCCTGTGTGTAAATAAAGGCAACAAAATGGTTGAGTTCGAAAATCGAGTTGGGTTAGTGGTTAATGTTGTCACCTGGCAATGAAGAGGTCGCGGGTTCGATTCTCTAGGTAGTTAAATTAGGCCAATTGTTTTGTCCCGCCATTATAGGTCCCGATTAGTCCATCTGTGCATAAATAGTATTTGAATAAAATCAAAATGGCGGCCGCGTTTTGTGTTTAGCGGCGGCGGCGACCGGGGGCGCGGGGCGGCGCGGGGTGGCGCGGCGCGGCGCGGCGCGGGGGGTGTTTTTTATTCCGCGAGATGTTTTAACCAAGTGGTTGAGGGTTCGATTCCCAATGTTGGTGAAAATTGGATATTCAATTGTATTTGTTTAAAAGTTCCGATTAGCTTTTTGTGCACAAAGAGAAAATGAACTAATTGGAAATAGGATGTTTATGCTGTAATGAAAAGGTCCCCGGGTTCGATTCACAATGTCAAATTGGCAGATAATGATGTTGTTTAAAAATAAAAAACAAGTGTGTTGAGTCCCCATTAGTATTTATGCAGGAACAGATATTAAAAATCAAAACAAAATGACTGTGACTGGTGTTTAGTATTCGAAAGGTTCCAGGTTCGAGTTCCTAGTTTTAATTTTTTTTTTTTAGTTTACAGAATTAGTCCCCATTTATTGCGTTTTGGCGAACACGTTCTCCCCCTTTGTGGCATTTGGACATGTTGGAGATATACATAGAAATTGTTGTCAAAGTGGCTAATAATGATTTTCTGTTTAAATAAAAAAGAAGTGTGTTATCAGTCCCGATTAGCACGAACAGATTTTCAAAAAGCAAAACAAAATAGCTGATATTGTTGTTTAGTATTCAAAAGGTTTTGGGGTCCAATGCTGGCAAATTTGCAGAATAACATTGATTTGTTTAAAAAGTGAGTTACTATTCCCGATTATTTTTGATACACAAATAGAAAATGGGGTGATTTTGGAGTTTTGCAACCAAGGGGCTAATGTTGGCGTTTTTTTAACGCAGTCCCGATTAACCGTAATGCATAAAGCTGTTTCAACGAATATCGAACCTGGAACCTTTTGATTACAATGCAAAGACTTTACCACTAATGTATGCTATGTTTTAAAACCAAAAATAAATAATAGTATCGAATTTTTTAAAAAATGCGTTACCAGTCTCGATTAGCCATTATGCACAAACAGATGTGTTTTGAAACCAAAGGGGGGAGGTCGAGGGTTCGATTACAACTGGGTATGTGTGTTGAGGAAACTAAAGGTAAACAGGCATGGAAAGTTTTTATTCGCCATCTCAAAATAAGTTTTTGGGCTTGGTACAGGGAGCTTTTTGTAGAAAGCCCCACAACGACATCAACGTGGCTACCATCTGTGGGGGCCTCTTTTTTTTTTAAGTTGGAGAGGGGCACAAAGCCGTTTGTACCATACAACGTTGCACCGAAGAACCAACTTGTCAACTAGTCACTCACTCCATCATTAAAGTGCACAACATAATATCAGATTTGCACTGATAATAAGCAAAAAATTATAGCGGCTGCATAATTATATTTCAATGACAGCAAATGGTTTCAAATGAATGGTTTTCACTTTTATTTTTACTAAGTAACAGATTTTGTAATGAAAAGCTTTAACATTTGCATATAATATGAGATTTGTTTTGGTATCCAGTTTGTATGTTGACCAAATCACAGATATACTATTACTAAGGATAGCATTAACTTAATCTAATAAAAATATATTCCACTGCATTACAAAATTAACTCATTCTGTTTTCTGTTGTTTGAATCCATATGGTAAAGTCTCGAAACTTGATGCACATCTTTTTCTCTTGGTATATACCACCTGAAAAACCCTTATTTCCGGCTTACTAACAACGGAATGTGTTTTTGTGCGTACGATTTTGTTCGAGTTGAGTAAAGTTAAAGAGGAGGTGTTGTTGAGAATAGCATTGGTGAGTGATTCGAAATTGATTGTGCTGCTGTTTTTATGGTTTAGACATATGCCTTTCACCTTGCAAACAGTAGTAACATTAGTATTGTCTGGATTTACTACCTCAAATGCATAACTTTTCGGCCCACTGGATGAAAATGCTCTGATATAAGCATTTTTCCCATAGAGTTCTAGTTCATTTGTCAACTCCCCTAGGTAGTCTCCAACAGGCAGATCAACATCACCTGGCCTTTGAATATAAATAACACTATCGGTATCATAGTACAATACATTTTCACCTAATGTATCCAAATATTCATAAGGCTCTAATCGTGCATGTGTTGTAGTGTATGCTGCAATAACTACATTTACAGTCGATAATGGAAGTGCAGATTCTTCGAGATATTGCCAGTGAACAATCAACATATCTTCATTTATAGGTATAACTTGATGTACTTCAACATTGGGACTTTCTAGTTTATCGAAAAAATCCTTAGGATTGTTGATAATACTAACTTGACCAGGGTTTTCTCTCTGTCCAAATTTACCCCAAAATGAATTCAGCATAAGTTTTGCTAAGCTTCGTAATCCAGGATTAGCACATATTCTGTTTTCATCCAACAACACACCCTCCTTTTCAAAATAGTCAGCTATGTATTTTTTTTTTGGATTCTTCATCAATACACCACAATGGCCAGCCGCTTGCTTCAACTTTTGCTTTGAGAAATGTATTGATGTACTCTGCAAAAACACCACCTGATTTTTTTGCAGGATCATATTGTTCAACATTATATTCCCATACCTCATGTAATTCTAAAATTTTGTATTTCTTTTGAACTGCCTTCTGAACTTCATCCACAACCCAGGTTCCAGTTATAGCTCTTTCCCCAGCAGTATGGTTACATTCCGCCTGGTTTATTTCATCGGCACAAGTTCTACATAGAGGGAAAGTTAATTTTGAATTGGTTCGATATGGTAACACAGGATGGTACAGATCTCTCGGTGGAAGTATTGTTGCTTTGACAAGTCCTTCAAAAGAATAAATATCGGGGCATTCTTCCCCCACATAAATTTTCACCGGATGGCCAACTGGAAACTTTTTAACTTTGCAACAATAAGGGTACAGGCTACATACATCCTTATATTGAATTGTTTCATTTTCTTTCACAGTGTAATGTAGTTTGGTAGCATTAGTTCTACCACCATAAAACGCCTCCCGGGGAATTATGGGGGCTTTAATTGATAACGGATGTTTTTCAACATAATGTTTCATGGTTTTGTTATTTCTCAACTGCTGGTGAAATTCGCACCCCCACATCTCATGGACAATGTAGTTAAGTGCTTTTAATCTGGTAATTTTATTTTCTGTTCTTTCGTACCGAAAAGACAAAGTATCATATGGGTCATCATGAAGAGGTTCTGTACGTGAAGTAGGGAAACATTTGACACAACCATGTGTTCTGCATCCTTGATATTCAAATACATGCTCTTGCCCCTTTTGATCTTTAAAATATCCATCTACTTTCAAATTTCCTCCAACTTTTACTTCTGGTCCTCTGGCTGCATGTTGGATTTCGATTTTATGTTTTTTTTCCTCCCATACCAACCATTGAATAGCCTCTATAGACTGAATATCACACCATCTGTATCCGTTTTTAGGAATAATTCCTATATGTTCTGCTTTCAAAAATCTTTTACGGAATACTTTATTACAAGCTGAAGCGATGGTGATGGCTTCCAATAATGGGTTCACTGTTGTTTCTTTTTCAAAAGTGGTCATGAATTTCAAACAGGCAGCACGTAGTACATTAACATCTTCTACACAGTATTTTCTCAACTCCTTCTGCATATCGAAAACTACCCCTGTTTTCTGTTGTTCACTATGCCATTCCAAAAAACTGGTTCTCTGATTCTCCATCATAGAATCAACAGCGTAAAATTCAGTACCAGGGATACATCCGACATATTCTTTATTTTTCAAAGTATTAAAAAAATGAGGAAAATACCCTTTGGACATTGGGAGATCAAATGCTTTCGGTAATTTGTTGAGCGCCATTGGAATAAAGTTGAGAGAATCTATGAAATGGATATTGTGCATCTTCAAAGATAATATTTTGGCTCCATTCATGATCACAGACGGTGTCCATTTCATTTTTTCGATCATAGTTTGCAGTACAAAGTGCGAATCATACCCTCTACTATTGTGTGCAATACACACAATATTGTTAATTTTGGTGCGGTGAGCTGAAACAAATTGCAGAAAATTGTAAACAGGTTCTGTACTATCAAAAATGTGCTGTCTTTTTCCGCATACACTGCACCATTGAGACATATCTTTGTTCTCAATGCAATTATAGCATACATTTTGGCACACCAAAAGATTTGGAATATGCAGAAATTTGTTTTCAGTGCCTTCTAGTTTTGTGTCCTGCCTCGATTCAATATCGTAGAAAACAAGCATTGCTTTTTTTGATATAAGAGAAGATATTTGTTTGCCATAAATTTTTTGGATGTGACATAGATGTTCAGATGGTACCATATTTTTACAGCTGACACAGAATTTCTCTCCACATATATGAGGATTTCTGTTTGTACGGATAGCATACGCTTTCAGGCATTTTTCACAACATTTTACTGTCTGACAAAGAGAGTTTTTTCTATTGTAACATGTTTTATGATTATTGTAACATTTTTGACCATAGAAAAATCTGTTACAATCAGTGCACTTTATTTTGGTTTCTGAAACAGTACATTTGGGCTTTTGTTGGCATTGTGAACAAACAGCTGTACAGGATCCTAGATGTCTAGAAACATGATCATATTTTTTGTGGCAAGTTTCACAATAGAAATTAGCGGAGAATGCAGCTGTAAGAGATGTTATAACATTAAAATGGTTGTTTATGTACACCAAATTTAAAGTTTCGCGCCTAGGTAATAAAGGACCTTCATATATCACATCACTCCCGGAACCATTATATACGGTAATCTTGAAATCAGATAAATAGTCCTGAAATTTTTGAATTTCGGTAGTTCCTCCACCCACCATTCAAATTTTCCCCAGCTTCTCTGCACAGTTTATCCACTTCTTCTTCCATAACACATTTATGTTGTCTAACATACTGATAACGTTTTTTAGGTTCATTTTTGTAAACATTAATACCTCTTGCCACAACCAACGCATAAGCCAAACACCTGCTATCGGAATTTTTAATAGTTATAATTCCTTTTTTTAGTTTACAGAATTGTTCCCCATTCATTGCATTTTGGCGAACACGTCCTCCCCCTCGTGGCATTTGGACATGATGGAGATATACATAGAAATTGTTGTCAGAAAGAAATGTTGTATTGCTCTGCAATACTTTTTCCAATGCTGCCCACAATATCTCCATATTTACCGCCTGTGCTTCCCGAAAAGATAACCAAAAAGGGCGATCAGGGTGATCTTCATTTCTGATAGTAATACCAACTTGGTGTACATAAACAACCATTTTAATGTTATAACATCTCTTACAGCTGCATTCTCCGCTAATTTCTATTGTGAAACTTGCCATAAAAAATATGATCATGTTTCTAGACATCTAGGATCCTGTACAGCTGTTTGTTCACAATGCCAACAAAAGCCCAAATGTACTGTTTCAGAAACCAAAATAAAGTGCACTGATTGTAACAGATTTTTCTATGGTCAAAAATGTTACAATAATCATAAAACATGTTACAATAGAAAAAACTCTCTTTGTCAGACAGTAAAATGTTGTGAAAAATGCCTGAAAGCGTATGCTATCCGTACAAACAGAAATCCTCATATATGTGGAGAGAAATTCTGTGTCAGCTGTAAAAATATGGTACCATCTGAACATCTATGTCACATCCAAAAAATTTATGGCAAACAAATATCTTCTCTTATATCAAAAAAAGCAATGCTTGTTTTCTACGATATTGAATCGAGGCAGGACACAAAACTAGAAGGCACTGAAAACAAATTTCTGCATATTCCAAATCTTTTGGTGTGCCAAAATGTATGCTATAATTGCATTGAGAACAAAGATATGTCTCAATGGTGCAGTGTATGCGGAAAAAGACAGCACATTTTTGATAGTACAGAACCTGTTTACAATTTTCTGCAATTTGTTTCAGCTCACCGCACCAAAATTAACAATATTGTGTGTATTGCACACAATAGTAGAGGGTATGATTCGCACTTTGTACTGCAAACTATGATCGAAAAAATGAAATGGACACCGTCTGTGATCATGAATGGAGCCAAAATATTATCTTTGAAGATGCACAATATCCATTTCATAGATTCTCTCAACTTTATTCCAATGGCGCTCAACAAATTACCGAAAGCATTTGATCTCCCAATGTCCAAAGGGTATTTTCCTCATTTTTTTAATACTTTGAAAAATAAAGAATATGTCGGATGTATCCCTGGTACTGAATTTTACGCTGTTGATTCTATGATGGAGAATCAGAGAACCAGTTTTTTGGAATGGCATAGTGAACAACAGAAAGCAGGGGTAGTTTTCGATATGCAGAAGGAGTTGAGAAAATACTGTGTAGAAGATGTTAATGTACTACGTGCTGCCTGTTTGAAATTCATGACCACTTTTGAAAAAGAAACAACAGTGAACCCATTATTGGAAGCCATCACCATCGCTTCAGCTTGTAATAAAGTATTCCGTAAAAGATTTTTGAAAGCAGAACATATAGGAATTATTCCTAAAAACGGATACAGATGGTGTGATATTCAGTCTATAGAGGCTATTCAATGGTTGGTATGGGAGGAAAAAAAACATAAAATCGAAATCCAACATGCAGCCAGAGGACCAGAAGTAAAAGTTGGAGGAAATTTGAAAGTAGATGGATATTTTAAAGATCAAAAGGGGCAAGAGCATGTATTTGAATATCAAGGATGCAGAACACATGGTTGTGTCAAATGTTTCCCTACTTCACGTACAGAACCTCTTCATGATGACCCATATGATACTTTGTCTTTTCGGTACGAAAGAACAGAAAATAAAATTACCAGATTAAAAGCACTTAACTACATTGTCCATGAGATGTGGGGGTGCGAATTTCACCAGCAGTTGAGAAATAACAAAACCATGAAACATTATGTTGAAAAACATCCGTTATCAATTAAAGCCCCCATAATTCCCCGGGAGGCGTTTTATGGTGGTAGAACTAATGCTACCAAACTACATTACACTGTGAAAGAAAATGAAACAATTCAATATAAGGATGTATGTAGCCTGTACCCTTATTGTTGCAAAGTTAAAAAGTTTCCAGTTGGCCATCCGGTGAAAATTTATGTGGGGGAAGAATGCCCCGATATTTATTCTTTTGAAGGACTTGTCAAAGCAACAATACTTCCACCGAGAGATCTGTACCATCCTGTGTTACCATATCGAACCAATTCAAAATTAACTTTCCCTCTATGTAGAACTTGTGCCGATGAAATAAACCAGGCGGAATGTAACCATACTGCTGGGGAAAGAGCTATAACTGGAACCTGGGTTGTGGATGAAGTTCAGAAGGCAGTTCAAAAGAAATACAAAATTTTAGAATTACATGAGGTATGGGAATATAATGTTGAACAATATGATCCTGCAAAAAAATCAGGTGGTGTTTTTGCAGAGTACATCAATACATTTCTCAAAGCAAAAGTTGAAGCAAGCGGCTGGCCATTGTGGTGTATTGATGAAGAATCCAAAAAAAAATACATAGCTGACTATTTTGAAAAGGAGGGTGTGTTGTTGGATGAAAACAGAATATGTGCTAATCCTGGATTACGAAGCTTAGCAAAACTTATGCTGAATTCATTTTGGGGTAAATTTGGACAGAGAGAAAACCCTGGTCAAGTTAGTATTATCAACAATCCTAAGGATTTTTTCGATAAACTAGAAAGTCCCAATGTTGAAGTACATCAAGTTATACCTATAAATGAAGATATGTTGATTGTTCACTGGCAATATCTCGAAGAATCTGCACTTCCATTATCGACTGTAAATGTAGTTATTGCAGCATACACTACAACACATGCACGATTAGAGCCTTATGAATATTTGGATACATTAGGTGAAAATGTATTGTACTATGATACCGATAGTGTTATTTATATTCAAAGGCCAGGTGATGTTGATCTGCCTGTTGGAGACTACCTAGGGGAGTTGACAAATGAACTAGAACTCTATGGGAAAAATGCTTATATCAGAGCATTTTCATCCAGTGGGCCGAAAAGTTATGCATTTGAGGTAGTAAATCCAGACAATACTAATGTTACTACTGTTTGCAAGGTGAAAGGCATATGTCTAAACCATAAAAACAGCAGCACAATCAATTTCGAATCACTCACCAATGCTATTCTCAACAACACCTCCTCTTTAACTTTACTCAACTCGAACAAAATCGTACGCACAAAAACACATTCCGTTGTTAGTAAGCCGGAAATAAGGGTTTTTCAGGTGGTATATACCAAGAGAAAATGATGTGCATCAAGTTTCGAGACTTTACCATATGGATTCAAACAACAGAAAACAGAATGAGTTAATTTTGTAATGCAGTGGAATATATTTTTATTAGATTAAGTTCATGCTATCCTTAGTAATAGTATATCTGTGATTTGGTCAACATACAAACTGGATACCAAAACAAATCTCATATTATATGCAAATGTTAAAGCTTTTCATTACAAAATCTGTTACTTAGTAAAAATAAAAGTGAAAACCATTCATTTGAAACCATTTGCTGTCATTGAAATATAATTATGCAGCCGCTATAATTTTTTGCTTATTATCAGTGCAAATCTGATATTATGTTGTGCACTTCAATGATGGAGTGAGTGACTAGTTGACAAGTTGGTTCTTCGGTGCAACGTTGTATGGTACAAACGGCTTTGTGCCCCTCTCCAACTTAAAAAAAAAAGAGGCCCCCACAGATGGTAGCCACGTTGATGTCGTTGTGGGGCTTTCTACAAAAAGCTCCCTGTACCAAGCCCAAAAACTTATTTTGAGATGGCGAATAAAAACTTTCCATGCCTGTTTACCTTTAGTTTCCTCAACACACATACCCAGTTGTAATCGAACCCTCGACCTCCCCCCTTTGGTTTCAAAACACATCTGTTTGTGCATAATGGCTAATCGAGACTGGTAACGCATTTTTTAAAAAATTCGATACTATTATTTATTTTTGGTTTTAAAACATAGCATACATTAGTGGTAAAGTCTTTGCATTGTAATCAAAAGGTTCCAGGTTCGATATTCGTTGAAACAGCTTTATGCATTACGGTTAATCGGGACTGCGTTAAAAAAACGCCAACATTAGCCCCTTGGTTGCAAAACTCCAAAATCACCCCATTTTCTATTTGTGTATCAAAAATAATCGGGAATAGTAACTCACTTTTTAAACAAATCAATGTTATTCTGCAAATTTGCCAGCATTGGACCCCAAAACCTTTTGAATACTAAACAACAATATCAGCTATTTTGTTTTGCTTTTTGAATCTCTGTTCGTGCTAATCGGGACTGATAACACACTTCTTTTTTATTTAAACAGAAAATCATTATTAGCCACTTTGACAACAATTTCTATGTATATCTCCAACATGTCCAAATGCCACAAAGGGGGAGAACGTGTTCGCCAAAACGCAATAAATGGGGACTAATTCTGTAAACTAAAAAAAAAAAAAATTAAAACTAGGAACTCGAACCTGGAACCTTTCGAATACTAAACACCAGTCACAGTCATTTTGTTTTGATTTTTAATATCTGTTCCTGCATAAATACTAATGGGGACTCAACACACTTGTTTTTTATTTTTAAACAACATCATTATCTGCCAATTTGACATTGTGAATCGAACCCGGGGACCTTTTCATTACAGCATAAACATCCTATTTCCAATTAGTTCATTTTCTCTTTGTGCACAAAAAGCTAATCGGAACTTTTAAACAAATACAATTGAATATCCAATTTTCACCAACATTGGGAATCGAACCCTCAACCACTTGGTTAAAACATCTCGCGGAATAAAAAAACACCCCCCGCGCCGCGCCGCGCCACCCCGCGCCGCCCCGCGCCCCCGGTCGCCGCCGCCGCTAAACACAAAACGCGGCCGCCATTTTGATTTTATTCAAATACTATTTATGCACAGATGGACTAATCGGGACCTATAATGGCGGGACAAAACAATTGGCCTAATTTAACTACCTAGAGAATCGAACCCGCGACCTCTTCATTGCCAGGTGACAACATTAACCACTAACCCAACTCGATTTTCGAACTCAACCATTTTGTTGCCTTTATTTACACACAGGCTAATCGAGACCATTCAATATTGACATCGTCGCCTTGTAATCAACGGGTCCCAGGTTCGATACTCGGTGGAGGCACATAGTGGTCCGAATCACCACTTTTCAACTGTAGCTCCAATCCTGATTAGTTTTGCCGTGCATAAAACAGACTTAAAAAAACTAACTCAATCTATCAACCAATCAATATTGACTCTACCAGGAATCGAACCCTCGACGCCTCTTGTTTTACAGAGCAATAACCTTAGCCGCTAAACTTTCGGGGGTAAAGCACCTTCGGCGCCATCTTTAAATCATTTCTTCATGTCTTTGAATCATACGCAATGGTTGCGCGCGCATTTCCTCCACACACACACAAACATACGCACGTGTTAGTTTAGCATACATCAAGAAACAACGTGACAAACCCATTGACCCCCCTCCCCCCACCGCTTCCGATGTCTTCAAGGTGATCAGACACGTTCTGCTGACTCAACAATAAAATCACTCGTGGCCCGCTACAACCGGATGTAACGTAACACCAGGCGCATCAAATTTTTGCTGACGCGTAGGAACAAAATGCTGTCATTCTACTGGGGCAAGTGCCCCTCCCTGCCCCCGCCAAGTTACGCTTACGGTTACAATCAGTTTTACCTATATTACTTTCCTACAGATGGAAATGTACAAGTATAACACAAATAAATTCTATCGTTCTCAGCGGGAGAAAAATTGGTTAATATGTAGAAATACATAATTAGTTACTGAATATTTTTAATGCAGGAAGCTTCACATAATCTGTGTCTATGTCGTATACTATAATTAATTTCTCCCCACTCTTCTCTGTGTATTTAATAAGGTCCCATGGTGTGGTATCAGAAGTTTGAATACGCCATTGGTCATTGGCTCCAGAAAGCCACAGAGCACGTGATTGGCTGCGTCCTGTGTAGCCCCGGCTGCTTCTCGCTGTTCCGAGGAAGCGCTCTGATGGACGACAACGTGATGAGGAGGTACACAACGAAGTCTGAGGAAGCAAGGCACTACGTTCAGTACGATCAAGGTGAGGTTTCTTTCTTACTAGAGTTGATGAGCTCTATCTTGGTTAGTCTGTGCAGCAAGAGAGAGAGAAAAGGAGAGTGAGAGACAAAGAGAGGCAATGATAGAAAGAGACAGAGTAACAGAGAGAGGAGAAAGAATTGACATAAATTGTAATGAGATAGTTATTCAAATACGTACAAAATGTGCTTTATTTTTGTTACCAAAACAATGGATTACCAAATTTTCTTTTAAGTGCTGAAACGTGAATTTCCCCTGTTGTTCCTAAAGACAGATTTACTGAAACTGTATTCAATATTGCATGAAGTAATGGAATTAAATATAAAATATACAAGGGTCGTTCAAGGTTGACCGGGATTTTCGTACGTAAAAAATCGATGAATCGCCGGATCATGATGAAACGTGCGGGTGACGTAATGTATTCCTTCGCGAGTAACTATCGCCCAGCATGACGTATTTCGCGCATGCGCAGGAGTTGCAGCGAACATGGCGGCAAGCAGTGTGTCTGTGGCTGTGGAGCAGCGGTGTGTAATCAAATTTCTCGTGAAGGAGAAAGTGAAACCAGCTGAGATTTTCAGACGATTGCAAGCACAGTATGGTGAACAAACGATGTCGCGGGCAAGAGTGTACGAATGGTGTGAGTAGTTTCGCGAAGGACGGGAGCTGGTGACAAATGAAACGCATGGACACATTCGCCCGACTGCAGTCACACCAGTGAATATCGCACGTGTTGAGCAAATGATTCTTGAGAACCGGCGAGTAACAGTGCGGGATATTGCTGCCGAGGTGAATATCAGTGTCGGGAGTGTTGAGACAATCATTCACGACCACTTACGCTTCCGCAAAATCTGTGCAAGGTGGGTTCCCCGCCAGCTGACATTCGATCAGAAGTGGACACGCAGGACGGTCTGTGAACAGTTTCTGAATCGGTTTCGAGCAGAAGGTGATGAATTGTTGCAATCCATCATCACGTGTGATGAAACATGGTTGCACAATTCAACCCCAGAGACCAAAAGACGCAGCATGGAGAGGCGGCATAAAGGTTCCCCGCCCCCCAAGAAAAGCAAAACGCAGCCGTCCGCTGGAAAGATCATGGCAAGTGGCTTCTGGGACATGAAGGGCGTTATCCATGTGGATTTTCTGGACAAAGGGAGCACGATTAATGCCCAGTATTACTCCACATTGTTGAGTGGTGCTGTACGAAAGTCCATTCGCAAGAAAAGACCTGGGATGTTGTCTGGAAATGTCATTCTTCTCCATGACAATGCCCGCCCTCACACGGCCAATGTGACAACAACAACTCTGGCCGACATGCGCTGGGAAGTTCTGCCCCACCCCCCCCCCTACAGTCCGGATTTAGCCCCCAGTGATTATCATTTGTTTACACCCCTTAAAGACCATCTGGGAGGGAAGAAATTCACGACAGACGAAGCACTGCGGAGCGATGTCCTCCAGTGGCTACGACAACAACCAAGTTCTTTCTACGCCAAAGGATTTCGAGAGCTGCCAGAACGATGGCAACGGTGCCTCGGCGCGCACGGAGAATACTTTTAAAAACTGACATAGTTTGGTGTTTCTTCTGCTACCTATTTCCTCTGCAGAAATAAAAGTCCCGGTCAACCTTGAACGACCCTTGTACAATGGACTTCACCGCGAAAGCTTGAGCATGCTTTCTATATTGTTGACGAAAATGTTAGAATAACAAATGCATTGTCTATTGTCAATATTTAAAATAAACAGAGCGTGCAAAATGAACAATATACAGATGAACGGAAAATCCCTATGATATTTAAAACAAGAATAGCATGAATATGAAATAAATGTCGGAAAATGCTTGAAAATATGCTAATTATGTATATAATTAATAACAAAAATTTGTGCTAAAATCTGACATGTAAAAATATGGAAAATTAGAATTGCATTTTTCGACTTTACGTACTACGATTCGCAACGATAATAAGATCATTCTACTATTTAAACAAACCCTTGTTCTCAAAAGTATTATTAATTTAACGACTTATTTCTGTAGCAGTTTAGTATTCAAAACAGACACTGACATTTGTTCTAGCTTGCTTTTGGACCTGGCGTCCATTTTCTATTATCCACGTGCATGCAGTGATTTTAGTGTTTTCAGACATTTATGAAACTCGCTATAAATTCTAAACGTAATGATTGAAAAAACATTTTCTGTCATAAATTATACGTGAACAAGTCGTCATCTTGATATTTAAGTTTAATTCATATGTGCTATGGTTAAGAAAACATATATTCTGAACAGTGGCGGCGATTAGGGGCCCGAGGGGGGCAGTTGCCCTTCCCCCACTTCTTGCCACTTTGCCCTCGCACTATGCTATTATGTCCCCCCCCCCCCCAGTTTTGGCTCCTTGCTACCCCAATTTTGGAACCCAATCGTCGCCACTGATTCTGAACATTTATTTGTTGCATAATTTGTACATAATTTCAGATGTTAATATTGAGAATTCAACTGCACTGCAGTCTGTCATTCTTTGCGTACTTTTCACTCATAATTTGGATACGAAAGCATGTGTAGGAGGAATGTTAAGGATCTCATCACGACAAGGTTCTGTAATACTACAGAACATACTCGTATGTTTCTTTAACACATTCCCTTTTCTCGCCTCGCCCACGCGCAACTATCTGTACAATTCTGAAAGATATTTTGTACTCATACCTCACATACCAAGCACGTACACTGAACGTAACGAAAACAGTAGAGGAGTACAACAAAAGTCCAATATGTAAGATAGAATCAAATATACTGGATATATTGTAGCCACTGTCGTACGCAAGGGGGAGCTGATGGGGCTACAGCCCCAATCGAAATTTTGAGAAAACATAAACAAAAAATGATAATGCAGCCCGTCCTTAAAATGACACCAGATCACCATTTTCGTCTTAGAACAACTTTTAAATAGCAAGTTAAAAATGATAGTTAGTAAATATTGGTGTCTGGCTCCTTCCTAGAACGCAGCTGTACAGTAGCTATTCACTTTTACAATTACAGCCCCTCCGAAAATAAATCCTGCGTAATCTAGTAGCAGTCAAATAATTCATGAACAGAGTGCATTTCCATTTTAGCTTATTCTATCACCATGCCCTATTTCTAGTAATCATAGTAACTTCGTCTATGCTGACAAAGACTCAAAGGTGTGAAAGGGGAGTATGCTAACTTTTACCTAAGAACTGTCAGCCTAATGACTTTTATTTCAAAATATTGTTGAATGTCAACTGAATTCTCAGAAAGGCTAACTGTGATTGACATTACAGTTTAAAGTGGTGTCCGAGTAACAGTGCAATATGATTTCACCGGGAATCAAACCTTGACATTTTGATTACAATGCCACAGCATTACCATAAGCCATCTGGGAAGCCCACATTGTGCTTTCTGATGATATTTTGGCAATATAATATTTTTAATACATCTTTGTATGGCCGAGTTGAGATAGATGAATAACCATGAATTAACTAAATGTAAATAAATTTTGCTTCACTTCTAAATTAATGTTAAGGTGTGCATATGTAATATATAATATTTCGTTATGTGGTAAATATAATAATATGGCGAGGGTGCAAAATGAGGGTGCAAAATGACAGACAAAGTAAGAAATAAAACTTGATTGGAAAGTATTGGTGAAAGAAGAACAATGATGGATGTGATGAAGAAAAGGAAAATGAATTCACAGGGGCACTGGCTAAGAAGAGACTGCCTGCTGAAAGACTTACGGAAGGAATAGTAAACTGGAACTGGATAAGGATTCAATGAAGAATAAAATATCAAATTATGGATGATATTAAATTAACTGGATCGCATAAGTTGCAATTTCAAAAAACCTGGAGGTTGCAGTGGAGAACCTGCTTAGTAAGGCAGAGAACGATGAATAAATGAATAATTATATAAATGCTGGGACGTTACGTGATATATAACTTAAGCTATGATTGCAATCAATTGATGTTGAAGAAGTTACAAGGATATTAAGAAATTTGTGTCCAATTTTAGATAAGGTATGGAGTCATATTTAATGCCCAGCATTTGACCTGCTTTAGTTATCGAAAAGTAACTCTTTACATCCAGAAACAGATATCTAATGCATGACCTTGGATGTGCTGCATCTTCGTGTTTTTAGTTTTGAAGTTACCGATGGGAACTTGTATTATATTTTATATATAAAACTGTAACCTTCAATTCAAGATAGCAGGGTATGAAATCAACTATATATCACTCAGGCAGAAAGTTTCAGGAAAGGATGAAAAAATATTGTTGGTTATCTCAGCAAAGATGGGAGGGTTAACCATTCAGCTACGTGGGAGCTTGTGTTATTGGTAATTGTTTTGGTTATAATCAAGTATCTTATCATTCTTCATCTGTGGCGTCTTCCAAAACCATTTCTGCTTCCCAAGGGAGGCCCATTCGTAAATGAAATACCCATCTTCGGTGGCGTAGTGATAAGCCTGTCGCATTGTAATCAAGAGATCCAGGGTCCGATCACCAGTGGAGGCATATTGCACAGTAGTTAGGATCCCACTTTTTTTAGCCGGCGGAGTGGCTAGCACATTGCGCTACGACGCCAAAGGTCCCTGGTTCGAATCCCGGTATGGGCAGGATGTTTGTGAGCGTCCATTCATCAATTTCATCATGTCTTTACTCATCCCCATCTTCGCAAATTATTCAAGAGTGGCACAAAAGGCGAAGTAAAATGAAGAAAAAGAAAGGAAGAAAGAGAGTGGGCACAAACACACGCTGCGATCGTGTTTTCCCCTCCATGTACTCACTTCCCCCTTCGCGCATTTATTGGTCGAACCCTCTCGAGTAACTACTTGCGCAAAAATTGTTTTCGTTAACATGCCACAGAGATTCGATGGACAAAGTGTAGATTAAACCCTTGGACTGAAAACTTCCTCCAAAGGTGATGTCCCAACTCCGGAGGTCTGAATTCAGGAACTGTGACGAAAGGTCACAATTCAGGAACCGATATTTTCACGTGGAATGTTCCCAACTCAGGAATCGGTATTTTCACGTGGAATGTTCCCAGCTCCGAAACCGGTTATTTCACGTGGAATGTTCCAACTCAGGAACCGGTATTTTCACATGGAATGTTCCCAACTCAGGAACCGGTATTTTCACGTGGAATGTTTCCAACTCAGGAACCGATATTTTCACGTGGAATGTTCCCAACTCAGAAACCGGTATTTTCACGTGGAATGTTACCAACTCAGGATCCGATATAGTAGTATAGAAATACGATAGTGGATGTTTGTGCCCTCGGGCGTTTAATATTCGCAATTCATTTGCACGGGTGTTAATTAATTTGCACGGGTTTTAATTAATTTGCACGTATTTAGAATTTATTTGCATGTACTTAGAATACTTTACATTTATGTATTTGCATGTTTATAACTTTTTATGAATATATAATTATTTATTTTATGAAAAATATGTATATAGAAGGTAATTAGAGGTACTAAACGCTATGCATATGTTTTTATATTCATTACTGCAAAGTATGTAATGTATCAATCGATAATATTAATGTTTATAATATTGAAAATAAGAGTTTATGGTTTATGAACCGCTATGAACGGTGGTAATGATACGAAAGAAGACGGTCCCGGTACTCGAACCCGAGATATGTAATATTATTAATTAGCACTATGTAATAATGTATGTTATTATGGTATGAAACACGATGGTTTCACACGCTAGACAGAATACTGTCTCAGAATTTCGACTCGGCTCTGATGCCAGACAGAGAATGAATTAATATTCAGCGCAGGTAGACGAGAAAGGAATTTGGGAGATGTGCGGTCAAGGTCAAATGACGTCACAACGTCAGGACAAAGAAGGAACCCGATTGACCAATCAGAGAACGCGTCGGTAGATTTTCAGAACCGGTTTTTTCAAGGTTAACCAGTACGCAAGAACAGGAGAAAGGTATGCAATGCCGTAGGGCAGGGGAGGGATTCAACCAGACAACAAAGGATGTCTGAGAATGCGCAGCAAGGGTCAAATCTCTGAAGCTTTGCGGTTTCCGCCGCCAATTAATATTCCGCTCAGGTTTGCCTCCAAGGCACAGGACGCTTTAGCGCAGGTTTTTTTTATCTGTACTATGAAGAAGGGAGAGCTATTAGGGACGGGGCCTACAGTTTTCACCATTTGCTTTTATCACGGGGTAACGAACCTAGGACCCTTTGATTATTGATTTAGGTAGTAAATGTATGTTACTGTGTGCTATTTAACTTAATTTTGAGTTTATTTTTTACCAAACTTTGACTTTAAGTCAAACATTTTCACAGCTTATCCTTATTTTTACAAAAATAACACTATTTGTACTATTCAAGCAACATTTTTTATTAAATTTTGGACTCGCAAAGATATTTTTACAACTTTTTAACTTATTATTTTACAACTTTATATTAATTTTTTTACCAAAATAACACTATTTGTACTAATCAGGCAACATTTTTTATTAAATTTTGCACTCACAAAGACATTTTTCAACTTTTAACTTATTATTTTACAACTTTATGTTAATTTTTTACCAAAATAACACTATTTGTACTAATCAGGCAACATTTTTTATTAAATTTTGCACTCACAAAGACATTTTTCAACTTTTAACTTATTATTTTACAACTTTATGTTAATTTTTTACCAAAATAACACTATTTGTACTATTCTGGCAACATTTTTTATTAAATTTTGCACTCACAAAGACATTTTTCAACTTTTAACTTATTATTTACAAGTTTAGGCTTATTTTTATCAAAATAACACAATTCAATCTGTTCAGGAAAGACTTTTAGTCGCATTTTCGACACACAAAGTGTGTGTTCTCAACTTCTATCTGTTTATTTCACAAGTTTAGGCTTATTATTACTCAAATAACACAATTCTATCTGTTCAGGAAAGATTTTTAGTTATATTTTCGACACACAAAGTGTGTGTTCTCAACTTTTATTTGTTTATTTTACAAGTTTAGCCTAATATTTACTCAAATGACACTATTTATATTATTCAGGCACTATTTTTATTACATTTTGGACTCTCAAAGACACACACACACACACACACACACATACACACACACACACACACACAGAGAGAGAGAGAGAGAGAGAGAGAGAGAGAGAGATTTTTTCCAAGTTTAGGTTTCTTTCCACTCAAATAACACAATTTAGATGTGTTTTGAATTATATTTTGGATGCAAAAGTATGTTTTGACAAGTTCTACCCTTTTATTTTACAAGTTTAGGATTTTTATTACTCAAATAACACAATTTAATCCAGTCAGGAAGGATTTGTTATTATATTTTGGATGCACAAAGAGATGTTTTCAACTTTTTTACTGATTTTTTGCAGGGTATGTATTAATTTGTATTTATTTTGTTTCGTATCATATATACATTTACAAATTTTTAATTTAGAGTTTAGTATTTATTTAATTTTTTTTTTCAAAAACACTAAAGAAAAAGTACTTTTAGCTAAAATGTAAGCCACAGAATATATTATTATTATTATTATTATTATTAGGGTTTACTGATTTCCACTATGCTATTTTTGGTTCTGTATTTCTATATGTATTTATTTAGGTCAGGTTACGCCTGCTACGTAGGAAAGTTTGTTTATTTTAGAGTTTGCTGAGTATTTTGTTACTTTTATACTAGGTAAAGTTTTCTAAATATATCAGGAAGGGCTCCATCCATATACTTTTGTTTTTGCTGTTTGGAGATGATGCGATCAGCATCACTCTCCATCTGCTTTTTATTTTATGTACCCAATATTATTTTGAGGCTTAGTGAATTCTAGAGCCTATTTATGCAGGAGAGAGGGCTTGAAAATTTTCATTTCAGATAACCCACAACTATTTGTCAGAGTATTTTAAAGGATATTTTATATTTATTATGTGCTACTAGAATATCAAAGCTTGCTTAATTTTTATGTCTGTAACGCTGTTATTGTATTTCTAGCTAAGCCTTACTGGATAAAGTACACGAAATGTTTATCATTTCGACTATTTACTTTTATACGAGGCCAAATTTTTAGTGTAACGAAAATTATTGTGTGTCTATAAAGACTGAAATCCCTTTACCGAGGGGTCCACAACTGGACGCTTACCAACATTGTTTTTTTTTCTTTTTTAAATATAACCATTTATCAATATATTGACAATTCACAGGACAAGACGAAGTTCACACACGACTGACTATATGAACCATAGGTCCACTTGCTAAACTTTTTTTCTATGCTAGAAGAATAATTTAGCCTTATAGCTTTTTTCAAGGTATTTTGAAGTATAACTGGTTTTTTGGGTGCATCAACACTTGGGTTATTTCCATTTGGTTTATTACACTAGGCTACAATCACTATCTGAACACTGAAATCCTCTGATTGAAACTAAAAGCTTAGGCTGTAACTAGGGATTTAGTATGTATATCGACAATTTATAGGACAACACGAACCTTACAAAGGATTGTAGGTGATGTAGGCCCACACGCCAGAGCTTTGTTAACCTGCAAGAAGCATTTACAGCTAATGCTACGAGGAAATGAGGTTGATTTTTTACTGTTTCACAAGAATGCTACCTTTTATACACCCAATATTTGCTTTTCAAGTAACTTCATGTACCAGAAGTACTTACAGGCCAACTCTAACTAGACTTCGATTTATATAAATGTAGCAAGAACTATATTTCTGAGGAAGTACGCAAAAGCAGATTACCCGATTAAAGTATCTGAAAAACATATTTTTCTATGCAAGTATATTTTTATTGACTGGATTATTTAACAGATCAAACAGGAAGACTGCAAAATCCATTAAATGTAGTTCTATAGTATATGTGGTTTCAGAGATATAAAAAGAACAAATATAAGATTTCGCTTTTTTTTGCTTCTGAGGCTAATCGCGACGCTAAGGGTAAATGGCGAGGAAATGTAACAGTCCCAAAAGTTATGGGCTGCATGTAAGTTAATACCACAGAGATATTACAGTAGGTGTAGGTTCTACCACCAGAACATTTCTATCATAATAATACTGGTTATGCTGTACTGTTAGCTAAAGATGCTGATATTTGAGAAACTTAAAAGCTTATTTGCAAAATTTTAGATAAATAATAATCTGTTAGACTGTAAACATATTTTATATCCATTCTGCACAAGATCCGATGACAAAATTTAAAACTTGTAATCGCCCAGACAGGGACTCGAACCCTGGACAGATAGGTTAAAAGCCTAACGCTATACCAACTAAGCTATCTCGGCACAAGGTATTCTTTTCTTGAAAAGTTAGTTATGTTAAGAAATATAATGAAACATTTGAGAACACTCTTGGTCTGGTTCGACAGACAAGGAGACAACATTTCCAAATTTTTACTGACTGGGTGTATTTTCCCACTATAGAGGCCTTCACTATATGTAATTCGAAACGCTAAAGTTCAGCTAGCTTCCAAAATTGAGGTAAAGATTGTGTTTGGCGAGATTAACAAGTTACAATTATATCCAGTTACGGACAAATAAAGCTAAAACTCTTAGATTTACTGTACTAGCCAAGTTTTAGTAACATTTTCTTCACTTTAGTACAAATACCAAAGAAATAGGTATATTTTATTTATAATTTGACAAAATGTACTAGTATTTAGTTCACAAAGTTAGGTAAAAAACAGTATTTTTTAAAAATATTATTACTGCCTTCAAATTTTATGTTATTTAGCCACTAACAACTGGTTTACACTGTTTGGCATCATTTAAATAGCAAAAGAAAAAAAATATTTGTTTAGTATTTTTACTACTTTATATTTATTTAAGAAAACAATTCTACAGTTTAATTTAATTTTAACAAATTGTTACTAATTTATATATCAAAGTTATGTTATTTAGAGTGTATGAAGGCGTATAAAGTTAATATTTGTACTTATCAGTTCAACTAACAATTATATTTTACACACAAAAGATAATGTTTACAGTTAAATTACTTGAATCAGAGAATAATATTTTACAGTAATTGATTCATTCAGCACTAGTCAATACTTTTATGCATCAGAAAGTTTTCTTAATTTTCTATTACGCATGCTATTTTGGGCTATTCTTAAAATGTATTTCTAGGGCAAACTGGTTTAAATTTCTGCTTATAATGCAAAGTTGACAGTTTTCGCACAATGCATTGTACATTTGTTATATTCTCTACTTACAATCCAAATATTATGCTTATTTAATGTATAACTAACTAACTCTCTAGTTTTCTTAAACCCGAATGTTCATGGCTGCAGCAACACATGCCTTTCATCTGTCCCTGTCCTGAGCAAGATCTATATACTCCTTTCCTTCCCTACCAATTTCCTTTAGGTCCATCTCTACATTATCCCTCCATCTTTGTTTTGGTCTTCCTATTGGTCTTTTACCATCAGGTTTCCCAACAAGAATCCTGTATACTCTTCTTTCCTCTCCCATTTGTACCACATGATCTACACACCTAAGTCTTCTTGATTTAATTATTCTAATAATATCTGGACATGAATACAAATTATGTACTTCTAAATTATGTAACCTTCTCCACTCATCTGTCTCCTTATCTGTTTTAGGCCCAAATATTTTCCTAAGGATTTTATTTTCAAATACTCTCAATTTATGTTCCTTTTTCAATGTAAAGGACCAGGTTTATTTACTGTATTTAACTTTCATTTTTTGTAATTAACAAAAATTAAAAGCTTATACTGTAGTTATTATATCTTTTTCTATCAGCTTATTTTGAAATTAATATTATTAGGTATAGTCTTTGATTTATAACTATATTGCTTTTTTTATCAATTTATCTAAGAGTACACGCAGACAAACACATGTGTACACACTTTTATGTAAATAGATATGCCTTTTTTCAATATTTTAGTATGAAGATTGCACTTTAGCTATTGAAGCAAGGGTAGGAAAGGTAGGATTTCTGAGAATTTGTTGCAGAATTTTGTTGTACAAGTATAGATGAGAACTGAGCTGGGAGACTGTTTTGAACCTTTTCATGAGAGTTTGCATGTGAACTGTATGCAAATTGAGCACTATTGACTGTGCATGCTTCTAAGTTTTGCTTGCTGTTATTTCACATCAACTCTGTGAGACTGTAGACAGTTTTCCCATTTCAAGTAGTTTTTATTGATTGTATTTGTATATGTTTTGGGGACTTAGCAGTTTTATGTTATGAGGCAGTTTGTTGTAGAATATTTTTACCGGATTGTTTTGAGATATTGAGTGTCTGCTGTTTTACTTGTAATTATTTTCCTTCTTGTGTTGTGTATTTGACTATATTTTGTCCAAGTTTGTAGTATTTAGAATAATTGTTATTGACTTGTAGATGTAGGGAGTAATAATCCTTTGCAAGATGCCCTATACTCTAGTCTGAACATTATTCTTAGTGTTCACTTTTGAAGCCTTTGTATTCTGGTAGTATTATTAATGTAGAGGTAAATTAAACTGAAATGTAGGCATTTTTCTGATAAATTATACTCACTTAGTTGTTTCAGCAGGTAGAAGTTGCATGATGGTTTACTGCTGATGATGTTAATTTGCTCTTCTTATGTACTACGTATGATGTAGCTTACTTCAGTAATTGGAATTTTCTACTGAAAAAATGATTGCTTGTCTATTTTATTCCTATGTTGTTGAGTTTGTCCATAAGCAAGCCATGTTTTTACTCTATCCTATGCCTTGGAAGAATCTAGATATATTGTGTTTGCAGTTTTATGTTTCTCTAAGGTTTCAGCTATGTAGTTTATAAACTGTGCTATGGGTGTGACTATTGATTTCTCTCTCTGGATGCCATGTTGGTTTCTGTGTATTCCTCTTGCTGCTTGAATTTGACTTAGGTTGTTTGCTTTTTTCCTTAGATCTTTATTTGTTTATTTGTTCAGTATTTTTTATTTTTTGAATTTTAATTATTTTAATTTTACATTAACTAACATATTTTACTTTAACAACAAAATAATTTACTCAAGTAAAAAAAAACTTCTACTAACAAAAATGTACTATTATAACTTTTAATTTTAGAAAATTGTATTTTTAAAACTTTAACTTTGAAAAATTGATGTTTAATTACTTTAATTTTACATTAACTAACAAATTTTACATTAACAACAAAATAATTTGCCCTAGTATAAAAACTTCTACTAACAAAAATATACTATTAAAACTTTTGATTTTAGAAAATTGTATTTTGAAAATTTCACCTTTGAAAAATTGAATTTTAACACACTTTGACTTTAACAATGTACTTTGAATTTTTATGTAAAAGAATATTAAAAAAATAAAAAATACTGAACAAATAAACAAATAAAGATCTAAGGAAAAAAGCAAACAACCTAAGTCAAATTCAAGCAGCAAGAGGAATACACAGAAACCAACATGGCATCCAGAGAGAGAAATCAATAGTCACACCCATAGCACAGTTTATAAACTACATAGCTGAAACCTTAGAGAAACATAAAACTGCAAACACAATATATCTAGATTCTTCCAAGGCATAGGATAGAGTAAAAACATGGCTTGCTTATGGACAAACTCAACAACATAGGAATAAAATAGACAAGCAATCATTTTTTCAGTAGAAAATTCCAATTACTGAAGTAAGCTACATCATACGTAGTACATAAGAAGAGCAAATTAACATCATCAGCAGTAAACCATCATGCAACTTCTACCTGCTGAAACAACTAAGTGAGTATAATTTATCAGAAAAATGCCTACATTTCAGTTTAATTTACCTCTACATTAATAATACTACCAGAATACAAAGGCTTCAAAAGTGAACACTAAGAATAATGTTCAGACTAGAGTATAGGGCATCTTGCAAAGGATTATTACTCCCTACATCTACAAGTCAATAACAATTATTCTAAATACTACAAACTTGGACAAAATATAGTCAAATACACAACACAAGAAGGAAAATAATTACAAGTAAAACAGCAGACACTCAATATCTCAAAACAATCCGGTAAAAATATTCTACAACAAACTGCCTCATAACATAAAACTGCTAAGTCCCCAAAACATATACAAATACAATCAATAAAAACTACTTGAAATGGGAAAACTGTCTACAGTCTCACAGAGTTGATGTGAAATAACAGCAAGCAAAACTTAGAAGCATGCACAGTCAATAGTGCTCAATTTGCATACAGTTCACATGCAAACTCTCATGAAAAGGTTCAAAACAGTCTCCCAGCTCAGTTCTCATCTATACTTGTACAACAAAATTCTGCAACAAATTCTCAGAAATCCTACCTTTCCTACCCTTGCTTCAATAGCTAAAGTGCAATCTTCATACTAAAATATTGAAAAAAGGCATATCTATTTACATAAAAGTGTGTACACATGTGTTTGTCTGCGTGTACTCTTAGATAAATTGATAAAAAAAGCAATATAGTTATAAATCAAAGACTATACCTAATAATATTAATTTCAAAATAAGCTGATAGAAAAAGATATAATAACTACAGTATAAGCTTTTAATTTTTGTTAATTACAAAAAATGAAAGTTAAATACAGTAAATAAACCTGGTCCTTTACATTGAAAAAGGAACATAAATTGAGAGTATTTGAAAATAAAATCCTTAGGAAAATATTTGGGCCTAAAACAGATAAGGAGACAGATGAGTGGAGAAGGTTACATAATTTAGAAGTACATAATTTGTATTCATGTCCAGATATTATTAGAATAATTAAATCAAGAAGACTTAGGTGTGTAGATCATGTGGTACAAATGGGAGAGGAAAGAAGAGTATACAGGATTCTTGTTGGGAAACCTGATGGTAAAAGACCAATAGGAAGACCAAAACAAAGATGGAGGGATAATGTAGAGATGGACCTAAAGGAAATTGGTAGGGAAGGAAAGGAGTATATAGATCTTGCTCAGGACAGGGACAGATGAAAGGCATGTGTTGCTGCAGCCATGAACATTCGGGTTTAAGAAAACTAGAGAGTTAGTTAGTTATACATTAAATAAGCATAATATTTGGATTGTAAGTAGAGAATATAACAAATGTACAATGCATTGTGCGAAAACTGTCAACTTTGCATTATAAGCAGAAATTTAAACCAGTTTGCCCTAGAAATACATTTTAAGAATAGCCCAAAATAGCATGCGTAATAGAAAATTAAGAAAACTTTCTGATGCATAAAAGTATTGACTAGTGCTGAATGAATCAATTACTGTAAAATATTATTCTCTGATTCAAGTAATTTAACTGTAAACATTATCTTTTGTGTGTAAAATATAATTGTTAGTTGAACTGATAAGTACAAATATTAACTTTATACGCCTTCATACACTCTAAATAACATAACTTTGATATATAAATTAGTAACAATTTGTTAAAATTAAATTAAACTGTAGAATTGTTTTCTTAAATAAATATAAAGTAGTAAAAATACTAAACAAATATTTTTTTTCTTTTGCTATTTAAATGATGCCAAACAGTGTAAACCAGTTGTTAGTGGCTAAATAACATAAAATTTGAAGGCAGTAATAATATTTTTAAAAAATACTGTTTTTTACCTAACTTTGTGAACTAAATACTAGTACATTTTGTCAAATTATAAATAAAATATACCTATTTCTTTGGTATTTGTACTAAAGTGAAGAAAATGTTACTAAAACTTGGCTAGTACAGTAAATCTAAGAGTTTTAGCTTTATTTGTCCGTAACTGGATATAATTGTAACTTGTTAATCTCGCCAAACACAATCTTTACCTCAATTTTGGAAGCTAGCTGAACTTTAGCGTTTCGAATTACATATAGTGAAGGCCTCTATAGTGGGAAAATACACCCAGTCAGTAAAAATTTGGAAATGTTGTCTCCTTGTCTGTCGAACCAGACCAAGAGTGTTCTCAAATGTTTCATTATATTTCTTAACATAACTAACTTTTCAAGAAAAGAATACCTTGTGCCGAGATAGCTTAGTTGGTATAGCGTTAGGCTTTTAACCTATCTGTCCAGGGTTCGAGTCCCTGTCTGGGCGATTACAAGTTTTAAATTTTGTCATCGGATCTTGTGCAGAATGGATATAAAATATGTTTACAGTCTAACAGATTATTATTTATCTAAAATTTTGCAAATAAGCTTTTAAGTTTCTCAAATATCAGCATCTTTAGCTAACAGTACAGCATAACCAGTATTATTATGATAGAAATGTTCTGGTGGTAGAACCTACACCTACTGTAATATCTCTGTGGTATTAACTTACATGCAGCCCATAACTTTTGGGACTGTTACATTTCCTCGCCATTTACCCTTAGCGTCGCGATTAGCCTCAGAAGCAAAAAAAAGCGAAATCTTATATTTGTTCTTTTTATATCTCTGAAACCACATATACTATAGAACTACATTTAATGGATTTTGCAGTCTTCCTGTTTGATCTGTTAAATAATCCAGTCAATAAAAATATACTTGCATAGAAAAATATGTTTTTCAGATACTTTAATCGGGTAATCTGCTTTTGCGTACTTCCTCAGAAATATAGTTCTTGCTACATTTATATAAATCGAAGTCTAGTTAGAGTTGGCCTGTAAGTACTTCTGGTACATGAAGTTACTTGAAAAGCAAATATTGGGTGTATAAAAGGTAGCATTCTTGTGAAACAGTAAAAAATCAACCTCATTTCCTCGTAGCATTAGCTGTAAATGCTTCTTGCAGGTTAACAAAGCTCTGGCGTGTGGGCCTACATCACCTACAATCCTTTGTAAGGTTCGTGTTGTCCTATAAATTGTCGATATACATACTAAATCCCTAGTTACAGCCTAAGCTTTTAGTTTCAATCAGAGGATTTCAGTGTTCAGATAGTGATTGTAGCCTAGTGTAATAAACCAAATGGAAATAACCCAAGTGTTGATGCACCCAAAAAACCAGTTATACTTCAAAATACCTTGAAAAAAGCTATAAGGCTAAATTATTCTTCTAGCATAGAAAAAAAGTTTAGCAAGTGGACCTATGGTTCATATAGTCAGTCGTGTGTGAACTTCGTCTTGTCCTGTGAATTGTCAATATATTGATAAATGGTTATATTTAAAAAAGAAAAAAAAACAATGTTGGTAAGCGTCCAGTTGTGGACCCCTCGGTAAAGGGATTTCAGTCTTTATAGACACACAATAATTTTCGTTACACTAAAAATTTGGCCTCGTATAAAAGTAAATAGTCGAAATGATAAACATTTCGTGTACTTTATCCAGTAAGGCTTAGCTAGAAATACAATAACAGCGTTACAGACATAAAAATTAAGCAAGCTTTGATATTCTAGTAGCACATAATAAATATAAAATATCCTTTAAAATACTCTGACAAATAGTTGTGGGTTATCTGAAATGAAAATTTTCAAGCCCTCTCTCCTGCATAAATAGGCTCTAGAATTCACTAAGCCTCAAAATAATATTGGGTACATAAAATAAAAAGCAGATGGAGAGTGATGCTGATCGCATCATCTCCAAACAGCAAAAACAAAAGTATATGGATGGAGCCCTTCCTGATATATTTAGAAAACTTTACCTAGTATAAAAGTAACAAAATACTCAGCAAACTCTAAAATAAACAAACTTTCCTACGTAGCAGGCGTAACCTGACCTAAATAAATACATATAGAAATACAGAACCAAAAATAGCATAGTGGAAATCAGTAAACCCTAATAATAATAATAATAATAATAATATATTCTGTGGCTTACATTTTAGCTAAAAGTACTTTTTCTTTAGTGTTTTTGAAAAAAAAAATTAAATAAATACTAAACTCTAAATTAAAAATTTGTAAATGTATATATGATACGAAACAAAATAAATACAAATTAATACATACCCTGCAAAAAATCAGTAAAAAAGTTGAAAACATCTCTTTGTGCATCCAAAATATAATAACAAATCCTTCCTGACTGGATTAAATTGTGTTATTTGAGTAATAAAAATCCTAAACTTGTAAAATAAAAGGGTAGAACTTGTCAAAACATACTTTTGCATCCAAAATATAATTCAAAACACATCTAAATTGTGTTATTTGAGTGGAAAGAAACCTAAACTTGGAAAAAATCTCTCTCTCTCTCTCTCTCTCTCTCTCTCTCTCTGTGTGTGTGTGTGTGTGTGTATGTGTGTGTGTGTGTGTGTGTGTGTCTTTGAGAGTCCAAAATGTAATAAAAATAGTGCCTGAATAATATAAATAGTGTCATTTGAGTAAATATTAGGCTAAACTTGTAAAATAAACAAATAAAAGTTGAGAACACACACTTTGTGTGTCGAAAATATAACTAAAAATCTTTCCTGAACAGATAGAATTGTGTTATTTGAGTAATAATAAGCCTAAACTTGTGAAATAAACAGATAGAAGTTGAGAACACACACTTTGTGTGTCGAAAATGCGACTAAAAGTCTTTCCTGAACAGATTGAATTGTGTTATTTTGATAAAAATAAGCCTAAACTTGTAAATAATAAGTTAAAAGTTGAAAAATGTCTTTGTGAGTGCAAAATTTAATAAAAAATGTTGCCAGAATAGTACAAATAGTGTTATTTTGGTAAAAAATTAACATAAAGTTGTAAAATAATAAGTTAAAAGTTGAAAAATGTCTTTGTGAGTGCAAAATTTAATAAAAAATGTTGCCTGATTAGTACAAATAGTGTTATTTTGGTAAAAAATTAACATAAAGTTGTAAAATAATAAGTTAAAAGTTGAAAAATGTCTTTGTGAGTGCAAAATTTAATAAAAAATGTTGCCTGATTAGTACAAATAGTGTTATTTTGGTAAAAAAATTAATATAAAGTTGTAAAATAATAAGTTAAAAAGTTGTAAAAATATCTTTGCGAGTCCAAAATTTAATAAAAAATGTTGCTTGAATAGTACAAATAGTGTTATTTTTGTAAAAATAAGGATAAGCTGTGAAAATGTTTGACTTAAAGTCAAAGTTTGGTAAAAAATAAACTCAAAATTAAGTTAAATAGCACACAGTAACATACATTTACTACCTAAATCAATAATCAAAGGGTCCTAGGTTCGTTACCCCGTGATAAAAGCAAATGGTGAAAACTGTAGGCCCCGTCCCTAATAGCTCTCCCTTCTTCATAGTACAGATAAAAAAAACCTGCGCTAAAGCGTCCTGTGCCTTGGAGGCAAACCTGAGCGGAATATTAATTGGCGGCGGAAACCGCATAGCTTCAGAGATTTGACCCTTGCTGCGCATTCTCAGACATCCTTTGTTGTCTGGTTGAATCCCTCCCCTGCCCTACGGCATTGTATACCTTTCTCCTGTTCTTGCGTACTGGTTAACCTTGAAAAAACCGGTTCTGAAAATCTACCGACGCGTTCTCTGATTGGTCAATCGGGTTCCTTCTTTGTCCTGACGTTGTGACGTCATTTGACCTTGACCGCACATCTCCCAAATTCCTTTCTCGTCTACCTGCGCTGAATATTAATTCATTCTCTGTCTGGCATCAGAGCCGAGTCGAAATTCTGAGACAGTATTCTGTCTAGCGTGTGAAACCATCGTGTTTCATACCATAATAACATACATTATTACATAGTGCTAATTAATAATATTACATATCTCGGGTTCGAGTACCGGGACCGTCTTCTTTCGTATCATTACCACCGTTCATAGCGGTTCATAAACCATAAACTCTTATTTTCAATATTATAAACATTAATATTATCGATTGATACATTACATACTTTGCAGTAATGAATATAAAAACATATGCATAGCGTTTAGTACCTCTAATTACCTTCTATATACATATTTTTCATAAAATAAATAATTATATATTCATAAAAAGTTATAAACATGCAAATACATAAATGTAAAGTATTCTAAGTACATGCAAATAAATTCTAAATACGTGCAAATTAATTAAAACCCGTGTGCAAATTAATTAACACCCGTGCAAATGAATTGCGAATATTAAACGCCCGAGGGCACAAACATCCACTATCGTATTTCTATACTACTCGATATTTTCACGTGAAATGTTTTCACATCAGAAACCACTGCCTCGGGAGGGATGGGGGAGAGGTATTAGGACTAGCTTTTGAGAGGCTATTATCTTTCCTGCATGTTTAATACGTACATATCTATCCATTTATAGAAAAAATCTTTACATGGAGTTTCTTCTCTCCTCTAATATATTTTGAGTATATTGCGGATCTTATGCTTGTAGGTTAGGTTAGCGATTACACAGTAATGTCAACTATTCCGAACGCCAATTCGTCCTCTCCCGAGGCAATTAGTAGGACTTCCTGAGTTGGGAAGACATTTCACTGAAATACCCAACTGGTAAAGACCAGTTTCTGAGATGACGCTGTCTTCATTGAAATTTCCATAATTCCTGAGTTGGGAAATCCTTTTGAATCTGCAATAAATACCCTCAAACCTCCGATCCAAATCCGGACCTTCAGGTCACGGAATTCATCAACGGTTTCAGTTGACGGAATTCATTTCAAACAAGAAATCATAAGATATGGAGACTTGATTTTTTCAAAGTTAGTGCTTTAGTTCGTATATGTCTCTGGAGTTGCCAATATTCAGAATAATTTTAGAACTTTATCGTAATTCTTACTCCAGGCGAAGACCGGTGGCTATGCACTCTTCTTCTTCAGCAAGGTTACCGAGTGGAGTACTCGGCCGCAAGTGATGCGTTCACTCACTGCCCCGAAGGCTTCAATGAGTTCTACAACCAACGCAGAAGGTGGGTTCCTTCCACCATGGCCAACATCATGGACCTTCTAATGGACTTCAAGAGCATCACTAAAGTCAACGATAACATCTCGTCGCTCTACATATGCTACCAGGTATTTTATTAACAATAAAAATATTGAAGATTAGGCACACGCAGGAGATGTACTACGTAGAAATTCTCAGCGAAAAGTGCAGGCTCGACCAGGACACGAACCCGGGTTTCTGGCATACCGTGCAATTGCTCTAACCACTGAGCTACCGAGCCGACCTGGCCTCACCTGAATTTCGCTGTCGCTGTTTTACCTGCGTGGAACAGTTTCTGCCAGTGCTACCGCAACGGGATCTGTTGCCTTTGAATCACAGTAGACTTCTCTACGCTGGGAGGAACCAGGTAACGTCGAAGTCTTTTCTGTTTAAAAGGCAACAGATCCCGTTGCGGTACCAGCACTACGTCATCGGGGAGGATCTCTGAAACTATACAAGTTATAAATTTGAAATTTGGTTAACTGAAGTATTTTTAAAATATGAATTATATTCTTCATACTTTTCTCGATTGAGTCTTTGTTTGGACTTCCAGTGAAACATCGAAACAATTCTATACGAGTATGTATGGAATACTCATAATCTACTTCAAATGTAAATACAAAACTTGGAATACTGAAGGGTTAACTTAATACTAAAAAAATGCAATAAAATTCCACGATCAGAGTCATCGTCTGTCTGCGGGAGTTAAGCTATATTAAGTCGAAATCACGTATCGATTATCGATGTCTCATAAATTAGAGAATATGAGAGACATATGAAGTACATATTTTATTCGACAGAATATTATTTGTGATTGCTCCGACAATCAAATAATTCTATACCTGTTTGCAGTTGCACATAGGTGACGTAAAGTAATAATAAATCACAAAATTTCGTATTGAGATGGAATCATGTGTTTTCAGCTGTCCACGAACGGTTCCATGATTTGATCATTTTTGTCATGAAACTATTAATGTTTCTTATTTTATTTGTAGATCGTTCTTATGGCTGGCACAATCCTGGGACCAGGGACTATCTTCCTCATGTTGGTTGGAGCAATGAACGCCGCATTCAAGATTGACAACTGGATCAGCTTCATGTATAATCTTATTCCAATAGTATTGTTCATGCTTGTATGCTACTTTTGCAAATCAAAGATACAGGTATTTTATCCTATTCCATTCTATACGAAATACAATTTAAAATTAAATTTATATTTTATATAAGTTTCTCATTAATAAACAAACGTTTTATAAATAACTTTATAATGCCAAGGAATTATAAGTAACAGATAGTGTATATAGCATATATACACTTAGAGTAAAGCATGTACTTATGTTCAAATTAGATATGGCCTCAAAAGCCTGAAAACGGGGGGATTTTCCACCACCAACAATCCTATTCTAAACAATCGCCCCCCCCAAAAAATCCGGGTGTGGTAGAGTTATTGTTATAACTACTAAGATAAGCAAATAGTTTTGACTTCAAATATACTTTTCTAAGAATAATATTTCTCTCCTCCTCTTTATGTCTCTTCCAAGAGCCCATTAACAGATCTACACTAATAACAATGCACAATAAAGTAAAACAAGAAAGCAAGATTAAGTATTAAGTTAAAGTCTTAAATCTAATTGACTTCTGTTAACCATTCCAACTATTTTGCAACCGTTTACTTTTAAACAGTGATTATAGAATTAGTTGCTACTTTATAAATATCTGATATAAATATACATAAAAGAAACAAGCTAATTCCTTTATATATATTTATTTAACTGTTTAGCAGGTTGGATTGATTTAAATCACTCTAAATAAATAATTTATAAAATAATGTACATAAGGATTTTGTAGATATCCAAAACACTCTCGTAATAATTTAATGGTGATTATTAGGTTGTAAGGTAGGAAAATAAAGGAAATAAAATACATTTACTGATGGTGAGAAGCTCTTACGAAAGGAAATGTAAACATAGGAATTCTTTTTATTTAAAATTCAATAATTTTATGGGTAAAAATAGCAAACATTTTGTGTAGAATAATATACAAAATACAAATCATATTAAACCATAAATAATGTCAATATCTTTAAACTGTAAATAAACACGGCAGCTGATATTTTTCGAACTATCATTAAAAAAATCTTAAAAATTCAGGTAGAAATACTATAAAAATATTTAAGGGCATGCTATACAGTCTTCATGGACTCTTGACAAGATCTTCCGTCCGGTGCAGTGTGCCAACTTAGCTCTCTTGGAGCCAGATATGGCTCTTTCGTACACTCGTTCGGCTGTGAACTGGGACGCAAACCCCCGTGCCCCACTATGATGCCATCACTGGTCCCGGCCCACATAGACCAACTTTCGTCATAATTATACATTTTGCACGTGACGTGATATTGTTATATTAGCTGCGTCGCCCCACTCCCTCTTATCTCCCCAGCTACTTCTTTATATCGCCGTGTTTGACGTGAAATTGACATAATATTGTTATCAGGGAATTCTTTATTTTCGATTTCATACGACCATCGGTGGATTATTGAGATGGGCGATGCCGCCGGATCTAGATGTTGAAAACTAATAATAAATTGTCATCAATTTAGAGTTAACGATAATAGCAGTGCCCCCGGGCCCCACCCCTTTGACAACAAACATTACCCTAGGATTACCCCGATGGCGCAGTTGTAGCGTCCTCGCCTTGTAATCAAGGGGTCCCGGGTTCGATACCCGGTGGAGGCACATAGTGGTTCGGATCCCACTTTAAACTGTAGGTTCAGTCCCGATTAGCCTTACTGTGCATAAAGTGGACTTAAAACAACAAATCAATCAATCAAACCATAGGATGCACTTTATCCATCCTTCGTAAATCAGCTCCATGAATTTCAGTTTTAACTCTATTTAAGGTGAAATTTCGTTCTTTTAAGAGCATCAGCTTTGGCAACACTGCCAGGAGGCAAGGAGAAAAGCATTGATCATATGGGAGTATGACTTGCTTCGTTCTCTTAGGAATGTAAAACTTCCGATGGAATAGATAAAGATATCAACGGGAAGAGGGCAGTTTGAAGATGCATTTCACCAGCGGAAAAGTCGAAACTTCCATTTGATTAGCCGTAACTTGATGTTGAAATTGATTCCCAATAAGAAATACATGGGATTCCGAAAATTCTTATTCATCATATTTTTCAAACATCTTGTCCAGCTTAATAATCAACATAAAAAAAACCGCTTCTACTTGTAACATGGAGAGAAATTTATACTCTTCGATACACCCAGGGTTTTTTTTTAGTAGCAATGCCCATTTCGGGCGATATTTAAATAAATTCACCATTGGTGCATAACTGTATCTCTTCCCCTTAAGTTAATATTTTAAGTTACAATTATAGAGTACATCCAGAATGTTTTAGTTTCACTGGAAGAAAAGTTACGGAAATTATTATTAGTTTAATTAACAATCTCATTTCCATAGCAGTTATAGTATCAGAAACAGAAAAATGTATGTTTACGTATTGTTTATTTGCTTTAATCAAACTGTTTAAATATTTTACAGTGCCATTTACTAGAAAAAGCCTTTCTATAATAAATATATATCTATGTGCATGGTACCAAAAACCATGCAAACAATTTTAAACATGTTTCTTTTTTAAAAAATATATAAAAATTCAGTTTAAATAAAAAATCAACATTTTTTAAAAAAAATAAATTCATGATTTTTATGCACCCTGCTGTTTAGTTATTTATTTTTGTATTTAATAATATACTAAATATGTACATCATAAAGTAATTCACACACCTTCATTGTATCATATATACAATGGCAGAATTATCTTTCCTTTTTGATACAGCAATAAAAAGGGCAGTATAGATCCTAGTCCAAATTTTATTTTACCGTAACACAGAAAAATGTGTGCCATTTAGTCATCACTCTGTTTTGAAGATTATATCGTACAAACGTTTGCCTGCAAAAGGTATACACTCCTGAAGCCTGCACTGCTCGCTCAGTCATTGTCGTTGTTATTGCTGCGATCGCGTTACAAATGGCATCCTTCAATTCCGCAATTGTCTTCGGCATATACAGAATTAAAGACTTCAGCCTTCAGGTATCCCAAAGAAAAAAACACAAAGTAGTAGGTCTGGTGACCGAGCCGGCCATAAGATGTCACCATGTAATGAGGTGAGCATAATCACAGAGTCACCACTATTGAAATAGGTTTCCAGCACAAACGAACGATGTTCACCAGTCCACGCTATGATGGCAACTAGAATGGCATGTCCTGTGCTGCTAGGATGTACGACTCTAGCGCCCACTGACAATACAGCGCGCACGGTGGCCAAGTCAAATTGGGGAGATCATTCTACCAGACCCTGTATATGTGTTTGTGTGTTAAGATCTTTGTCCCCAACCAGAATACAATGATTTCGCACCCTGTTCATAATTGAGACTTGTTTTTCTTACTTGCAGCTGGCTTTAGCACAGATCATAAGCACAGCGTACGGCCTCCTCATGATGGCAGTGTTGGTTGGAATAGCGATGCAGATGTCCTACGACGGTCCTCTGGCCCCCTCCAGCCTCTTCCTGTTTGCGGTGGCCGGGAGCTTCATCGTGACGGCAATGCTCCATCCTCTGGAGTTCCACTGCTTGCCTCATGGTATCATGTACTACATCACTGTCCCCAGCATGTACCTCCTGCTTATCATCTACTCTCTCTTCAATCTGAACGTCGTCTCCTGGGGCACTAGGGAAGTAGCCACGAAGCAGAAGACAAAAGAGGTGAGTCTATCTCGCAAGTTTTCCTAATCTCAGTGGCGTGTAAGGGGTGGACCTTTAACAGGGTGCTAACCCCCCCCCCCCCGACAATCTTGGCCTCAAAAATCCCCAACCAAAGTTTCCGGGGGGCGGAGTTTTTGTTATAACACAGAAAACATAAATACGCTACAATCAAAATTAAGTAGTGTTTGCTATGCCCTTCGAGAAATGGTAGACATCTCAAGCACCCAAACTGTAAAGTGCCTTTATATGGCAAACTTTGATGCTTTACTAAGATACGGGATTATGGTTTGGGGTAACAAGGGCCACTCCAATGTCCTTTTTATGCTTCAAAAAACAGCTATAAGAATCATAGCTGGAGTAAAGAAAACTTATTCATGTAGAACTCTTTTCCGTAAACTTAATGTGTTAACTCTCCCCTGCATAGTATACATTTATGAATGCTTAATTTATGTTAAGCAAAATATTTCCAACTTTGCCACAAATGAGGAAATACATGGCCTAAACACAAGAAATAAAGACAAAACTTCACATAAAACACTGCCACCTTAACTTATGTAAGAAAGGTCCCTTAAACTCTTCCATAGATCTCTACAATAAACTACCACAAGATGTGAGGAAGGAACCAAAATTGATGATATTCAAGTACAAGATAAAATCAATGCTTCTGAAAAATGTTTTTTATTCTATAGCTGAATACATGGAAGCGACTTTACATAAGACAAAATGTATATAATGTAGTATAATCACATATTATTCTCGTAAATTTAAATGTCAAATGAAGGTGGATTATTAGTATCACCTAGAAGTAGGCTGTAATGTTCTATATCTTCTCATGTTATATTTGTTTTGTGATTTTGATATAATACCAGAGTAAGACCCAATTTTTTACAATTTTTGGCTATGTATTTTGTATTTGTAAAATCTATTACTGTAGTATTGTATTGTAATGTAAGTATTGACATGTCCTATATTACCATGTACTGTAAATTGTACACACCGGTAGTCCTTGGACGCAAATAAACTAAACTAAACTAAACTAAGATAAGCAATTACTTTTAATTTCAAATATACTTTACTAAGAATAATATCGAAAACAGACACAAATTAGTGTAGTTGTGAGAATTGAATGCTTTCTCTCTCAAGAGATCATTAACAAATCTATCAATACGCACAACAAAAGTAAACAAGAATGCAAGAAAATAATAACTATGAAATGTAATTGATTTATATTAACATAAACACAAACTAAACAAAAACTTACATAAAATAAAACCATTTCAACTATTTCATAATTTATTAACATCTTTAACCAGTCAGTAAAGGAATTAGTTAGCTGCTTTACAATATCTGATATGTACAAAAGTAACAAATTAATTTCCTTTATGTAAATAATAATATATTTTTAATTGAGTAATTTATTTTGACTGTTAATAACATTACAAATATGTATATCGTATAATTTACACATATGTTTGTGGGGGAGGGGGTTTGTAGATTAAGAAGTTTAACAGCCCACCAGTTTTCAATGATTTTATACACACCCAAATGTCAACTTCACTTCCCTGGACTGCATTTTGCAGGATAGTGAACCTCTGCTGCCTTGACCCATGCCAGTGTAATCCTATGGGACTTGTGTTTGTGTCCTGCACATATGTGTTTGTGATTGTTCCTTCATCCATTTCAATTTATTACCATACATCTCCATCTTTGCAATTAGCCAAAAGTGGCAGAAAAGCGAAGTAAAATAAATTAATGAATTAATTAATTCATTCTTAATCTCAGTGTCGACCGCCGTGGGCGGAGTGGTTCGCACAGGATGCTAAGACGTCAGGGATCCCGCGTTCAAATCCTTTGATATTGGTGTTGTTTGAAGCGTCCTCCCATAAACTTCATCATATTTTTACTCATCATCATCGTCGCGATTAGCCAAAAGAAGCAGAAAAGCTACACCTAATAAAAAAAATTCAAATCCTACTCTGAGTAATCTAAAATGTATCGATTCGAGTGAAATAAGGACTGATAATCACAGATCAGTTATAGTATTGTGTAATTGACATGTATTGAGTTGATTAACAACAAATAGATTTCTTCTCGCCAAGGCTTATTAGAGAGATTTCAAATAGGAGGACTCTGAAGTGATGGTACAAACTGTAAGGGCGAAGCAAAAAAGTTGCAGCTAGGGTGAATCCGAAACAGTGACGGGGTGGCCGCCATTCCATTAAGAGAATCCTTCCCCCCTTTCCGCCCCCCCCCCTGCTAACGTGCGTTAATGAAATATCGAATATCTTGAATTATGAGAGAACTGTACGTTTTGCAAACTTTTATTCCTGAGATATCGTTGCCCTGAAAGCCGAAACTCAGATTTTGTCCAAAATTCTTCATCGTTACGAAGAAGGTGGAGCAAAAAGTGGTGCAACTCTTTTCGGCAAGAGGTCAGGTTACTTTCCCGACCATGGATAACAAGTCATGGATTTGATTTCCGGTGTAGACTTGTTGGTGTAGTAAATGTGGTGGGGGATTAGTGTAGTTGTTCTGAAATTTGATTATTCGTGTAATGTCTGGAAAAGGATTGGTCGATCATTTACCTGTTTCGTTGTAATATGATGCCCCGTGCCCCTACTACTAAATCCGCCAATGTCTGTGGGGCTCATGTTGTGTCATTCATATATGTTTGTTATTGTTCCTTCATCCATCTCATGTTATCACGATATATCCTCATCATCGTGATTAGCTTAAAGTCGCATAAAAGTGAAGTAAAATAAACTAAATCAATCAGTCAACCATTGTCACTAACATTTAGAGATTCATATTTCTTTTTAATTCAGCTTTCTGCAATCTTCGTTCAAACTTCCTGTAAACTTGCTGCATATTGCAAACTCGCTGCAATCTTCCTGAAAACTTGCTGCAAATTGCAAACTCGCTGCAACCTTTCTGCAAACTTGCTGCAAGCATTAACTTAATAACATTTTTTTTTGTCTTGTTTAGACGATCTTTCAGTTTATTTTGTTTTCCCACCAGGAACTAGAAATGGAGAAACAGCAAGAGGAAGAACTGAAGAAGGAAGCAGAGAACAACAAGAAGAAGAGCTCGTTCCTGACCAAACTCCAGCGCCTGGGGCAGGACAACAGCGACGATGGTTCCGTCGAGTTCTCCTTCGGCAACCTCTTCAAGTGCATCTGCTGCGCCGACCAGAAGAGAGAAGACGAGAGCCTTAGGATCCTCAGGACCCTCGACAGTCGATTTGCTGAAATTGAAGGGTAAGAACTTTTTAAAAAAGAAAATAAACAATCTTGGAGATTGTCCAATTGTTTAAATGTTAGAGTAAGGTGGGGTAAGACTGCGCGGCGGGTAAGACTGCGCACCGGTTTTTCGAGGTGAAAATCACACACAGTTGGCACCACTGTCCCATCGTTACTTCGTCCAAGATGGTAGCTAGCTGTGGACAGTGGTGAAGATACGTTTGAAATTCGTTGTGCTGAGAGAGGTAAGTGAAAAGATTTTGAGGGGGTTTGCTATTTATTTTGGTACTACGTGTTTTGAGTACTACGTCACTGTGAATGTATACAATATTACGATGTTGTTGGATAGAAGAAGCTGTGGTAATGCCGAGTCCACCTGCGTATTAGTTTCCATTGCTTTGTGCAATGGCTGGGCAGCATCACGTGATTTGTTCAGGAATGCAGCACGGGGCACGACTGCGCACGGCGCAGATTTACCCCACAAGTGTGTGGCTTGCAAGGCCCAGCCATTAGATAGATCATTTTTTGGTCCACTGAAGTCATTTTATTCATCTGAGTGTGATAAGTGGATGAGTAACCATCCGGGTCGCCTAATCACAGTTTTCCAAGTGGCATCCATTTTTACAAAGGCATATGGGAAGGCAGCTACAGGTGGGAATGCCACGAAGGGCTTTGAAGTGACTGGATTATGCCCTTTCAATCAAGACATCTTCACTGAGGACGAGTTTCTTCCCTCTACTGTAACAAATGTATCAGTTCCAACTCCAGGTGAGCAGCCTTCAACAAGTGGAGTTAACAATACTGGATCATCGCACATTTCTGTTAACCAGATTCACCACTTCCACGTGAAGAGCATATTCAGCACCGCCGACGAAAGGGAAGGCAGTCTCAGGTGTTAACTGGATCTCTATTCAAAGTCAACTTGGAAGCCTCGTTGGCTGAGAAGAGTAAGAAGAAAGTTCAGGGGAAACAGAAACGGAACATCGTTGTTGAAGAAGATGTAGCAAGCAGAAAACGCCAGAAGAAAGAGTACAATTGACCAGGTTGTAATGAGAAGTACAGCGATCCTCCAGTAGAGGATTGGATCCAGTGTTCCACATGTGACGAGTGGTGGCATGAAAATAGCACCTCGTATGAAACAGGAACCTTTATTTGTGATTTGTGTTAGCGATTCCTAACCCAAGTGAAGGACGGGATTCACTATGCCTACTGTGAGAATGCCGCGAGAAATGTATCCCATATGATAGAATAACTTTTTTAGGTGATTTGTGTTTCTTTTTATACAAATGTGACTCTGTGTAGAAAGTGCGCATTCTTACCCGAACTTGATCGCAGTCTTACCCCGCGGTGCGGGTAAGACTACGCATTTGCATGGTCACGGTTTTGTAATTGTTTCATGCAGAAATATTGTTCATTCAGCTTTCGGAAATTTACTGTGAGTTAGCAAAGGATAGTGCAATGTGTATTGCTTTTTTCATGTGTGTCTGTAGATTCATAGCTTGAATATAAAATTATAAACTCAAACTGCGCAGTCTTGCCCCACCTTACTCTATACTGGGCGCTTTCTGAATTGGCGCCTAGAAGACAATCAGCGATTGGTTCGGTTATGTTCGGCTCACATCGTTCTCTTTCGTGTCCTAGGGTGCCGAACGCCGCTCGCGGTACGAAACTCGAGTCGGAGACACCCCAAGTTGCCAAACATATTGTGACAGTATAGTTTTCTCCTTCCGCGGTTGTAGACCGGAGGGTTGCAGAAGAGTCTTGTTACAAGAGCATGCGCCGAGAAATAGCACAGCGTGAAGTTCCTTTTAGTGGGAGCTGCCCAATCACAGTGCGCGGTAGAGTTGTTGAGGTCTTTGAATCTTAGACCCTTCATTGTATTGCAATTATTCTTAACTTAAAGTCAAAAGCTATAAATTCAATAACAACATATAGAGCGACAAATAAAAACGTATTAGTGGGAATATAAAGAAAGCTTATCATCAGCAACAAGCAAAGACAATGAACGTCGTGTATATTTTTTAAATATCAGTATTTCTATCGTATTATTTCTGTTCATAGAATGGTGGTGCATTGATTCTTAATTTGTATGGCAGTGTTGTGTTTGACGTTCAACTATTTAAAATTATGTATTTAATTTAAAGTAATTTGTTCATACACAACAGTTTTAGGCCTAGATTGATTTCTAATCATTTTTATTTGTGAATAGTGGTCATTTTCTTGCAGTATTCAGCAAGAACTGAAAAAAGTGTCCGTATCGGTATCCCTGAAACTACAAGAGCGATGAAAACAAAATTTTGTTGACTGATTGATCTACCAAATAACAGCTCAATGCGACAATATAAACTCGATTTGACTGGCTTTGACAGGGAACAATCTATCAGAAAGTTACCTGTCGATATTTCGAAAACTAGCACTTGCAAGACCTAAACTTTTGCACAAACGAAGACCTAGAAAATACTAGTTTAACGCGATACAAATTAATTTGATACTTGTATATTGCAGCTTTCTGTCGAAACGCAGAAGGACGCCCAGTTTGAGCGGCGGAGGGATGCAGACAATCTTGGAGCAGCCGTCAGAGAGCGTCCCCTTGCTGCAGGACGTTGGCATGGCTGACCCTGTTATGGCTGACGGTGATTATTTTATTGGTTTATTTATTGATAGAGCCCATGAGGCCAAGCTTAGTTTAGTGCTCTAATTGCATAATATTATTAGGGCTGTAAGGGGTGACATTTGAGAAGGCACCCAAATGTCTGACTCACTTCCATGTAGTACACCCCCGGTAACTGAAGTCTTCCAGGCCAACGAGGTTCTGGCTTGGCACCTGGACCTACGGCCAATACAATCCTCAGTAAAGCTTCGAATTTTTTCCCTAGTTTATCCGAGGAGAAAGGGGGGAGATGTCAGGCTCACAACCTCTAGTTTTTAGATTTTTCAACTGTGATTTCTTGTTTACAAAAAATTGAAGATAAATTACATTGTTCCCTACAGTGTTCCCAATATTTTTGTATTACTTTTGTACATAAAATCATAAATGTAACGTACATATTGGACAAAAAATCTCTTGGTGAGCCTATCAGCCATCTCGTTTGGATGCATCTTATTCAAGACACGCACTCTTGCCAGTAACAAGTGTACAATTGGTTGGTAATGATGGTAATTTCTGTAATTATTATCATTAATATATAACTGCACCTGTATAAACAAAACAGTATTTATGAAAAATTAATATGATTTTGGTGAGTTTTAGTGAATGATAAAATATGTATGTGACACTCATGCAATAATTGGTTATTATGTTATAATGATGATGGTATTTTTTGAAATTATTATAATTATTATAATTCATAAATCACTTGGGGGGATGTGCTTCTGGTTAATATATTGGTTATAACTTTATAATAAACTCTTATATTTATTGGTTTGGAGATTGCTAATTTTTGTAATTTTGTTATAATTTATTTGGAATTTTATTAAAAATTTAGTTTAGTTTTACTTGTTTACCTAATTATATATTTTAATTAATTTGATTTGGAAATTATGATTCTATTAGCTTATTTATAAACAAAGTACACAGTGATTCAATAACAAAATGGTATCTTGATTATTAATGTTAAAAATAGTGTGGGCCTGTCCCCCCTCCCCTTCTCAGGTAAGTAAATTTATTGTACGACACGGGCAAGCTGGGGTTAACTAAGTACGTAGAATTTAGCCCTCACAGACACATATTGATTTTAGCTACGGTAAAGGTCTTGATCCAATATAATGTGGCTGCCGCAAATAGCCCTCAAAATTTTAATTTCCACCAATCAATTTTGTTTTAATTAATGAACTTACAACAGCATTGTGTGACAGATAAAAATAACCTACGAGCTGATGTGTCTATAATATAAAAATCAATGAATCAGACATAATATGATTACAATAGATTCGCTGCAATGTTTCAGTAATTGTTTTTTAAGCATCTATAAACACATTCCAAAAGTATCAATGGTGTTATTTATTGTGTTGAAAGAGTTGCACGGTCTCCACACCGAAGAGGTTGAAGAAACTGAAGTATTTGTTCTCTGTCCGTGAAAGAGTTTCTGTTTGCATTGGGACGTGCTTTAAAAATGAGAACATTATATTACGGCTGATAAAATGTTGGAATCGTCTATTACACCGTTAATTACTTTGTAGAGAAAGAGCAACTGAGTTACTTGTCGTCGAAGTGCTACTTTGCTGAAGTTGTTCTCTGAAAGTAGATTTTCGTATGGATCGAATGTTAGATATTGTCCACAGGCTTTGAATTTGAGGTATCTACGGTACTTTGACTAAATGCGTTCAAGTCTATGAATTAGGGGAAACCTGACTTAAGCTTTGATGGTGAATTATGGATGTGTTTGAAAACATTTTATACACTGCATAGATTCTAAGAAAACCTTACTACCTTCCCTTCATAATCAACTCGGTAACAATGTTTCAAAACTAGTAGTTTTATTCAAGAAACAAAGAAAAAGACACAGCTGTCATGTTCGGCATTACCCTTTTTGAAAAACTAGTTACTATAAAGACAAACGAAATCAAAAATAAGGACTGTAAACCTTGATTTTAAGTACATTTTTACCACATTGAAGATGAAGCATTACACATTCAATTTCTCAGGCCACAAAATAGTGAAGTGTGTTCATTTCAATATCTTGAGGAAAAATTGCACAAATATTTTTTTGACTTTCTTTCCCATGAACCACAATCTATATGTCCTGTTCTTACATTTTTTATCTGAACATTTACACCACAATTGATATGCACAGTTTTTATCATTTTCTTCAATCTTTCCTAGAGGAAGTACCGAACACTCTATCGTTGTGGCTTGTTTTTTTTTTTTTAGAAACCTGCATGCTAAGGAATTTCACTTAATACCAAATGACTGGTGTCTAATGCCAATTTTATGCCTGTTACATAACTTTTACCTCTTACACCGTACGAATTCCAGGAACAAAACAACAAACGGGTTCGGAACATATGATCATTAGTTGTTCTCTTCAAGCACGGAGCGTTCCGGAGTGACCCCGGATAGGAGCGCCGCAAAGATTTAAGACCGCTTCTAAAAATGTGGATTCTGAGCTTACACAACCCTGTTCCAGTTATCTCTGGAGCAGGCAAACGAAAACAAGTCTCTGCGCAAGTAGTGATGCGAGACGGCTCCACCAATGAACACATGAGAGGGGACGGTATTGCGTGGAATGATAGAAATCGACTCCCTCTCTCCCTTCTCTGCCGCTATGCCCGGCTTGGCTCCAGAGGTGGCCGGTACATGGTATAGAGCGTTGATCGCCCCTCCGAGACATTGGTCCGAGGCCGTGGATGCTAAGGTGCCCTCTACTCGAACACAGCACTAATTCTGATTATTTTTTCTCACTCCAGTTGAACAGAAGGAGAAAAGGGATGACCTTGAGAACCCCTGGTGGATTGAAGACAAAGCGTTGAAGAAAGCAGAAACAGATTATTTACCAAGCAAGGAAATCGACTTCTGGAAAGCACTCATAGAGAGCTATCTACTGCCAATCAAAAAGGACCTTAAGAAGGAGGTACAGTACACAAGTATATTTAGTTAACGATCAACAGCCTTACATGTACAGTATGTACCTTGAAGAAATAATTAACATGAGAAACTTGGAACTTCTACAGACGCAGTAACAAACTCTAATTGTTTACTGTGAACAAATTTAGTCCTTTCTCAAAACTGAATTAACATTAGAATTGAAACTTCAACATACGCAGTATTAAACTCTAATTGTTGACTGTGAACAAATTTTGTCCTTTCTTAAAATTGAATTAACTTGAGATTCTCGGAACTTTTACAGACACAATGTCAAACTCTAATTATTGACCGTGAACAAATTTAGTCCTTTCTTAAAATTGAATTAACTTGAGATTCTCGGAACTTTTACAGACGCAGTGTCAAACTCTAATTATTGACCGTGAACAAATTTAGTCTTATCTCAAAACCTACTTACTATGATATACTCTGAACTTGTACAGATGCAGTGGCAAACCCTAATTATTTACAGTAAAGAAATTGAGTCCTTTCTCAGAAAATGATTCTCGGAACTTTTACAAATGCAGAATCAAACCATAATTGTTTACAGCTAACAAATTTAGCCCTTTCTAAGAAAAATACCATTCCCTACTGTTGGATTAAAAATTATAGATACTTTAGTTTGGAGTCAAATTAAAACTTAACCAGTAGACCTACATTAACAAGAGTTACATCAAAATTTTAGCTTGTTCAATTCTGCGTTAATACATGTTAATCCAGGGCAAGATTGTGTGTTTGCTAACAGCACGCACCTACAAATCCTTTCCTTCCGTTGTTCGCTAAGAGCATGTGTTCGCTACTAGCACGTTCGCTACGAGCATGGAATCGTCCCGAGCACCAACATGTATAAATCCGGAACTCATCCTACAAATTTGCATCATGATATTAAACAATTAACATATTTTTAGAGTTATTGGTTTATGAATTATTACCAGAACAACTCTTTTTATGTTCTATCTTAATGGACTAACTAATTATGAACATGCTAACACTAATCAACATTTTTGTTGCAGAAAAAAATTGCAGACGACCTGAAAGCACTAAGGGACATAGCAGTGTTTGGATTTTTCATGATAAACGCTCTGTTTGTGCTTGTTATATTTCTGCTCCAGCTGAACAAGGACCTAATCCACATCGACTGGCCACTTGGAATTCAAGTCAACGTCACTTATCAGGAAGAAAAGGAACAGGTGAGTTGGGGACAAATTAACTTCTATACTCAGCTCCAGACCATTTGGTCTAGTGTGTGAATTGTAAAATGTACCATAAAGTTACGGCCAGAAATGGCAGGACTTAAGTAGTCACCTCAAATTGCATAATGCGTTACAAATTGAATGTGGTAGTCATCCATGTTTGACTTCTATTGGTGTGTAGTGTCTCGAAATGTTGGTACCGGGATTGGAATCTAAATTCCGATTGCGGGAAGGATTCGAAAAATATAGAACACTTGAAAAATCTCGAATGGTCAGATTTCGATACCCGGTGAACACATGTCGGCCGAAGAAAAAACTGTTCGTAGGCGACTTTGGCAGGCGTGCAATTAGAAGAATTATTACATTACTAATTCCTCGGCACATTGGAGTGCAATGAAAGTGGCAGCAGTGCAATGAACGTGGCAGCAAGAGGGCACAGGCACGAACCGAGGGAAAGCGAGAGGAGATAACAATAGACTGTTCAATTTAGTTCGCGAGTTTGCTGTTTTTTTCTCTTCTTGGTATAGCCGGACAGTAACGAGTTCTGCCCTCTGCATGGGTATTTCTATACCTGAATCAGCCCAGTAGCCAAAATTTTATTACGGGGGGCTCATCCCTTCTTAACAGCTGTCATGGAAAGGCGAAAAAGCGTGGAGTAGACACCCTGAAGATGAATTTCTTAGTATATAACAACTTATTACACACAGTGGCGACTCGTGGCTTTTTCGGAGTGTGGGAAGACGTTATGGTAAATCGAGGAAGGTTTGAAAATTGCGTTCAATTACATTCACACGTATTGCTTGTACGACTATCCATTGCATTAGAATGTTAGCTGCAGGCCCAAGCTCAAGGTGTGGCAAGGGGTCCTTGCTCCTCACTTTGAACTATGAAATATTTAAATGTGAACCTATAAAAACAGACGAAAATAACAAAATATTTCAAATTTTGTAAGAATTTCCATTTTCTTCCCCATTCTGTCGTCGTGTGGATTGACGATAATAAAAAGCGCTGCTTAAACTTCGAAATTATGCTAAATGCTTATAAATTGTGCTAAGATTTGTTATTAATTTTTTTTTCGGATAATTGTAATTCTGCATCTACCTTTCTAGAGTTTTGAACTTTCGTTACTTATTATTAACAATTATGGAATAGTGTAAATTTTCCCCCAAAATTGTTTACGATAGTCCAATAAACGACATGGGTTCAACATAGAACTTTAAAATGTTTGAGAAAATGTTTACCTGCAACTATCTACCGATTTCCTACCATAAAATCTCCTGGCGAACTATATCGGGCAGAATGAAGAAACGATAGATTGTGGATCACGGCATGGTTGTAAAAAAGCTTGGCGCTGGATTAGCATACTCCCTTTCGTTTGAAACATGTCCGATTGCGAAGTAGAAATAAGATTTGGACATAATTTTATTTTCATTTCATGAAAACACATTCCTTTGAATTTGATTTCCCTCTCCCAGGGACTTGCGCTTTTACCATTATGCCAAAAACAGGGTGCTAAGTGCCAACGAAGATCAAACTGTGCTTGGTTTAGTACCAGTTTTCTGGGGTTTGCATCGCTGATTGATGAAACTCTTGTTGGTTCCTCTGCCCTCGCCGATCTTCGCACCCCCCTTCACTGCCCCTTCTGCTCCTCACCCATCTGTCTGTACCATGACAGAAAAGCCTCTGAACATCGTCTTTGGGCTGCGGCTGGAGTGAGCAAGTGCAGTCAACTCTTGACAGTATCTAACCTTGTCAATTGTACATACATTGTGCTCATAATTTGATTGATTGATTGATTGATTGATTTGGTGTTTTAAGTCCACTTTATGCACAGTAAGGCTAATCGGGACTGGGCCTACAGTTTAAAGTGGGATCCGAAACACTGTGTGCCTCCACCGGGTATCGAACCCGGGACCTCTTCATTATAAGGCGACGACGCTACCACTGCACCATCGGGGAGGCTGCTCTTAATTTGAAAACACGAATTAAACTCCTAAAAAGTAGAAACTGGAAATAAGTTCAAATCAACTGTAGGAAGTTCCTCACTTCCTACTTGGAGGAATCGCCCCTGATTACACAATGCAACATCCGATACATCCTACACAAAATTACCACACTCTAAACACTTCAATCAGGAGGACGGCAAAAGTCCACGTGACAAGTTATATGTCTATGAACAGCATAATTATTATTTACATAATTTGTACAATCCCATTATCATACTATTTACACTTTTCAATAAAAAAAACAACAGAAATTCACTTCAATATTTGTAACCTTGCATTCCTTTTTGGTGCCATAATGAACTAAGCTGCCTTCTCACAATGTGAGAACTTTATTTGAAAACTGCGAACTGAACAGATAAGCACCCAAGCACTGACTATTTACAGTAAGCAGGTTACAATACAATGGAAGAGAATCGTAACTGAAATTCAGCCCTGCTAGAGGACTGTGGCACCATCGTGGTCAAATATCTTTGCAGCATCTTTTTGTAGCTCCATAACTCTTGTATTATTTAGAGGAAGCGGTTCAATGTAAAGTTATGTTGTTTTGTAAAATGAGCATTTTGAAATTACGTCTACACATTTAAATATCGTATATATACAGTTCAGGAAAGTATAGTTTTAATGATTTTTTCTTTCCCACCCGATTGCAGGACATTTGTGCATCTTGAAGAAACTATTCGGGACACCGGGACAAATTATACCATTCCGGAAATGTCCCGGACAATACGGGACGTATACCACCCCTAGGCATGATCTGGCTATCAAAATCAAATCTGCCACCTCATGAAAGGCCACAAATTTATTAAAGTACGAACTTCTAAGTTCTCTTGAGCAGAAAATTCTTTTAAAAAGGCTATTCCCACCCTCGCTTTCCAAACGAATTACAATGTTAGAAATAGTATTTTTCTCCTTGCTACAAAATTGAAAATAACATCCTCACTGTTATTTTAATATTCGTATGTATGCACACTTAACAGTGCAGTGTCCATTAGTCGAGGATCTCTCGTTGAATTGCAAAAACATAATTTCAACCTCTTTCATGTTGAACACATCCTCTCGGGTGTTGAAGTTGAAACTTGCAGTGTAGCCAAGATCACCAACAGTTTGTGCTCATTTGGGTAAAGGAGCTTGTCACAATTTTCTAGTGCCTATAATGCAGACCCTGGACGTGTTTTTTTTTTTCAATTACTGTTTGGCACTATTTTTTTGCAACATTTATCACTCAGATCTGAAAATATAAAAATTATCAACTAGGTCATCAAACATTTTGAACTACAGTTCCAATGAATGAGGAATAGTTATTTCTAGAGCCCGGAAGTTCAGGCATTTATTTTCGTTAAAATAGGCAGGCAAAAAGGCATTTATAATGTGGAAAATAGGCACTAAAATGAAAAAAAAGGCAAAATAAACCGAAAAAAAGGCACATTTGGAAGTCGCTTACTTTTATCTATAATTTCTGGCAAAATGTTAAAATCTATATTGGGAAGAACATTTCAATTTTCTCCGTCTTGATTGCACATAACTACAAGGTGTTTTTTTAAGTTCTCAACATTCATTGATAGTCGTCTGTCAGAGAGAATGTTTTTCATAATAGAAAATGATCTTTCTACTTCGACAGAAGTTATTGGAGCATACATAGAACAAGCTAATGTAGCTGGACTCATTTTGGTAACAGCATTTTCATCTTTTAGAATATCACAAATTGTTTTCAGTTGTTTCAAGTCCTTATTTGCACTCACTACCCGTTTGCACTTTTCCACAACAGCTGACCTCTTTTCTCCTGACACTTCCATCATCTGCTGCATAGATTCCTCGAAGATTTTCATGGATGCTACAAGAGTCTCGCCTCTTTTTTCTAGCTTTGTAATTGTCTCTGGCAATGCACCATAATGTGCAAAAATAAACGACAGTTCATTCTTCAGTTCTGAATAGCACAGAAGTTTTTCACTTCACGAATTGAAGCCGCTTCATTTTCTGGATGAGCATCGATCACCTCACTGATTTTTTCAAGGTTGTTAGCATAATATATAGCTGCTGATATCCAGGTTCCCCATCTTGTCAAGACTGGTTGCGGAGGAAAACTAAGCTCAGGCGTAACTTCCTGAAATTTTCGGGTTCGAGAGGGAGATTTCAGAAATATCTTCTTTGTGTTCGAAATCAACCTCTCCACTTCAGCAGTCAATCATGCACAAGGAAATGTTAACCGAAAGGCAATATCCTAACTCAGCATGAAATAATTTTTTCTCACACTTTTCTCCTTCAGCAATGTTGAAACATGCGTGAGTTCAATATTACTTAAATAAGGCGAAAATGATTCACGTAATAAACAGAAGAAAAATAAATGCCAACATTTTTTTTTAAAAAAAATGGTCAAATTTCATTGAAAAAGGCAGAAAAAGGCATTATAATTAAAAATAGGCAGTGGGGTCCCAAATAGGCAAAATAGGCAAAATGAAAAGGCTTCTAAAACATTCGAATCAACATAAAAAACGTATATCCGGAAAAAAATTATCAATATACGCAGTAAATAAAAAGAGGCATTTTGCCAAACTTCCGGGCTCTAGTTATTTCACATGTTGCAATTTTGTAATGTGTTTATTGTGTTGTTCATAAAAACGTGAGTTCATTTCTACTACAAAATGATCCAAAATTGGATGACAGAGCAGAGGTTTACCCTGTAATATTATTTTGTGTTCTCAGCTGATGCATTATTCCCTCCGATTTGACGGCTGGGTGTTCTGGATCTTCATTTCTTCATCATGGTCTCTAAGTAGTTTCTATGCTTTTGGTTATAAATTTAACTAAAGTTCTCAGAACTTTCTCTTAGTCTTTTTAAAAAATACTGTTAGATACTGTTAAATTCTACTAGAATACTGACATGTTCACAATATTGAACAGTCCACCTTTTGAGGTGCCCAAAATAATGTTGTACTGCATGAAAACAATTTCGTGAGAACAAGTGGAGATATTTAAAACTCCACATAGCACAGTGAAGAAACTGAAGAGCTTGCTGAAATGTTTCTCTTGTGCTGGTAAATTGTAAAGTCTGTAAAGTTTCTGCAATTAGTGTATTCAATTCCACAAATCATGCAACTTAGTATTGATATTTTCCTGTCCATCTTGTGTCAAAAAAAAAAGTCTTGAGAATGTTACGGTGTTTCCCTGGCTTTCTTGCACTGTCTTTTTAAAACCAAATTCCTTTGAGAAGACTCGAGGGAAAAAATATTATGACTCATTTGACAGTCTAAATGCAGTTTCTTATTGAAGGAATTTCACATGAATGGGCAACAGCTAGAGTTAAGATATGTGCTGAACAATGTACAAAAATTGCTTTTGGACGCTTCTCTGAAATTATCGATCCCACCCCCTTAATTCTACTACATATTACAGCACCATCATATCCTTCACAAACATTTTTTTTTTAAATCCACACTTAACCCAGAGAGAGTAGAAGTAATAGCTGAAGCTAACTCAGATACAGTTACATCTCCAATATGGACAAATCGAAAAAAAAATCCCATTCTGATGTAGACTTTGGAAAATGATTTATCGACTTTCGGGATTATCAAACAGTTGGGAAATTTCAAATTGTCAAAAAATTAGACCCTGAGGAATGCTTGATTCTTAAATGGTAGCTCACAATATCAGGAACTTATAATGAAATGGCAATATCCGCGCTTTAAGTTCATAAGCAGCTGCCTCAGGCAGAAATTTCATGTAGCATTCTAGAATTTGCGAAACGTCAGGAGTTTTCTGAGTATTTTCCAGAGAAATTCCGAAACTATCAGGAAATTCCAGCTGGTGTGTGTAATTAATTTATTTCCCATCCGTATCCCGTCTTATACGCCTCTAATTTAGAACAAAATAACTCCGAAGAATTTTTTACAAACAAGTCACTGCACACAGTGGATAGAACAGGAAATCTGGTAATTTTACTGAACCAAAAGGGGGTTGGGGGGTTGGACCCGTTGAACCCCCCCCCCCGAAATACGCCCATGAATAGGGCCTACGCCTTGTCAACACTTTTCAGGAATCCGACTAAGAAAATAATGTACTTACCAACTATATTATAAGAGAAAATATTGTACAGGGTGTATCAGATGTCCCTTACCACGCCTTGTAAAATCCGCAGTGATGTATTTTCATGGAATTTGATATGGACGATACAAAATAGGCCTAAGGGAAACCTTTTAGAGTATGTCACGGCGACGGGCGCCATCTTGGTTCCGCCATCTTGAATTTAACCTTTTTTTTATTTAAAATGATAGGTGGATCATGTGATACATGAGCATAGGCTAGAATTTTGTCAGGATGTTAAATCTGAAATCAAATTTCATGTAACTTCATTTGGTGAAAAGTTATTGGCAACTGAAAGTGATGTTTACCTGTTACAGAATGTGCTCCACATGTTGTCCGTGCTGGGCAATGCACGTGTGCAGACGCTTCTCCCAATGTCTGTGGACACCGAGCAAGGTATCTGGTGAAAATTGCAAAGGCAGCCATGATACGTTGTTCCAGATGACGAAGGTCACGAATTTTCACACCATACACCATAACCCTAACGTGTCCCCAAAGGTAGAAGTCCATTGGAGTTAGGTCTGGTGATCGGGCAGGCCATTCAACTGGCCCACGTCGACCAATCCATGCCCCCGGAAATTGTTCATCCAGGTACTGACGCACCTGGACGCCATAATGGGGAGGCGCACCATCTTGTTGAAATAAACTGGGAAATGTATCATCTTCCGATATCAGAGCTGGCAGTATCTGTTCCTGTAGCATCCCCAGGTATTGTTCCTCATTTAAATTTCCTTGAATGAAAAAAGGACCGATTATCCGTGTTCCCCATATGCCTGCCCACACCATAATTTTGCCTGCACCGGTAATTTTGGAAGGATCTGTCCATGCGGGGTTGTCATGCGACCAATTGCGCTTGTTTTGCCTATTCACTTCCCCATTTACGTAGAAGTTCGCTTCATCGGAATGGAGTATCTGCATAGCAACGTTTGGATTTAGCCGTAATTGCGCGATAGCCCACTCGCAAAACTGCACGAGACGATCTGGAACGTCCTCGGATAGGTGTTGCTGCATTTGCACCTTATACGGATGCCACTTGTGCCTCTGTACCACCCGGTACACTGAACTGTGACACATAGCACATTGCATTGCTATACGACGTGTGCTTCGCTGCTGTGACGTCGAGAAGGAAGCCAACACTACCACCGTAGCTGTTTCTTCATCCATGACTGTCCACTAGGCGGTCTGTCCAAGACCGTGCCCGTCTCCTCGAATTTGGTTATTAACTGTGCCACTGCAACATATGAAACAGGTAACGTTCTGGATGACGCAGATTGAAATCGGCAGCCACTGCACGGGCACTTCTCCCACCCCCACAGTTTGACGATCTGGATGGGTTCCTCAGTTGTTAACGGCATGGTTCAGCACCTGCAACAAACAGGTAAACATCACTTTCAGTTGCCAATAACTTTTCACCAAATGAAGTTACATAAAATCTGATTTCAGATTTGACATCCTGACTAAATTCTAGCCTATGGTCATGTATCACATGACCCACCTATCATTGTAAATAAAAAAGTTGAATTCAAGATGGCGGAACCAAGATGGCGGCCGTCCCCGTGAAATACTCCAAAAGGTGTCCCGCTAGACCTATTTTGTATCACCCATATCAAATTTCATGAAAATACATCACTGCGGATTTTACAAGGGCTGGTAAGGGACTTCTGATACACCGTGTATTATAAAATTGCATTGTAAAACTGAATTAAGGGAAACATTTAACAATGTGGACGTGATGGAGTTTTACTCCAATATGTGAGAGCGTCAGAATCCCTTTTTCTGTATAATCATGCCCGCACCTCTATTCGGTACCTCCTATGTCTGCGGACAGTTCTTTTTCAAATTGAAAAATGCTGTTGCATTGATTGAGTTAGATTATTTTACGTTGCTGCTTTGCCAATTTTGGCTAATCGCAAAAATGAGGATGAAACTGATTAAGGGCCATTCACAAAGAACACCCATGCCAAGGCCGATATTCCAACCCGGGACCCTTGGCATCGTACCACACTGTGCTAACTACTTCGCCACGGAGATCGACATGAGAAATGTAAAATCGAAGTTGAGGAATAGACTAACCGCCAAACACATTGAAAAACTGTCTGTGAGTAGCGTCATTCAACTTCAAGGCGAATACTGATATGCTAGTGGGGGGAAAAAATCACAGTCTTCTCCTTGAAACAGTAAATTACAATTCTGGTGTATGAATGGTTAACAGGCCTTTTTATAAACAAACTAATAGTTTTGGCCTATCCGATGGCGCAGTAGTAGCGTCGTCGCCTTGTAATCAAGGGGTGCCGGGTTCGATTCCTGGTGGATGAACATTGAATCGGATCCCACTGTAAACTGTAGGTTCAGTCCCGATTAGCCTTTCTGTACATAAAGTTCACTTAGATTACCAAATCAATCAATCAAAATAACAGTTTTCTATCATTATGCTTATTTGTTATGTTGAAGTACCTAACCTTAGTTCAGAACTTGTCAGCGTTCTTTGCAATAGTTAATTATCCATGCTGGTGTGATGTTTTGTTAATTATCTAGTAAATGAATGTATGGTGAACAACAGAAACCATGATGTTATTATTTGTAAAGCTACTACTGCCTTTATGATCGTGTCTGGAGCAAGGCAGCCCGTCAGTCCCTTATAGAATGTGAAATTGGCCCGCTATGGGAAAAAGGTTGAAGACCACTGCTATACACTATTAAAATTAGATATTTGTAGAATTTGGAAAGCTTCTGCTCCCCGTGTCCTTCCCCTGGCTACGTGCCTGACCATTCAATCATCTTTCATCCTCATATATATTTTCCTATAACATGGAAAGGCTTCTTCTATATAGTACATAAATAGGTTTATTCTTCTACATAGTACAGGGTGGGCCAAAAGTCCCTTACCACCCCTTGTAAAAATCGTTTTAGTGGAAATTGATGAATAACAACCATGTGTGACCACATTAGGCCTAGGGGGAAGTCATAAGATGGGGGTGCCCTTGACGGCGGCCATCTTGAAATCCGCCATCTTGGATACAAGTCCAGTTTTGTAAATGGGAAGGTAGGCATGCGATACATGATTTTAGGCTAGAATTTGTTAAGGAAAACAATGGTGAAGTCGTAATGTTGAAATCTTCATTTGTTAAAAAGTTACAGGCATTCAAATGTTGGAATCACACTTTAACATATGATGCTCTACGTGCTCTACGTGAGCGCCCTCCAGCGCCACGCACGTGTGTAGTCGTTCACCCCAATTGTCCATGACCCTGCTAAGTGTGTCAGGTAAAATATCAGCACAGGCTGCAAAGATCCTCTCTTCCAGGTGAGCAACATTCCTGATCTTCTCGGCGTATACCTTGGCCTTTAAATGACCCCACAAATAAAAATCCAATGGAGTCAGATCGGGTGAACGTGCCGGCCACTCAATGGGACCACGACGCCCGATCCACCGTCCAGGAAATTGTTCATGCAGATAATCACGGACGTTTAATCCATAATGGGGAGGTGCACCATCCTGTTGGAAAAATAAGGGAAATGTGCCATCCTCGGACAACACGGACGGCAGGATGAGATCACGTAACATTGCCAAATAATGATCAGCATTAAGGTTACCAGGAATGACGAATGGACCAATTAGTTTGGTACCCCATAGGCCGCACCACACCATAACTTTACCAGCTCCTACCAATTTACAGGGGTCAACCCAGTGAGGATTGGTAGCGGACCAATAGCGACAGTTTTGTTTGTTGACCTCTCCTTGCACATAAAAATTCGCTTCGTCGGAAAACAGGATTTTTGAGGCGAATGTGGGATCTGCTTCAAGTTGGGCAACTGCCCAGTCACAGAATTCCAGGCGTCGATCTGGGTCATCTTCTGATAAATAATGTTGAAGTTGCAATTTGTAAGGATGCCAATTGCTTTTCTTTAGGATGCGTCTGATGGATGTACGGCTGACACCACATGCCACTGAGAGGCGACGAGTACTGCGGTGTGGTGATGTTGCAACAGATGCCAACACTGCTATGGTTGTGCCTTCGTCTGTTGCAGTAGTGGGTCTTCCAGATCTGGGTTTGTCCGCTACTGAACCAGTATTCATGAATTTCTGGAAGAGGTTGGCAACACTCACATGAGACACAGGATGTCGACCTGGGTGCCGTTCATTAAATTCAGCTGCTACAACCCTTGCACTCCTTCCACCCCATGCCCGTATTAACTCTTTCCTCTCCTCTGTGGTTAGTGGCATGATTCAGGCACCTGCAACAAATAAAAAATGAAGGTGTGATTCCAACATTTGAATGCCTGTAACTTTTTAACAAATGAAGATTTCAACATTACGATTTCACCATTGTTTTCCTTATCAAATTCTAGCCTAAAATCATGTATCGCATGCCTACCTTCCCATTTACAAAACTGGACTTGTATCCAAGATGGCGGATTTCAAGATGGCCGCCGTCAAGGGCACCCCCACCTTATGACTTCCTCCTAGGCCTAATGTGGTCACACATGGTTGTTTTTCATCAATTTCCACTAAAACGATTTTTACAAGGGGTGGTAAGGGACTTTTGGCCTACCCTTTACATTAAGAGGTTTCTTCTTATTATTATTTACTTATTCTTCTTTTATGTACGAATTGGTTAGTTGTCACCTCTGCTGACAATTTGTGTTTCTATTTACAAGAATGTACTTTCACTCATTATTGCTTTCTCCCACATCTCGGATCTATCGGATTGTTCTCACAGATATCCTTGTAATCTTTTATATATCCTTGGGAATATCTGAAAGATTTAGCTTCGTTGGTTTGAACTTTTCTTCCTTAGCCAAATCATGGGTCAGGAACCCAGACCGGTGGTTGTATAATTTCTCCGCCTTCCTTCCTTCGTTGTTCCAGGCCGCTTCCTGCGTTTCTTCGCCACCCCCCCCCCCTTCAGCTCGCTGTTTAAGACTACTGCGCCACCGACTAACTAATACAACCAAAAGGGGATAATTGAGGATCGCGTCCAGCTCACGCGCTCCTCTCAATCCGGTGCCGCAATCCAATATGCGCAACTCGATAGTGCTTTGGGGCTGCCCAGGAGATGGCGCCACCAAGGGGAAAACAACCAAAAGCTCTGACAAAACTTCCTTTTTATCAGAAGGTAGACACAAATCGAACATCGTTTCCCAACTTCTTAACTCTCCTGACGCAAACATGCGTGATTATTATGGCGATCATATCATTCTTGCACCTTCTACGTATCTCATTGTTGTTCTGTTACAATCAATCAAACATCAATCATCTCTTTGCAATATGTACGCTTAGTTTTATTTTAATTTCTTCTTATATTCGTCCTCTAATTAATACAATTTCCGTATCTACTTCGTACTGCCATCTGTTATTCATTTCTTCAACTATTTACAATTCATTTCATCCCTGCAGGTAAGTGACAATACTGATGCTTGAAAATTGTAACAATTAAAAGTTGCTCAAAATATTGATTAATATTTGTGTGTGAGTATACTCTTCCTGTTTCTTTCAAATATTCAAGAATTAAACTTGAAATATTACAATTAATACCTCCTATGTAAACAAAAGGTACATTTTTCCCACATAATATTCCTGCAAAATAAATGGAAACCTTGAATTTTGCATAATTACCAGAATAATTAGAATCCTCGAAAGTATCGGGTAACATTTTTGAAAGACCAAAAAGCAGAAAAAGTATCGGCCGGTAACGGGAAAAAAAATCCAATCAATACTTTCAGATATCGATATCGACCGATACCGATGTATAGGAATCGTTAAGTAACGGTTGGAATATTGACATCGGCCGATTTTTTTTTTTTTTTTTTTTTTTTTTTTTGTGTTTCACGGGATCCGAAGAATACCACCCGATATTTTCGCGGAATCTAATTTTCCTGGTATTTATTCAAAATTCGAAGTTTCTCTTTCATCTTGCACCAGTTTTGTGTGAATGAACTGAAGTTTTGTGAAAACGTAACATGTAATTTAATATTCTGATGTGATTCTTGGATATTTTTAGGCAATATTTTTTGGAAATTAATACATATAATTAAAGTTTTTTCTACTGTTACGGCGGGTGCCCTATAAGCTGGCAAGGAAGCGGGGAAGCGACCAATCTAGCGCGATAAGAAAAGCAGCAGCCAGTAGAACGAGGTTCACGTAGTACTTTTTCTCGCAGCTTCTGAAATCTCGGCGCAACCGCGGTTGTCTGATTGGTCCGCGGCGTAATCCCTGCTTCGAACTTCCCTTTCCAGAAGTAGGACCGGCCACCGTAAGAGTAGAAAAGTAGGGAGTGGATTTTTAGGTAAAAGCTGTTTTTATGTTGTTGCTGTTGCTTCGGAAGCAGTGCCGACCACATGGCTGCAATGTAATCCACGACGTATTATTTCACATAAAAATGCATAATTATACTTTTAACACATAAAACATACATTTATACGAAATGAACATCAAATGTACATATTTTGGACATTTTAGATAAAATGAAGTTTCCAAATTATTTGTGTGAACCAATATTTTGGAATTAATGCATGAAATAGACGACATGTGCGGAAAATTAATAAATCACTATCCTATTCAACATACCGGTCACTACTTCGTATGTTGTTTTGTGACCATGTGTCAAGGCAATTCATACAGAACAGTGTTCTCAAGGCACTAGCATTAGCCAGGAAACACACATTACGATGCAGCTTTACAGTTTGTCCACGACAAGTGCTAATAGGAACCCCAATATGTTCAAATGAAGGACATTCTAAGCGTTTCGCAATATTATTTAGATTTAAGTAGAATATTTGTTGTAGTGAACATCCCTCTGAAGAAATAAACAATCTGGTTCCAAAAAAAAGTTAATGTTGCAATACCTACAATTTGAGCCACCCAATGAATCCTCGTTACGTAAACACTACCTCCCACAGCACAGGGTTACTATACGTGATTCATTCGATTTCAAAATACTGTATTTTCCAAAGTATTGCATATATGCATGATACATGAAAATAACTGTAAATTCACCAAGTTTGCATCGTGACACACCAGCTTGGCAGCACGAATGCATTGCCTGTACAATATGGCGACAAACCTTGAAAAGAGTTTTTGTGTGTTGAAATATGCTACATGTTCATCTGTTATTGCAGTGCATCGTGCATTCAGAAGAGAGTACAGAAAAGAACCACCATTTAAACAGAGCATTTCTTTACGTACCCCCACTGCCAAGAACACTGATAGAGAGCTCAGGGAACTTAATGCTTCTCTAATGACCTTTGACAAGGATTGCTACAAATTGTATGGGCGGAACTTGACTACCGCTTGGGTGTGTGTCGTGAGGCCAGAGGAGCACACACAGAACATTTGTAGAATGTGAGGAAAACTTGCTTAGTTTGCAGTTATTTTCATGTATCATTCATATCTGTAGCCTATGTGCAATACTTTGGAGAAAACAGTGTTTTGAAATCGAATGAATCATGTATAGTATCCCTGTATACGATGACACTGTACAAAAAAATTACATTTCTGTATGAACATGGACAAGTTAGAGCCAGTCTGTCATTTCGAATCAAACTATTTTTGAGTTTTAGCCACATATTTTTGAAGTATCTGGAACATAAAAAAATTTTTTTTTTCAGTTTTTAGCATCTAAAAATCCGTTTCCTAATAATTAAAGTGAAATATTAATCAAGCCCTAGTTAGTATAAATATGTGTGTAATGTTTATTTTTGCATTTTTTTAAAAAAAAAAACAGGTGTATATTACGAAGCATTATCTACAGCTGGAACCAATAGGTCTTGTTTTCGTCGGTTTCTTCGCCAGCATTTTGTTGACCCAGTTCACCGCTATGCTCTTCCATCGATTTGGAACTCTGTCACACATGCTGTCCTCTACGGTTATAACTTGGACATGTGGAGGAAAGGTAATGTTAACTGCATTATTCCAAGTATTATATCCTTGTGTTATGAAAGACATACATGTGTATTACTTTACCATTTTTTTTTTTTTCACATTTTGAATGTTCTTAACCCATGTGTGGTACCATGAAAAGAATTAGCCTACGTGTCATGTACCATGGGGTCCAGTCAATGCAGTCGTGAACCAAAACAACGTAAATATTGTTGGAGACAAGCACTTATTAAGCCTCCTGTTATTATATTTAAACATATTGTAGTCTAAAATATTTCAAAAATTGCAATAAGTGTGAACAAAATTAAATGCTGTATTTCAAAATATAAATTTCTTTAGAATGCCAATGATCTTTCAAGTTTGCTAAGAGCAACAAGAAAACTATTACAAAGAATAAAACCATATTTTTACTCTTGGTAGTAATACAAAGTTTCTTTCAAGTTTCAGAAATCTAAAGATGTTCATCCTCCTGGTTCAAGGGACTCTAAAACCTTTTATAAGGGAAATGAAGTTCAGGAACTAATCAATCATTTTCCAAACAACTCTTAAGTCTGAACACTTTAGAGTAAGAAACAAACAATAATAGAAAAATATAAAAACATGTACAGTTTCACAAGTGGTACCTTGGGTTCCAGTGCCACAAAAACATAAGTTGGTTTCGAGGACGAGCAGGATTTTTTTTTAAAAAAATAATTTCTTTGTTCTGGGGTCCAAATAGACCCCATGGTACCACACACGGGATAATATGATCTAATGACGGAGACAGTGACGGTGCCAGAATTACTGCTGGTCATGTCTTCGAAAGAAGCAACTTCAATGCTAATGACGCGGATTGACTGTCGCGGTCACGTGATTCTCCACTATATGCCACGCATTCATGGCATTTGTTCCTTTCATTTATCTTATCATACATACTGGACGTTGGGATCCCTGGTTCGATACCCGATGGAAACACATAGTGGTTCGGATCCCACTTTAAACTGTAGGTCCGATCCCGATTAGCCTTCTGTGCACAAAGTTAACTTTTAACTCAAATCAAACTAAACCATCTTGAACGTTGAAATTAACCTAGAGAGTTAGAAAAGGCCATGTGAAATAGTAAAACCAAAAATCCATTCCAGGATGTTAACACGGGCGGAGACCTCAAGGGGGAGCATCTAGTGGAGCTGATGAAGGAGCTTCAGAGGCCAGGGCGCGGCAGTGAAGACGGTCCCGATGATGGGGACTCCAAAAAGAACAACATCCGCCGCCGAACAACGATCCACCGCCTGGAGAACAACCGGAAGAAGAGGGAAGTGCACGAGGACCTGGAAAGCATAGCAAGGAAGAGAATGGACTCCCTCAAATTTGATGGTGACAACGGTAAGTCGAGAAATATGGTTAGCAGTTAACGGATTTATATATAAATACATACATATATCTTCACATGATGCTAAAATCAATATTATTTGAATTATTTTAAAAATCATGGTATGTGAGCTCGAAAACTACTATTTTTATCATCCATATTTTTACTCATACCAGATGCTACAACATTTTTTTATGTATATTTTCCACATTTTCCAACATATATTTCCATGTTCATGTTGGTAATATATTTTCCCTTCTCATGTTAAATACCAAAGGTTTTCCGCAGGGTTGTTAAAGGTCCAGGAATTTTAAATAATTTCAATTCCGGTCCAGGAGAGAAAATCAGGAAGCGTAAATATGTTCTGGACCGTAAAGAACCATTTTATCTGTAAAGTATTTCAATTCGGTCCAGGAACCTTTTTACCGGATCAATTTAAATATGTCCCAGGAACCTTTTTCAGACTGAATTTAAATTTGGTCCAGGAACCGCTTTCTCTTGATCAATTTAAATACGGTCCAGGCCACCAATATAGTTCCCCCTAGACCTAACCTATTTCTATCATGACCAATTGTACCCAGCCTAACCCATCTATATTTTATATGGGTGTTAAGGGACTTTTGAATTACCCTTTAGAATAAATGTTGTGTCATCTTTTAAAGAAGCTTAAGAATATCTGTCCATAGCGATCTACCATTATATTCCACCGAACATTAGGTACATTATGACTCATAACTCATAAGTTATGAGTTTTGGACCTAGAGACAGTGTTGAGAACGTTTTGGGTGTAGTCGGAAAATAAGAAATGTCCGACGGGGTGAGTAGTAGTGGTGAAAACTACCGGAGCTGTAGTCCTCGCTACAGAGATAATTCGCCATAAATACATACGACAAAACCCAACACAAGTTGCAGTGCTGGCTTGTTTACATCGGAAGGCAACTGATGCCATTTTACGTCAATGGGAACTGCTGATGATCTATAGGTCTTTCCCACTCTTACGGTGGCCGGTCCTAGTTGTGGCAAGGGAAGTGGGGAGCGGGGATTACGCCGCAGACCAGCCAGAAAACAGCGGTGGCGCCGAGTTACGACGCGGCAAGAAGAAGTACTACGTGAACATCGTTCTAATTGCTGCTGTGTTTCTTATCGTGCTGGATTGGCCACTTCTCCGCTCCCCACTTCCTTTGCCAGCATTAGGATCGGCCGCCGTAACAGTGGAAAAGGCCATTAGCTTTCTTGAGGCCGTCGCGCCGATTGAAGTGTGTCCTTGCAGGTTCAACTACGAAATTGGACTTTGTCCACCTGTTCGCTCTTGGAATGTATGAATTGAAGTTGGTACTGGTGCTGCTGGATGTAACGAACAGCTCGTGGTTCATCGATGCAAAGCATCATGCAGTGTTGCCGGATGTGAGGAAACCAGTGAACCAACTGGAATTTGGCAACCTCGTCTGCTTGCTGCCTCCTCCTGGTTTTCATGAATAATTCCTTGATGTACAGACTGTTCAAAATCGAAGCAAATTATTCTTGTAGTGATTCTCCTTTCCTTTCCTGTCTGCCGAAATGTATACTCTTTCCCAGTTATCTCCGGAGCAAGGTCAGAGAAAGGGGGGGGATCGAGCGGGCAGAGCGAAGTAGTATACGTTGCTGGGCAGGCTGTTTTGCCGGATATTTGGTTCCAAGACCCTTCATAACATAACACGTGACATGTGATACAGGCAAATCAGGAAGAATAATAACTTCCTTACGAATTAAATCTGTTTGTGGAGATTCATTGATTTTGTTCAGTTCTTGACTAGTCTAGTCTTCAATGAGAAAACACTGATTATTCTCACGAAACAGGCCCGTACTCAGGATTTTTTTTAGAAAGGGGCAGATCAGAAATTCTAGAACAATGATAAGATCCGAAATGCTGTGGAGTTTGATTGAATTATGTTATTTTACGTCGATTTTCTGCTAAGTTTGTCTAATCGTGACGACGAGGATTCTTGGTGATGTGATGAAATTGATGAAGCAATAAATTAAAAAAGAACACCTATGCCAGGTCTGGATTCAAACCTCGGACCTCTGGCAGCATCGCGGTAGCCAGCTAAATGCTGTTTATGTGAGTATTAAATGTGACCACAAATGTTATGGCAATATTACAGCTAGAGGTGAACGTACATTCAATTGTAGAATTGCAATATTATGGTCCAAAGTAAGTGACACACATTAGCATTTCTGATTATAATAAAGAACATTTATAATTGTGAGTTAAGCCAAAAAAGGGAGACATTTTCGCATCACGACTGTTCCGAAAACAATCGGGACAGGAATTAGAAGGAATGGATTATCCCGACTATTGAGCGACTACCAGAAAAAGAGCCTTCGGTACGGTGCACAGAAGTCGCCGGTCTGAGCAGTTTTTTTGCTTGTGGTTCCACTATAAATTGGAAGTCTGGTAGCCTTGCATAATGGTAATAAAACAACCCAATTTGCAGACTGCAGACTTTCCACAACAAACACGTTCATTTATGGAAGAACAAAGTCGAAATGTTTACAAATATTCATACTTTTTAAAGGTAAAAAGTAAAAGTAAAAAAGTAAAGTGCTCCCCTGTTCATAGCACCACGCCATGAAGGCGTATAGGGGGTGAGGGGGTAACGCCCCACACTTTCTTGATCCGGTCATGAGTGGGGGTGATGTGATCAGCATCACGCCCCTGACCGCCTTTACCCCCCAGGGTTTCCCCCAGGTACCCATGTCATTCGACGCTGAGTGGGCGCCGGGGCCGCTTCCAACCTTAGAAAAGTTCCCGGATTTGAACCGGCCGGGGATCGAACCCGGGACGTTGAGCATGGCAGTCAGACGCGTTACTGACTGAGCCACTAACTTTATATATGTATATGGCCCCTCGGTACGGGCTTGTCACGAAATGTCGTGTACAGTCACGGACATTTCTGAGTTGTAACAATCCCATTAACTTTCAATGTGATCGTTACAACCCAGATGTGTCCATGACTGTACATTCGTTTCTTGATAGCGTCACACCTCTGCATAGCCTTGCTGCGATTTCAAAGGTGTAACCCAATCGAGAACATCTGTTGAAACTAAAATAGTATCATCTTCACTGAAGAAAGAAATGGTAAATTTATTCCGGGATTTTTAATGATGGCTTATCCAACTTCAGAGCATGTATATATATATATATATATATATATATATATATATATATATATATATATATATATATATATATATATATATATATATATAATTTTTTAATTGGTTCTCAGAAAATTTTGTACGATAAATCCTTTTTCTCTTTCAAATTCCAGGGGCCCCAACGCTAGCTGCACTCAGGCGACTTTCCATGACGAGAGAGACTTTCGCGGACGTAGTGAAGCGACGTGCCACCATCAAGGAAGAGCGCCGAAAGTCCCGGATGTTCCAGAGGAACCCCTCCAGCACCACGACGGACTCTGGCTACCGGGACTTCAACAGGAGAAGCTCCCAGTTTTCCGGGAAGTCCATCCTGAGGGACAGGGGAAGCTCGCAATTCTCGGGGAGCGACGGGAACCGCAGGAGCGTCCAGCTGCAAGGTGGGGATGGGATGCTGAACAAAGGGTTCGAGTCCTACCCGGAGGAGGAGGAGCCAACCGGGAATTCTATTGAGATGGACAATATCCACCCCTTGATCATCAGGCGACCTTCTCATATGCCAACAGATGCTGACGCTTAGTTCTAAAATCCGTAACACTCTTGCCAAAGTTTTTGCATATCAATTTTACGATATGAATGTGTATCACATTACATTATCTTCGTACTGTCAAATATTTTCTTCACTAAAGATAAGGTATGCAATTATATATATACATAGGCGTCGCCAGAAATTTTTGTGAGGGGTCATTCCATTTATAAAATTATACTTATAATTATTACACAATAATAACCATATAAACTTATAAAAATAAACTAATTTTATTACATTATAATTATATCTTTTGGGAAACTTTTATACTTAATCCACCAGATTAGTAAATATCCGGCACACCTGTTTTTTTTATTATTTGTTTTTATTCTTAAAGTTCGTATTGCCGCAGGGAGTCAAGAAGAAAATTGAATTTTTGCACTTTTTGTTATAGCCGCAATAATAATAAATCCAGTAATTAATATTATATCGAAATCAAAAATTAATCACAAATAATGAATATAATTCCATATTCCATACTTCAACACTCAAGCAACAGATAATAAAATAAATAATCCCCAGTTCGATTTGATAATGCAGTTAATATTCTAGCAGCATAAGAACGAAAATTTCTATAATAATAAAAAGTAATTCTATTTTGTTATTATCTTTTATACACATCGCTCAAGGAAAGCTTTAAAAGTTAGGGATGAATTTTACTGACAATTTACAATTTTAGTTGACCTTTGACATAAAACTCTAATTTCTGGGATTTTGAAAACTGTGGAACCATTTTTTTTTGGATTAAGTGGTAAAAGATGAAAAAACTTAACCTAGTTAGAGTGAGATTACTTTCGTAACATCTCTGGCTGTTTTGCATTGGCAGCTTTGGAGCGAGTCATAAGTCCCGGAGCAACCAATCAACAAACGAGCCGCTGGCGTCATCTCTACCCAGCACCTATCGCTATCCCTGTTACTCGCGCTCTGGACTCTTGGTAGGCTCACTAACTGGACTTGCTCGGTCAGCTGGAGTTGTTATGAAAATAATCTGACTCTACTGTATTTTACACTCAATTCTTAAGATTTAACGCAGTTTTTGGTTTGTTTATTCTGTTCGAATACTAAGTAGCCGAAGTTTATTTCTGTTATTAACAATAAAAATAAGAATATTTCTGATTTTTTGCAAATTGAAATTTATGAAAGCAATATCTAGGGTTATCGACTGACCGGTTCGACCCCTCTCTCGACGCCCATGTATATACATACACAGACTTTCAATATTTGATGCAGAAAGCAACCTACCATTCTATAACAAACAATGGATAATAATATATTTGCCTACCTTCGTGTAAATTAAGGTAACTATTTAGAATAATGTATAATAATACGCTATGTATATATTATTGTTGAATATTCATCAGAGTAATAAAAATGTGTATGAGTGTGAAAATGTATGCAATAAAGTTGTTTAAAAAATATCAAAATTTGTCTTATAAGAATTTGAACGATCTCCACCCTGCAGTAAAACCGTAAGATATTTAGTACAGTAAAACCTCGTTAATCTGGACTAATGGGGGATAAGTTGACCGGTTTAACGAAAGTCCGTATCAACTGAAATAACCTAAGAGAACAGTAGAACGTGCATTAAACCTCCGTTTATAGCAACAAAATAAGTTTATCATGGTGTATTTAAAGAGCATAGGCCTAAATACACTATACAGTACAGTACAAAGTCTGCAGGAAACAGAATTCCATCAATGGTTGACTGCCTTTTCATTGGGAAATTCTCTTGTTGACTTCGAGCCTCATTCAAAACATTCTGCTTTTTTTTGCCTTTTGTCTGTCCGGATTAAGTGAAGTTCGGCTTATCGGTGTCCGGATTAACGAGGTTTTACTGTAGTTCTGATATCGTGTGCACATTGTTTATTTCCCCATCACAAAAATTCGCTCATTCGATTTTGCAATTTTAATTGACAACTAACGTATACGGTATCTTTAACAATGTAAAAGAAGCACTCTATCCATGATTCTAACGTTCATAAAATGAAAAAAATAAATTAAGACAGTGTGCGTGTTTCAGAGTGTACTACAACAAATAGCAGCAGAGAGTTTGAGTGGTTGTATGAAGATCTGCTCACTGAAGGTATGTTCGACTCCTGACATAGACGGTTTATTTTCTGTTTCTTCTTGCATTAATTGAATTTCACCAAGAATCAACTTCACCTTACCAATTCGTCTGTAGGAAAATAGAAACCCATTTCTTCATTTACTCGTCACAAGACTTGATTATGTATTTTTTGTAGAATTACAAAATAGGATACATTACAACTAGGTTAAGGATAGAAAGTGCTTAACTGTTTATGCTAATTTACCAAGTTGATATAAAATCTTGTGACACCGAAAGTAGTATTTGAGGCTGAGGGCAATTATACCCCTGCCCCGGTTGTCTCTGGAGCAAGGCCGCGCATAGTGGCAGAGAAGAGAAAGAATAGAAGAACCTAGATCGAGAGAGAGAGAGAGAGCGAGAGAGAAGATAAGGGGAAAATACGATAGAGGGAGAATAAAAGACAACAAGAGATACAGACATAGAGAAACAGAAATAAAATAAAGAAACAGGGAGAAGAGGACAACAGAGGAAAAGAAAGAGAAACAAACGAAAGCAAAAAGTGAGAATAAGAGGAAGCAGGCACGTAGCCATGGGGAGGGCTCGGGGAACTAAAGCCCCTCCCGAAATCTTACAAATATCTAATGTAAATATTGTATTGTGATAATTAACTTTATTCCTTAGCAGGATAGAACATCTTGTGTAATAAGTTGTAATATACTGAGAAATTCATCTTCAGGGCATTTCCCCCCCAATTTTTTTGCCTTTAGATGGCGGCTACTGATAAGGGATGAGCCCCTCCCAAAAAAAAATTCTGACTACGGGCCTGAGAGGGAGAAAGAATAAAGGAGGAAAGGAAATAGAAAATGAGAGAGGTGACGTAAGTGAAATAAATTGCCAGCCTGGGAATAAGAGAAAAATTTAGACAAATCATACAAAAATTATAATAGATAGCAGGAAAAGTAATACCAATTAAATAAAGAGGAGAGAATAAGCAGGAAGGTAAACTATTCCATGAAGGTATTATCGGCGTCCATGTATCTACTATGTATGATATAACTACAACAGAATTCTTCAAAAGCAGTCCCGATTATCCTTACTGTGCATAAAGTGGACTTAAAACACAAAATCAACCAATCAATCAATTATACGGCTATAGGTATTTTCTACTCTTAGGGCGGCCGGTCCTCTTTCTGGCAAGGGAAGTGGGGAGCGGGGATTACGCCGCGGACCAACCAGACAACAGCAGTGGCGCCGAGACACACGCCGTCGAGGGGAGGAACTACTACGTGAACCTCGGTCTACTGGCTGCTACGTTTTTTTATCGTACTGTATTGGTCGTTTCCCCGCTCCCCACTTCCCTTGCCAGCATTAGGATCGGCCGCCGTAACAGTGGAAAAAACATTTAATTCCAGTAAAAATGGAAAAACTTGAAACAATATTTGCATAAAAATGAACAGTAAAATTAATAATTCTCTTTCTTCAGTCCCTCCCTTCTTAAAACTGAAATAAAACAGACCTCAATTGTCAAGCCGATAAAATGCTGGAGTGCATCATGTATTCATATTCTCAACAGTGTTTCCCATCATCATGTGAAACCAAAAATATATGACCGAAATAAGCTCACTAGAGTGAGCCAAATTACATAAATAAATATGAACTAAACGAAAGAAGAAGATATATGCTAATGAATAAGGTTAACCATAGTGTATGCGGCGTATACCGCCTTATACTCTCGACTACAGTCACCTTGACCCTCTACATGCTGGTAATGGCGGCATTAACAAGATGTGGTACTTATGGTGACTTTGCCAAGGTGAAAATATATGTTAAAATTCTTCAGGAAGTATATGAATACAGTAATCATAATTGATACATATAGCGACAGTAGTATATTATATGCAAACTAAGCTAGCCGCGAAGATCAAAACCCAGAGACTACAATACAGAAGGAAATGGATTAGAATCATTTCAGTAAGTTGGCAACTAGATTTATTTGGAGTTGGAAACCTGTCCTGGCTTCACCACGAATTATTTCGAAGCAGCGCTTTATCGAAAGTTTTCCTGAAACGGGAATTTTGGAGCCAGAAACTTACAGGAAAAGTTAAAGAGAGAAATGTGTATCTTTTTCCCAAAAGTGTTTCCATCTACCACAGTTTCTTGCAAGATTGAAGAAGAAGATATAGACTTTTGAAAAAAATAAGCAAATGTTTGGAAAAGAGCTCATTTTAAAGTTGAAAAGGTAATTTGATTTGATTTTTGTTATTTATTGTCGCTTTTCTGTCACTTCTGACTAACAGCGACGTAGCAGGATATAGTAACCACTTTAAACGGGCATTCTTTGGCATTGTTACAAATTCAAAGAAAGAAAGAGACAGAGAGAGAGAGAGAGAAAGAGAGAGAGAGAGAGAGAGAGAGAGAGAGAGAGAGAGAGAGACCCCCCTGCCCCAGCACATTTTTTGTCCACGATGTTCAGCAACAATTTTCCACAACAGTTTTTTTATCTGTTTTGATTTGCGTTTTAAGTCCTCCTTTATGCACAGATAGGTTAATCGGGGCTGGATCTACAGTTTAAAATGGGATCCAAACCACTATATGCTTCCACATGGTGTCGAAGCCTGGGATCCCTTGATTGCAAGGCGATGACGTTACCACTACGCCATCGGGGAGGCCATTTTTCATCGAACGTTGAACCACTCCTGAAAAAGAAATCCTGGCTACTTCCCTGGAAGTGACATTGGAAGAAATGTCCCTATTTGAAGCTTTGAAAATCATCCCAGGAGAAGTAAACGTGACGAGAGACAGAGGCAGCTGAACCTGCAGTTTCTCACAAGGTCGCGAGTCAGGAGTTCGCTGCTCTTAACCTTTGAGACCCTTCCGTGTGAAGGATCGGGTAAACAAAACCACGCGAAGGTGAAGCTCTCTTTTGTGATTACATATTTCCGCTTTTATTTATTACATCAACAGTGACGTAATTACCTGTTGATTTGCTAGCGATGGAGGACAAACTATGGGGTCCTGTTATCATAAATTATTATCAGTGGATGCTAATCTTAGAATTGGTGTTGAACTTTCAAGTGCAGTTTATGCACAGATAAGCTAATCGGGCTGGGCCTACAGTTGAAAGTGGGATACGAACCACTATACAATGTGCCTCCATCGGGTGTCCAACCCTTGATTACAATGCAATGACGTCACTACCCCATCGGGGAGACCCCGGGGGTATAGGTGTAGTATGTCTCCACATTTGAATAAGTTAGGTTAGGTTAGGTACAAACAATGATCAAATAATAACACAATTTACGTTTCTAACAAGAAACACATTTGGTCTTTGTTTGTACCTAACCTAACCTAACCTAAAACATAATCTAAAGAACTGCCTACCTATTCAAATGTGGAGACATACTACACTTTTTGTCTTTCTTCGTCTTCCAATGTGGAGACATACTACGCCTATACCGTCCCTGGGATGCTAATCTGTACACCATGATAATATAAATTATCTGCCCCTCGGGGCAAGAAATGCATTTTTGAGAAAGAGGAGATTGAATATTAGGGAAATTCATTTATTTCACAGATATCTTTTAAATGTCTTGAAACTATGATTTAGACATAAAATAAACGTTCAATGATCACATAATGCATAATCTGTGTATTGCAGTAACAAGATATTTTCAAAATAAAATAATTTTGGAGACAAGTTGTGGAAAAAAAAATTGATGTGGCATACCATTTTCTTGCACCCAACTGTTGTTTGCCATTGTTCTTTTTTTTTGCAACTTTTACTAGAATAATTATGCATGATAAGGTAAAATTCAGAACACACAAATGAATAATTGAGGTTTAATTTTAAAAAGTGCTTAATACAACACAAATGCTTTATCTTACAATTTAAGGAATTAGTGTAAATCAGTCTCATACGGGAGAATATATATGAATTTTGTAGGTCAAACATGTCAAGTTTCCAAAACTCCGTAAAACGTTTTTTTCTTTGATTAACTGGCAGTTCTTGAAACAATGCTTAGGGCACATACAGTCTTCACCAGGAGCAGCTGCTTTCACCATTTCTTTGCAGTTGATATGTATTCATGCCCACTGTTTCACAAATTCCTCTTTTGATAATTCCACTCTGGTGGCATTTTCTCTTCTTTGTCATTTTCTAAGTGATTTCCCTTGAAAAGTAAACTTGAGATCTGATGTAGGCAACTTTATCATCCGAGGTCATGGAAGAGGTCTCTACTGGTTGAGTGATTGATTGATTTGCTATATTTTACTTCGCCTTTTGTGCCACTTTTAGTTAATTTACGAAGATGGAGATGAGGGATGATGTGATGAAATTGATGAATGGACACTCGCAAAACATCTATGCCCAGGCCAGGATTCGAACCCAGGAACCCTGGCGTCGTAGCGCGAGTGCTAACCACTCTACCACGGGGGCCTGCACACAGTCTCTAATGGCAATACCGAAATATTTTTCACAGAATTTAGGAACTTTCTTTTTGGTGCAACATAATGGTACAAAACACAATAAAAGAAAACGAAAGAAACAAATAAATTTTCATCACTATCTGAGGAACTTCCACTGCTTGATGATTTTTACCACGAATCACTACTTCAAAATCAATTACATCTTCAACCAGTTCACTTTCCAATTGCTCTGATGGACGTGCACGGTTCCCCAGCAAGGCGGCCATGTTGCCTTGTGGGTCACCACTATGTTGCGACCTCTGATAATCAGAAGGGAAGATAAGCATATGTAGGCTCGTGAAACAACTGTAACGCAATTTCGGTCAAACTGTGGGTTACCATTATCTTGCACCGAGGGGCAGTTATCATCAAGAGAGAGATGCAGTTAAATGGATGCCACTGATTTTTTATTTGTACCCTCAAATTATACATGTTCGTCAATTATTACCTTTATTATTATTATCAATTGAGGAGTAAAAGTGGTAAACGTTGTAAGTGCCAAAAGCGAAAGTGGTGGGAAATCGCGTCGTTCAGCACATCAGCCCGTAACATAGGCGCCGACTCCATGTGGCTTGGGGGGGCTTGAGCCCCCCCCCCCAATGTTAACGATGTGGGGGCAGAGTCCCCCAAATAATTTTTCTTAAGAAGATCTAATGTATTATTTTGCTTCTCTTGTAAAGTTTACTCTGAATTGTGCCACATGAACTTAACTTTAAATACACATTTGAAATGTTCAAGACCATCAATTTGGGTGGGCTGAGACCGCTAAACCATCAACTTTGGGTGGGCTATGACCACAGACAGCAAAACACATGACTTATTACTATATACTAAGTATGTAATTATGAGTATTGTTAATTTTTTTACTAAAAACAGTTTCAAAAGACGATGTGCATGAACTAGGGTAGTGGATGAGACGTTTGGGCCACAAATGGCTCTCACATGACATTCAGAACGAGATCATTGATATATTAGGGAGATCTGTTTTGCGCTCCGTGGTAGCAGATATTAAAAGTCGTTAATATTTTGCTATTATGGTTGACGAAACTTGTGACATATCCACCCGTGGACAATTAACATTCTGCATTAGAACTGTGCATAAAAAATTTGATATTTTTCAGGGATTCATGGGCTTTTATGAGATTCCGAACACTGAGACCAAAACTTAAAAAAGGGAGAGAGAGTCATTCATTCATTTATTTCAGTGATCAGAGCCCCCCCAATAATTTTGACAAGTCGGCCCCCCTGGCCCGTAAGAACGTTCACACTAGTGACCTCTTTACACGACCTTTGAACTACTTAGAGGGCTACCAGCCACTTTTCACGTTTACCACATTATAAAGCATGGCACATTTCACAGTTTAACGTGGAAAACGGTGTTTGGATTCTTGTGGCACTTACATCCTTTACCAATTTTAGTCTTCAATTATTGATTGATTTGGTTTATTTTACTTCGCATTTCTGCCACTAATCGCTAATCGCGAAGTTGATGAAGTTGATATGATGAAATTGATGAAGGAACACCCACGCTCAGGGCAGGATTCGAACCCGTTACCCCTAGCGTCGTAGGTAGCTGTACTAAGAACGGGGGAGGACAATTTTATTGTGATTTCATATTGACTATATATGTGTTGAATTTTGTCAGTATGTATTCACACTACAGGGGACCGATTTTGGCTTGACTGTCTATCATTAGTTCATTAAATTGTGGTTATTTTCCGACAAAAGAAGTTGATGTCAGAGTTAACGGTTTGTGCTACGTGGTTCCATACACAGGGACAGCAAATGGCATATTTCGAGGCTCTTTTCTACAAGACCAGACATCGACTAGAAAAAAGTCACCAAGAGAAGCTTTTCTGATTGCTGTCCTCTACAACTCACAAAATTCGTTAGTGTTGCACGGTGACACCCTGTATATATCTAAAGTCAAAAGACTGTCCGTTTGATTGGTTTAGTTTATTAACCCATCCTTTTACAAATAATCAAAATTTTTATCGAGTAAAACTCTGCATTACTCATAAGTACAATGAACGGAGCAAGACTTGAAGCACGCAGTCAGAATGAGAGAATGGTTGTAGTGCAATGACATGTAATATGTTCTACGTTACGTCATAATCAAAACAGCATCTCGTGAGTTGAGCTAAACAGCGAAGTGTGCATATTTTCTGGGAAGGCTGGCTGCAACACGGGCACGGGCAGGTAGAAGAGGAAGACTTTCTTCCCAAGGAAGAAAGTTTGTAAACTTTTCGCAGGTCGAAATGCAAACTATCTTCAGAGAAAATAAAAACTATCGGTGCCCAGGGTAAATGACCACTGTTTCTGCGTTGTACATTATGTCCTTGTGTAGGCGTACGCATGCACACTTATAAATACCACTTCACTAAACAAGTTCAGCGTTAGTTATTGCGAATTATTTGTGTGTAGTGTATTGTGTACTCGTCCAGAAGCTTGTGATAACCAACACAGCACTGGTAAGTAAGCAACCTATGTGTGAGGTAGTTTTCCAGTAAGGAGCTTATCAATTAATGGATTTTATGATCGACTATGATTGTATGTGTGTGGTGGGTGGGGGTATGTATACTTGAAAAGTAATTGTAAATTACTTTTAGTTACTTTCTTTAGAAATGGCGAATTGCAATAAGGTGTATATGTTCTAAATTTGTCATGCAAAGAAAGCTTAACTTTCTTGTCATCAGGCAATTCCATGTCAATCCTTGAACCTTAGAAGACACGTGGTTGGAAACTTAGTATCAAATTTAGCTTTTCCAAACATTACAAATTTTCAACTTAACAATTTAAGTGTCATAAAGTGCCCCCTCCACCTTCGTGAGGATATTGGGGAGCTACGAATGAGCGTAACCCGGTCATGGAAAACCTACAGAGACGCCTCGAGGTTCGTCATGCTGACCACACGTCACCTCGTAACTGAGGGATGTTGAACTGAGGCCTGCAGTTAGTTGGTAGGCTGTGACCCTCAAGGACTGTTGAGCCCCAATTTTTTTTCGTATGTGTTTAGACTTTGCCTACTAAAATCAACTATTCAATATATTTATTAATTTTATGGTGCATGAGCACAAAATAAATTTGCTCAGGTCATACCATATAGTGTCAAGTAGGTTTTAGACGATTAAATACAGGACACTTGTCGGTAAGATGAACTCTCTTTTATACATACGAGGGTTACAGCAAAAGTCATGGCAACTGTATTTTTCTCAAAGTCAAACAATGGTATCACAATACGATCTTATGTCCCTGAGAACATGACACCCGTAGTATGTGGACACATCACTAGATGGCAATGTGACGAACGGTTATTGTACAAAAGGCAGTGGTAATTAATTCATTGTTAAGTCAACCGTCGTGCCACGGTGCGAACAGCGTTAGTGTATCAAAATAGCCGTTCTTCGGGAAAGAAATGCCATAAATGACACAGGAAGCTGGTGGAAACTGTGGGAGAACAGTGCCATACCGTAGTATGCGCCTGTTTTGTTCCTGTAATGTTCCTGTGTTTTCAGACGTGTAAACACATGTGGCGCGATGCTATCTGTAAGGATGTTTTCTCGCTTCCCTATCCCACACCTGGTACACTACATCTGCACTGTTCATACATTCCACAATACCATACACTGCCCACTTCCATTTGGATATTTCGGATTTTCGTGCTGGTCCCGTATTCTCGCGAAAAAAAATGTTGCCATGACTTTTGCTGTAACCCTCGTATATCCGAGTATTAAAATTACGTGAAAGATAGAAGTTGAAGAGCAGGATTCAATACTGGCGAAGATAGAACTCAGGACAATACACAACCTCATTGATTATTCTGGCTGTTGGCCCAGGTACCCCGTTTGTTTATAATACCACACTAACTATTAATATACAACTACTTAACAGTACAGTAAATTATACAGGGTGGCCCAAAAAAGGGTGACCAAACACATAATACAACGGTTCTACGTACATTTCGGTTACCTTTTTTGGGAGCCACCCTGTATATGCATGCCTTAACTGGCTCGTCGCGTTAGCCAAAGTGGCATACAAACGACGCTACATAACAAAAACCAAATCAACCTTAACTGGCCAATTACCATTATTAGCAAACGAGAGGGATGGGTTATAATGCTTGGTAGGGGACAATTCCATAAACAGTGAACTCTTTTTAATTCAAACTCCAAGGCGACACGAAAAAATAGAAATATCCAAAATCACGTCATTACAGATAGTTTCAAGGGTAATAAACATCTGTTCGAATTATCAAATAATTCGAATTATCAAGTTCGAATTAAATAGTTTACTGGATTGTACTGTTATATGAAGTCCATACATATTTGGAGTAAACTTAGTTTCATTACCAATATTATTTTCTACATAAGGGTTGTAAATGACACAACAGCCACAGCTTTCTTTTACTGTTGTCAATACTCGTCACCTATGGTTATATGCATGTAAGAGACTATTGACACCACATTTAAATAACTATTCTCATCCCGGTTTATATACTAGTAATTGACTGGATTCTAATTTTACAACACATGTGTGTTTCATTGCATAACTTCCAAACTAATAAAGATTTACCGATCAAATATAACTAGCAATTAACTGAAGAGTAGAGGTGTTTTTTTTTCTTATGATTCCATTCGATGTGTAGTTCAATTTGACAAAATATAGAATTAGGTTTTTGCATTCACATAAAAATTAAATTAATGCTGGCCAAAACATATATCTTTGAGCTTACATGTTTAGAAAATAGGATAAAGCAGAACTGGTATATATATATATATATATATATATATATATATATATATATATATATATATAATAGATGAACCGATATTCTCAGCGATTTCCACCGATACCGATACCGATGATTCAAAATTCTAAGAATTAGAATTAATATCAGTTATAATAACCAATTTACCAGAGTTTTTAAAACATTCAAAAATTACATAATAATAATGACCGCTGGGCCAAGGCCTACCTACTGACTGCCAGCCAGTGATGTGCGTCCACGTGTAAACAACGATAGTCTACATTCTACACGTAGACTGGACGTAGATAACGTAATCTATGTAAACAACATGACGAAAGGTAAAAAACGTAGCTAAGGGCGCTGTAGAAGAAAAACAAAATTATACTGCGTATCAGTTGCTAATGTGTGAGAAAAATCTTTCATACTCTTCCTTTCAATTTCGAACAATTTTTCACCCGGGAAAAAAGCCTAACATAGGAAACATTTTAGTGTTTTGTGGGAAAAGGACTACTTTTGCCTCACGACTGCCATCTGATATTTTCTTTTGCATACGATTTATTATCTTTCGAAGTTGGTAGAGGAGAAGAGAGAAATTTTATTGTAAATAAGATTCTTGTCAGTTTGTTAGGAACAAATATAGTCGAAAATGTCACTTTCCTTTCATGAAAGCCTTCAAAATTATTTCTAATGTACTTTAGATTGTCTACGTAGTCTATGTAAACTACAACCAAATGTAATATAAGCGTAGGTTACGTGTATACAACGCATGTAGATGTAAACTTATAGTGTACGGCACGTCACTGCTGCCAGCATCTCTCCCACATGCCTCAGCAGAGGTGGGCGATCATCCAACCAGTTGCGGGTTGACGTGTGGCCAATACGACGAACCCCCAGTTGTCGTAGTAGGTTTTCTATAACCGGGATATGCTTCTCATTCGTGGCTTCAACAATTTCCTCACGATGGTGGATGGCCACCGCTCCCATGCAAAGGCCAAAAGCTCTGGAGAAAAGTTGTTACTCTTCCCTCCTCAATCACTGCTAACCCCGGTTCAGATTAATGGAAACCATTTGGGTTTCTTGTGAACTTCGGATATAGTGTACCAATTTTCTCACTCCGCAGGGGTTCATTAAAAGCGGAGTTGAGAGTATTGGTTTCATGCAGTTTGTATACTGTGCTCTTCTTTCACTTTCGTGACAATGGGGATGAATTTGCTATTTCCTATTTTGCTTAACTTCCCTACCACTTGTGGATATTTGCCACGAGGATGATAATAGATGGTTAAATTAAAGTAACAAACGGACACGCATAAATAAGTAAGTGCCCAGTCGAAAAATTGATCCCGGAATCTTCGTAGGAGACATCTGGCTATGTTGTTGTTGTAGAGCAGATATTGTAAATATTGTAAAATGTAAAGCTTTATATCAAAGAAACGCGGTTCTCAGATTTCCACTACACAATAATTGTATTTACTGTTTGGTTCTTTTAGCGTAGTGACGAGTATATTATAGCATTACTCTTCAACTGTCTTTTTCACTTCTCTTCAAGCATGCTTCGTTTACATCTTCACTCCACGGTAGCTTCTATCTGAAGTTTAAACATACAAATTAGCAGAATTTTACAAGCGAAAAATGCAGGCTCAACCAGGACTCGAACCGGGTCTCTGGCATATCGTGTCATTGCTCTACCACTGAGCTACCGAGCCGGCCTGGCCTTGCCTCGCTTAAAAATTTCTACGTAGTACATCTCCTGTGTGTTCCTAATCTTCAATAATACGAATTAATAAATGTGCCATTCTTTATTATAGAACTTATTCTTCTTCTTCTTTAAAGTACCTCCTACCATCCTATACATCTTCCAACTACAAAGTCGGCTGACTTCATCAACGGTTAGTTCAATGTTTGCACTATTACAAATTAAGCGAAAGGAATGCTTGTCAATTATCTGTTTAGTGTCAAGTTCAATAAAGTCTTAAAATTGGTCACAAATCGGGATTAAGTGGCACACTGCCGTGATTGTTCCTAACCTAACTCAAGCTAATATTTACAACCCTTAACCTAACTACTATATACAGCCATTAAATCAAGTATTTACAATCCCTAACCTATTTACATCTCACATCCAGGTAGATACTACATGAAGCAGGTGAAGTCTCACTCGAGGTTTATAATGTCATAGCAGGTAAATTACGTCAACAGAACTTGTAAACAATAAAGTTTGTCTCTATTGTCACCAAAAGCAAGAGATAAAGTTTCTAATTGAAAAAATAAATCAAATTTCGATTTCTTCTTGGTGCAAGCACGGTAGATATAAGCTCCATTCGAAGTAATTTTTCCACACACCTTCTTTGCTTCTAACAGCCGCTGCTTGACGAAATTTTCTAAATATTCTCAATTGGAACCAAGATTTTTCAAAACGTATATCTTCAGCCACGTATATCTTCTTGTTCAAGTCACTTTCAAACTTCCAGTCCAAATTAATTTTCCTAATTTTGTCAGGGCAGGAAGAGGTTTCCTCGCATGTCTTCCTGTGCAAAGCTTTCTCTACTTTTGGTCTCACCGAGTTCAACTTCCACTTGAGGAAGAGTTCTCTGAATTTGGCAGCGGAGTCTTTACTTTCTGCGTACTTTACTCCGCTTCTTCTTCATATCATTGGTACATCTAGTCTATCAACCACATTCCAGTCCTCTAGGTGGGGCTTCTATCCACTTTCTCCTTCAGCCGTATCATCCAATGGTGCTTGTAGTGGTGGTTCTGATATTGTGCAATGCAGTCTCCTTCTTCCCTGTAGCAGCGGATCTTCTTCGACAGATGGTGTTAATCCTTTCAAATCTTCCACCGACGCCATCTTCGTGCTAGTTGGTCACCTTCCTGCACCTTTTGTACCATTGACATCCAGTTAATCTTGAAATTTCACTCAAAATTCCAGCGATTTAACTACAATCAACTGAGCATGGACATGTACAGGCTTCTATGCAACGAGTTTCAACAATCGCAACCCGGGCTATCCTTTCAATAATTGAAATGTGGGGCACGTAAACATATTGTCATCAAGCACATTATAACAAACTTAAAACACAGTAAACTCGCAGATATGTTAAATTATATGTATATCCCTTCCCAATTCCATCCGACCAAACATTTTTCATCCGACACTCCTAGTTACGACAGTCAACATGATTCTAATATCTCTGGTAATAACGTTCTCTCGTTATCATATTGGACATTGGACTTAATTGCTGCAACATTTCGAACTGCATGAACTTTTCCAGATATCTCAGAGGGGGCAAGTACCCCTTCTGCATCCCCCCCCTTTGTTACGACCTTACTTATTTTGTAACTTTGAATTTCCATGTTAAAAGAAAAATCTATATAGTGTTACCTCGAGTCCTTGTTAATGTCCATGATACTACATGTTGTATGGTTCGGGTTGTGACGCAAATATGAACGCGCCAATCAAGGCGTTGTTGAACTAATATATTCACCTTTCTGTAACAATCTAATGAAGTCAGCTTGCTTAAGACAACGGGTATTTATAGATTTGCCAATCAAAGATTATCAATGTTTGATGACCTAACCTAATTGTAATTAAATAATGGCGGAACATTTAAATTTGTATATTTCCAAAATGTAAGATTTTATCAACGTTAAAGAAATAATTGTTAACTCTAATGAATATGTAAACTTTCTTTGTAAATTATTATTTGCCAAACTATGTATTTTTCAAATATTCTTCCGTTGTAATTTGGAGTATTGTATTAAGAAATTACCTAAAGACAGGTGTTCGAGGCTGGAACTTCGGGTATAAATACGAAGCAGTTTGGTATGTGTGGAGGTCTGTTCTGGTGTCAGTCTAGGAAGAAGTGAATAGGTGCAAGCCGCTCTTCTGTAAAACCTAGACTGGCCAAATATGAAGGGTCTAATTTAGGAAGAAGTGAATAGGTGTATGCCGCTCTTCTGTAAAACCTAGGTTTGGGCCACCCTAGTTTGACCTTTCTAGTAAGTTTGAAATTATCTATTAAAAATTGATCTCCAAGTTCCAGTTACGAGTTACATAACCACTGGCTGTAAGTACTCAAGCAGAAAATATACATTTCATTAAAACTTCACGACTTTGGTTGGATTTGTTCTGCACCTACCCTGAAGATAGGTTTCAGTGTAGACCCTTAGAGCCTCCATGCTCCAGGCTAAAGGAGTAAAGGGTGAGGAAAGTTACTAGGAACGTAACACCTTGCAGACGCTCTTGTACACAACAACTTTTACGTACTGCATCCCAGTCTTCTTCCACTCGAGTTGGAATTATACTACTTTAACCTGTGTTGGCTCGTGTTTGGGAACTTAAGGTTAACATTCCAATAGCGTTCGACATTCTGTTTTTCAACCCTAAGTTTCAATTCGTTTAGCTTCAGCAAAGGAATGAAGAATTTCTGGATTCCTCTAGTAACAGGGATTAAAACATAGCTTTATTGATATGACCCAAAATCTAGACAGGAATCAAAGCAATGGTAATCGTGATGATTTTGTTTCTGTTACTGAAGGCTAGATTTGCTCCAAATGCTCCTTTTCGTATGCACTAAGCCCGCCCAACGCTTGATCGAGATACCAAGGACCAGTGGCACAACTTCAGGCAGGAAGGGGGAGTATCTCCCTCCCAACCTTGGACGGAAATCAGTTCTAGGGGGGCAAACAAGATCAAGGGCATCTGCAGGGGGGGCACAGAGGAGCAATTGCCCACTTCGATTTCAAATGTTATGCAAATAAACATGCATTTCGTAAAACTTTCTTGTTCGCTTCGCTCGCGTCGCCTGCTGTTCATAGTCTCATCAAGTTCAAGGGGGCGGCGGGAGTCGGCCCTGGGCACGATATAAATGTCAAAGAGAGAATACCATGACACCCCGTGAAATTATTTGCATTCTATTAAATCAATATTGTTTTCAGTTTGAAAAATAAAGGATCAAAAAGGTTTTCTTGCTCGCTTCACTCGCAATATAATTGTTTTCTGAAATGCATTGTAAATTACTAGAGAGAAAAGTAAGACTTCTCTTAATTGATTTTGTCTTAAATTCATGAAGAATTGTTTGTAGGAAAAGGAGCGTGCACATTTGAGAGACAATTTATATCATTTTTTGCCGTTGGTTTATTATGATGTGGATGAGTTGAATAGTATGTTATGTATTTAAATAATATATCTTGTTTATAAAATATGTAGATAAAGAAACTTTGAATACGTACAAAATTTAGTGTTAGCATATTGCACATGTATTTTGCTATTTTCCGTCACTCCATGTTGCATAGTGTAAAACACATGTTATACGTCCACGTTATACATGTCATAATTATATTCGGAACGCATTTGTCAACATTTACGCAACTTGTACCGAATTTAAATTATGCGAGAAAAGAAGGTTCCGGTCCTGCATCGGAACCCAATAGAACCCATTAGAATTTATGGGTTCCTGGACCCTTAACAACCCTGGCTTTAGCACCAACTTCTAACCCCCTCTTTTGCGTAATTTACGAGGATAATATTGTATTTGATACTACGGTAAATATCCGATATCGCCCGAACGTATTTCTTCAAATTTACAGGAGAAACTACTTACTGAAATTAGTTTCTGTAGCATTGTCGAAGTTCTTGGAGGTATTTTCTTTCGCGAAAACTGAAAACTTCACCATAGAATGCTGCAGAACAAGGCATAATCACTTGTTATGTAAGGAACTTCCATTTTCTGTAACATTATGCCGTTGTTTCCATTATGTACGTGCAGATGGCGTGAGCGTCGAAAGTTACGTGGTCTCGCCAGTGTTTCTAAACGTGCCTTTTTTTCGAGAATTTTATTTCTTTTTTTAACTATGCTTACCTAACCTAACCCAAGCTAACCTAATCTTGCCGGAAATGGTCTGTGGGGCTATCGTGAATGGTTTTTGGGGCTATCGTAAATGGTCTTTTGGGCTATCCGTCAATAGTTTTTGGGGCTATCGTGAATGGTTTTTGAGGCTATTCGTCAATGGTTCGTGGGCTATCCGTCAATGGTTTGTAATGACATAATGAACACGAAAGTAGGTATTTTTCGGTGAAGAAGGTTGAGACACTGCATACCCACTCCAAATCGACAAAACACAAGCACGACGCGCGATGATCCATGACGAGTGCACGCCATGTTGTCTGTTACCCAAGCGGAACAAGGAAGACAAATAATGACTCGTAATATGAAAAGTTGACACTATTTTATGGGAAAAGGCAAAACTTCACCTTAAAGAATCTTCCGCAATGCAAAATAGGTAAGTATCAATGCTAAAATTAATGAAATAAACGAGTGAGAGGTGTTCGGGCCTTATCGGATAATTACTGATACTACTACTAGTAATATCATTAACAATAACATTAATCCTGATACTTGCCCCCCAAAATATAATCGTGGTTGCGCCTCTACCAGGAGCAAGAAAACTGATTTTATTGGCACTAGCAATAACAATTTGTACGCACATGTTGTGTTTTACTTTTTCTTTCAATTGGTAGATGACAGGCAAATTTTAAGAAATTATATTGGTATACAAAACAAAATGTATAAGATACAAATTAGTATCTCTTTATGCTTAGAAGTAACAATAAATAGTTAAATCCTCATAAGTAACAGTACTTACCTAATGTGAGACTTATACAATATAGTTTTTACTTTCTTAAGAGTTCTCACGGGTAGGGATATATTCTAATAATTTGTATTGAGGTGTATGCTGATGGTTGTTAATTCAGTCAGAATGTGTATATGGGAAATAACTGACACATGTTAAAGGTTTTCTATTGTCCTACATGCAACGTATTATGTTATTAAACAAATTATGTATTGCTTTCTTATAAGAGAGGTTATGGCTACTTTATAGGCCAGTTCAGGGCAGGGCACTCGGTCACTCTTCCATTTTAGGGGACCCCGCACCATATCAAAATAATTATTTGTGTACAGTTTATTGTGAGTTAATAAGACTCTGGTGCAATCAATGACGCAACAAATCTGATTTTTCTGACTTTATGAATTATTTTGACAAATTTAAATAAACCGAAATTACATAAATGATTTTCTAAACGAAGTACTACATGAAATCGTATCCAAATATGTCTGTCAAAATAGTATATGTGCATTATTTGCTTAATATGTAGAATAAAATCACAATACAAATTCACTACAACGTGAAAATTCAGAGAAGTAATCAAATGAGAATTATGATAGCGAATCCGTGGAGGCGATTGGTTGCCAAAATTGGGGTTCAAGGGAATTTTACTTTCTCTTAGCAGACAAGGTTTAGTGGAGGTAGAAAGTGTTGGGCAACTGCCCCTTGCCCCCTAATTGCCGGAACCGTAAAGAATGTTATTAAATATGATTAAAAATTACAATTTTGATCGGAAAAAGAATAGTTTCGTATTGAACAGACCCAGTTTTGTGATTATATACAGTGATCATCGCAGCAGTAGCACATCGGAAATGAAAAGAAACAATAATTTTGAAACTTTTATTAAATAATAATAATAATAATTGGTTTTAACGTTCAACATGTAATGATTATTATTGCCACTGATGAAATTCTATTTCCCACAGACCTTGTACTGTACTATATAGTGTGTTTAGGCCTATGCCCTTTAAATACACCATAATAAAAAGGTAAAGTGCTCCCCAGTGCATAGCACTACGCCATGAAGGCGTATAGGGGGTGTGGGGGTAACGCCCCACACTTTCTTGATCCGGTCGTGAGTGGGGGTGATGTGATCAGCATCACGCCCCTGACTGCCTTTACCCCCCAGGGTTTCCCTAATGTTATTCGACGCTGGGTGGGCGCCAGGGCCGCTTCCATCGTTAGAAAAGTTCCCGGATTTGAACCGGGATCGAACCCGGGACCTTTAGCATGATAGTCAGACGCGTTACCGACTGAGCCACCGCGGCTACACGTTTTTTTTATATAAACGGAGTTTTAATGCGCTTTCTACTGTTCTTTTAGGTTATTTCAGTTAATCCGGACTTTCGTTAAACCGGTCGACTTATCCTCCCATTAGTCCGGATTAACGAGGTTTTACTGTATATCAAATAGTCGTTTATTAATTGTAGTAATGTTTATATTTGAGGACTAAAAGTGGCAAACGTTGTAAGTGCCAAAAGCGAAAGTGTTGGAAAATCGCATCGTTCCGCACATCAGCCCGTAAGAACGTTCACACTAGTGACCTCTTTACACACCCTTTGAACTACTTAGAGGGCTACCAGCCACTTTTCACGTTTACCACATTATAAAGCATGGCACATTTCACAGTTTAACGTGGAACACGGTGTTTGAATTATTTTGGCACTTACAGCGTTTATCAATTTTAGTCTTCATTTGTCTTGTTGGGAAACCTAATGGTAAGAGACCTGTAGGAAGGCCAAGATGAAGATGGGGTATAACGTTGAGATCGACGTACAGGATATCGGTAAAAATGGAAAAGATTGGGTTGGTCTTGCACAGGATAGGGACCAGTGTGCGAATTAACTGGGGGTGTTGCGGATTTGCACCCCACAAAACATTTCATCCCCTGCAAAATATATATTTTTTTTTATCCCTGCCAAGGATGCTTTTTATCCGCCTCAAAGAAAGTAGAATTTAATGCATAAAGTATACCATTTCTTAACTGTAACTAACGCAATTGAAAAATCATTTGTGTCCTCCAATTGCTTAGTCATCAAAGATTCTCATGCCGAAATGTATGCAGCCTTGTGGATTTACGGATAGCCATTCTTCAACTGACCAGCCTCGTCGAACATGTATTCAAGTGTTCACAGGGAACTTGTAGGGGGGTTTAATGGACATTAAGTTTGAACCTTGCAATGGAAATTAGGATAAGTTTTCGGTGTTACTAGTTCGATAGATATTTTGTGTACGAGTTTGCGTTATCTTTGAATGTAAATACACTGTTTTCAAATTACGTCATAAATGTTTTAAGTAAGATTTTATGGCCTATGTTCTAAGAGATACTTTCAATTGTAGAACCGCAAGGTTTAGTTTGCTGACTGATAACTAGACCTCTGGTTTATAGGATCTAAAAAGGTTGCTTTTAGATTCCTAAAATAGGCTCTAAAAATCTCAAAATAGGTTCTAGAAATCTTAAATTAGGCGCGAAAAATCCTGAAGTAGGTTCCAAAAGAAACTTAAAATGCTCCAAAATTCCTGAAAAATACTTGATTTGATTTGATTTGTTGTTTTAAGTCCACTTTATGCACAGTAAGGCTAATTGGGACTGGACCTACAGTTTATAGTGGGATCCGAACCACTTGTGCCTCCACTGGGTATCGAACCCGGGACCCCTTGATTACAAGGCGACGACGCTACCACTGCGCCATCGGGGAGGCCCTGAAAAATACTGATTTGGTACATCTTCAAAAACAAAATTTCGAAAGAACCGTAAGAAATATTAATAGATATATTTAACAACCAAATATTAATTTTCTAACCAAATTTTTATTTGCATACATCATTTTGAAAATTATCCACAAATTATTGTAATCCTATATTTGTGTTGTTAGCAAAAGTTACTTGTTGATCTGAATTAAGTGAATTAAGTATCTATGATTTGCTGCACAATACCAAGGTGGCCAGCCACTGGGAATTCCTTGAATTCCGGGAATTGTCCGTGAATTATTGGCTCTGGGAATTCTGCGTGAATTCTTCTGCATAGACGTGAAAAATTGCAAGTTTTGTTAATCCAAATCTCATTGAATTTATACATATTTATAAATGCCCTGACGCTTTTCACAGTTTAGGTTTTATTTTTATCGAAGGAGGAAAAGAAAAGAAAGCTCCGTGGAAAATAAAGGGAGGGAAATCGACAGAAAATGTATTTCAAACACGTTAGTCATTGATTTTTTTTTATATCAAACCGAGCAAATACCTCTGTGTGACATAAAAATCCTGAAAATCCTTAAAATATATATAAAAACCTAAAATAAAGGTTTGATTTAGGCGCATAAACCTAAAATAGGTTCTAACAATCAAAATAGGTTGTTTTAGACACTATCAAACTTCATCAGTTGTTTCGTTTTTTTAATGAAATGCTGACGTCACTTGTTATTTCTTATTTACCTGCAAAGGAAAAAAAATTAGGTTAAAAATCTAAAAACCAAGGCCTACTGATAACTTACATACAAATTGCACACGCAAAAAACATACTTCCCGAAAGCATACATACAAAAGCAACAACAATACAAGCAGGCTGGATTGATTTAAATCAGGTTGATTTAAATCGCAATTTAAATCTCGTGATTCGTTTAAAAAAATCATTGATTTAAATCACTCTAAATAAATAATTTATATAAAAATGTACATAAGGATTTTGTAGATATCAGAATCACTTTTGTTGAAAGTACATTAATCTTGTAATCATTTAATGATGTTTATTAGGCTCTTGGAAAGGAAAATAAAGGAAATATAATACTTGTACTGATGGTGTGAAAGGAAATGTAGACAAAGGATTTATCTTGATTTAAAATTCAATAATTTTATGAGCAAAAATAGCAAACATTTTGTGTAGAAAAATATACAAAATACTAATCATGTTAAACCATAAATAGTGTCAATATCATTAAACTGTAAATAAACATGGCAGCTAATATTTTTCTAACTATCATTAAAAAATCTCCAAAATTCAGGTACAAATACTAAGTTACAATTATAGAGTACATCCAGAATGTTTTAGTTTCACTGGAAGAAAAGTTACTGAACTTATTGTTAGCTTCATTAGTAGACCTAGTGCCCCGGTTCTAAGCCCTCATTTGGGGCTCGAATCATCATGTGGGGCTCGTCGTAGCCTTTTATGATGTATATTTTGAGGACAGAGTTGGCAACACTGTGGGCTCTTACTGTAGCTTTTTATGAGGGGGGTCTATTGCCCTCTGTTTACATCTGGCAACACTGCCGTAGATTTTTTGACAGTGTTGTTAACCTACTGGGTTTTTCACTGTAAATTTTTATTAAAGGACCTGAGAGGCCCATGTATCTTTTATGTTTGGCAATACTGTTGGGGGCACAGAGTTGGCAACACTGTGGGCTCTTACTGTAGCTTTTTATGAGGGGGGTCTATTGCCCTCTGTTTACATCTGGCAACACTGCCGTAGATTTTTTGACAGTGTTGTTAACCTACTGGGTTTTTCACTGTAAATTTTCATTAAAGGGCCTGAGGGGTCCATGTACTTTTTATGTTTGGCAACACTGTTGGGGGCCTAGTGTTGGCGACCTGTGGGTTTTTACTGTAGCCTTTTATGAGGGGGACCTATTGTCCTCTTTTTATATTTGGCAACTCTATTGGATGTTTTTTGTTTGAGGCTTGGGTTTTGCCAACCCATCCGAAGAAAATTCCACTATATGATTTTTCACTGGCTAAGCTAACCTACAAATAGGAATTGGCAACACCGACGAGCATCAAATGATGATTCGAGCCTCAAATAATAATTCGAGCCTCGTCGGTGTTGCCTACCCACTCTACAAAAATTCTACTATATAATATTTTAAAACCTTTCACGGTGTATGTAAATTTTACTAGCAGTGTTTCCTACTAGCAGTGTTTCCAACTCGTTGTAGCCTTTCACGATGTATAATTTTTTTAGCTTTTTGTGTGTGTGTGAGTGTACGCGCGCGTGTATTGTAACAAATGCACTCTCTCATCCTTGAAGGATGAATGCACCTTATCGTAATTTTCCAACTGTGGGACCAAATGTTTATATATCGCGACTTTTGTAAACCTCTTTCGGGAACAATGTGTCGCACACACACGCGCGCACGCGCGCCTGTATTGTGACGCAAGCAAACAAAAAAAAAACTTTGCCTGTCATTACAAAAAAAAAAAAATTGACCGTATTCTTAAATAATTAACAAGGACAATGAATCTTTTTGGCTTCCGCAAACAGATCAACATGGAGACTGCACCGCCAAATTTCAATAACCTCTTACCTTCCGTGTTATCTAAACTCAATGGTTTACTGATTGTTCATCTCAACAGCATTTGGACGAAACTGAATGACGATGTGGGCAAGATGTTTTATGTTTTTAATAACAATTTACATTTCTACGAAATTCCGATCGACGGGAAACTTCAAATCACCGTGAATCCGGAAAACGCAGGCGAAATCAAAATTTCTACCGGCAAGAATATTTTTCGAATCAAGCACGACAAGATGCTTTCTAACATTACGTACGATGTTTCTGCAGGAGATTATTTTTACATGGAACTTCTCGGAGATTACGACAAACTCATTCCTCTCTTTGTAGAATTACGAATCGTTTATCCTATTATAAATAACCGTTAACCAAAAATGCCTAACGACATTTTCGGCAACACCAAGCGTGTAGACCACGCAGAAGAGATTCTCATGTTGGATATTCGAGTTAAGAAGTTGAGGACCGATTTGATTGATTTGCAGGAGACCTTAAACAAAAGTTTAGAGTCGGAAATCGCTACGCTCCAAACGCAATGTCTCGACCCCATTCTGAAAATCGATTCCGAACTGAAGATGCTGATAAAAAATTATGTCGACGTACCTTCTTACGACAACGTTCAAAATATACAGTTGAGCGTGGATTCGCTTCAAAATGATTTGGCCAAATTACAGCAATTTCAATCGAAAAATGAAGATTTGGAAAAATTGAAACTCGAAATCGAAGAACGAACTTCCGCAATAGAAAAGAATTTCTCTGAACTTCAAACCGTCGTGAACGATATAGACGCAGAACGCTTACATGTCGTCGTTTCCAAATTACAAGAAGAATTCACCAGCACGTTGGAAGAAATTAAATCCAAGTTGCAGACTTTGGAAGATACAATGACGAACCTACCATCGTCGGACGAACTGCAGGTCATCGGTAAAAGCGTCGCGAACATAAAAATTCAATTGGAGGCGTATCGAGATTTCGAACACATTCAAACCACCATCGCTACGCTTCAGGCGTCCTTGGAATTGATCAACGAAGAAATTAAAAATATTCACGCTGAAGCAAGAGCGTTGACGAGCATTCAAGACACGTTAAGCACGGTTCAGCAGAAGATCGAATATTTAGAAAATTTGAACGTCGAAACGAATCTCGCTCATTTTCATCACGTACTCGACAACATACAGGGTGACTTGGAATCGTTACGGACGAGCGTGCCTTCGAGCGAAGATTTGGAAAAATTGAAAACGGCGGTGACGGCACTATCCGATTCGAGCGACATCAAAAGCTCATTGAGCGATCTCGAGAGTAGGGTGGCCAATCTCCCCACCTCCAAAGAATTGCACGCTTTGAAAAGAAACATATCTCGAATGCTGAAACGACTGGAAACGGAAACGGCGAACGTGGAACAGATTCGAGACGAAATTAGTTCGCTGGTGTCGACGCTGCCCACTTCGCAGAGCGTCGCCGACCTTCACACGCAGTTTACAGAGATGCGAAGCATCGTGAACGATCTTACCGAGAAGAGCTCGAAATTGAATCAAGTCGAGAACCTTCAGAACATTGTCGTCAACATCAGAGATCAAATTGGAATACTGGAATCCACGCAGGAATCGACGCTGGCCTCTTTCGGTGCCAAGTTGCAAGAACTCAACGAAAACTACAAGCAGTTGAACGTGGAAGTGAAAATCAAACCGTCGTTTTCTGCCGTAACGGATACCATAGTCGAGCATTTGCTGCCCATCGAAAATAAACTCGGACACGTTCACAGTAATCTGCTCGGCGTCGACACTAAATTCGCCAAATTGTTCACCTTGCAAGCCATCGAAATCAACAGCGTTCCCAATCAACAGAGAATCTCCACGTTCGTCGAAGGTAACAAACTGTACATGTTACATCCTTATCATCCGTACTACAAGTTTCTCCTCGATGGCACGATTCAGATAAACGAATTTTCGTACTGGTCTCACGGTAGAAAAGCTAGCGTTCCTACCATGACTTTGATATCGAATCGTGGTGTCCAGAAAGCAGGAAACATTCCTCTGGCACGTTGGAACGAAACGCGCAACATATATGAAATACACGAAGAAGAAGATCTTACCGTTTTCGACGTGAGTGCCGGCGATAAGCTGATCATTCAAAACACGGGCGAAGTGCCACCCTCTTTGAATCCCATCACGCTTGTGCTTCTCTTGAAACGTAATCTCTAAAAAAATGTCTAGGCAAGCCATCGTCGAAGAATTGCATAAACCTGCACGCCGTAACTACGAACGTTTGGCTGTGGTAACCAAGGGCATCGACGACCTCTGGCAAAGTGACCTCGTGGAGATGAGTAGCGGCAATTTGAAAAACGTACATAAATTGAACAAGGGCAACAAGTACTTCCTCACCGTCATAGACACATTTTCGAAATTCGCATGGGCTCTACCTTTGAAGGCGAAAACGGGAACATGCGTCACGGAAACATTCAAATTAATTTTTCGCGAAAGCGGCGGCAGACAACCACGGTTTCTGCAAACGGACAACGGTAAAGAATTTTACAACGCCGTATTCCAAAAGTTTATTCAAAAACACAAGATTCAACATTATTCGACCTTCAGTCACATCAAAGCATCGTGGAAAGATTCAATCGAACCTTGAAAACACACATGTGGAAACGATTCACGCTTCGGGGAAATTACAAATGGGTCGACATCCTGCCGGAACTCGTCGACACCTATAATGATACGGTACACAGAACGATAGGCATGAAGCCAGCCGACGTTACCAAGTCCGACGAGCAGCGTTTAATTTCTACAGTTTACTATCCAAAGTACACACCCACGACAAAAGAAGCTAAATACAAAATTGGAGACCAGGTGAGGATCAGCAAATTCAAACGCACCTTCGAGAAGCGATTCACAAAAAATTGGAGCACGGAACTCTTTACGGTGGTTCGAGTTTTACCTGGAAACCGACACACGTATATAATAAAAGATAGTAGCGGCGAGATTTTGAAAGGAAGATTTTACGAAGAGGACCTCTCTAAAACGAAACACCCCGACACGTACCTCATCGAGAAAGTATTGCGTAGGAAAGGTGACAAACTGTTTGTCAAATGGCTGGGACTTCCGGAAAAGAGTTGGATCGACGCGAACGAAGTGATCTTGTGAGTACGTGGAACGTGGTGAAGCGTCTACCGGATCCGGAAAGTCAAACGAGAAAAAAAAAGAACGGTGAGTTGCTCCCCGACAGCATCCGCTGTCTGATCGTAGGTCCTTCGGGGTGTGGGAAAACGACACTGCTCGTGGACAATTTTCTCCTCGCACCGAATTGGTTAGATTGGAAGAACAGGCACCTGTACGTGTTTTCGAAAAGTTTGGAGCAATCCAAATACCAGCAACTGATGAAACTGTACGATGGTCTGGACATTGCAACGTTCGCCTCGGAAATAAAACCACTCGACGATTGTCGTGAAAATTCAGTCGTTGTGTTCGACAACGCCATCCTGGAAAATCAAAATGAAATTCGCAACTTTTTCACGCAAGGTCGTCACAAAAGAATGGATTGCTTCTACCTAGCTCAAACGTTTTCCAAAATTCCAAAACAGTTAGTACGCGACAACGCTAATTTCATATGTTTGTTTTGTCAAGATCACACCAACCTCAAGCACGCGTACGATGACTACGTAGGCGGAGACATGAACTACAATCAATTTTCGGAACGCTGCTGCTCTACTTGCTGGAACGGTGACGATTTCGGATTCACGACGATCGACATGACGAGGAAACCCAACGACGGAAAATACAGAAACAAAATCAACGACTTTCTAAACGTTGCAACGTTGTGAGAAACGACGTGTATAAATAACGTCATGACGAAACGAAAAATCGAAGAGGAAAATCTCAAGCTCCGCGATTACCTCGCGAAACGCTTCAAAGGATGGAAATCCGAGAATCGCGGATTCTACGAAGAGAAGAAACGTCAGGATCAACCTGTGATCGATGCCATCAGCGGTCTAGGTAAAGAAATTAAAAGTGTCACGGAACAAAATAAAAATTTGATCAACGAACTCGTACCGCTCGCAGCTAAAAGTTACGCCGTACCCACGCCCATTTCGAGCATTCCTTCGACGCCGTTCGAACTGAAGGATGCACCGGCACGACGTCGAGCCATTGGTAGCACGTCGTCTTCGGATAAGATCGAGTTGGGACCTTTGGCACGAGACTACCTGAGTACGGGGAAATTCGACAAGGATGAAGTGTTCGGATTGTATCCTAGCATGGAAACCAACGAAGGCGGTGGTGTGGTGTGGAAGATTGGGAAATCGAAGGTGACCTTCGAAGGCAACGACATTAAAGTCAATTTAGGCGACAAGGATAGTTGGAACAGGTATCCCGGTACGGTGGGACTGTGGGAACTCGTCGCCAAAAAGCAGCCGAAAGATTACACCGACGAAGATTACCAAAGTTACAAGGAAATTCTGATCATGACGGATGCCTTGTACCAGAACAACGACGCCTCGCAGAATAGGGTGAAATCGAGCAGCGGCGAGAAGTACAGGAATCTCATCAAACCGATTTGGAACCAGGTCAAAACAGGCAGCGGCGTCAAACGCTACAACACGTTACCCAAAGAATTCGTTTGGGTGGACGACGTGAGGAAGCTCGTGGACCGATTGTTGGTGATAGCCGGCGAAGAGAATGCAGGCAACCGTAATTTCTACAACGAGAAGGTTGGCATCGTGGACATGATCAGCACGAAACTTTCCAACTTCATCGTGAACGACGACAAGGGCATAGGTTACCTGATCAAAATCATCAACACGCTGCCTCCGAGATTCTGGAACGTGGCCGAAGGAAAGGGACTCGTGAACGACATCATCAACAAGTTACCTTTCGAGATGCATCTACCTGGCTACCAGTACTGCGGACCGGGTACCAAAATCGAGAAAAGATTGGAGAGAGGAGACAAGGGTGTGAATCCGTTGGACGCCGCATGCAAAGATCACGACATCGCCTACAACACCACGCAGACGGATCTGGATGCACGTCACGAAGCAGACAGAAAGTTAGAGCACGCAGCTTTCGAAAGGTTCGTGAGCAGAGACGCATCGTTGGGTGAACGGGTCGCCGCACTGGGTACCACCATCGCCATGAACACAAAACAAAAATTGGGGTGGGGTATATAAATAACATACAGTAAAAAAAACAACATGGCTTGCATAACTGATTTGCCGCACGAACTACTATCTAAAATATTCAAAAAGGTAGTTAACGGAGATGTTAATAAACTTGTGATCATAGCTAAAACGATGCCGGCATTTCGCATCCCTTGTGAAATAGTTCTCAAGGACCGTCTTCGGGAGATCAGTGGAATGAGGTGCGGTGATCTCGACACTCTTCTGTCGGCCGCGGGGAAGAAATTGAACGAGAGGTTGGACGAACTGCACGAGGCGAGGCAGGGGAGAAGACGGTATACTGATGATTGGCGTAAGTCCAAACAGGAAACTGAAGAAATCATCACGCACATCATCGCGTTCTCCGAAGCACGAACTTTCTTCCTCTGTTAAAAAATTCTTCGATACAAATCGTGAAAAAAAAATATATATAAATAACACACATCGTGAAAAAAAAATAATCTTCGGTATATATAAATAACACACATCGTGAAAAAAAAATTAAATTTCTCTAACACACACACTGAAAATTTCTCTTCGATATGACAACTGAAAAAATGAGTGACCTCCAAGCATTAAAACAAATGCTAAATTTGTCAGTCGAGTATGTAAAAATTCAGGAATTGGAAGTCGACAAACCTTACACAATAACTTCCGGTTCAATCGTTTCTACCCAGTATGGTCCCAAGGTGTGTCTGTTGCTCAACGGACAATACAGTCTATTTTTACCAGATCGATACGCTATCATGTTATCCGACGAGAAGCTAGCTATCTTAATAGAGAACAAAACTCGAATCGTGTACAAGAGGACAAAGGAACTTCTTGGTAAGAAAACAAAGCATGTAATAGAATTTGTGTAACGGGGCTACGCGGAGTATATATAAAATAACATCCATTGAAAAAAAATCTCAGAACATTTATATATAAATAACATACCGTGAAAAAATAACACATAGAGCATCAACATGAAGCCCAAGGGTGTCGTGTACCAGATACCATATTCGAATCTAAAAAATCTAGGTGCCCTCGATGGGTTACTCACCAAGAAACAACGTGAGAAGAAACGTTCTTGCTTGTCGAAAGGACACGGAATGAAATTGCTGCTCAGCACACCTCAATTGAAAAGATTGCAGCGTTCGCGGAAACAGCAAAAGATCGGAGGTTTCATATTCAGCATCCCGGCCATCCTGGCAGCATTGGGGGCCGTTGGAAGTTTGGCCGGCGGAAGTGCCGCCATAGCGAAAACCGTCATCGACTCGAAGAAGACCAAGGCCGAGTTGGAAGAACAGAAACGTCACAACCTGGCCATGGAGAAGAAAGGAGGAAAGGGCGTGATGAGAAAGTTTAAAAAAAAGAAACAGCAGCACTCACCAACCGAGACATTGAATCTCTGATCGAACCGTTACGAATCAAACACTTCAGAGGAGTTTTCATGTCCGACTCGTTACCTTCAACCGTCAAAAGAAGAGAATGTGGAGTAGTCAACTTGGACAATCAAAAAAATCCAGGCACGCATTGGATATGTTACCACAAGAACGATGACAATAACAAAGCATTCGTTTTCGATTCTTTCGGAGGTGTTCCACCTACAAATTTAGTCCATTACCTGAAAACGAACAAAACCTCTATATACTACAACGACGAACGCATTCAAGATTTCGGAGACGTGAACTGCGGTCATCTCTGTCTCTCCGTGCTCGCGTTTCTCTCTAAAATAAATAACCCTACGGTCGAAGATTTCCAGAAAGCACTGTGGAACCTGAAACAGCATCACGACAATGGGCGTGTTCCATCTCACGAGCGAATCTTCGATCTTGAAACTCACGCTGCACGACGACATCGTCTATCCTAAATCCGTGGCTCTGCGTGCATTCTACAGCATGTACCTCATACCTAATGTTACGCATCACAACAACAAAATTAGCGTCGGAAGCGAACACATCGTCGTCACGCCAGGCCAATACAATCTTTCCACTTTGCAAGCTCAGTTACCCAAAGGCACGTACCTTTCTCAAAATTCGGTCACTCACAGAGTGGAAATCCTATCCGCGACGGAGACCGTGGACCTGGGCACCATGGGAGAACTTTTAGGTTTCGAGAGCGACACCAAACTCGAAGCTGGCATCAAGCACGTAGCAACCAACATTCCTAAATTCTTGGCCATAGAGACTCTGAACGTACACTGCAACGTGGCCGAAGGAATGATCACGAAATCTTCGGACGGATTATTAGGAAGTCACAAGCAGACGGGAATCATAGCCACTTTCAAACCAAGTTCCGAGTTCATGGAACCGATCATCTACACGTCCTCTTCACCGATCTATTTTCCAGTATGTCGCAACCGCATAGACGACATAGAGTTGGTGGTGACGAACGAGAAAGGAGACGTGGTGGATTTCGCAGGTGCCACTACGACGGCCATCGTGGAGATCAACATATAATAAATAACATACATAGTGAGAATGGAGCAAATCGAAAGTTACGAATTGCAATCTTTCCCTCCCAACCGTCGCACGTTCGCCAATCTGAACGAAGCGAACAGGGAGATCGAATACGACGTGGACGTAGGCGACGGGTTCATTCATCCTCACAGAGCGGACCTCTACCTTCAATTCGACGTGGTGAAGAAGGAAAGCGGAGACGCGTTTCCTGCAGCAGCAAACTTGATACTCGTGGACAACTTCGTGCCTCACCTGTTCTCGCAGGTGGAGGTGAGGAAACACAACACCGTCATCGACAGAATAGATTATCCAGGCATCACGTCGACGGCAGTGGGAACATTGAAATTATCCAAAACGGACGCAGCGTACTACCAGGCCGGGGGATTCGAAGCCGGGACCAAAATATCGACGAGAAGTCACACGGTGCTCTTTCCCATGCGTCTGCTGCCTGGTTTCTTCTCGGACTACAAGGAGATCATGTGGAAGGGAGGACTGAGGATCACGTTTCGAAGAGCGGCCAACGACAACGACGCACTAATGCGATACGCTACTTTGGGTCCGGACGGCACCACGCCGATAGCCAATACTTTACCCGAAGCAGCGAAATGCGTCATCCGGAGCATGGAATTGAGAATGCCGGTGGTGGAATACGAAACGAACTACGCCCTCAAGTACAAAGCGGAGATCTTGAAAAGTCCGCAGGTGCCGATTTACTTTCACGGTTACCAGTGCGTGCAGAATATGGCGTCGGGAAGTCACATGGAATTCGACGTGACGACACAGTTCAACAACATACAGTTCGACATGCCAGATTTCGTCGTAGTGCTTTTTCAGACCGGGAGGGACAAGAATCAGGAAAAAGATTCCAGCAAGTTCGACGACTGCAAGATCAAGAACGTTTATCTGAAGAACGGTAGGAACGAAGTGTTCCCGCGCGAGAATTACAACCTCGACATGACCAAAGACGATTACCTCAAACTTTACGAAGCTTACACGGCTTACAAACGCGTGACCGAGGGAAGCGTGGACGTGTACTACGCGCCCAGCGAATTCAAAACACGCAGGCCGATGTTCGTCATCAACACCACGAAAAGAAAGCAAGTGGTGGTCAACGATCGTACCAACATCAAGATTGTATGCGAGTTCCACGATGCCTTGCCTGCAGATACTCTGTGCAGTGTCATTCTTATTGCAGAGAAAACATTTGTGTATGACGTCAAGAATGAAAGAGTGACTGAACAGTTTTAAATAAATAAAAAAAAAATAGCACACAATAAGAAATGTGGAATTTTATATATATAAGTACAAATTGCAATTAGCAGTTTCCAGAAGTTTAATTTTGCTGTGCCATGCATGCATGTAATCGAGGAAGTGGAAGTAAATTAAAATTGTTTTTTTTTTCGCATTGCCTATTACTTTTTGTTACACTCTGGGCAGGCCTTACTAGTTTGGAGGCGATAGTGGCCCCACGGAAGTGTATGGACCCCACATTCAAGAATACACCTCTTGTCGTCGTGTGCATCCAGAGCAACTTTCCTGACAATATTAGTTGTAAGCACATGATCGACGCTTTGGATACGATGCTCTTTTTGTAGAATGGGCGATTTTGTTCTGAGGCACTCGAGGTAATCCTCAAACTTGAGGTGCTCCCGAACCACTTGCCTGCTTACACCCTTTGCCTTTTTTGTTACAGAACCCTCAGCCCGGATCGCATAGGCTTTGGCACGAAGTCCAGCAAACTCCACAATCACATCCCCGTCTTTCTCGTCCTTGAGTTTGCCGGGTATTTTTTTGTTCCGGGGCAGAATTCCATACCGGTTTAGCTGGGGATAGCCCGATGTGTCGAAGAGCTTGACAAGAGCTGGAACTTTGGCTATATCACCATACGCATAGGCCGTGCGAACATGGTACACCAAGCTGTCTGTGTCTGTGTAGAGGAGCGAGATATTGTGGTTGTAGTGTGCACGTAGTATGTCGTAATATGTCTCGAACATGCACAACTTGCTCAGATCCAAAACTGCAGCTCCCACATAGATGGGCTTGTTGAGTAGCACCTCGCCCCGGTTCATGTGAATCAGAGACATCTGTTCGTTGTAAATTGTTCGAGACCTGAACAGCGGGCTTGCAACAAGTCGACGACACTGTGTTTTCTTCGTCACCAACCTCACATCAACGCGATTTCGCACATTCTCCATGGTCTTCCCAAATACCGCATTGTTCATTAATTTGAAAAAATCGCGATCAAGTTCCGAAGTGGCAGTAGTGCGATGTTTGGTGTTCATTTCGATGTACGGCTTCAACCATGGAGACTGCCTGAACAAGAGCACGCGGTAAACTGCTTTGACCGAGACCCCTTGCTGCATTAACCACTGGAGGTTCCGGTAGTGTAGCACATAACGCTTTTTGGGCTCCAAGTCCATGACGAGCTTCGGTTGATCCGAGCCAGGTGGACACTTGAATTCCGGAGCAGGCGAAAGGTCACAGAATGTATCCTGCAGCTTCTCGGGGAAGTCAAGGTCCACCTCGGCAAAAAACCCAAACTCGTCGCACTCTTTTTCGATGTCGTGGTATAAAGGATCAGCCCACTCAAACTGTCCTGTTGGGAGTGGCTGCATCATGGAGTGCCCGTAAAGATTATTCACATCAGTGTACATGATGTAGTTGATGGTTGGGAGGGGTCGTAACCAGTGGCCATGTGGTGATTGTTGGCGTGTGCGAAGCGTTGCGACACTTGGACCATGCCGCCCCGGATAGCTCTCTCGATGAAAAGCATGATATCAACATCGAAGATAAGTGAAAGTTTAACTTTAGTCAGCAGGAGCATGGCCGACCATGCCAGTCCAGGAAGGCTGTAAAAATATACAGGGTCCAGGTTGTAAATGTTTATCGCAGTCGCCCGAAACGCCTGGAACACATCGGCAAGAAGCGTCACATCAAGCTTCAGGTATGCATCGTGGTAATCACCGAAAGTTCGGCAACCCAACTCGACCCACATAGACTGAGCATGCTTGTACTCCTCGTCGGTAATACCTGAACCTCTCAGCTGGCTGTAGAACTTATCCTGGGGAGGCAGCAACTCTTCTTCGAACTTGGAAGGGTCTGTGACGTATTCGTAGGGGTAGACCCCTTTACGTCTGATGAGTGTGACATCTAAGTTCGGGAAACTTGATGTGGTAATGGCTAGTTGGTCGTCTCTGAGCTTCCCAGCAAGAGCATCGAGGCTTGCCTGGAGGAACCTCAGAGAGTCGAGGAACCGAAGCTCGATGCTGCTGCTTGAGTCGGGGATCGGCACCCACTTGCTGATGCTAATATAACGCTCCTCGTTCTGTGCCAGGACATTGATTCTCGCATTGTCGTACCCTAGATGTGTGACCAAGTGATGGAAATCATATCCCGAGCCATTGTGAAAAAAGACCGGTATGAAGCGCGGGTCCCTGGCTCTCAAGTTACACCTGTTGCACCACGGGCCAATGTAGCTTCCGGTCCCATAATGGTCATGGTGGTGGACCTTTTTGTTATCATCATTGAAGACTGAGTTGCAAACAGGACAATTTAGAGCCATTTCGTGCTGATGCTTGTCTTCCGGAGACAGAGGCAGCATGGGCTTGGGGGCCAACAGCACCTTCCCTATCTTGATGCCTTCCTGTTGCATTCTCACCAGGAAGTGTTTGACCGGGTCGGGACCGCGATACACATAGGGCTCGGAGGCAATATGTTGGTCTCGCCACACCACAACATAGGAGTAACTCGAGGCCTCGTGGATTTGGAAAGGAATAGTAGAGGATGTTTCGGGGTTGGGATGGCAGTTAGACAGAGGTTGAAGAAAGGCCTCGAAGTCTGCTACAATATAGGCAGGATGCTTCACCATAGCACTGTGCATGCGAAAACACTCTACTGCACCAGGTTCGGGCAGGATAGTTCGTGCAGGCTTGTTGGTACCACAGTAGAACATGTGGCGAGCTAGCTTCTCAGCAGCAATGTTGGGACCTCTGATGCGCCGGTAATCCTGCTGTTCTCGATTATGAAATGTAGACAAGCACCTGCGACACACCTCGACGTGGTGACTATCACTGCTCCGTTGGGTCGAAACAAGCCGAGAGAGCGAGCGAATGAGGGTGTAGTGGTGTTGTGTCTCGTCCTTGATGAGCAGGAGGTTGATTTCTCGTACCTCGTTGTTGTTGCTCACGTTGCTCACCCGGATGGGGTGGACCTTATTTTTGTTCTCGGTGAGACCGTAAACATTGATGGCTAATTGTAGGCCCAACAAGTCACGAGCACGAACCTCAAACTTGCGAATATGCGAGACTTCTACAGGGTAGGCAATCCCGGCCATTGCATCCTCCAGTTCCGACTCATACTGCGTGTAGTGGTTAACACGGTACGAGTGGTTTTTCCAGTGAACAGGGTGCAATGCTGCCAGCACCGACCAGAGGAAGCATTTGGTGTCTTTGTTCTGAATATTGAGAACAGCTTTTCTTGCTTCAACCTCGGGTGGCAGGGCAATATAGCTAGACCCTGCCAGTGGCAGGAATTTGTCAAGTTTCAGACGAAGTTTGTGGGGGTCGCCACACAGCGAACCGCCCGAGCCTTCAGCCTGATGCTCCTCGTGCTTTGCCACAAGCTCCTCGACAAACTTGTCGTAGATGCTGTCGAGGTCAGTGACATCTGTCTGATGCAGTGTTTTTGCTTTTGTGGCATGGAAGAATTTATATATTTCATCAGACGGTTTCTTATACTTGCAGCATAGCACAGCATAGAATTTAGTGGAGTGTGTAGCCAATGCATCGTTGAGGATGGATATTATCTTAGCTCGCTCGCTCTCCAGAAAACTACGCACATCGCAGAAGCTGTCTGATGTTATGTTAAAGTCTTCTAATAAATGCTCAAACGCAAATCGGTCTGCTTTCTTCGCCAGCTTGACGCGTTTGGCAGGTGGCGATGCATCGAGGGAGGTTACTTCTACCTTTCGCTTGGAAGGTTGCGGTAGAGATGTTCCAGTGCTCTTGCAAGTAAGCTGGTGTCGCTTGAAGTTGGCAATAGAAATATTTTTTCCACACTTAGAGCACAGTTTGGTCGCACATATTTGTTTTCCCGGCACACAAGTACGACAGTGCCTTTGAAAATGTTTACTTGACACAGCAGTTTGGCACGTAGGGCAATTTTTTACAGAACGCATAATGCAGAGATTTTTTGGGGGTATGTTATTTAATATCCAATGCTGTGCAATGCAAAATATAATTGTTCACTTTTTTTTAACTATTCTCTATGACCTTACTTGGGTTTTTTTTTCGCCAAATTATATGCTTCTAGTCTTCTATACAATACAATATACGAACAATATTGTCAACAGTATCATATTTGAGCAGGTCGCTTGTCACCTAAACACTACAGCTCACAGGTTGGCAAAATCTGACATGAAAGCAGATAATACGCTTAAGTCTTATTTATATATAATTTTCACGGGCGTACAATATTGTCAACAGTATCATATTTGAGCAGGTCGCTTGTCACCTAAACACTACAGCTCACAGGTTGGCAAAATCTGACATGAAAGCAGATAATACGCTTAAGTCTTATTTATATATAATTTTCACGGGCGTACAATATTGTCAACAGTATCATATTTGAGCAGGTCGCTTGTCACCTAAACACTACAGCTCACAGGTTGGCAAAATCTGACATGAAAGCAGATAATACGCTTAAGTCTTATTTATATATAATTTTCACGGGCGTACAATATTGTCAACAGTATCATATTTGAGCAGGTCGCTTGTCACCTAAACACTACAGCTCACAGGTTGGCAAAATCTGACATGAAAGCAGATAATACGCTTAAGTCTTATTTATATATAATTTTCACGGGCGTACAATATTGTCAACAGTATCATATTTGAGCAGGTCGCTTGTCACCTAAACACTACAGCTCACAGGTTGGCAAAATCTGACATGAAAGCAGATAATACGCTTAAGTCTTATTTATATATAATTTTCACGGGCGTACAATATTGTCAACAGTATCATATTTGAGCAGGTCGCTTGTCACCTAAACACTACAGCTCACAGGTTGGCAAAATCTGACATGAAAGCAGATAATACGCTTAAGTCTTATTTATATATAATTTTCACGGGCGTACAATATTGTCAACAGTATCATATTTGAGCAGGTCGCTTGTCACCTAAACACTACAGCTCACAGGTTGGCAAAATCTGACATGAAAGCAGATAATACGCTTAAGTCTTATTTATATATAATTTTCACGGGCGTACAATATTGTCAACAGTATCATATTTGAGCAGGTCGCTTGTCACCTAAACACTACAGCTCACAGGTTGGCAAAATCTGACATGAAAGCAGATAATACGCTTAAGTCTTATTTATATATAATTTTCACGGGCGTACAATATTGTCAACAGTATCATATTTGAGCAGGTCGCTTGTCACCTAAACACTACAGCTCACAGGTTGGTAAAATTTCACATGAAAGCAGATAATACGCTTAAGTCTTATTTATATATAATTTTCACGGACGTACAATATTGTTAAGAGCGTCAGTTTCCGTAGAGCTCTCTTTTTCCATCTTCCCTCTATACAGTGAAGCTGTAGAAGACACAATTAGCTAACCTAGCATACAACATACCTTCCTAATTAATATGGATATTGTCACACATTCCTCTTATTTTATACTGTTGTAAATGGAAAAGATTATGTACGTTAAATGTTTTGTACATTATAGGGAAAAAATGCAAAATATCCCCCAACTTTAATTCGATCCACCTCTGAATCGAATTTTTTACATATTTTCACGCCGGCACATATGTTGTTCTATTTTGCTTCTTTTACTTGCCTTGCTTAATTAACTCTCGCTAATTAGCATTTTTTTGGAAGAAGTCAACTAGAACAACATATGGCGGTATGAGAAATATGCAAATTAAAGAATATTTTAGTAATATAAGGGCCCTAGCAATTAGCTTAGTCGACTAAGAGTACTCTTTTAAACGTCTTCAGCTAGATCGTATTACTAAGCGAAGACGTTTAAAATGTTTGGGTGTTGAAAAAGTTTGACTTACTTTTTATTTCTATTGTTTGCTAATAGATGGCGCTGATAGTACCCCCTCCCCTCCCTCTCCCTCCTCCTCCTCCTCTGCTGTATGACAAATAGCACAAACATAAAATCAAGATTTTGGAGAGCAAAACATAAAATTTGCATGCATCTGATGTCGAACTAGGAACTTTATCTCTCGGGGAGTCAACATTATTTTTTACTCAGTCGTCATATAACATAAACACACGCAAACATTCACATGTGCTTTTATTATTTTGTGTCTGGTAAGTACAAGTATATTCTTACATAAATTATTGTTTAATTTAATAAATTGTAAACTTGGAGCCTGCTATACTAACATTCCTTATGTGTTTCATTATACTATTGAAAGCGAATGTTGCGTGCATACGGAAATAACACAGAAAAAAAAAAGCGGATGGAAGCAATTTAAAATCAGTGGAGCAAGGTTAGTATTACGAGAACGTAAAAACATGTGCTTTCATTCAACTTCGAAAAATAAGAATAAATGTGTGCATACAGAACACATATGCTTTCTTTTCACAGTTGTAAAATCATATAAATTGTACATGAAGTAAGTTGCGGGAAGGCTCTCTCTTTTATGTCTGTGTATATGTATGTTGTACAATTAGGTACAAGTATTGTACAATTAGGTACAAATTGTTGTACAATTATTTCCCCCAGTTGCCCAGTTGGAGTTGGGGGCACAACACTGGTACTATTTGTACCCACAGTGTTTACTCATGTATTTTGTTTAATATTTTATTTCAAATTCACTGTCAGAAACTAGTGTTGCCAGTTCCTGGATGTAGGTTTACCTACTCTGTTGGTTGTCACTGTCAAGCTCCCAGTATTCGTACAGCATAAAAAGCTATAACCCCCCTCTCAAAATATATACATTGTATACGCCAAGATGCTCAATAGCCTAGCAACACATCATGAAAAAACATGCCAAGAGGACCCAGTGGGTTTATAAGTCAGTGCTGCCAACTCCTATTTGTAGGTTAGCTTAGCCTGTGAAAGATCATATAGTAGAATTTTTGTAGAGTGGGTAGGCAACACCGACGAGGCTCGAATTATTATTTGAGGCTCGAATCATCATTTGATGCTCGTCGGTGTTGCCAATTCCTATTTGTAGGTTAGCTTAGCCAGTGAAAAATCATATAGTGGAATTTTCTTCGGATGGGTTGGCAAAACCCAAGCCTCAAACAAAAAACATCCAATAGAGTTGCCAAATATAAAAATAGGACAATAGGTCCCCCTCATAAAAGGCTACAGTAAAAACCCACAGGTCGCCAACACTAGGCCCCCAACAGTGTTGCCAAACATAAAAAGTACATGGACCCCTCAGGCCCTTTAATGAAAATTTACAGTGAAAAACCCAGTAGGTTAACAACACTGTCAAAAAATCTACGGCAGTGTTGCCAGATGTAAACAGAGGGCAATAGACCCCCCTCATAAAAAGCTACAGTAAGAGCCCACAGTGTTGCCAACTCTGTGCCCCCAACAGTATTGCCAAACATAAAAGATACATGGGCCTCTCAGGTCCTTTAATAAAAATTTACAGTGAAAAACCCAGTAGGTTAACAACACTGTCAAAAAATCTACGGCAGTGTTGCCAGATGTAAACAGAGGGCAATAGACCCCCCTCATAAAAAGCTACAGTAAGAGCCCACAGTGTTGCCAACTCTGTCCTCAAAATATACATCATAAAAGGCTACGACGAGCCCCACATGATGATTCGAGCCCCAAATGAGGGCTTAGAACCGGGGCACTAGGTCTACTTTCATTAACAAACTCAACAAACATTTCCATAGTGGTTACAGTATCAGAAACAGTATGTATACGTATATTTTTTATTTGCTTTAATCAAACTGTTCAAATATTTTACAGGGCTGTTTACCAGAAAAAAACCTTTCTATAAAAAACATATATCTATGTGCATGGTGCCAAAAACCATGGAAGCAATTTTAAGCATGTTCTTTAAAAAAAATTAAAAAATCGATTTAAATAAAAAAATCAACACAAATGATTTTTTAAATAAAAATCATTATTTTTATCCACCCTCAATACACGTTTCTATGCCTGAAGGGCTATGAAATTTTACTCTGCCCCCCCCCCCCACCGAGATGTTCTGGCTACTTTATGAATAAGCTCAGAGCACAGACCTCAATTTAACAGACTGGAAATGATCCACTTGTAGTTGAGGTCACTTTCTCATAATCCGGGGTGATACAAATATGGAGGAGATACTGATTCCGAATTCAATGTGCAAAATGAACGATTGAGTGTTTGTGCAATTGAACGCCTTTCACATTACCTGTTTTACTTTAAATTTATTATATTTTTAATTTACAGTTCATTAAAATGGTGTCACTTCAGACAATATATACAGTTGAGCTACATTATACGTAACTCAGTTCTGCGTAACTCCTGCTTTGTACGTAAATTACTGTAGGTTTCGGTGAAATATAATTTAAAAACGGGTTGATTAAACTTTACTTGTACGTAATGCGTTTATACGTACTAATTTTCATAAATGCAGTTGATTCGTACGTAACCAAGCTACAACAATGCCAGAGAAGTGGCAGTTTTCAGTTACTACTGGTCGGCCATGGAGAACAGAAAGAGGAAAAGTTACATGCTTGATCAGAAAGTGTATGCTAATCCACATAAAACTAAAACTGAAATAGCTAAAGTATTAGGCATTGCTTACACCACACTTTGCACAGTCATTAGTAAAAGAAACGCTACTTTAGGCGAGTTTTTAAAATTGGGTAAAACTATAGTATCTACTGCAGTACTTCAGTATAAAATGTTCACTAATAAAGTGGCAAATGTAGTGTATTTAAGAATCAAACTTTTAGATTCGTTAATTTACCACTATGACAGAAATAACCTATCTTGTTCCTCGAAATAGATACAATTACAGTATTTTAATAATGATTTGATATAGTATCTAAATCGGATTTGTAAGTAATTCTCAGTTATACGAAATATTTTCTCTTCGCCTTGACTTACATATAACTCAGGTTATACTGAACATTAATTGTTCGAATCTGTAAAATCTGAATTTTTCTATAGCAAAAATAGTACGAGTTCCTATCATTTACTGATGTTTACAAGTTGTATATACGGATGAAGAATATATGTAGAATATTGAAAATGTTAAATGATGTCGTCAGTTTTTTAAAGTAGAAAATAGTGTTGATTTGTAAGAAATTATAATTTGTGTAAATTGCACTAGCGCACTGAGTGTTAGCCTCACGACCCCGCCACCGAACGTTTATGGTTTGAGTCCTCCTTTGTGAGAGTCTCCTCGTCAATTCCATCCAATTATAATTCATTCTCATTGTGCAGATTAGCCAAATGTGGTAGAAATGCGACGTAAATCAGAAAATTTCGAACACAATACAATGTACCGCACCCATGTTAGGTCATAGTGAGTCTGTTTTTCACATGAAAAACTTTGGAGAAGAGGAAAGAAAGTTTCATAATACTAAAGCGATCAAAACATAATAAACCTAACGTACTCAAAATTCACAAATAGTAATAACGGAAACATAGGGGGAGCCGTTAATATTGTGCTACACGTTCCACCGCAAGGGCTTTGCGCTTTAAGGGGCTAAGAAGACCCGAAATATTTAAATATTATTAAATTATTAAGTTATCAAATACGATAAGCTACAATACATGAATTGAGCTAAAGTTTACTTACTTGCTAGTTTCTCTGTAGATTTTTTTGTTTCTAAATTAGATTTGTTATTGCAACTTTACTATGGATAATCTAAGGGAATTAGGTGACATTACAAGGGGTTAAAATTACACTATAAAGCTCTGTAGGCCCTGTATTCATCCGTTAAGTCCGTAAGTGGATCTTTACTACATAAAAAATGATTCTGACCAGTGGCATATTCTGAGTCCAAGATCTGGGCAATCTCACTATGTCAGTCACGTGGTCCTAGGCTATGAATAGAAATAAGTTTACCAACTTCTAAAAAATCAGGTTGATCATAAGAAATCAGGTTGCCAACTCATAGGAAATCAGGTTGCCAACTCATAGGAAATCAGGTTGCCAACTCATAGGAAATCAGGTTGCCAACTCATAGGAAATCAAGTTACCAACCCACAAGAATGTAGGTTGCCAACTTCAGAATGACCATCATCATTTCACTGATTTACAATTTCTAATCGATTTTCTTCCTGTATTTTATTCTCTACACTTCAGGCTTCGCAGTTAGCCTAGCTAGCCTAGAATATACGCTCCTGATTCTGACAATTTCTCATGTTAAGTTATACTTAGCTGAGCAGGAAAATGGGCTAAGAATATTTGCACGATGTACTGGAATCCGTCCTTGCCTAAGTGGCAACGCCCCTGCGAATATTTTCTGCATGAAGGACATTGCGGTCAACCAACATCATGTTTATTATATGATTCATTGATCTTCTTGCTCTTGACTTGTGTGCGAGGTTAAGAAACTCGGTGACGCCAGTTTACCAACAGAGCTTGAAATGAAAGCAATGCATCATAATAAAACCTTCCAAAACAACAATATTTGCTTCATTTCTAAGTGACTCACAAAGAGCATGTTCAAAAAAATAACAATAAAACTGCATTCTCACCATGCGGATTCTAGGAACGTTACACTTTCCAGTTTCATCTATGTACAAAAGAATGTACATATTTATTTTTTGATCTTGGAGATTGGATTAGATAGAGTTGAAATAGAATTCAATGCAACACAGGTGAAATATACATTAAAAATTCGCAGACAAATCAATGCAATAACATGCATGGTGATTTTATTGTCACTATCAGAGGCGACAAGTTAAGATAAATTTGGGGGGCAAGGTAAAAATTGGGGGGCGAGATCGGCATAAACAATACTTTATGTGTGAAAATATATATAAAATGTGTCCTTCTACGTGAATATTGGGGGGCAGAAAGTGCCTCACCCTCTCAAAGTCAGCCCCTATGGCCATTATACATTTCTTTTGCAAGTGGTCGATTTGATTGTATTATTATTATTATTTAGCGTCGCATTCCTACCATTTTGGCTAATTGCGACGATGAGAGTGGGTGATGATGTGATGAAATTGATGAAGGGTCACCAAGGTTAAGCTTCGAACCCAGGACCCCTGACGTGTAGGGCGCTGTGATAACCACTACACCACGGAGGACGACCTGGAATAATTTGAAAATAGCTATAACAGAATATAACATTTTTTGGAAGTACAATAAAACCCCGATAAGTCGAACTTCGCTTAATCCGGACAGGCAAAAGGCCAAAAAAAAATCAGAATGCAAGGTTTTAAATGTGGCTAGAAGTCAACAAGAGAACTTCTCAAAAAAAAGGCAGTCAACCACTGATGAAATTCTGTTTCCCGCAGACCTTGAACTATACTGTGTAGTGTATTTAGGCCTATGCCCTTTAAACACAGCATAATAAACGTGTTTTGTTGCTATAAACGGAGTTTTAATGCACTTTCTACTGTTCTTTTAGGTTATTTCAGTTAATACGGACTTTCGTTAAACCGGTCAACTTATCACCCCCCATTAGTCCGGATTAACGAGGTTTTACTGTACTGTGAATGTTAGTGTTGCCCACGAGACGAGATTTTGGCCTGTCTCGTCTCGTGGAGTCTCGTGGAAATGCTGTCTCGTCTCGAAAATATTCGTTTGTCTTATGACACATGGTCAATCTCGTCTCGTCTCGAATTTTTAAAAGCCTGTCCCGTCTCGTCCCGTGGGCAACACTAGTGAATGTTATAGATTTGATAGAGAATGTCAAGAAAAATGTACTCATAAAATTGGAAAATATGTGTTTTATGTGAAATGAAATTTGATTCTAGTTACCATGGTCAAAATTTCTATCTAAGTTTGGAGCTGCAGGGTAAATACAGCAAGAAATTTCTTGTCAAAAATGCTATAGCTGTTGATGACAATGCAAGAGGGGAGGGGGGAAGGGGACACAAATTAGTATGAGACCACCTCGATTTCGCAGCCAATATGATGAGTCATCACAGCCAAGACTTGTCTTCACTTTGGAATATGTCTTGACGTATCGTACCTTTCATTAACACTTATCGGGCTTATGTAAAGTAACTCTGGACATAAATAAGATCATCTGTTCTGAAACATAGCAAATTTTGTGTGAAGGCAATATAAAATTTATATTAGTTCTTAAAACAGGATATACATTTTTCACTGAAGACTATACCCTGTCGTAGCTCACTGTAGAGCAGGGCCGCGCATATCGGCAGGGGAGGAGGAGGAAAATCGCGTGGTGAAAGCGCAGAGTTGCCAACCGTACGGACCTGGCCGTACATGTACGGACATACGGTCCGTACGCTAAATGCACAGCTTGTCAAAATTTGCTCTTGCAGTTTCATCCATACCATTTCCCTAAGAAATTATTAAACCAATTGTACGGCCCTGGAGACAAAAATACGTTCCGCTTGCCATGTGCGTTCGGTATTATCCTTTTCAAGAGTTTGCAACGCTGGATATCGAAGGGGGAAATCGGGAAACTCCAGTCGCCCATTACAAAATTCCGTTTCTCTCACCGTTCATTGGTGGAGCCGTCTCGCGTCACTACTTGCGCAGATACTTGTTCTCGTTCGCCTGGTCTACAGTTAGCTGGTACGGAGTTTAACTGAAATATCATATTCCATTATTCCATATTCCCTATCACATTTCGGTAATCGTGCCGATGGAGATGACATGATATGTTAATACATATACTGAGAGAGCCGGACCCTTTGGCTGAGTGGTTAGTAAATCGCGCTGCGACGCCAAGGGTCCCGGGTTCGAATCCCGCTCGGGCTTGGTTGTTTGTGAATGTCCATTCATCAATTTAATCATTTCATCACTCATCCCCATCTTCGCAAAGAGGCCAAGAGGCACAAAACGCGAAGTAAAATAAACTAAATCAATCAATCAATCAATCAAGGTGTGTAGAGCAGACGTAATTGTTTCAGACTTCATAGCTTTAAAACTTAACAGGAAAATAAGGCTGTTTTTATCACTGACACTCTTCGTTTCATATATTTTGAAGAAAAAAATACTTTTTCCAAATCTCTATCCATTTCATTCTTCAACTCACGAACCCACAAACATGGGTTACGTGTAAAAACGTCACGAGTTCGACTGGTAGGCTAGCAGAACCGAAATGTATTAAATATGGAGCCGAATCTCCTCTTGAAAGTTTCAAGTGCTCAACCGGACATCAAGAAAGTGTCTCAGGTTATGCAGACACATCCTTCTCACTAGATACTCTGAGGATTTACAACAAAACTACAAAATTGTGCTTGACAGTTTGTTTACAAACTTATTTTTGTTCTTAATTTTTTTCAATAACTCTGGAAATAATATATAAAAATTAAAGTATTTTACATATTTCTTACCATACATGTTTCACTAAGCATTAATATTGTAAACGTAGGAACACCCAGTAAAACAATAGACGTTTAGTTACGACTAAAGTGTACAGTGAGAAGAAAGTTTCAGAGTCGCTGAAATTGTGAATGTGTGGGGTCCACCCTTCATATTTCCGCATAGGTACCTTCAGGCATGTTTGCAATCTGAATGGAGTAGCGTTACCCTTTTACTTACATGGAGTTTAAGTTTTGCTTAAGTCCACTTAATGCACAGATAGGCAAGCGTGGATAGACTTGCAGTTTAAAGGGGGATCCGAACAACAAAGCTTTTTGCTTTGGGGGATACCCACTCAGGGTTTCATGTTAAGAAGTAGGGTATATTTTGGTTGTTTTCTTTCGGTGTGCAAATTTCTTATATATGAATGTATGTTACCAGTCAGTATACTAAACTATTGCCTTGGGATCCTTACTACCTTAGAACATTGGTCATTACATCTTATGGTGACAATTACAGTAATTAGAAATCCATAGAACATTTACATTCTAAGAAAAACCCAAACTTGTACACAAAAAGAGCTGTCCAACAAGTAACATCGAAAACCTGACCAAATTTCTATTGCCAGGTTCTAACTTTATGTCAATTTAATCTACCTACAAGTTTCTTATGAACACTTTAATACATGATCGGTTGGTCTGTTTTGAGAATGGTGATCTCCTTTAATCCACAAGGCTGCATACTTTTCGACAGGGACATATTTGACACCTGGATACGGAATGATTATTTTAGCTGTGTTCTTTGCATAGCTAAGAAATTGTGTACTATGGTTTCAATTTCACTTTTCTTGAAGGCAATAAAATCTAATTATTGATAACAACGCGTTTGAAGCAGCTTCCAAATTCAAGTACTTAGGAGTAATACTAACAAATGAAAATGATATAAAAGAGGAAATAAAAACCAAGCTTAATTCAGGAAATGCATGTTACTTGTCACTTCAAAAACCTTTGTCGTCTCGTTTAATATCTAAGAAACTAAAAGTTAAAATATACAAAACAGTAATTTTGCCTGTAATATTATATGGATGCGAAACTTGTTCCCTTACATTGTAAGAGGAACATAAATTGAGAGTATTTGAAAAGTATGCTCCTTAGGAAATTATTTGGACCTAAAATGGATGAGGAAACAGGTGAGTGGAGAAGGTTACATAATTTAGAACTACATAATTTGTATTCATGTTCAGATATTATTAGAATTATTAAATCAAGAAGACTTAAGTGGGCGGGACATGTGACACGAATGGGAGAGAATAGAAGAGTTTACAGGATTCTTGTTGGGAAACCTGATGGTAAGAGACCAGTAGGAAGACCAAGGCGAAGATGGAGAGATAATGTTGAGATGGACCTAAAGGAAATTTGTAGGGATGGAAAAGAGGATATAGATCTTGCTCAGGATAGGGAAAGATGGAAGACCTGTGTTGCTGCAGCCATGAACCTTCGGGTTCAAAAAGGCTAGAGAGTTAGTTAGTTAGTTGGCTGGGATAAAAATAATTTTCTTTTGCAGAGATAACATGTTTTGTGGGAGGGAAATGTGCAGCATCCCTCCGATAATTCGCATACTGTTTGTGTGTATGTGTGTGTGTGTGTGTGTGTGTGTGTGTGTGTGTGTGTGTGTGTGTGTATGTATATATATATATATATATATACACACACACCCACACATAGATAGTACATATATACACACACAAATACGTACAGTCACAGACACTTCTGGGTTGTAAGGTATCGTTACAACCTAGAAGTGTCCGTGACTGTACATACAAGCTCATATGTGTAGCTTTACATTAGTTATTAATATAATTGTACGATGAATCATGCACATATATTGATAAACTGGAGAATGGAGTCAGTATCTCAAGCCAAGTTAAGAATATGCTGCATTGACTTGAATGTCAGCGGTCGCCATTGTTATGCTTATAAACAACGTGACTTGGCTAAGGAAAGTGACGTCCTTGCTGACAAGGCAATTTTGCTAATGCGAAGTACTTCTATAAAGATGGAGCACTCGTACGTATGTGTAGAAGAACTATGCCGACACTAAATTAAAATATGAATACTTCATATCGCACGCAGCTGAAACAAGTTGTAAATAAGCGCAAGAATTTTCCTGGCCATTTCATCTCAAATCATACAAGTAAGTAATAAATGTGTCACCTTCGAATTTCAAAATCAGCTGAAAGAATATGTTAAACATATGATACATGTTCAAAAATTACATATTTTCCTTTTCTGTTGATTTGTTACAGTGTTACAAGCAAACGAAGAAAAAACTACTTGATTAAAAAAAATTACGCAAGGAAAATAATCCAATATTCAAACAACTATAAATCAAAAACAAAAAAAAAGCCTTTTTTAAAAAAAATTCTCCCCCGTTACACACAAAAATATTGCAAGATCTGATTTCACCTCCTGTAAGTACAGTAACCAAAGACTATATTGTACAATTTTCAGAAATTTTGAGATGGGTGTTTTTGAGAAAATTATAACTGAAAGATGGTCAAAATTGACTTTTTTCATTTTTTCAAAGAATTTTCTACATATCGTTAGAAGTTAGTTTAGAAATGGCATTGCAAATAGTTAGTCAAGTTCCCATATTCTCTTATCTCAGCAAAACTCATGTCCTGTTGTTCCTCACTTTTTAAGAAAATATTGAACTTTGAAAAAAATAATCAAATTTTCGTATTTTGATTCTTAATTCTAGAGTTGAAGACGGTTTCATAAATATGTTCCTTAATAAGGTTTTTGAAGTACTTTGAAGAAGCTTTCAAATAATGGATTCCTTAAGTCCCTAAAATTTTTTTGTTTTTAATTTATAGTGGTTTGAATATTGAATTAATTACCTTGGGTAAATGTTTTTTTTTATCAAATAGTGTCTTTCTTCGTGAGCTTGTAACACTTTAACAAATCAACAGAAAAGGAAGATATTTTATTTTCGGACATGTAATTTTTTTCCCAGCAAAATCTGAGATGATGAGTTGACAGCACCTGTATGATCTGACATGAAATCACCCTTGCATGGTTGTTGACATGAGTGACATCTATTTGCGTTTGCATACCAGAAGGAAAGTGTGACGTAGAAAGTATCAACATTTCAAACTTTGTAACTCAGACTTATTTCGTAAGGTACTTAAAGTTATACATAAATAGAACAGAAATTAAAGGGATTTTACACTACGGCGTTTATTTTATTGTAGGTTGTTTGTTTTACATACCGTTATACGCTTAACGAAACAATTAGTAGTACCTCTATATCCACTTGCTTTTCATAAACTATGTAGAGATAGATCTAGGCTATTTTATTGAGGATAAAATAATTGAAAGTTATATCTTTCAAAGTTTTCAATTAGATTTAACATAACGTTTAGAGTTTTGGAGTGTTTTTTTTTTGATAATGACTCGACGTGTGCCGACTCTGCGTGAAGTAGTAGCTAATAGTAACGCCATGATTGTTTTAACGTATAATTATTTATGATTCCTCATTCTTTAGATAGTTTTTGGTTACTAAAAATTGTATTGAAAGTTTGCAACTGTTAAATGTTAGGTCTCCAAGATAAGTTTATATACGTATATGTTAGGTATTATACATACTAAAATGTAAAATTTAGTGTTTGATAAATATATATAGTGGCTTGTAATGCAATTACAAGTAAGAGTTACTTTATTTGATGAATCCTAACTGTAACTAGCTACTTTTAAAAGTAAGTTGAAGTAACTTCGTTGTGAATATTACGTAATGACATTTAAATCATTAACTTTAATAGGCTAAATTTGGTAACTATGTTTCCAACTATGTGCCTTCTCTAGATACAAAGGTGAATTGATTTTCATCGAATCGCCTAAAGGTTAAGAAAGCTATTCTTCTTCGCATGCTAAAATTTGGAACATAGACGCTTTACTGCAATTCGTTATTTCTAATTTCTTCTGTATCTCGAGAACAAATTCGCATGGAAGCAATGAAATGAACAGAAGGGCAATACATGTCCTTCCATTGTGGATAGTTTTCCAAATTAAGGAAACCCTTTATCAAATACAATACTGGCATTTCCATCAGTGCTCGAGTAGAAAAGGTTTTTAGTTCAGGGGGATTTGTGCTGTCACCACAAAGGAGAGACACTTGTCGAGCGACAACTTTGAAATTCAGTTGGTGTTAAAATGTAATAGAAACTTTACTTAATGAAATAAAACTTGATTGCTTTTCACGAGGGAACGGACGTCGGTAGGGACGCCAGAACAATTGCAAGGGAACAGATTGATTGATTTGCTTATTTTACTTCGCTTCTTGTGCCACGTTTGGCTAATTTATGAAGATGGGGATGAGTGATGATATCATGAACGGACCCTTACAAATATCCACTCCCACGCTAGGATTCGATTCCGGCACCTCTGGAGTCGTAGCGTGTCAGAAACCCCCTGGTAGAAGCAAGGGACTATAGCTCTTGTTTACTCTTACGGCTGGAGCTCTACATGCTGGCAAGGGGAGTGGGTAGCGGGGAATGCCCCACAGACCAACCAAACAGCGGTGGCGCCGAGAGTTACGACGTGGCGAGAAGATGTACTACGTGAACCTCGTTCTACAGGCTGCTGCGTTTCTTATCGCGCTGGATTGGTCGCTTCCCCACTCCCCACTTCCCTTGCCAGCATCTAGAGCGCTCACCGTAAGACTGGAAATGAGCTACGAGGTACTAACGGGAGAGGGGGTTAGTATTGCAATGAACGTTTCGGTATGTAAATATTAAACCTTGGTTATTTTATGTAGGTTTACTTCTTATGTAAAATGAAGAAAAACCAAGATTCATTTTAAACAACTTAAATCTGTCTATCTTCTTTCCAGATCAGAAAGCTCCTTCGTGCTTACATGAAAAGCTAAAAACCTAGGAGAATGGCATCAACTGATACAGACCCAACCTCAGCAAGGAACAGAAAATTTCCTAGGTGAGTTCACGTTCTAGTATATTTCATTACCTAAATATTAATGATGTTACTATATTTCAGAAAGCTAAAGTTATATTTTGCAATAAGAATATATCGATCGATTGAGTTTATATAACAACCTTGTTAATTGATTCACTTCCGATGACTTACTGAGTACTCCTGACAAGGTTGAGATACAACATAGAAATACTGATGGTCAACAGAGTGATTGGTTACACAATCAGACAAAATGGCATATTGACATAACTCAGTAACTAATGACTAGACCCCGTATTTTATGTAATATCAGTATGTACATAAATATGTAACAATTATTGATAAAATATGTATCTAAATATGAATTATCAAAAGGATATATAGCTAAATATCAAAGAATATGTAATATTAATAATAATCGAGTATTCAAGCAATTTCAAGAATTCGGTACATATTTATTTTATTTGAACATATTCAACATGATTTTACGGACATAAGTTGTTCAAATTAAAATTTGTATCAAATGTATAAAGTCAAAAAGTAAAGGTTCTCGAACCATTTTAAATTACGGTAATTGCTGAATATTTGTTTGCCATTACAGGGCTCCACGAAATGTTCCGATGTTTTCACTGAAATGATGTGACTGCTCCAAATATGTGCTTATTTAGTACTTTCTTTCTAAATATGTAATGTTTCTGAATTTTAAATACTGGATGTGTTTATTTTTAGACTTAAGGCAAGCAACCTAATCCTACTAACTAAAGGTTGCAAGTGTTAGATAGGCCTACATTTTGACTTGGGCGCCGCGGAAAAATCTGGAAACACTACGGGCGCCGTGAAACGAAAAAAGTTTGGGTACCCCTGGTCTAGATGCTTATTTAAAGGAAGAAAGGCGAATTCAGTTTCTATTTCAATTGTAGGCTCGAGTCTGAACTTGTATACAACGCAAAAGTATTTTTAATCCAATTTGAATTTTATGACTTGTGAAGAAGAAGAAGAAGAAGAAGAAGAAGAAGAGAAGAGAAGAAGAGTACTACTACCACTTCTTCTTCTTCTTCTCTTCTTCTTCTTCTTCTAACTAATACTACTACTACAACTTATAATAAAAATAATAATAATAAAACGCATCTATGACTCTGTTCCCCTGAGAAAAAATGCTGCCGGCGTCCTTGGCGTTTAGTCAATAAATATAAACGATGGAACTCTTACGGAAATCACTAGTATTGCGAGCGGAGCCAGGAAGAAATTTTATTTATCTCTTTCTTTGCAATCTGAGAATACTCATCAATACTTTCCACTGGGGCCACTTCTTTTTCTCTCTAACAATCGCCTCTTCCCACTCTTTCCCCAGCTACCGCTCTGTTATGGAAACAAGGTACCATAGAAATTCCACAAGGCTGTCCTAAAAATATCGGTAATTGGAAGAAATAGAGGCAAACTCGGACTGAGCTGACCTTAAGAACAGAGCCAAGTTTATGGGAAGGCCCGAATTAACATCATCAGACCCCTCCCAATAATTTCAATTATAACTGTTAGTTCAAGTTACTATGTCACATGGTTAGTTGTTTTTCTAATATATATTTTTTTATTTTTATATCACATTTGAAATATCACATATTTCTCTTATTCTAGTTCTTTCTAAAGCAATATTTCCCCTAGTCGATACCTTTTGCACATGTCAGAAGCTTTACTCCTCCCAAGTCCCCTTGAGCTCAGGTTGTTACATCATAAAGGAAGACTGTATTCATACGGGTACTGATAAAGATTTGATTTCTAGCTCAATTGATAGAAGTTTTTCAATATGGCGGACAGGGATCCCGGGTTCGAATCCCGGCCTGGGCATGTGTGTGAAATGAGTGTCGCTTAATCAATATCATCATATTTTCGCGATTAGCCAAAGAAGGAAGTAAAGCGAAGTAAACAGGGCCGTATCAATGTTTGTGGAGGCCATGGGCAAAATGTTTTGTGGGGGCCTCCCATTTTTTTATTATTTTTTACTAGGAACTTTATTAGCTCAATATGTTAACCACCAATTTTCAGCAGTTGAAATGGTAGACCTGATTTAGAATCAGTAGCCATTCACAACCGAACATATCGGAGATAAGTTTGCAGGGAGAATAGCGCAGTAAAATAAAGTTATAGGACGAAAATTGTAGCATTATAGCAGCAGTAAAATTCTGCGTCTAAATGTCTACAGTATATTATGAAGAGTGAACACTGTAACTACAATATATAGTAAATACTAAGGGGGTTCAGACGGAAACAAACAACTGAGCAATAGACTGTAATTTATTATAAAATATATTATTTGCAATTAAGAGTAAATATGTCACTACATATGCATGGTCCATATACTGGACAATTACCGACATGTTCATTGTAGAAATTGTAGTAACTACACTTTCTTCAAGAAAATTCCCAAAGACTTAACACTTATAGTAGACACATTTTCTTTGTCTTTTATTCATGGTATAAAGTATGTACACTAAGCTTCAGATATCTACAAACAGATCGACTGAGAGCTGTGCTACAATTGGATCCAAAACAGAGTAGACATAAGACAATATTGAAGTTTATTTAATTTTTAAAATACAACTTCTTATGTAATTTTTCACAAGCATAGCCAGCTAGTTAAAAGATTTTTTGGTGGAGGCCCTTCACAGCTTCCTTTTGGTGGGGGCCCCGGGGCAATTGTCCCAGTTGCCCATAGGTTAGTACGGCCCTGGAAGTAAAATAAACCAAATCTACCAACCAATCAATCAATATGACGGACTTTAAACCTTCGGTCACCAAATTCCGGTGTGGTTGATACTATAAATAGAAGTGACAATACTGAAATAAGATAATAATGTTATGCCGATAATATACACCCACTTCACAATGAAGTCATTATTCTTTAGGTGTCGTACAGACTCGAAATAAATTGTTATCTTACTTGGTCCTACTTTTGGAAACGTCCCATTTATTTAAAAGTTAGGGTTAAAGCAGGGCAAGGATCCCAAATCTGAGAATCTCAAAATTATTTCTTACGTATTTCACTCATCAATTTGATGTTTCTTTCTTAAAATAATATTACACTCATTTTGAGCAGCGAGACTGAATACTTAGGAATTATCATTTCAAATTATCATTCTCTAGGTACGTGGCTCTAATGAAACACGATTAAGCCTACTTCAAGTCTGAGGTTATCATTTTCATAAGCAATATAATTCTCTATCTATTGGCTTGTTATTTCGTAATTTATCATAGATTTATTGGAGAGATGTCGCCACCGTTTGGGCAAGGGTTGTGCTATCCTACCATAAAATAGTCTGAGCCCTCTCTCCTACCTAGCCGAATAGTCTGCGAGATAAATTTTCAGGTGAGGCAAATAAGCTTTATTCTTACGGTAAAATTGCTATATTCTTATCAACCACGATCACCAAACAGTAACTCACTTGATACAGTTTCTTGAACCCTCTGTCCACCCAAAATTCTTTGGCGATGGCACAGACTTGTTCAAGTACATATCTACAAGTAGTACCATTCGATTCGGGGGAAATTCATTCTCAAGGAACTTAACTTCGAGAATTTTTTACCCGTACCAATCTTACGATCATTTTAAGTAAATTCACTGCAATGTAATGAAATATTTGGTGCTATCACTCGTCTTCTGACACTTTATCTTCCTTTTAAAACTCCACACGTTGACATAGATCATCAACGTCAGCTGAACGCCCAGTCCGTAGACAGGGGTAGCACGCGCTTGGTATATGGAACATGCGCCACTGGTTGAGGGGCGCTATGGCGGCGAAAGGTTTTAAAACACCTGCCCTATACTCTGTCTCGAGTATCACTGGGGAAAGCGAACGAAAACAATTTTCTGCGCAAGTAGTGACGCGAGACGGCTCTGCCAATGAACAATTGGGAGGGAACGGGATTGCATGGAGATTCACTTCATATTATAGTATATTCACTACACCGTCATATTCTCTTCTGATGAAGATTTGCATCTTATCTTCGAATCGACGAGACCATTTATTTGGAAAAGTGTACCCCCCTTACGCAAAGGAGCATGAGTCTACAGCGTGATTTTCTGAGAGTGAATTTTATCTCATTCCATCGTTCCACACACATTTTAAACAATTTTCATACCCTTAAAGAGGTTTCCAAGAACACAGGCCAATGAACTAACAAGTATCAAGCACAATGTAGTAGAATAAGTTTACAATGGTTTGAATTTCTGTGGTAAGGAAGACAATGTTTACAAGTTATAAACCATATACACTCATTTTATTGAGCGAATTGAAAATAGGTTCTTTTAACAATAGTACCTTGCGTCTGTCAGTCTAGGGGGGTACAACTGGAATTGCGGATTTAGGGGGTACAGTAGCCCCCTTCAAAAATGTGGAGGGGTTAAAATGTACCCCTGTTGTACCCCCCGTTCCTGCGCCACTGAACTTAGACTTACATTAATGTCATCTGTCATATTTTATCATAACCGAAACCAAACCGAAAGAACAAATCTCTATCTTCTTTTAAAGTTACCAACTTGCTTATTTTTGCGGAGTTGCCAACCTCGCACAGAAAATTATCATACTTAAATGTGTGATAACACTAGATATATTCTATGACCATACAGGTCCTCCTCCTATACGTGTGATAACACTGATTCAAACGAACATGTACATAAATTAAACAGAGAACTATTAAGTATTTTGCTACGACTTAACATGGGTCGATTTTATTCAAAACTACGATCTCCGAAATCTAGTTAACTTTCCTCATACAAGTAAAACGAGAAATTCTTTATTGTTCATTGCACTTATCTTCCTTCTGTATATTAATTCTTTATTTATATGTTCTCATTATTATACCTTCCAGTACATTCTTCTAATCCTTCACCATTTTCTTCCCGAAATATATTTTCATGCTGTTTGATTTATGCCTGGAATAACTAACAAAAACTCTTGTTTATTGTGCTGCCATCTATACTCATCTATGTAAGTTCGCTGCTCTCGCGTTTTTAACAATAAAATGATGTTGCTTAGTGCCTGGTAAGATCTCTGGAAGAATTACCCACAATCAGGAAGTAGTGAAGTAGAAAGTGGTACCGGATCGGGATGAACTGTATATTCTCCATTAGATTATATGCAGGAATTGAACATTTCGAAAAAAAAATCTAAATTCAAAATTATGCGCAAAAGTTGATTTTTGGTCCCAAACGTTCGCAGAATAAAATATCAGGAATTTTCTTCAAGTTCTCACCGGTCTTGAAGTTGTACCTTTTCGAATATATGATTGAAATTGTACTTGATTGATTCAAATCAAAATGTGCAATTCAATTCAGGGAGAAATATGAAGAAATTAGCTTTGTGATGACCTACCCGATACGATGAACTAGAAAAATTGAGGTTTGGTACAGTAGTGTTCAGAAAGTGGAGGGGAGGGGGGTGTTGAAGTCAGGAACCTCATTCCAGATAGTCCACTTGCTTGCTACTGCAGGAGAGAAAGGGTCGTCGCCAAAGTGTAGTTGAAATACGAGGGCAAATCGAATAGTCTTTGCCCCTATTTTTTTTTCAGCCGAAATATTAGTGTGATCAGAAACCGAGATATACATTCAATGCAATAAGTTTTTCTTGGAACGGTCCAGCGTTAACTCTCGGCTGCTCCGCGACACGGCGCTGCTGTCAGTTTGCAAATATGGCTGTAATACTCAACACGCCCACGACGTATGAGCAGCGAAGTGTTATTTGTTTTCTGTGAAGCAAGGGACGAACGCCCATCGAGGTCCATAGGAAAATGCAGCCGACGTATGTGGACATGTGTCTCGTTTGAGAAGTGTGCGGTGGTGGTGTTGTGATTTCGAAACTGGCCGAGAACTTCATAACAATGAGCGGTGAGGGGTCACGGAGAACCACTCCTGATGCATTTCATATCACGAGGTGACACCATCAACGCTGACAGCTATTATGGCACACTCTCACGTCTGCGAGCTGCCATCGGGAAAAGGTGCCAAGGGATTCTCGATGTGGACAATGTGGTTATCCTCCACGATAACGCCAGGCCTCATGTGGCAAACAGGACAATCGACAATCGATCCTGTTAATCTTTCTGTTAACTAACTGCCAGTCTTAACCAGCACCGGCTTTTTCAATGCGAAAGTAACTGCCAGTTAACTAAACCATGGTTCGTTCTCCGAAACAGTGTGTTGGCAATTCTGAAGCATGGAAATTATAGGAAATCGATCTGCGCGCCATCTGTTAGTATAGTTTCAAACCGCGTCGACTGGCACACAGCCTGGGGTTTAAATATAGAACTACAAGCGCGTTGCGCTCGAAAGCACGTTATTGCATTGGAAACGATTGGAACAATGGCTGCGTATCCATCCTGTATGCTTACGAAATATATTAACGAAAGCCAGCACTACAGATTTGGCTTTCTTCTAATAAAGGTCAATTCCACGTGGGGAAAATGGAGTTATGAGGCGCAAGCGCAGATACTTTCTTGTAGAAGAAGCGTGAAGAACTTCAAAGTCGAAACATTAATAATACCTGTCTGTTGATATAAACACTATTAATATGTAAATATTGTGCATTTGACTGCATGCTTTGTACGTGCCTCTCTATGCATGATTGTTGAGCGAAAACACATGTTAATAGTAAGAATGCTTTGTAAGTAAACTTCTAAAAATATGAAGGTAGGAGTAAAAATAATTTTAAAATTTACTGTAATATTTCTCCGAGAAGATCATTCAACAATAAAGCATGAATTGAAGGCAACACACGTAATAAGTAATTGACAAGAAAAATAAAAGATCCGTGACCAGAACTCGAAGTCGTATTACAAAACACGACACGCTCGGAAAGATGGTGCCGCTAACCACTGCACCAAATTACTGTTTGGAGATTGTCCCGCCTGGTAGACCGGGTATTGTGGCCACAAATTCTCCAATACAAGCTTCCCAAGCGAATTCTAGCCAAACAAAACAAGTCTTCTTCTGTACCAATTTAACAGTTTTATGAAGCATATCTTGTTTAATCTGACAGTGAAGTTCCGAGTGTGGAAGTTCGATAGCTGCACGAGGCATCCATGTTGCTTCGCAACTTCCAGTTAGGCTGGTAACTGCAAGAAGAAGTATAGAGGAACCACAAAGAAAGAAAGAAACCTGCGCAGAATCTCATCGCGCTGGCGGGTGGGGGAAAGGAGAGGGGGAAGGAGCTTTTCAGCGCGGCCACGTCAGTGTTGCCAGACCTATTGATTTCTCGGGAGAATTCCTTAATAAACTATTCCTATGCAACCTCTAACGGCCTGCACAAGAACACGTTATCTGCTCATCTTACTTGAACTTGGAGAGGAGATGTAGAGTGGATTAGGGGGGCAAAAGCTTTGATAAATGTTCAGTCGGTAAAGAAAAACTTAATTCCATCTCACTGTTTTATTGTATTGGTGGGTACAAAACAGGGGCGTAAATAGTGTAAGGAACCATCGCAAATTCCTTAGTGTAATTTTAGGCGCATATATATATATATATATATATATATATATATATATATATATGTGTGTGTGTGTGTGTGTGTGTGTGTGTGTGTGTGTGTGTGTGTGTGTGTGTTTATATATACTGGGTGATTTTTTAACCTGAATCATTTGCATATCTTGAAAAAAATCATCCTACAAAAAAAATGTTCCTAATAAAAAGTTGATAGTTTGGAGGGGGAAGTTTAGTGGTGCAACAAAAGAACACCCCCTCCCCCTCTTGTAGGTGGGGCGGGGGGCAACTTTTATATTTCAAATAGAAACCCCTATTTTTTATTACAGATTCGGATTTTACGGAAAAAATACATAAGTTTTGTCTGAAACGTTTTTTTCACTTCGTGATAGATGGTGCTATAATCGACAAATTTTCATTTCTTGAATGTTTACACTTTAAAACCAATGTATTTCATTTCGCAATTCATTTAAATTCAAAAAATAAAACATTTTTGTTCCAGGACTTGAAATTGTTGTAAAACAAATAAATTTATTTTGAAAATACAAAATTACTCGACAATTCTTAGCTCTAGATATCTCGATGGCTAGTAAACTACATTAACTAACTAACTAACTAACTAACTCCCTAGCCTTCTTAAACCCGAAGGTTCATGGCTGCAGCAACACAGGCCTTCCATCTGTCCCTATCTTGAGCAAGTTCTATATACTCTTTTCCATCCCTACCGATTTCCCTTAGGTCCATCTCAACGTTGTCCCTCCATCTTCGTCTTGGCCTTCCTACAGGTCTCTTACCATCAGGTTTCCCAACAACAATCCTGTAAACTCCTCTTTCCTCTCCCATTCGTGCCACATGGCCGGCCCACCTAAGGCTTCTTTATTTAATTATTCTAATAATATCTGGACATGAATACAAATTATGTAGTTCTAAATTATGTAACCTTCTCCACTCACCTGTCTCCTCATCCCTTTTAGGTCCAAAGATTTTCCTAAGGATCTTATTTTCAAATACTCTCAACTTATGTTCCTCTTTCAATGTAAGGGACCAAGTTTCACATCCATATAATACTACAGGCAAAATTACTGTTTTGTATATTTTAACTTTTAGTTTCTTAGATATTAAACGAGAAGACAAAAGTTTATGAAGAGAGAAGTAAACTACATTCATTTCTCAATTACATTAAGTGTTCAAAATGGTGACCTTCAACTTCAATACATTTATTGATCCGCGCTTCGAATGAATGTACAAAACTCAAAAGTACCTCTGGTTCAATTATGGCACAAACGTTTTGGATTCGCTCTATCATATTTTCGCGAGTAGTTGGCAAATCTCGATACACTTTATCTTTTAGGTATCCCCACAAAAAGAAATCTGGTGAAGTAAGATCTGGTGATCTTGCAGGCCAATTTACAGGACCAGCTCTGCCGATCCATCGGCCATTGAAGTCACGGTCGAGTACTTCAAGTGCTGCTCTAGAATAGTGCGCTGGACATCCATCCTGCTAAAACTACATGTTCTGTCTCAGTTCCAGGTTAAGATCTTCAAGTAATATTGGCAGTTCATTTTGAAGAATGTCGCGGTACTGTTGACCATTCAAATTTCCATCAATGAAGTAGGGACCGATGAGTTTGTCATCAATAATTCCACACCACACGTTTACAGTCCATGGACGCTGATGCTCAACTTGGCGCAGCCAGTGCGGATTTTCGACACTCCAGTAATGCATATTATGCCGATTGACCGTTCCGTGGTTTGTAAAAGATGACTCATCAGAGAACAATACCAGACGAAAGAAATTTTGGGTTTATTTGTATTTGTTCACGTGCCCACTGACAAAACGTCACTCGATTTTGAAAATCATCGCCATGAAGTTCTTGATGCAATGACACATGATATGGATGATATTTATGACGCTGTAAAGTCTTCAAAACAATTTTCTGGGACAATCCGGAATTTCGAGCTACTTCTCGCGAGCTGACATGAGGATCATGGACCACAGCAGCTAACACATTAATTTCATTTTCTTCTCCAGTAACTATTCTTCGACGAGTCCTTTGTTTAGGTTTAAAACTTCCTTCAATAGTAAATTGATTGACAGTGCGTTGAAACGAAGCGAAAGAACGCACCCTGTCTGGAAAACGCTGAGCATAAACAACGACAGCTTGACGAAGCTTCCTGCAAGATTCTCCATACACGAGAACCATTTCAATTTTCTCTTCTACAGTTAATACATCCATTGATATTATAAAGTATCAACAGCTTAGTCAAATTAATCGCTCGGAGCATTCTTGTGATCTAAAAAACAATGAAAAACAAACAATGATAAACAAACAATGATTTAACAGGAAAAGTCTAAAAAGGAACTGTTTCTTGACATTCTTTTTTTTAAAAAAAAATTTCTGTTGTAGCTTTGTTAAGCATCTTTGACACAACAATAAAAAAAATAAACAAATATCGAATCTAACTTTTAAATGTTGTAAAAAGGAGGATTACCAGCTTAATGAAATCTCAAAAGATTTGTCAAGAATTAGTACAAAGTTCATGCACGAGAATGTTTTATTTTTTGAATTTAAATGATTTGCGAAATGAAATACATTGATTTTAAAGTGTCAACATTCAAGAAATGAAAGTTTGTCAATTATATCGCCATCTATCACGAAGCGAAAAAAATGCTTCAGACAAAACTTATGTATTTTTTCCGTAAAATACGAATCTGTAATAAAAAATAGGGCTTTCTATTTGAAATTTAAAAGTTGTCCCCCGCCCCACCTACAAGATGGGGAGGGGGTGTTCTTTTGTTGCACCACTAAACTTCCCCCCTCCAAACTTTCAACTTTGGAACATTTTTTTGTAGGATGATTTTTTTTCAAGATATTCAAATGATTCAGGTTAAAAAAATCACCCAGTAGATATATATATATATATATATATATATATATATATATATATATATATATATAATGTATATAATACATATATATTAAATGCAGCGATATAGAGGCAGTATAACTGACGAATAAAGCATGTGAGTGTTAATAACAAGAAATTTGCTACAGAACGAAGCGGCATAGTTCAATTACAAAGGAAAGAATGCATCCCCTCCCCCGTAGTTGCTTCCAACTTTCATGGGCTTGAAAATACTTCGTTTTCTATCTTGAATATACTATTCTATACTTAAATATTTAATTTTCTACAAAATTATGGACGTCCAGAAGGAAGTGCAAGGATGCTCGCCACCCACCTCACCTTCTGAAAAATGAATGTTGATATAAAAGTACCTATTATTTCAGACGTATGAGTTGATTTCAGTCATAGTAATTTGCATCCATTATTATAATAGGGATGTAGGAACGTGATAATTTCAAACTCAAGTGATGTTTTCTGAGAGGACAACATTATTACGGGGTAATATGCGTCCTTGCCCCCCATTGCACACGCCTATGCCGCCCCTTCGTCCCCGAGAACGTCGTTCATCCGCTACTATTAGATCATCGGATTTTGTAGCAGATCTTCTGGTTTTCCAAGGAACAATCTCCCGATTTTTTCAAGTCTGACCTGGCAACACTGCTCCGAGCACGGATAACGGCAGGGAAGGTGCGCCAACGCTTTTGACGGAATGTTTTTTTTTCCTTGTGGTCGAGCTATAGCAGAAAGGATAATCGCCACCAGAGTTCCAGTTACGAGCTAACTGTACATTGAAATAGCGAAATTTTCACAAACTTCCAGTTACGTGCTAACATGAACCTTAACTGAACATTGAAAACTCGTGTCTCCTTAGGATTTCACAAGTCGAAAGTAGGTTTATGCGGCCTTTTGTGTCGCTGCTGTGTGAAACATTGCTGTTGATTGGCTCATTCCAAACGACATGTATCGCGTTTATCTTCGGTCTGAAATCTTCCTAAGTGTTGAAGATCCAAGTCACAATGATGGGAAATTAAAGCTTTGTTAAGATTAGGTGTGCTAAGACAGGCGACAGCATCCTAAAGGATCATATCCAAACCTGCAGGAAGAACACATGTTACTTCAATCTCCAATACGAAGGCTGCTGTGACATAATTTAGAACACTTGCGATTGTTTAGGCCTGAATATAAACAATTTGGTGGGTTTCGGCTTTTATAAGAGCTGCAAACATGGGAGGACAAGACACATTAGTGGTGTTCAGGCTCGAATCAAAGAGAAATATGCGAGAGCTGTCAGCGTACACTTAGCAGCCCACAGTTTGAATCTCGCGTTGTCGAGTAGATTGTCCATCCCGTGCATGTGTAACAGCTTCGTCAAAACACTTCTCGTACATAGATGTTTTGTTGCCTAATGAGAAGGAATGGACAAACACATACTGGGATGGTTCCAACACTGTTACGCGCTGAAAAAATTAATTCAACTGAACTAAGCAACGCAACAACGCAGAATCGCTCCACGTGACACCTGTCACGCGGGTTAAACATTACATGAATTATAATACGGTCAGGATAAGTGCCTACAGTCGGAGTTACCGAGAATAAACCTAGGAGGATTTGATTTTAAGTACCTGAAATGACATTACATAATACTACGGTGGTTCTGAATATACACATATATTAAAGCACAGATAAATACACAGTACATCTTGCCCTCTTGCACTCGATCTCTCATTCATACACTCATTCCATGGCATATTGCGACAATATGACAATTACAAAGGTTAGATTAATTAATACTTTGACTGTACTCATGCTAGTTCTTGGCTACATTGCCGTTTACAATTTACCGTTTAGGATATTAAGTATAAAGTGAATAATTGTTCCTTGTGCGAACCCCTTTTATCTTTTCTGAAGGTATAAATATATTTCAATGAACTATTGTTTGCTGATAACATAAACTCTGATCTATAACATTGATTGTCCGCCGGAATACCGATGTCTAGTTATGCCCTAGCACTGATTTAAGTTATGCAATGATTTGATTTACGCAGATTCGCGGTAGATTGGCGTCATCTCTCTCGCACATGCACATGGTTGGATCTTACCTTCGCTGCATTCCCTCTGACCTGGGTAGGGTGAAAATGGTCCTTCAGTTTTGGAAGACGTCCGCACTCCATTGTTGCACTTTGCTGTTATCCTGGTTGGCGAAAATGGATCTCCCGGCAGTTCCGTATGGCATCATCGGATCCTGGCTTCACTCGTTCACTTCACGGGGACGTGTATGACGGTACACGTACACTGTCGACTCCATACGACAACAAGCGCAGTAGTAGGTCAGTCCTTCGCGGATTCACATGGACACACATGGCTATTAAGTGTTATTAACTTCTGCTAACTTAGGACGTTGTTTCGGACGATTGACACAGGTGGACGTGTCTGGCGTTATTCTCACATACCACGCGTATGTGCAAGAATGCGTTGACGGCGAGGGGGAAACGATCCCCCTGGGTCTACTATGCTCTACTCCATGGCTGTAAAACACTCACTCGAGGAAAAAACAAATCCAGACCTCGGGTCCGATCGCGACTCCGAGCTAGGTCGCACGTAGCTCACACTTCGGTGGCGATTGTAGGCAAAACTGTGTTTCGCTATTCCGAATCATCCCTTTTATTCCAGATTTGAACGAGGTGACGCTCTAGTCTCTGTGTTCAGGTGTCAATTTATTGTTTCTGGTGCTTTGACCGTTGTCCTCCTATCCTGGTCAACGCTCACTCCGGTCCTTAACCTCTGGTAGCAGCCCCTCGTGCAGAGATTAGGTTAAATCCTCGGCTATTGTGTCAGTCACGGACAGAGAGGGCCAACTCGGTAGGGTAGCGTCTCCTATTGAATCCAGCGATGAATCTTTAATAATTCATAACTCCCGTAGTTCTGTTCTGATTGGGCTCAAATTCTGGAATCTGTACTTTCAAGATGTGGTCTTCCGCTGGTTAAAATCTCATCCAATTCGGTCCATTGGTTTAGAAGTTGCTCTTTTCCTGCTATTCCCCATAAGAATGCATGTAAATCCGAATTCGGGCGAAAACGGTGGTTGAGCAAGTTAGCATTGGCTAAGGCAGTCGCTAGACAACTTTATTCGCGACGGATTTTAATATTACCAATTATAATTAATTCTTAATAACGGGCAATTAGATTAATTACCTTTTACTCAATATTTGACCGTTATAAATGATATAAATATCTGAAATGTGCGCGGTCCATTTCATCCACATAATTGTTCATTCATTTAAGACCAAACTGCTTAGCAAAACAACAGAAGAAATAATTCTTAACAACAATACTGACGAAAGAAAAGCCAGCGGCCTCTGATCTTTATGGAGACTGCCGACAGTACAAGGAAATTGTGCGACTTCTCTTTCAATGCTTGGCTGTTCTATACAAAAACAGCGGTCTCAATAGTAGTATAAAAGTATATAGGATAAACTCAAGAAAGTATGAACCCCCCTCCAGCAGATTTGCTTACACTTAAAACAAGCTTAACATGCCTACATGAGCTTTTTGCTTAAGTGTGGAACCCTGCCTAATCAATGATTTTTGTAAAAATGCCCTTGGGAATTTCTCAGAAAGTATGAACCCCCTCAGATTGATGAGGCTACACTTATAAAAGGCACTTCTGTGAGATTGTTGTCCATAAATTTGTTAAAAATATGCCCCTCTTGATATTTTTTTTGGCCACACTTAAAACTAGGCCACCCATACACACATACATACACACCTATACACACACACACACACACATATTTATTTCTGGTTTAAGTTCAATTGGATACCAGCTTCAATTTGTTTATCTAATATTAAAACAATGTAATTCTTCTAGAATTGCTCTGTGACTCTCTCATTTCTTACATCATTAACATATGATTTTTCTCCTATGAGAATAACACTACATATGGTGTCATCGGGTAAAGCCTCATGGAATTCACAGATAATTTTAATGTTTGTCCTGTCATTCACCACAACTTGTTTTCTTTTTGAAGTGTTGATTACAAACATGGGTCTCTGTATTTTGAATTCATCTGGTGTGTAATACATGTCAGTATTGCCAGTAGTGACCCTTTTGAAAGCCGAAAATGCCTCATATAATTTGAGGAAATCATTCTTGGACATGTCTAAATTGTAATTTTCTCTAGGAAATACCTCATTTCTGCCATTTTTAAGATATATGTTCTTGATGTTGCAGTTATAAAATTTGCTTGAATTTTTTTCCTGATTGTTGTGTCTTCCAGTCTGAAACAATACCACCACAAAATCAGGCATGTCATATTGTATACTGGAGAATGAATTTGTAGCATCAAACTCATAATATGTGCCAGATGCGGGCTTCTGTACACATTGATATGTATAAAATTGCAGAGGAATCTGTGGATTTTTTATTATATCAGCTTTGTATTTAAGAGCATAACTGGCCTCATATTCAACAACTGGGATTCTTAGCTCCAAAGTTTGAATAATGCATCTGCCTTCATCAGGTAGGGTATTGGGCAAAGCTTCTCCTGTAGGGTTTAATGTGCTGTACCTCATCAAGGCATTATTATCATTGGCAGCTCTTCTAAATGTGATTCTTAAACCACCCTTCCACATAATATCTTTGTAATCTGAGAAGAATCCTGGCAACAGGCGCATGGGGAACAGCACTGTATGATTTTTAGATAATATTTTATCACCAGCCTCAAATCAACCTATTTTGTAGTAAGAAGCCTCGGTTTTGGATAATTTTAGTGTGGCCAAAGCTGTGGAGGTAATGCCGGGATAATCTATTCTGTTTATAACAACACCATGTTTTCTGATCTCAATTTCAGAGAACAGATGCGGCACAAAATTATCTACCAATCTTATATTTGAATTTGCCGGATAATCTGTTCCATCCAGCTTTACAACATCAAATTTGATGTATAGATCTGCTCTGTGGGGGTGTATAAAGCCATCCCCTACATCAAGATCAACCTCAATCTCTGTGTTGGGTTGATTTAAATTTGCAAATGTCCTCCTGTTTGGGGGGAATGATTGTAGCTCATAACTCTCAATATTTTCCATTTTTTCTTGTATGTATTTTTATTTAAATATTAATCTCTATGATTGCAGTTGTTGTGGCTCCAGCAAAATCAACTAATTCTTCTTTTTCATTAGTGACCATCAATTCAATGTTATCTATTCTATTATGGCACACAGGAAAATATAATGTTGGGGATGGAGTGTAGATGATTGGCTCCATAAATTCAGAATTAGGTTTAAATGTTGCAATGATGCCAGTTTGTTTGTGAGTGCCTATGCCATTTGATTTGGTGATCATACCCTCGGCCACATTACAGTGAATATTCAGAGTCTCTATGGCTAAGAATTTAGGTATATTAATAGCAGTGTGTTTGATGGCTGGTTCAAGTTTTGTGTTGTTCTCAAAGCCTAACAGCTCTCCTATAGTACCCAGATCCACTGTTTCTGTAGCAGACACAATCTCTACTCTGTGAGTGACAGAATTTTGACTTAACACTATACCCCTAGGTAACTGAGCATTTAGAGTAGATAGATTATATTGCCCTGGAGTGATGACAATGTTTTGGTCACCAACTGCAATCTTGTTGTTGTGGTGTGTAATATTGGGGATCAAGTACATGCCATAAAATGCTCTGAGAGCTATTGTTTTGGGATACACTATATCATCATGTAATTTGAGTTTCAATATTGAATTTTGGCTGGTGAGATGGAATACCCCCATGATGTTTCAGATACCACAGGGCTTTTTGAAAATTTTCAATTGATGGTTTATTTATTTGAGACATATATCTGAGAACAGATAAACACAAATGTCCACAATTAACATCTTTGAAGTTTTGAACACGGGCATTATTGTAATAAAGATCAGCTGATTTTAGATATTTTACTAAATTTTCAGGTGGAACACCTCCAAATGAATCAAACACAAATGCCTCATCTTTTAAATATTTAAGATAACAAATCCAGTGAGTGCCCTGATTTTTGTACTCATCCAAATTAACAATGCCACACTCTTTGTTGAGTGGTTGTTCTGGTAAAGAATCAGACATGTACACACCTCTAAAATTTTTGATGCCCAGTGGCTTGATTAAAGCTTCAATATCTTGGTTTGTAAGCGGCTCTTGTTTTTTTTAAACTTATTCATGGCTCTCTTAACACCTTTGCCTTTTTTCTCCATGGCCAGGTTATGGCGCCTCTGCTCATCTAATTCTGCCCTATTTTTCTTGGCATCTATTACTGTTTTTGCTATGGCAGCTGATCCCCCAGCCAAGCTCCCAACAGCCCCCAAAGCTGCTAAGATGGCCGGGATGGTAAATATAAATCCCCCTACATGTGATTTTTTCCTGGATTGTTGTAATTTTTTTAATTGGGGGGTACTAAGCAACAATTTCATACCATGGCCCTTTGCAATACAAGAGCTTTTTTTCTTCCGCTGCTTTTTGGTTAAAAGACTATCAATAGTTTTAAGAGATTTGAGACCTGCATAAGGTATTTGATACATAACACCCTTGGCCTTCATTGTAGGTTTATTATATATATATTTACAAACCCAAACCCATTTTTTGTTTGGTGCTCATAGCTATGGTGGTTCCAAATGCTGCTATTTTTTCACTTAAAGAAGCATCTTTGCTTACAAATCTACCAAATGCAGCCTCTTCTAATTTCTTGTCTGCAACATGTCTCTTGTCAAATTCAGAATGTGTGTTGTATGCTATGTCATGGTCTCTACAAGCAGCATCTAGGGGATTTACACCAGTATCACCTCTGTTTAATCTATGGTCCAATTTTGTACCGGGACCACAATACTGATAGCCTGGAATGTGTAGTTCAAATGGCAGCTTGTTTATAATGTCATTAACCAGGCCCCGACCCTCAGAAATATTCCAAAATTTAGGTGGTAGAGTATTAATAATTTTTATGAGATATCCAATCCCCTTAGTGTCATTCACTATAAAATTAGACAATTTTGTGCTTATCATGTCCATAATTCCAACCTTTTCATTGTAAAAATTGTGGTTGCCAGCATTTTCCTCCCCAGCTATCACCAATAACCTATCTACAAGTTTCCTGACATCATCAACCCACACAAATTCTTTAGGCAGGGTGTTGTATTGTTTGATTCCACTACCTGTCTTAATTTGTGACCATATGGGCTTGATCAAATTATTGTATTTTGCCCCACTGCTCGACTTAACCCTTTTTTGTGTGGGATCATTGTTCTGGTATAGAGCATCTGATTTTATTAATATTTCTTTGTAATCCTCATAATCTTGATCTGTATAGCTGCCAGGCCTTTTCCTAGTTATCAGTTCCCACAACCCAGGTGTTCCGGGGTACTTAACAAAACCACCTTTTTCTCCGAGACGAGATTCTGAATAAACAATTATATCATCTCCCATAAATGTTACTCTGAAATTGCCAATTCTATGTATTATGCTACCATCAAGCTCTGTGTCAGCATATAAGCCAAACACCTCATCTTTGTTGTCTTTAGGTGTGGTTAAATATTTTTGAGCAAGAAGACCCAATTCAATAGGATCCTGAGTAGCTTCAATTCTTCTAGGAGCAACAGGACTAGGTGTATGAATACTGGAAAGTGGGGTGAATGGATAATCTAATATGTTCCTAGCAGCTACAGGTACAAGCTCTGTGATCAAATTTTGATTTTGCTCTGTAACAGTTTTGATATTCTTACCTAAATTATTAATAGCATCAATTACAGGCTGTTCTGTTTGTTTGTGTTTTTCATAAATTCCCCGGTTCTCTGATTTCCATCCCTTAAATCTTTTTACAAGATAATCTCTTAACTTAAGATCATCAATGATTGGCCTTTTCATGGTTATTTATATATGTTTCAACGTCTAGAAAATCGTTGATTTTATTTCTGTATTTGCCGCTATTGGGTGTTCTTGTCATATCAATTGTGACAAACCCATAACTGTCCTGGTTCCAGCACCTGCTGCAAAACTTGGAAAAATCATTGTAGCTCAAGTCCCCACCTACATATTCATCATGTATGTGTTTGAGGTTGGTATGATCCTGATGAAACACACATATAAAATTGCTGTTGTCTCGGATCAGCTGCTTCGGTATTTTAGAAAAAGTCTGTGCCAGGTAGAAACAATCAATGTTTTTGTGCCGCCCCTGTGTAAAGAAATATCTAACCTTGTTTTGATTATCCAATATAATGTCATCAAACACAACAACAGAATTATCGAGACATTCATGAAGTGGCTTAACATCTGGTTCAAAAGTGGCAATATCCAATCCATCATATAGCTTCATCAGCTGCTGATATTTTAATTGTTCCAAGCTCTTAGAAAAGACATACAAGTGCCTGTTTTTCCAGTCTAACCAGTTGGGGGCCAATAAAAAATTATCAACCATTAGTGTAGTTTTACCACAAGCAGATGGCCCAACAATAAGACACCTAATATTATCAGGCAGCAATTTTCCATTTCTCTTATTTTGTTGTTCAGGTTCTGGCAGCCTTTTTATAACATCCCAGGTACTCATATTATCACTTTGTTTGCATCGATCCAGCTGTTTTCCGGATGACCCAACCATTTGACAAATAACTTGTTGCCTTTTCTGCGGATGATTTTTTCTATGAGATATGTGTCAGGCTGTTTAGTTTTGCTGAGCTCTTCTTCATAGAATCTGCCTTTGAGAATTTCTCCTCGGTGATCTTTTATTATATATGTGTTAAGGGTCCCGGGTTTAACTTGAACCACTGTAAATAATTCAGTGCTCCAGTTTCTTGTAAAGCCTCTTTTGAATAAGTGCTTATATTTGCTGATTCTTACTTGATCACCCACCCTGTATTTGGCCCTTCTTGTTGTTGGCTGGTATCTAGGATAATAAACAGTGCTGATCAATTTTTGCTCATCAGATGAAGTTACTTCAGAGGGTTTCATGTTGATTGTGGAATGGACCGAGTTGTTATATTTATGTAGAAGTTCTGGAAGAATATTAAGCCATTTATAATTACCTTGAAGTGTAAATTGTTTATACATAAGATTTTTTAAGGTTCTGTTGAATCTCTCTACAATTGAGGCTTTGAGGTCACTGTAACTCGAGTAATGTTTTATTGACTGGCTTTTAATAAATTGTTGGAACACAGAATTATAAAATTCTTTGCCATTATCTGTTTGCAAATAGCGCGGTGATCTTCCACTCTGATTGATGATTGTCCTGAAGGCTTCTGTAACACATGTTCCAGTCTTGGATTTGAGTGGCACAGCCCATGCAAATTTTGAAAATGTGTCTATTACAGTAAGTAGATACTTGTAGCCCTTGTTGATTTTGTCTAAGTTTTTCAACTGTCCAGTTGCCATTTCAATCAAGTCGCTCTGCCATAAATCATCTATGCCCTTTGTGACTACTGAGAGTCTCTTAAAATTATGTCTGGCCTGTCTGTGTAATTCATCAACAATAATTTCTCTAGACATAATATGAAAACAAGAATATTGCAACTATGGGGTGTTCAGCAGCTGATACTGCAGGATTTTCTAAATATAATTTGTCTCCAATATGTATTTTAAATTCCAGAGATCCATCATCTTCAGTATAGGCTGTTTCTAATGTATTGGGGTCTGTAAAATCCTCTAACTCTACACTGGTGATTTTCACTTTGTTGTCAGCATTTGTTATTGATAAGGTAGGGTAGTGGTGTGCCTGTGGCTGATGCCAATATTTGATCTTGATTGGTCTCAATGTGCCCCCAACAAAAAACTGGTAATAAAATTGTGCAGGGGACAGCATATATATTTTGCCACCTGGTGTAAATGGTGAATCATATTCTTTGTTGGGGATGCTGTACAATTCAAGAATTACTGTATGTTTTGGATTCTCGATTATGCCTGTTATTTCCTTTTCTGCTGTAAGCAATCTGCTTGTTACAGATTCAAGGTGCTCATTGATGGTCCTAACAACATCATCATGGCCTGGCTTGATTTTTATGTCCACAATAAGTTTCTTGTATTGTTGCACAATTTCTTGAAGCTGGGTGGCAAAAACAGACAGAGCATTTGCTTGATTGGATTCCATGGTTCCTAGCTGTTGCTTGATATTGGCTACAATTTGTTGCAAATTTTCAACAACTGCCAATTTTGAATTTTGAGCAGTAAGATCATGGACCTGTCTTCTGATATCCTCAAACAGGGCATGCAGTTCATTAATATGTTGATTGGTTGGTAGAGTGGCCACTGTCTGAGTGAGATGTTTGATCTCTGCTTGGATATTCTTGATATCTTCTGATTTCAATATCCTATTCACTGCCCTCTTAATATTTTTAAGTTCTTGTGATGTGGGAAGATTTGATACTGTATTTTGCAAAGATTCAAGTGCCAATTTCACATTGTTTAATTCAGAAGCATCAGCCACATTTTGCATAGCATTTTGGAGCAGGGCTATATCTGCCTGAGAGGGTGTGGATTGTTGTAAAATTTCAAGCTTTGTTTGGATATCATCGATCAAATGATGAAAATGAGATAGTTCAGATTCAGTGTTGAGGTTTTCAAGCTTTGTGATTTGTTGCTGGACACTGACAAGGGTGTCTACAATACCGGGCAGGCGGGATTCTAGTACATTTGCCAAATCACTTTGCACTGCTGCTATTGTACCCTCAAGATGGGTTATGGTACTTTGAATTTTTCCAAAATCTTCATATGTTTCAAGTTGCAGCTTAATGTTGGCAACACTCCGAGTTATTGCATTCAAAGCATCAGAAGATGGCAAGTTGTTCATAAAATTTTCAAGTGTCTCAATTTTTTCTTTAACCTCGGCTATGGCATTGTGCAGAGGATCCAGATTAGGTATCTGGAGTGACTGAATCTGTTCTTTTAGAGTGGAAATGACTAGATCAAAATCTTCTTGTGATTTTATGCTTTTGACAATTGTTTGGAGCTGTGCCTGGACATTATTTATCTGCTCTTCCAATTGTTGTTTCAATTGCTCAGAGTTGGTAGCCTGGGTCTTAAATTTGGCTTGAAGAGCTGCTACAGCTTCTTCTAAACTTTGAAAATTATCTAATGTTGCCAGATCAGTATATTTTTGAAGCAACAATTTGAGTTCAGAATCAATTTTAAGAAGAGGGTCCATGCATTGTGATTGTAAATTTGTAATTTCTAATTGAAGACTGGCATTGAGTGTGGTTTGCAAAGCTTGTAAATCACTTCTTAATTTCTTGACTCTGACATCAAGCATCAAAATCTCATCACTGTCATCTTCATGTCTTGTATGGCCAAATATATCATTAGGCATTTTGTTTTAGTGGTTATTTATTATAGAGTATCTGATTCTTAATTCTATAAAAAAGGGTATAAGCTTGTCATATGACCCAGGGACCTCAATATATAAGCAGTCACCAGCAGAAACAGTATATACAGTGCCATAAATCATGTTTGAGTGCTTAATTCTATAAATATTTCTCCCTATTGAAATTTTAACATCACCCTCAGGGGTTGTAATAAATTGCAATTGCCCACCTACAGGTAATTGGTAATGATTTAAATTATTGTTAAATATGTACAATGTTTTGCCTGTTTCATCATCAACATCTGTAAGTATGCTGTTCAGATGAATAATTAACAAGCCACTCAGTTTAGACAGCATATCAGAAGAGGCTTGTGGTGTTGGCAGCTCCATAATAGCCTGTTTTTTGAACCCAAATAAGTTCATAGGCATGTTTATTTATTTCAAATCATGCTCTGTAATTGGGCATTGATTCCCATTTTTCAAATCACAATGACCCCAAGGTAAAGTATGTATGCCACATGATAAAATGCATCTCTTATCATCATGTGGGTCCAGAGCCACTTTTCTTACAATATTGCTAGTCAGAAAGTGATCCTCACTCTGAATTCTGGGTTCTGATGTTCTGATTAAACTCTGGGATTTGATGCAATTTTTATAATCTTCAAATTCAAGATCTTTTTCCACAGTTACTTTGCCAATGCCCTTGGCCTTTTTGGCAGCAACACCACTACATGTTTTAAAAGTATACATCTTGGCACTTAACCCAGCAAATTCCACAATAACATCACCAAGTGTCTCATCTTTTAACTTGCCAGGCACCTTTTTGTTGTGGTGGTGTTGAATCTTTGTATGTTCACTGGTATCAAAATATTTAAACAATTCAGGCTGTAACATATCTTGATAAACATCTTCTGTTTTAATATCAAGAATAAAACTATCCGTGTCCATGTACATCAATTTTATATTATCACCATAAAAAGGTTTCAACACATCATAATACAATGTTAACATATGTAATTTGGACGATTCCAATATTGCAGCCCCTTCATAAATTGGTTTATCAAACTTAATCTTTGTTTTCTTCATGTTGAAAAGTGCCATGTGCTCATCATAAATTCTTCTGTAATTGAAATTAGGCTTTGCAACCAATTTTTTGCTCAGGCTGGGGTCAGTAATTATTTTAACATCGGTATGTTTTCTGACATTTTCAATAGTTTTGCCATACACTGAATTCACCATCAATTTAAACAAGCCCTTATCAAATTGGCTCTTTGCAGATGTTCGAAGCTCTGTATTTGTATCAATGTATGGTTTCAACCATTCTGAGTGCCTGAACCTTAAGACTTTTCCAACTTTGGTCACTTGAACACCATGTTTCATCAGGAACTGGAGGTTTTTGTAATATGTGACATATCCCTGTTTTGGCTCCAGAGTCATCATGAGCTTCTTCTGTTTAGAGCCAGGTGAACACTGAACCTCGGGAATTGGGGGCAGATCAGAAAATTTGTTGTGTAAATTATCTGGAATTGTCAGATCAACCTCTAAGAATAGGCCATAATTACTGTCATCAAAGTCCTGAAGATCTTCAATATTGAAATCTTCAACCCATTCAAGCCCTGCATATGGCAGTTTTTGCATCATGGCATGACCATAGAGGCTGTTTGCATCTACATACACTATATAATTTGATGGCAGTGCTGGATCATAATTGGGAATATACTTGTTACTTGCTCTGGCATATCTCTGAGAACATTGCACCATGCCTCCTCTTGTACATTGTTCCATAAACAGATACATATCTTGATCTTGGATTAGATCCAATTGCTTTTTGGTGTTCAAAAACGTTGCGGCCCATGCTAGACCTGGGGCACTGTAAAAATATATTGGGTCCAGTTTATAATTTTGCATAGAAGATTTTCTGAATGCCTGCAATATATCAGCTAAGAGGGTCACATCAAGTTTCAAATATGCCATGTGATAATCACCAAATGTCTGGCAATTTAAATTGTTCCACATCAACTGAGCATGGTGATAATCTTCATCAGTGATTCCAGATCCTCTGATTTTGCTGTAAAACTCTTCTTGTGGTGGCAGGGAACACTCATCAAATTTAGAAAAATCTGTAACATAGTCATATGGATATACACCCTTCCGCCTAATTAATTTCAGGTCCTGATTTGGAAACAAGGCACGTGTGATTTTGAATTGATCATCAGATAATTGATTTGCCAGTGTAGCCAGGCTAGCAGATAAAATTCTGTAAGAATCAAGAAATCTTAATTGAATAGAAACACCATCAACTTTAATTATCTTGCTAATAGATATATATTTCTCATCATTTTCAGCTAAAATATTTAAATTCTGCTTGTCAAACCCCTCGTACCTGATCAGATGATGGAAATCATAATTGGATGCTCCATGGCAAAATATGGGGACAAATCTTGGTCTCTTGATCTTAATATTACAGCTATTACACAGGGCCATTAAGAATTTACCATCTGTATGAGAATGGTGTTTCACCTTGATATTTGTGTCTGAAAATTCAGAATCACATACCGGGCATTTTTCTGCATTGTTGAAATCTTCAATCTGTTTCTCTGTTAAAGGCAACATAGGCTTTGATTTTAATAAGATGTTAGATGCTATGTCACGGCACTCATTTTCTATTCTATGTGCAAATATTTTGATGGCATCTGGTCCCAAGTATGAATCTTTTTTAGTAACAACACCATCCTGTACAACCACATAACAAAAACTAGAAGGTTCATGTAGCTGGTATGGTGTACTTGAAGATTCTTCAGGATCTGGATTGCAGGATGCAAGAGATTTGAGGTTCGATTCGAAATCACAGACAATATATGCAGGGTGTTCCAACAAGGCTTCAAACTTTTTGAATTTGCAATTTTCACTTGGATTAGGCATCACCATATGAACAGGTTTATGGTTCCCACAGTATTTTAGATGCTCAATTAACTTGTTTTTGGCAATTTCTGTGTTATATTCAGGAACCCTATTTACCATTTTCCTGCCATCAAATACAGTTAAACATCTTCTGCACAACTTAAATATTCTATTAGATTTGTCTAGTTGTGTTCTGACTATAGCTTCAAGATTATGTATCAAAGTGTAATGATATGTGCCATCCCCTTCAATTAAGAGCAGATCAATCGGAACAGCAGAATCATCATCAAATGTACTGATTCTGAGAGGTGCTATCGGGCAATTGCCAGTGGAACAAATAAATACATTAATAGATAATTGTTTGCCATTGATATGCTTGGCCCTTTTTTCAAATTTATCAATATTCTGAACAGACATTGGATATTCCAAACCCTCCATTGCATCGTCAAAATCATGTTCATGTTGTTTGTAATAACTTATTCTCTGAGGATTCCTTGAAACTGGATACAAAGCAGCTAATATACACCACAAAAAGCATTTCTGGTCGGTATTTTCTATATTAACCACGGCTCTTCTGTTTTTAATATTATCAGGTAATGGCAGATATGTAGATCCTTGTAATGGGCTGAATTCAGAAATATTAACATATAACTTGTGTGGAGAACCGCATAGGCTCCATCCGGACTCTTTTGCCGCAAATTCAGAGTGTTTAATATTCAATTGATCTATCAAATTGCTTATTATTGTGTCTGAATTTGTATTTGAATATACCGGTGCAGTTTCTGTTATGTGGGGCTGTGTAAATTTTGTACCATTTGGCTTCTTATATTGTGTAAACAATTTGAGGGAGAGCTTATAAGAGCCATTTTGTGCATTAAGAATTGCCTGCAGATCAGGATTTATACTGTTCAAGAAATTCTCAATGCCACATCTTGGCTCTGATACAAACCGATAATCCCTAAGTTGGCCGTTAAAACTGCTACGGATGGGTTCATAGCGTGGCTGCTTTGCTGCTCTGGCATTAAGAGGTGCTTCATGCCTTCTTTTCAGACCAGATGTAGATGGTTGTGTTGATGACTGTACAGAGCAAGTATTTTTATGTGTATATGTGAAGTATTGCATGCTGTATTTTCTATTGCATTTGGGGCAAATTTTTGTGGGAGTTCTGTATTTGTCTGGGTTACAAATCTTTTGGTGCTTGGCCCAATTGGGGCTGGATATATTCTTATTGCATTGATTACAATATTTTTGACTTGGCATTTTTGTTGTTGTTTATTATATACAATTTCCTGGGATTCAAATCAAAATTCTATGCTGGATCAGTTGGGTTCAGCACTGTGCTTTGTGTGTGTGTATATGTATATGTGTGTATACACTTAATATTTTTGGCTTTGGTATTTATATACAATTTCTTGGGGTTCAAATCAAAACTCTATGCTGGATAAAAAATAGCAGTTGGGTTCAGTGCAGACAAAAAAACTGCATAGCTCTATGTCAATTAGTTCTTGAGTTTTGTATTTAGGAACCACTTTGGCCCCCCTGCCAAAAATTGGCTTTTATTGCATCAGTGTATATTGTCTCTATGACCTTACTTGGGTTATTCCGCCAAATTATATGCTTCAAGTCTCCTATACTTTGGTGGAGCCTGTTCAGGTTCTGCCCCCCACTTGTGGGTTCCACTGCCGATCCAGCAATGGTGAAGAATCTGTACTGTGCCCTGGCTTATATAGATTTACAGAGCCAATAGAAACACTGCTTATTTAAACCAATCAGAAAACACCACATCATCACATTATGTCATAACCATTTAATCAATTAATATTGTACAACATGATGCAATAGAAGTGGACCGGGAAGTAAATATGTATGGATGTGGGTAGGTGGGTATGGGGGTGGGTTGGGGGTGCATTCAGAAACATGAGCTTTTCTCTAATATTTTTTGCTGAAGTATTTTCTTCTGAGCGTACATCCCGTTTTTCTGCTGAGCGTACATGCAATCCATACCACAGTTCCTCGGTGCGAGAATCTGAGAAACTGCCCCGAGTATTGATCCGGGCAGAGGAACTGGCCGAGCGGCCTTCAGAGGCACTGACCTAGCACAAATACCTGTACAGACATGCATGTCCCAGAAGACACTGACCTAATGCCATGTATATTGATTTTATATAACAACTTGGACAGATATACAACAAACAAGCTGGATGTAACAAATATCAGATTTTGTATATGCAAAATATCCCAGTTTCAATTCAATCCATTTATCTGAATCGAAGAAACCAACAATTCACATATCCCCATATCATTGTATGCTTGCCCTATTAGTACCTCTTTTGCTGTTGTGCAATTTTCTTGAAGAGGCAATTTTATTGAAAAAACCTAATAGAACAAGATACGCCGGTATGAGAAATATGTGAATTAAAGATATTTTAGTAATATACGACGTCTTAAGAAAGGCATATTTGGCTCCAAAGTACTTTGTCTAATGCTTATTACCATTTCCCTATTACTGGCAAAAAGAGTTAAAAATATTGACATATTGAAAAAAATTGACTTGTTCCCAAGTGTTCACCGAGTTCAGACATTTGCACATAGATGGCCCTGTTGTTGTTGCTTATCGAATATATATATTTTTTGGGAATATCTCTAAAACAGGCAAATTTTGTTTACTGTTTTCTACAATTGGCAATACTGACATGTATTACTCACCAGATGAATTCAAAACACAGAGACCCATGTTTGTAATCAACACTTCAAAAAGGAAACAAGTTGTGGTGAATGACAGGACAAACATTAAAATTATCTGTGAATTCCATGAGGCATTACCCGATGACACCATATGTAGTGTTATTCTCATAGGGGAAAAATCATATGTTTATGATGTAAGAAATGAGAGGGTCACAGAGCAATTCTAGAAGAATTACATTGTTTTAATATTAGATAAACAAATTGAAGCCGGTATCCAATTGAACTTAAACCAGAAATAAATATGTGTGTGTGTGTGTGTATAGGTGTGTATGTATGTGTGTATGGGTGGCCTAGTTTTAAGTGTGGCCAAAAAAAATATCAAGAGGGGCATATTTTTGACAGGTTTATGGACAACAATCTCACAGAAGTGCCTTTTATAAGTGTAGCCTCATCAATCTGAGGGGGTCATACTTTCCGAGAAATTCCCGAGGGCATTTTTTACAAAAATCTTGGATTAGGCAGGGTTCCACACTAGAGCAAAAAGCTCATATGGCCATGTTGAGCTTGTTTTAAGTGTAAGCAAATCTGCTGGAGGGGGGTTCATACTTTCGTGAGTTTATCCTATATACTTTCCCACTACTCTCAATACAATACGTAACATTCGGACGCTCATATGACTACGACTTTTGACACTGTAAGAGTTAATATTTTCAACATAGGTTTTGAATAGGGTGCTGAAGGGGGTGCGTGAGCACCTCTTCGCGCCCCCCTGACGCCGCCCCTGTAGGTAACGATTTTAGCGGGATATTTCCCCGTGTACATTGAATGGTGCAACATAGCCACATGTGACAAGGCACCTAAAAAAAAATCATTAAAAAAAGATCCATAATAATTACTGGAAAGTTGTGTTAGCATATCTTTTATGAATTCGTGGAAATTATATTAGTTTAGAAGAGTTGAATTCAAACTGTAAATTATTACTACCATAAAAATCAATTATACACAGTATGTTTAAGCATGTTTTAGAATTCAAATATCTATTTTAGAATGTATAGAACAATGATCAAGTTTTTAGTTTATGGTGATGCTTCTAAGCAATGACAATTATTGATCTTGTTTTGCCATCTATGGACGGAAAATACAAGCTTGATACTATGACCTTAATTCCATTGCCAAACGTGGATTGATGAGAGTAGAGGCAAAAGAAGGGTGAATGATGAGTCAATCTTTTCGGCGCCCTCTTAGACGCAGAGTGACATATTAACAGGGTGCACTGGGATTTTGCCGTTGTATATATATGTATGTATGTATGTATGTATTTGTATGTATTACGACGTAAGTAACCTTCAGTGTGTTTTCTCTTGGTTTCAATTAACTCCTTCTGCGATCTAAATCCGCAAGATGAATTCTTTGTAAGGTATGATGTAATGCATTCTTTAAATAAGTTATATCGCTCTCCGTCGGTTACTTTACAACTGCTTTATATAGATTGCAGCTTCACTTGAGGTGGCGGACAATCTGGTAAATAAATATTTCCAGAAGCATTAACAACAATAATTCTACAACAGGCTATGGCCTCCCCATGAAGTATGAAATATTTAAATGTAAATCTATAAAAAGCTAAGAAAATAATATTGACGAATTTCAGAGTTTGTAAAAAAAAAAGATTTTTCTTTGCATAAGTAAATGGGTTTATTGTGGATAGGCAGGCTCCAGAAGTCTGCGGTCTCCAATATTAGGTAGATTTAGTTTTGTAACCATTGATGCACGGCTACCAGAAGTGCCGATTTAGACGGAACAGTCCATTTCTTTTAATCGCAGCACTCGCTATCTCCCCTTCTCTACCGTTATGCGCGGCCTTGTTCAACAGATTCCCGAAGATAGAATGTAGGTCAATGAGTTTCGCCTGTGCGTTGACGAATCATTGAATGAGGACACACTCTTTCATATGATAATGTAATAATCTTCTAATAATGTCATCCTATTTGTGACGGAGTGGTTAGCACATTGCGTTACGACGCCAGGGGTCCCGGGTTCGAATCCCGGAATAGGCATGGATCTTTGTGACTGTCCATACAGAAATTTCACCATGTCATCACTCATCCCCATCTTCGCAAATTAGCCAAAAGTGACACAAAAAGCGAAAAGCAAATCAATCGATCGATCAATCATCCTACTTGTCGGAGCTCTTATTTATTAACCTCAGATGTATCATTGTCCTTGCCGGATGCAGGTTATTGGCTCTGTTTGCTGATTGCAAGAAACGAAACAATATTCTCAATCCGTGGCGTGACGTGATTTTCTAGAAGATCCTACACTCAGAGAACTAAATGCATCATATCGATTGATCCATCAGAATGCATCGGTTGATGCACTAAAGTGTGTTTTGTGGCTTCTTCAAAGAATCAGATTCAAATTTGATGCATTTGGGTGCATTTAAACTACATAAACTCTGTAGCTCAGACCAAACGTTTAAGTGCATCATCCAAAAAGATGCAGGAAGGTGCATCAAGGAACATCAACTGATGCATCGAAGTGCATCTCGACTGAAATAAATCCACACTTGAATCAAATGATGGACTTTGATGTTTCTTTCACGACATACAAAAATGCACCCAAATTCATCAAATGTGGATTTGATTTTATTCTTTGAAGAAGCCATAAATCACACTTGAGTGCATCAATCGATGCATTTTGGTGCATCAATCGATATGATGCATTTAATTTTCTGTGTGTAGGAACAACCGCAATGTTGAGCAATGCCTGCTCAGTAACTACTGTAACTACTACTTTAGTTAAAAAAATAATGAATTTCACAAAAGCGTACATTGGAGGTACAATAGTATAGTTAATTTACCTGAAAATTGGGTAATATACTGCAAAGCCGTAGTATGTTCCGCTTGCACAATCAGCCGACTTCGGGTCACATAAAGAGAATGACAGGTTTTACAGTACAGGGACAATTTCTCACTTTGGTAATTCCCTACAGTCAGTCTCATAAATAACATTACACTCTTATCATACAATTTGAATTAGTAAAATTGATACTTAATTCACTAGAACGTTCAAATGCATTCCTTAGGGAAATCTCTGGCCTTCCCTATGGCGTTGTAATTGTAATTAAAGGTTCCGGGTTCTATACACGGTGGAGGCATATTGGAGTTCGGGTCCTATTTTAACTGTAGATAAAGTCCCGATTAGCCTGTCTGTGCATAAGGTGAACTTAAATCCAGGGGGATTTTTCTATAATTTGGACCCGTAGGCTATCATAATTTTGGGGGGCTCTGCTGACATTATTATTAACAGTATTGTTGTAATGGAACTTCACTTACACTAATTGCATTCCAAAGATGTATTTAGAATAGCATAGAACAGAATGGTCTTTTTATTGTCTACTGAGCGAGGTTCAGCCTAGGGCTGCCTTTCTTTCCTTTTTTCACTTTTCGTTTATATGCGCCACTTGCACTATGCAGTTTACCACAAAACACTAATACCGCACAAACACCAAAGGAAGAGAAACAGACACTACATTACGGTAGCCACACTGCTCTCGAACTGAGAAACAAGGTTGTTGATTTCAATCGTCAAACTCCCTCCACTTTACTTCTTAAGGCTCGCAGGACCTTTGGCATGCGAATGGGCGATTTTTTCATATTCCTCTCCATTCGAAAAACCTCTTGGATATTTCAAACTATGAAAAATTACATACGCTTAGAATTCCTTCTAGAGCATTGACGTGAATTTTCGTGTAGTTTTCTTTCCCTGTTGTCTAGATAGCTATTATCAATAGTTTCGTGATTACGTAAGTGTATTAAACTATTGATAATATCTAGCCTTAATGCTCACATTCGTTTCTTAGAGGAAATATTGTTTATATTCGAGCAGTATTACATGACCTCTTTTGCAGTCTGCCATACAGACTTTTACTCCGGTTAAAATACATTACTAAAAATAGGGTTATGATATAGGAAGTTATTTAAAGGCTAGGAAATACTAGCATCTACCTTCTTTCATGAAATAAACAAGTTAAAGGATTCGACATGTTGTTTTATTTTGCTATTATCACAATATTATGGACTTTTAATATTGATGGTCTTTGTCACTTCTGTTGTACGCCATTCTAAAAGCACTGGACTTTGCAGACGTGAATGGGCTGAAGAAAGTCCTTGTGTGCTGCGATTCGACCAGCGTGTTGCAGTCTCTGGATTCGCCGTATTGCCGGCATCCAGTAGCGCAACGGATATTCAGACGGCTTGTGTCCTTATCTGCCAGTGCCGATGTACAATTCTGTTGGGTCCCTAGCCACGTGGGCATCCAGGGGAACGAAGCAGCTGATGCTGCCGCCAAGTCTGCTGATGCAGATGGCGACGTTCTCGTCCACCTTTTGCCAGCTAGCGACCTGCAGAATGTGTTCCGTTGTCGCCTTCTTGACATTTGGCAGACCGAGTGGGATGTGGAAACGGGGAACAAGCTTCACGCTGTTAAGCCCACCATAGGTGCTTGGCGTTCCTCGTCTCGTCCCTCTCGGTGAGAAGACGTTATTCTTACCCGCTTGCGTATAGGACACAGCCGTCTCACACATGGTCACCTACTGCAAGGACTGGACCCTCCGTGGTGTCGTGCTTGTAATGTTATTTTAAGCATCCGACACATTCTCGTTGAATGTGTCGATCTTGCTTACCTCCGGCAGACTTTTAACCTTTCCGGCTGTTTGTCATCCCTCTTGGGTGATGGCAGAAGTATTTTATCACATGTTTTTAGTTTTTTGCGAAGAGCTGGACCCTTCCACCGTCTGTAAGGAGGTTTTTTAGTTTGTTCTGACTTTTAAATGTGTTGTGTTTGTCTCGTGCAGGTCTTTTTACAACCTTGCACTTTTAGTTTTTCCCAAGGGGCTATCTACACCCCTTTTTTAAGTTCTCAGTCAGAATTTTAGATAAGGGATATTTTCCCGTATACATAGAAGGGTGCGAAATGGCCTTAAGTGCCGACGCACCCAGAAATTTTAACTCAAACTCAAACTCAAACTTCTGTTACCTTCAGGGTCTTATTTTTGTGCGACCCCTAGACTATAGCCTAGTAGCAAATACCCCTCTTCTTAACACAAAATTCCAACTTAGGGAAATCCCCATTAATACTTGTACAAGAGCTCTATTCTGACAAGTCCTCGTGAATATTGTTGTTTTGTTTTTTTTTAAAAAAAAAAAAGAAGAAAGAAGTGCACTTTGGTTCATTTATACCTCTCACCAACTCTCAGTAGCTGTGGAATATCTCAGGATTATGTGTTCTTTTTATAGTTAGCCAGTGACTTTTATGGTCGAGGCGTCCGTAGAGCGGTGGGTTGCGCGGAGGGAAGTATGATCGCGTATGCCGGCAACTGGATGCAACATCCCCGTATAACGGGGGTCCATACCTACGCAATGAAATGAGCACGTACCTTGATTGATTGATTTGGTATTTTAAGTCCACTTTATGCACAGTAAGGCTAATGGGGACTGGACCTACACTGGACCCGAACCGCTATGTGCCTCCACCGGGTATCGAACCTGGGAACCCTTGATTACAAGGCGACGACGGATCATGTACCTTGTTACAAGAGGTGATGGAAATGATCTCCTCCTGCATCCACAAATTTAAGGCATATTTATAGGAAATTTTCACTAACATGTATGAATTCCTCTTCCGAAATTGCTTCAATTTCTCTCCTGATATTTTCTTTCCATTCTTCTAGTGTATGTCTGCAGGTTTAAAAGCTTTGCAGCTCGCCACTCAGACGCAGTGGCGATTCAGAAATTGCAGTTGGGAAGGGCGAATTTCGGTCGGGTATCTCACCTCACCGAGAACAAATTTAAACTTACATTTGCACTTTTTTATGTAAACAATACAAAGTACTGTGAACATGAATCAAGTTGACTGCCATGTTCTCGAGATTGGAGCATAGTTTTGCAAGAATAGGATCCCACGGCTTGAATAAATGGATATTATTGAATTTTGTCATAATTCCTCCCATTACCACTGCAAACTTTACAAGTAAAGTGAATGAATAAACAAGAAAACAAGAACTTAGTTGACTTAAACTTTAAAAATATATTCCCGAGTCTGTTAAACTTGTTGATAAAAGGCAGAACAACATTTGAGTCTTCAAAAATATTACACGTAATAACAACCAGTTGGGAGGGGCGGTCGCCCCAATCGCCCTTCCCGTGGATCCGCACCTACGCAGACGTCATGAAAATGTCTATTTCTTGTGCAAAGCGCCGGAGGGATTTTTGATTGTACTAGTTTCTCCACATTTACCCTTCGCTTCTTATCAAGAGCAGACCCTGCTTACCTAAATTTGTTCACAAGTATCCGAACACTGTCTCTGTGTGAAACAGGAACATCTGGGAATTCTCCTGCAATACGTATTCTAAGTTTCTTACAATAATTCGTAATGACGTAAGAGTCGTACATAGAAATACTTTATTTGCAATTGTACGGATAGCGTGGCATTATTAGGCTGCGGAAAAGCACCAGTAATACGCATGGCCGTATTTAGAGGGGGGGTTTCTAGGGTTCAACCCCCCCCCCCGAAACTTCTGACATGTTGGATTAATGGAAGTTCAGAAACCTAAAATCTGTAACAAATTTTCATTTTTTTTTTTCGAAGCATCACAAAAATACAAGGAGACAATGTTGAAAAGATCGAGCTAGAATTTTCATACATTTGGAATTCTGAAAGTTGAGTGAAACAGGATTTATTCTCAGAATCGTAGCCAACCCGCGACCCCTCCATTTTCACTTCTGCTGTCATCTTTCCAGTGTTGTTCCTGCGTCACAAGGAATATAGACTGAAGATTCCCTTATGATTGTCCCAAAATTCCCTTTCCAGCTTTTAAATGTCCTGTCCGATAAAGTTGAAAATCCCCCCTTGACAGGAGTTCAAACCTAGGATCTCCAGTTTCTTAGCGCATTACGTTCGCGATTGAGGTTACAATCCATGCACCGGGCTAAATTTTTAAAAATAATAACTGGTTCCACACTTTTCAAAATTCCAAAAATGTAATTTTAAAGTTAAACAACAAAAACTTTATGACTAAAATTTCCATCTAACTTTTAAAGCTTTTTCTTGAAGGTGTCTAAAGTTTAATGACGAAGTATAATAATTGTGCATTTCAGTACACACTGTATGAAACGTAAAAAAACGAAAAGAAACTTGTGCTAGATATTCACTCATCTGCTGGATTGAGTAAGCCACCCTCAAGGATATAACAATAATATAATAATAATTATTATTAGTATTATTATGGAATAAAATTGTTTTATTATTATGAAATTTTAATAATTATTGTACAATTACTGTTATTATTTCTATTATTCAAATTTCTGGCGACGCCCATGGGAACAATTATGAATGAACCCCCCCCGAAACTTTTTCCAGCCTACGGCCGTGGTAATACGTAAACTAAAACACTTGTTAACACCTTAACACTTCACAAGCACGTGCAAACTGGACACCAGTTATCTGAATACTGAAGCACTGACAAGTGACAAGATCAGCGTGCAGCTGTGGGTCTAAATGCCAACAGGCGGGATCCCACTTCCCTCCACGGACGCCTTGACCGTAAAAGCCACTGTGTTTATAAAGGGTGTTCCGTATAGGACGCCGAATTTGAATCGAGTGCTATTGTCTTGTTTCGAGGTTGGCAGACCTGTTCTTACCAATGTTGGCATGTGTTGTCATGCCAATTAATGTAGCCTCAATTGTTTTGACTCGTTTGTTGTGGTTTCCTTTCGAAAATCCTCGAATAATCCAGGAGCGTGAAATCCATCCATCCGCTGAGAACGACTGTGTGGTGTGGGTTTTGGCAGGTGGAGTGGGATCTTACACCTTGTGATTTCTTCTTATGGGGGGTTGTGAAATCACAGGTGTACGCCAACAAACCACGAACCTTTTGGAACTGAAGGCGGAAATCATACGGGTGATTGGAGGCATCGGGACAGACATCTGCGAGAGGGTTATCAATAATTGTGTGGAGCGTATAAATGCAAGCAGACTCAGTAGGGGTGGACATATGCCTGACATTGTCTTTCATACGTAAATGGAAGATGTTACTGCTTACATATATGTGAAATATAACTATTTTCATGATTATTTCCCTATTTTTATTTAATTTTCTAATTCGGCGTCCTATACATTCACGCAACATAGTCCCGGAGATATAATGATTATTAATTAACACATGTTTCGCGAAACAAATGAAAGTCTAATAATTCACTTTGTTTTACGTGTTGTACATGGTCTCTATGGATATGCCTAAAATCGTTTTCACGTAGTGAAGCCACAATGTCTCTTGTGGAGAAACTGCGTTGTGTTGCCATTTAAGGTGCGGTAGTTCTTATCACCGGCCAGGATTACTGAGCTTCCTTCCTTTCTCAATAAATATGTTGTATAGGCTATATTATATATTTTTATAGTTGTTGTTATATTTGTTATAGTTGTTAGTTTTCCATTAATAGTTATTATTAATCGGAGTTAACAGAACACGGGGAAATTCTTATGAAATGCAAGCATGAGTGTTCTATTTCATAAATTAATTTATCAAATGTGTTTATACAGAAATGCAGTTTTACCCAAATGTTATATAAGTATTAGCTACCTTAATCGATAGCACTTATTACATAACGTGTCAACTGATAATACATGGCTGAGACTCACGGCTAACTGTCTCCTTACTTCGCGCACTGTTCGTCTTAAAAACAAATAGCAACTACAGGAAAGTAATGCTTTTGAAGTCCTTTGAGTAATAATGAGTAATAATGTTGACAAGTAATAACATTGACAAATTATCAGCAACACCATTACCAATGACAATTACACAGAAGTGTCGATTGTTTTTGTAACAATTGCTCTGATTTTACGGCATGCTTTAACGTTCTGAATGGAAATGATGATAAAAACTTGGTTTCAATGAAAACTTGCATTTTCTTTATTTAATATAATATGAAATAAAGTTAAGAATTTTCGTCCTCACCATCGTGTTCTACATGAAATTTCCTACGTTACTGTAATTTCTTTTACTTCTCATAAATTTGAAAATCGACAAATTTGGCAACAGCGCGTATTAGTTTTCCATAAGAAAAGCATTGTTAATAAGAGCCCATTGTGCCTTCAGGACGTGAAAACGACTTTAGGACAATAAGGGATATTTATACAACAGTTTGGTTTTCAATTAGCTACTGTTTTGTCTTATTTTGAATTAGAATTGTGTATGAAAAGGAATTTTATATTTTGGCAATTCATCTAAATACTTTAATTCCTGTTGGTACAGCAATGATTTGTGTAGCTGTAGTAAAAGTATATACATCTATTTGGAACACTCAGTGTACTATACGCTATAACTCCGTAATCTGAGACTCGGGAATGCTGTAACTCGGGATATTCTGGGCACTGAAACACACAACACTTTAGAATTTTGGCTAAACGTTCCTGCCACTTAGAAATTCACTTCGCACTATGCTTGATCTAAGTTGTGTAGCAAATTCCACATACAGTGGAAAGTTTTGTCAACATTTCAAAATACATAATTATGTTACATATATTGACCTAGATATACACTGCTGGACAAAAAAAAACCGGACACTTGCATTTTTTGTGATAACGCATAAATTCTGATTCGAAGGCTAACTAAATGTTGCAGAAATTATTGGAAATAAGAAAACCTGAATATATTCAACGGAAAAAAAATAAAATTTATTGTTAATAAGTTAAATTAGAACAAAAACGAAAGTTACAGAAAACTACCAAAAATGAAAGAAGGAAATCTTAGCAATATCTTTTTTTAACATTGTTAACTGATACTGGTGTAAGCTGTCTAGTAGCGGGTATTACCTCCCCGGGCATCAATTAAAGTTTGTAACCGCTGTGGCATACTTCGAATAAGGTTGGTAATCACTTCTTGGTCCAATTGATCCCATTCTTCTTGAATAGCACGTCTTAGCTCTTCAATTGTTTCTGGAACTATTGCGCGGTTTCTGATATGTCGTTTCAGTTGATCCCATACGTGCTTTTTCGAATTTAGGTCCGGACTTTGTGGTGGCCATTCTATATAATCGCGTAATCCCAACTCCATCCAGGTACTCCGTGACAATATTCGCAATGTGAGGACGAGCATTGCCATGCATAAAAACAAAATCTGGGCCTATGAATGGTGCATATGATACTACATGATCTGCCAAACATTCCTTAATATACCTGCGAGCTGTCATTGCCCCATTCTCTACAAGAACCAACTCTGTATGTCCTTGTAAAGAATACCTCCTCAGACCATGACACCACCGCCTCCAAAGGGTGTTATTTCAAGGAAACAACATTGTGCATAACGCTCATTAGGTCTTCTATACACATGTTCACGCCCGTCTGATGAACGTAGGTTGAATTTTGACTCATCGGAGAATAAAACATTTTCCCACTGCTCCACATTCCAATGTAAGTGTTGTGTAGCAAATTCCAGTCTTCGCTTCGGGTAACGTGCTAACAACCTGGGACCTGTAGCCGGCCTCCGAGATGATAAACCACTTTCATCCAGTCTTCTACGAACTGTTCGTGAAGAAACCACAGCTCTACGTATGAACATTTCTCAAACGCCGTGCCACAATATTTGAAGTTGTACGACGGTCTCTTAAGGCTATGATACGCATGAAACGATCTTCCCGTGCTGTTGTGCATCGTTTCCGACCAGAACCCGGTCTTCTACCATAGGAACCAATTGCATCATACCGTCTGAGAGCTTCATGGATAGTACTTCGTGCTATATTTAGCACCCTAGCAATATAACGCACACTACGACCATCATCACGAAGAGCTACTGCTTTTACTACCTCTTCACGTCTCATTTCAAGCTAGCAAACTTACAATACACTTGCAAGAAAAACACCAGTAATGACAATGTCAATAATATCTGTTACTATGAACCAAAATTCATGGCTCTCTAGACATTAAACAAAATAACATCAACAGGAATTGAAAATCAATAAATTAAAACAAAATTGCATAAAATTGATTTTGAGCCTACTAGGTATTCCAAATAAGTAAATATGAGTAAATAAATAAATAGATAAATAATAAAAAAAAAAAGTAAAGTGTTCCCCTGTGCATAGCACCACGCCATGAAGGCGTATAGGGGGTGTGGGGGTAACGCCCCACACTTTCTTGATCCGGTCGTGAGTGGGGGTGATGTGATCAGCATCACGCCCCTGACCGCCTTTACCCCCCAGGGTTTCCCCCAGGTACCCATGTTATTCGACGCTGGGTAGGCGCCGGGGCCGCTTCCACCGTTAGAAAAGTTCCCGGATTTGAACCGGCCGGGGATCGAACCCGGGACCTTGAGCATGGTAGTCAGACGCGTTACCGACTGAGCCACCGCGGCCACAACGGAAAAAATATGGAAAATGTTCAATAATGAATGTTCAATTGTTCAATACTTAACTGAGAGCATAATTCATAAGTAATTACAATTCAGATAAGGTGTCCGCTTTTTTGTCCAGCAGTATAATATTAACAAATGTATCACATTTGTGTTACATGATCGGTTCTTAATTTTAGTGTCCAGCGTTAAATTCCATATGCCCACTTTCACTTATAGGTAACTAATAATTCTTCATCTCTTATTTATCTTGCATTTTACCTTCACGTATACTATAAAGTAATAAGAATCACAAAATATTTTTATCTTTAGTAACTTTTTGCTCGAGTTTTGTTCAATTGTTTCACTTCAGAGTTTCTAAAGATCTTGTGCTGCCATCTTCACTCGTTTATATAAGTTCGCTGATTCAATGGGTGGTATCAATTTGCAGTTCAGGGATCGTCAAACAGTCGATCGCGAGCTACCGGTATAGTGAGTAGTTTGGTTGAAATAGACTGCAGATAAGAGTGGAAATACGAGGGTCACTATTTATATTTTGAGCCTAACAATGAAAAAACATGAATTTGGCATTGAAAACTGCTTTATTGTTTTTCGAGGTATTCTCCTTTATGGTCAATACACTTTTGCATTCGTTCGAACCATTTGTCAAAGCAGTTTTTCCAATCTTCTTGAGACACCTCCATAATATGGTTTTTGAACGCATCAACGGCGTCTTCCGCCGACGAAAATCGTTGTACACGCAATTTATTCTTGACATTCGGGAACAAGAAGAAGTCATTGGGTGCCAAATCAGGACTGTACGGCGGATCACCCATAAATTCGATTTTTTGACAGTTCATAAAGTCGGTTGTTAGACGAGATGTGTGACAGCTGGCATTGTCTTGATGAAGAATGATCCGACGGCGTTTGTTTGTTTTCCGTATTTGACCGAAGACCTCTGGCAAACAAATTGTTGTGTACCATTCAGAGTTGACCGTTCTACGTTCCTCTAAAGGCACAGTTGCCACATGACCAGATTTTCCGAAAAAAACAGGCGACCATTTGTTTCGATGTGCTTCGAGCGCGAACAACTTTTGTTGGATTGGGTTCATCTTGAAACACCCATACAGTCGACTGCTGTTTACGTTCCGGCTCATATGCATATATCCATGATTCGTCACCTGTTACAATCTTATATACGTCTTTTGAAGCACCACGATTGTATTTATTGAGCATTTGTTTGCACCAATTGACGCGAGCGTCTTTTGAGTTTTTGTCAAATTGTGTGGGATCCAACGAGAACATACCTTTCTCACAGCTAAATGATCATGTAATATTTTATATATGCTGGTGGAACTAATGCGTATAGTTGCCTCAATCTCACAGTATGTCACATGACGATCTTGCAGCATTAGGTTTTGCACAGCATCAATGTTTTCTTGAACAACAACTGATTTTGGACGACCTTCGCGAATCTCGTCGGTGAGCGAATGGCGGCCACGATTAAATTCGTTATACTAGCGTTTCACAGTGGCAAAGGATGGGGTTTCATCGCCAAATGTGGAAGTAAGTTGATCGATGCACTCTTGTCTTGATAATCCATGTCGAAAATCGTAAAAAGTCATCACACGAAAATGTTCACGAGTTAATTCCATTTTATTGTTGTCGCGCAATCTCCAAGGCAACATAAACAACATAAACAACACAAATGAAGCTATTGACAAAACATTTGAAGTACGTTATGGTCAATAATGCCAGACGATTCCGTGCAAACGTCAAATCGCGCCTAACTTCAATCAGTGTTGCCAAGGCTCAAAATATAAATAGTGACCCTCGTATTTGAGTGAAACTTTGGCAGAAATATTTGCTTTTGCTGATAGATGGACATATCGACAACTAGGTGCAATATGTGTGACAACCTATTCACCCAACCAAACAAATATTGTGGTTGAAGTAAGATGAAAATTATTAGGGGCAAATTTTTAAATTTTCCTGTGTTTGTAAGAAAAGTATTTACATGTTTTGAATTCTCTGTATGTTGCAGAGAAATTAAAAATAATAATTTGATGTTATTTCATTTGATTTTTGTTTTTAGCGTCGCTTTTCTGCAACTTTTGGCTAATGGCGACGATGAGGATGAGTGATTATGAGTGACAAAATTCATGGAGGGACACTCAACAAAGAAAATCCATGCCCGGGACTGGGATTCGAAACCGGGACCATTAGCATCGTTGCGCGTTGTGCTCAGGGCTGGCGGGAGGGAAGGGGGGGCGAACCGTGCCACCGCCCAGAGCGGCAAAGTTTCAGAGCGGTAAAATTTGAAGAGAAGAAAGAAATAAGCCTACTGAAAACCTGAAAGTTATAATAGTATATAACTTGGAAGTTAATATACGCCAACCCACCGTTTTGAAGGAAAAATTAGTAGTCTCACTTCAAAAGCACTGAGTGCCACAAGTTGAGAAAACAGATTCGATGTCTTAACTCCGTTGAGATATCAAGTGGGAGAAGTCTATGATGCTCTCCTTCAAATAATTGGCGACAATAAAACTGTCCAAATGGTTATACATGAGGCTCAGTATATTGCAAACCAGTTGCCTGGCTTTACATTCCCTTGCTCACTAGCTATCTGGTATGACTTTTACTCCACGTAATGTAATGAGCAAATGTCTTCAAAACATTAGTCTACGATGTGTTAGATGCTGTTAGATGATTTCTTTGAAAAAAACAGGGGTGATGAAAAATTTCAAAGTTTATTAGACGCCACTTGGCAGCCTGGCAAGCCCCCCCCCCCCCCTTACACTCGTGGAAGCGTCGAAGGGCAGCGACCTGTGAGTCCCTGTTGATGAGAAAGAATTGGCATCGAATTTAGATATAGATGATCCAAAGGTAGGCTACACTGTACAGGTCTAAAATCGAAGAAAGAAGCAGTTTTCAGTATGATGAAACTGTTGAAGATCCACAAAAACGGTACAAAGTTGATTTTTATTACCAGGTTCTAAACGATTATTTTAGCTCCAAGAGAAAAATTTGAGCAGCTTAAACATCATAGTGATTTTTTCTATTTCTTTTATGATATTAGTAAGCATAAAGATATGCCATCTGCTCTTTCGTTTGAAAAGTGTAGGAAACTTGCCGGTATGTTAAAACATGAAGCCTATCGATTTAAAAGATGAATTGAAAGTGCTTTCGGCTATAATAAAACAATTACACCAAAGGAGACCTTAAACTGATAAAGGGTCATGATTTTGCACCTAATGTGAGTGTAGAACTTCGACGGTCAATCATGTCTGATACACGCTTGTCTCCATTTTATGCAAGATAGCATTATATGAAAAATAATATTACGTGTACAGGTAAAGTTCCACTTGCATATAGCACCATGTCATGAAGGCACATTTAGGGGATGTGGGGATAGGGTCAACACATTCTCAATCGCGACCATTTTGGAGGTGATGTGATCAGCACCACTCTCCGGTCGGTCGTCTTTAACTACCAGAATTGTCCCCAGGCATCCATAAATTTGAAGCTGGGTGAACCCCAGAGCCGCTTTATGAGGGGACAACGCAAGAAATAATTCAGAACTTAGATCACCCACGCGGGAGATCCGGGAATATTACATGAAATTATTTTAATAATCCAATCATATCACAGACCTACAACGGTAAACATATGAAGTCAAACCTTCATTTCTTTCCTAATACTTGTTACATTTAAGATACATTTAAGATAGAGGGAGAGAGAGTTTTCATAAAATTTAATAATAATATAATATTAGTGTCGCATTTTTTTAAAGTACAACTGTGGACGAGCGACATATCCTTTTGTGCTTAATAGTATTGAAGTAGCGAAACAAGTCTCATTATTTATTTTATAGTTTGATATTTTACTTAGGAATATATTGATTTTCAATTTCCCATTGCTGCGTTATGTCGGGAGGGAAGGGGGGGGGGCGTTCGAAAGGTAGCGGCATCTACCGCCACCGCCCAGGGCGGCAAAATAACTAGCGTCGGCCTGGTTGTGCTTACAATCTCGCATTGGAGATCTGTTTGTATGAGTGTGTATCCGTTTCTAATATTCCAAGAGGTCGCCAACGTTATTTTAGTTTCTGATTCTAGCCACAGTACAGAGGGTGGGTGACTCTACGAATGGGCGAAAATAACGTTGCGATCCGTTTTCTTGTAACTCAACATCCAGAGACTGTTAAATTTTTACGGTAGATTAATGTAAATTTTACGCTAACTTCCAACGGTGTAACTGAAAACTCATTTTAATGTTCTCTACCTTTACAGTGGTGAGCAGTGTCAAGATGGAAAAAAGGGGTGGGACGTCTTCCGCACGGTGCCTGCGCAGGTGAAGGGAGGCTCGATGGCCAATCAGAGAGGCACAGACGTCTTCATGAGGGTGCTCAAGGTCATCATCTACATCCTCGTCTTCATCATCGTCTTCGGAACGGGAATCGCCTCCAAGTGTGCAGTCTTCCTAATGGCGTCCCAAGTTACATCAGGGAAAACCATTGAGGTCTGCAATGATAACATTGGTGAGTTTCTACATTACGATTCTCAATGTTAGGAATTCTATTTTGATGAACAGGTGCACTAAGAGGCTAAGAGGCTTATCGTGCTACAGTTCCCGCCATGAAATGATCTGTCACCTGCGGATTGTTGTTGCAAAACGTAATATGCTTTGTGTAACCATAGCGACTGACTGTGCTGTTGCACGAGCCCTTCGAAAGGACAAGCACACAATATGAATGGACTATTCAAGCCCTTGGTGGGCAAATTATTTTCCTCTCGCCACTAGAAATGCCTGACTGATCTGTGTGCCGATTGCCTTTTCTTTCCCTTCACTGGAAGGAGTCTCCTTTATCGCACAACGCGCTACCAACTCTTTGTGTTCTGACTTCAGACGCGGAACGCTTGCATTGTTAGGTTAGGTCTGTTGGGTTTCGTTCTCTTAGCATAAATACATTGTAAATGTATTATTTGTCCTGTTAGAACAAAACCTAGCCTAACAATGAAAGCAATCCGTTGTAAAGTCAGAACACAAGGTTGCTAGCAAGTTGTGCGATAAGGCCGGCCGCACACATGATCCGACATGACGCGACGAGACATGACGCGTCACGACGCGACGCAACACTACGATACACAAAGCGACACGACGAGTCTTGTTGTGTTCTTCATACAAGAACAAGAACAAGAGTTCAAAAAAGATGTTCATTACTTCAATCCCATTCATTGTAGTGTTCCATGACAACATAACTTTACAAATTGCTTACAAGAATGAAGTTGGGAAGGGTGGTACGCGACAGTGTGAGTGACGGGGAAGGGGGATCATTGATATCCCCATAAAAAACAGTTATTTCTGGCAACGAAAGTTAATTTTCATTACCATCATAGATGTTTCTATCCCTCTGCCGTTTTGTCACGTTATATGTAAATATGATAATTTAATTTTAATATTTTGTTTGGTACATAAACTAAATCCGTTGCATAACAAAGAAAATCATTAACATATACGTGTAAACATGAAAGCCACTGAAGCTTTGGAAACACTTTTTTGTGTGTGAGGAAATGAGTAATCAATTGCGTAGCTTTGTTTGATATTGCATTTCTAGTAATTTTTCATTATAATATTAATTTACCTCCCCTCAAAAGAGAGTAGATTTCCTTGTAAATATATTTCCTGTACACGTGAATCCAGCAATATATGAACCCCCTGCAAAAAGGAAAAAGTTTAATTCGCCAATAAATATCAAACTGGCCTGAAGACGGTTTTCCCGTAGAATTTACGATACATTTTGTACACTACATTCTCTGTCCATTCCAATAGACCTATTTTCCTATGGTAATGTAATTGTGCACTTCATTCAATAGCGCATAAATTTTGTCTTTATTACGGTGCTCTTACTTACTTACTGCCCTGTTCACCCCTCTTGGAGGCATAGGGCCTTGATAAATGCACGCCAGCAGGTTCTGTTTTTTGCCATCTCTTTGATCTCGATACAGATCTTCCCTTTTCTCTCTGCCTCTCTTTGTACTGTACTCCTCCAGGTGTTTCTGGGTCTTCCTCTTCTCCTTGCACCTTGTGGATTCCAGTCTAGGGCGTTTTTTGCTATGTTTTCGTTATCTTGTCTCAAAGTGTGTCCTTTCCATTTCCATTTCCTGTATAAGTTCTCCTTCTGCACTTCATTTTGATTTGCTCTATTCCACAACTCCTAGTTGGTTATTACTTCTGGCCATCTAACTCCTAGGAAAAATTTCAAACATCTAATTCTGTATACTTGAAGCTTATTTCATATACTTTGAGATTCTATCTATGCTTCACATCCATAGAGCATTAAATAATCTGATTTTTGCTTTGATGGTTATTGCATTTCCATATCGATGAGAGCATTGGGAAAGCTGTTCTTGCTTTCATTATTCTGGCATTCACATCTTCTTCCGACCCACAGACTTGGAAACAACGCTACCTAGATAGACAATTTTTTTTAACTTCTTCGATGTCCTCATCTCGAATTTTCAACTTAGTTTCAACCTTATTGGGGATCCTAATATATTTTGTTGTGTTTATATTTATCTGTAAAACCACCTCTCTTGCTGCCTTATTCAGGTCCTGTAATTTACTCTGAATATCTGTAAATATATTGGCTAATAGGCATACATCATCTGCAAACTCTAAATCTTCCAAACTTCCTGTCATAGCCCATTGAATTCCTCTTTCCCATTTCTTCTTGCTGCTTCATCCAGAACTAAAACAAACATGAGTGGAAACAGGTGACAGTATTGTCTGACACAACTCAGACAAGGAAAGGGTTCTGATGTTTTCCCTTTGTGCAAAACACAGCAGGAGTAGTTTTCTGGATGATGGATATGATCTTATTGGGTACACCCAACTTGGCCAGTTTCTTCCATGAGCTATTTCTATTTACTGAATCAAACGCGTTAGAGAAATCAATAAAGGCTAGATACAATTGCCTATTTCATTCCAGTGATTGTTCCACTATGACTCTGACACAATTTATGAGGTCTGTACACGATCTTCCTGCTCTAAATCCATGTTATTCTTTCCTTAGTCTTTTTTCAAGTTCCTTTTTAATTCCATTCAGTATTTTCCTTGTAAAAACTTTGCTTGGACTGGATAAAAGCGTAATGCCCCTCCAGTTCTTTTACAATTGGATAAATCGCCTTTCTTTGGGATCTTAATTAACAGACCCTTCTCCCAATCCGGTGGCAAGGATTCATCTTCTCATATTATTTAATTAAATCCTGAAATCCATCGTCTTCTTGCTCTTCCTCTGAATCATTTCCAATTCTATTTAGCACTCCCGTGAAGTTTTCCCTCCATCTTTCCATTTGGTCCTTTTCATGTTTATTCTTCACCGGTCTGTCAGCATTGAAGGCTCTCATTGACAGCATTTTTGTTATCTGATATAGTTTTCTGCTGTCGTTTAAGCGTTTCTTCTGCCAGATGGTCAATCCATACGCGCTTGTCTTTCTTGAGGTTTTTCATTACTTCTCTGTTCTTGCTTTGGTATTATGTATTGAGGTCCTGTCTACTGGTTCTGGATCTTGCATTTATTATTTTTGCTTTTATTTCCCTTCTATCCAATATTAAGCACTAGGATTTATCTGAAATCCAAGGTTTCTTCCCGATTTCTTTATGGCCTAAAGTTTCTTCCTGATTAATTTGGGTCCATTTGTCATTTATTGTATTTAGTGGAATTCCATCTTCCTCCTCTATCTCATTTCTAATACTTAAATTCTATTATTTTGCTGTAGAATGAATATTTTTTATTTCCTTTATTTTTAACTTGTCAGTGTCGAACTTCTTGTAATTTTGAGTAAATCTTCTCTGTGCTGCTATTATGTTTAGTCTTACTTCTGCAACCAAAAGATCGTGATCAGAGCTTACGTCTGCACCTATGTTATTCCGCTAAGGAAATTTTCCATTTCTTGCTAATTGCAAAATGATCCATTACGGTGCTCAGTAGAGGAATAATCGTACAACGGAAGCCTGGCATGGAGAAGAACGATTAGCTTCTCTGAATCAAACTCCATTTTAAACCTTGACCGCACAGTCAATTCTACATGTGCTGTCAAACGATACAGTAATGAGTCACATACAGGTGATGCACTAAGGAGAAAGAATTCGCACAGGCGCAGAGTGTTTGGTCGCATCGTGCTCCTGCGAGACCAAATTCCACCGACGTTCACTGTTTTGACACAAACCGTCGCAACGTGACTCGAGTTGACTCGAGTCAAATATATCGTCTGTTGTGCTGCGGCCCATAAGAGCCCCATGTTAAACGTTCACCGAGTCGTTTTGAACAAGAATGACTCGTCGCGTCGCGTCGTGTCGGTTCTCGTGTGCGGTTAGCCTAAAGACATCCCCACTGGAAGTCTACCAAGTATTCAAATTTCCTCGCAAATGAAACGGCGAGCTCTGGCTGGTTGAGGACAAATCAGGTGTTGTCTCCAGGACTCCTCTTAGTGGGTGAAAGCATCACGTGATGGCTGACACTGAGTGGCGGGAGGATAAACTTTCTGAGGTATAAAATGGATCTACAGCCACATAAATCAGGAGAAATCATGCTTTGTTATTGAATCTAGAATACAATTAAATGCCTATAGTTTATTCACTATTGAAAGAAAACATTTAATGATATCCCTTGAGCTCTATCGTTGTTCGGATTGTTGGTCAATAAGGTTTCTAAACTTTTGGAATTTTCAGCTTATGGTATGTAAATTCCATCGAAAAGTGAACATGACCATGAAGAAATTAAACGAAGTATTATCCATAAGTAATAACACATATGACACGTGTATGGAAGGTCACCAGAATATTTTTTTATCAAGTGCTCAAAGTGGGTGGTGGCGTGGTTGATGTTATCATCCAGTTAAGCAAATTCATATAAAGCATCTCACTAGAATAATTTGCATATGCCTTCTCCTCACATACTGCATGTTCTCCATGTTGTTCCATACTAGCATCTCCCCATTTCCCCACACTGGGCAAAGCCTTCTCCCTCAGCCAGGAATTTTCTCTTCAAGCACTGAGGAGCAGACTGAAATTTCATATTCCATCAGTCATAAAAACTCATATTTTACCTTTTATTATTATTATACATTTCATTTTTTTTACAAATCATAAAATCGAAATTGAATTTAATATACCTTTTCGTTGTTGTCAAATTCAGACTTGAGTGCCTATTTAAATAAAAACTGGATTCGACTTGCTACCTTCCCATAAACATCTATCACTTTCTTGACGAAGAATTCTTTTACTTTTTTTTGTGCTTTTTCATGATGCGCAGATATCAAACAGACACCACTTAATTTGCTGCCTTTCATGGCACCCTTCATCCATATTTCCATGATACAATTTCAACATTAGAATTTTATGGAGTTTCTCCTGATATCTCAGGGATGATAAGTGCCTCATCTGCGGGCCGTTTGCGTACATGGCTCTTACAATCCAGAAACATATGGTTGGCAACATTGCAACAATTTGGTATTGCCTATTTGTCCACAGGTTCGGGTCCTGTTACGGTCGCCAATGATTTGAGACCCCGGCCTTTGCCTGGATACCAAAATACCTTCTCTAAGTTCACAGATTGCATAAATAAAAATGTAGACACATCACAACTTCGAATATATATCTATATTAACACACTTGTACAATCACACAATGATAGCATTCATAGCCATTCTTTGATGTTCATTTTTTATCAACAACTTTCTAAACAAAATAAATATGTATCAGTGTTGCAAGACCTATTTTTTTTACCAATAAGTTCATAATAATTGTGAATGTTAATATTGGACAGTCACAATAAATTCCACCTCCTCCGGGGGAAAATGTTAAATGTTGAAAACTTTAAAAATGTTCTTCATAGACTTCTTCCGATGAATAATTACAAGTAAGAATTCACAAACAAAATTAAAGTACATTGCTTTTATTCAAGTCTACAAAATACTAAAGAATGAAATACTGCAACATTGCTTTCAGTTAAATAGAATTCAATATTATTGGCATGATAAACATGGGAAGGTTCTTGCCCTGTCAAGAAAAGTAAAAAATATTTGAAGAATTGCTTAAATAATTTTCGGGATGTTGATTCTGTAAAAAAAAATATCAAACAGTGGTTTTGCAGAGACATGCTTTGCCAATATTCAGATAAAATTTGAAAATTTTCTGTCGAATAGATCTCCAGAAAATCGTGTCTAAAATTACTCCATAAGCTTACACAGGCTTGACAAGGAAAATGCTTAACTTTTCACGAGTGCATAAGATGATCTTAATGGGTGTGATATAACTTGGATTATATTTATTAGATAACAAGGGTTAATATAAGCGCAATTGCATAAAATCTATGAAGACGAGTTAGGAGTTTCATTGGTCCAAACGCAACATAAAAATCAATTATACCAGTCCCCTCCATGTCCTCAGCTACTTGGCATCCAACATTCCAGTTGGCAAACAACTTTTACTACGTTTCTTACCTGGCAATGTTTATAAGGCGACGTCTCACAATTCAATACGGCTGAAAGAGGGAGGTAGAGGGGGTGGGGGGTTAAATGTCCTCATGCTGTAATGCGCTAAATGCGATTTTTCTTTTCTGTTTGAGAGGCGGGACGCAGGTGGATTAATGGTTTAAAGATGAAGTCGATCCTAGTTAGGGGAAAAATAACTGCATATTCTTATTTCTGAGAAAACGCACATGTAAAATTATATGCTACATCACCCCTTCCCATTTGAAAATCTGGAAGTAATTCCAATATGGCGGCTTAAGATGGCCGCCATGGCCATGATACACACTAGCCCCATCTGGTGTGCCCCCACCCCAATTACCCATATCCGAAATTTCATCGCCCTCCGTCAAGTCGTTTTCAAATTAAAAGGGTGGTGCCGGACGTTTGCCTCACCCTGTATATTATGGTGTCGTCTGTCATTGTATGCGAATATACAATCACTGACAGCAATTTTGAAACACGTACTTAAACTGTGTGTATCTCATTGACTGAATTAAAATTTTACATTTATTTTGCTAAAGACTAGTTTTGAGAAAAATGGTTACCAAAGTTGTGATTACACTGCACTTGTGAATGTTTTATCAGATGTAAAGGCAATTAAGGTTTAGCATGACAAGTTCCTAGCCATTGGGAGTGCTAACGGACAGTCAGGTTCTGGCAGGAAACGCACGTCTGATGAAATGGTACAGGTGATCGGGGAGGCCTTCGAGAGAATGTGTGGTGTACACTGATGAAAGGCAGAATTGTCGGAACGTTTTTCTTCATCGAGCAATCAGTAAACGGGAACTGTTATTTGGACATACTTGAGCAATTTGCTGTCCCTCAGCTCCTTCCTCTGCAGCCAAATGTGATCTTCCAGCAGGATGGTGCACCATCGCACTGGAGTTTGGATGTTTCGTGAATTTCTGGACCGAACTTTCCAACAGCGATGGATAAGACGCAATGGAACAATCAGGTAGCTATTGCGATCTCCGAACATAACTCCCTCTGGATTTATTCTTGTGGGGTTATGTAAACCACGGTCAACACTTCACCTGTATATGACCTTCGTATCTCCGCAGGAGAATTGAAAATTCCATCAACTCCATCACCCCTGACATGCTAGTGCGTGCATAAGTCGAGATCGAGTATCGGCTAGACATTTTGAGGGTTACGAGAGGAGCTCACGTAGAAGTGCACTAAATTAAAAAACAAACAAAAAAGTTTTGAGTTGCTTTACATAATGCCACAAACAGCAAGGCTCTTTGTCGAAGAGTTTCCTCACAATTGTTATTTAAAATCAGGGATGTCTCATGTGGACATCCTGTGCATTACCTAAATTTGAAAGATATGAAGACCTGATTAAAGAAGGAAAAAGATCCAGAGTGATTCAAATAAATGGAATTCTGTAGACAATTTTCACTAGTTTTGTATCATGAATTACAATAAATTACAATAAAGATGTGTTTTTCTTTTAAATAATACAACAATTTAATACTGTAAAAATTTCAATGACTCCTTTTTTCAGAAATTGTTGACTTGTTTGTAAATTGTATTTCTCTTAAAATGTTATTTAAGTTAAATATATAAATCTAAAAAAAATAGGGACTCAGTTCATCTAAAGACTTCCAACAAACACTTCGTAATCTTACAAAATGGAAAATACCATTGCTTGGTTCGAGATTAAGACTTTCAACTCGCAGTTATTCTCATAAAATGTTTTGTAGTTTTTTTGCAAAACTTCTAGTTTTAAAAATATATATATATATTTATTATAATGAAAGTTTACACTTTTTGGAGCATTTCTGACAAACCCGGACGTTGCTAGGGGGCACCGTTCCAGAAATATATCAAATCATAAAATATCCAATATGGCGGATTATTTTCAAGATGACGGTCGTCGGAGCACAGATATCGATTGGCTACTCGTCTGAAAATATAGGTATTTAATGATGGAACAAATAATCCTACCAAGTCTCTTGCTCTTATCAAAAACTTAATGATTCGATACTTAGCCGCCGGCCTGTGATGAAGATGCACTTTTTTGGCACTATCCTCCATTTTGCAACATATTTTATAGCTTATTTTTTTTATTCAAATGCATTAAGTCTTATATTGTTGTAAAGGTTATGAATTGGGAAACCACTTTTATTCAAAACAATTTCCTGCCATTTAATTTATTCAAAAGTTACAAGGCAAACAAAAAGTGCTAGAAAAAATACATATTTTTAGGATTATTTTTTAAATTACTGTAAAAGTACTGACATTAGCGAAGAACTAAAGAGCATCTTTTTCATAGTTCATCTAATGAGGATCAAGCTTAAAAGAAAAGATTTTATGGTTACGACAATTGGTTACTGAGATATAGGTGATTAAGTGGAAAGTGCGCCATATTTGACGCCATCTTGAATGACTCAAATTTCTCAAGATTGACAGAGTGGCATCAATCGGATCTGAAATGTACATAACATAAGCTTTCAAAAACAGTCAAAACATTTTATTCATACCTCAAAACAAGGTAATGCCACATATAGGCATTTGTCACCCGGACTAAGCGACTAGAAGCTTTAGAAATTAAGCTAAGATGATGATGGAACATGTGAAGAGGACAAAGTAAGAACTAAAACTACAATATGTTGGAAAGAGTTGGGGAAAGGGGGGGAATGCTAGAAGTGATAAAAAAACCTAATAGAAATTGCCTTGGACACTGCCTAAGAAAAAACTGCATGCTAAAAAACGCATTGGAAGTTATTGTTGACATGGATAGGATCCTGGAAAGAATAAGCTATTTGGTTAGAGATAATATTAAATTCAGTGAAGCCTAAGCTGACAGAAGTGTAAGTTGCAAGATTGGAAACCCTGGACGATGAAGCGAGAAACCTACCTATTAAGGGCAAGCGGGACAGTTTCCGCAGGGCTCTTCCCAAACTCTTAACCTAGGAAGCACTTTATCCTGCCTTCGTAAATCTAGCTCCTTGAAAGTCAGTTTTAACTCCATTTAAGGTTAAATTTAGCTCTTTTATGCGCATCGGGTTTGGCAACACAACACTGCCAGGATGGAGAAATGCATTGGGCTTATGGGAGTATTATTTGATTTGTTCTCTTCGTAATATCAAACTTCCGACGGAATGGAAAAAGATATCAAAGGGAAGAAGGCAGTTTGAAGTTTCGTCGAAACTTCCATTTTTAGCCGTAACTTAATGTTGAAGTTGATTTCCCATAAGGAATACAAGGGATTTCGAAAATTCTTATTCATCGTATTTTTCAAACATCGTGTACAGCTTAATAATCAACATTAAAAAAACGCTTCCACTTCCAGCATGGAGAGAAATTCATACTCTTGGATACACCCAGTTCTTTTTAGTAGAAGTGCCCATTCGGGCGATATTGAAATAAATGCGCAATTGGTGCGTAACTGTAACTCTTCCCCTTAAGGTATAGAACGATGAATGAATACAAAATTAACGTACCAGACAGTAAACTAAATATTTATTTCCATTCATTTAGAGTGAGTGTGCTAAAATATAAGATGTATCTACACTATGTGTGAGCCAATACCTATGGACAATTCCAGTAGTATCAGAGTATGATTTGATTCGTTGGATTTTATTTGCCTATACCGGACCATACTTTTCTGGCGTTATTTTTATTATTATTATTATTATTATTATTATTGTATTATTATTAATATTATTGCAGATTCAGAACGTCAATTCGAAGCGCACATCCCATCGACCCAGAGAATTGCGTGGGTGTGGTGCCTGTTCTTCGCCTACGTGGCCCCCGAAATGGGGACGCTGATTCGTTGTGCGAGGATTTGGTTTTTCAAGTCCTGGCAACGAGCGTCGCTAACAGAGATGGCCATCGTGCTCGCCATGGAGACCTTGCACACGGCGGGGCTCGCCATTTTGTTCTTCGCCGTGTTCCCTCAGATCAACGTCGTCAAGGGAGCCATGCTGACCAGCTGCATGTGCGTGATACCGGGAATCCTTGGTAAGCAAGTCATGAAAGTTCATATTTATAACTAAGAGAAGCAGGTTTGTAATATGAAATAATGTCACATAATAACAGAGTGTGTTTCAGAAAAAAAGGTAACTGATATTCAGACATTAAACCATGTTCAGTTACCGGTACCTTTTTTTATACACACCCTGTAAGTTCGATATTATAACCGCAGTACAAGCTGCTCCTGCGCACTGTCTCGGAAATCTGTGCTGCACATTAGAGTAGAGAAGGAGAGAAAGCGAGTGTGCACTCTGTTGCAAATGGCTGGAACTGCAGCCGAGTTTCCCCCTCCATGCACTCACTTCCCCTCTCAAGCGTTCATTGGTCCAGCCCTGTCGGTAGTATATCGGATAATTTTCTATTCAAATTTCAAATATCGGGATATCGGATATTATCCGAATATAAATATTATCCAAATTATCCGGATATTCATATTATGAGAATTATTCTACATTCTGATTATCAGAAATGTCCAGATATCCGATGTGTTCGTATTTCACTGAACGGACTTTCTACAAATCCTTTCATCAAATCTGCTACTATCTGGATATTCTAATTTTGAGGATATTCAGGTATCTGAATTATGCGGATATTAGATTATCCGGATTATCCATTGCATCCGGAATGAATATCGGATAATTTGATTTCCGGTTTGATTAGATTCCGGGACAGAGTAAATGCTAATAACTTTGCATTTCTTGAGCGATTTTTCAATTATACCCGGCGCCTATCCACAGGGCAGAACATTTATGTTGACAAAATCCTGTTTCCCTGCTGGCCGCTTCGGGGAGTGGGGGTTCTAAGGTTGTCGCTTGTTGCTCAAGCAGGCAGGCTGCAACAGGCAGCTGTTTAACTGCAAGTTTCTTCGTAGGTAACCGCGGCAAACGGGAGAGGCGGGCATGTACCGCGCCAGAAGAAAACTTGGCTCGATGCTGTGAGTTCCTTTTCAGCAGCAGAAACCCATTGCAATGGGGTGCAATTAGCTTAATTTTCTCTGTCGGGATTTTGAACTAGATTCTAATTCCACAAGTATTAAATTTTTTAAATGAAAAACTACAATATATTCTAATTAAAATTTATTAGAATTACTCACGCACGTATAACGCGTAATACGAAATAAAAATAAAACAGTTTCGACCGGTTACAACGAGAGATGCGTAAGCCTAATTTCCCGCTACGCGAAGCACTGACTCAGTGGTAGAGTAAGATTATTTCCATAACATCCCTGACTGTTGTGCATTTGCAGCTTGGGAGCGAGTCACAACTTCCAAAGCAGCCAATCAACAAGCGAGCTACTGAAGTCATTCCAACCCGGCACCAATCGCGGACCCTGTTCCTCACGCTCCTCGCTGTCGGTAGGCTCACTAGCTAGACATGCGCAGTCAGCCAGAGCTGTTCCGAAAATAATCTGACTCTACCAGCTACTATAAATTTTCCATACCAGGAAGTAGATAAAATAATGTATATATTTGAAGAGTAACATAATGAAAGGTGCATTCATCTGGCACAGTGAATTTTGATAATTGTGACAACAATACAAACGGCGTGATCTTATACTCCACAACAATTTAAACAAATATACAATGGTTTTCGAAATAATGAGAGGAAAGAATGGCGTCTGTCATAAACATGAAACTACGAATACACATAAGGACTTTAACTCAAAAATTAGTAACGTAGACAGGGACGGCGACAGGGCTGGGCACGGGTGGGCAAGCGCCCACCCAAAAATTCCTGTGCCAACCCGATTGCCCACCCAATCAAATTCACTATAACTACATATATTTAGATATATGTGAATGTTGCAATAAATAAGTATATTCTGATCTTCATTACATGTATATTTTACTAATGAATATTATCTATAGCTACTACAGAGCATTCCGTGACATTCGCTACGAGACTCGCCGCCGAGTCTCGTAGCGAATGTCGCGGAAAAACTCTGTAGAAATGTTCACATATCATAATTCCATAAAAAGCTGATTTAACATTGCAGTGGCGCAACCACAGGGGGACAGGGGGAGCATTGCCCCCCCCCAACCTTGGACGGAATTGAGTTCTAGGGGGGCAAGGGGGGCAAACATTGACGACCAAGTGTACCTGCAGGGGCCAATTACCGCCCACAACTTCAAATTTTATGCAAATAAAAACATAAGAAGCATCTTAAGAATAGCAAAGAATGCAAACAAGAAAATGGAAAACAGAGAAGAGGAAGAGGATGGGATTATATACGAAGTGAAATGTAAAGAATGTCAGAGTGTGTACATAGGAGAAACGAAAAAGAGGCTGAAAGACAGGTTGAAACAACATAGGGATGATGTACGGCTTAAGATAGAGAGAAATGAGATATTTAAACACAAGAGAGAAACAGGACATGACATAGAGTGGGATGAGGCTAAGCAGAAAGGAAGGAAGAAGAGAATACTAGTGAGAAAATGGAAGGATGCCAAGGAAATAGAGAAGAAAGGTGAAGAACTGGAATGGGGGACTGAAGATAACAAAGAATGGAAGAAGGTGTTAGAAAGAGTGGAAAGGACAAGAGAGAAAGAGGAGAGAAGAAGGAAGAAGAATGAAGGAAAAAGAGTGAAATAAACCACAACCACATTCTAGATGGAAGTAAATATGTTTAGCCTTTTAGGTGAAAGTACTGTTGACAAGGGAAAGCCACCTGCTAGAATGTTCCAGAACAACTTTCTAATAGTCTGGAGGGGAGTAATGTTTGTGTATATATATCGTCCTGTTTTTGTACCTTGTTACATTTGTACTTGGTGCAGAGTCTGATGAAGACCTTGCTAGAAGTTTGAAACGTTACGTTTAGTTTATGTTTTATAATAAATATATTACTGCCTTGGTCAGCATAGTGAGTTTTTCAAATAAAAACACTATTCGTAAAAATTTCTTGCTCGCTTTGCTCACAATCCATTCCTTTCTTTGTCTTATCAAGTTCAGAACGATAGAAGGGGGAGCGGTGGGAGTCGGCCCTGGGCACCGAACGATCTAAATGAAAATAAGTTGTAATATTGAATGATTGATTTGTGGTTTTAAGTCCGCTTTACCCACAGAAAGGCTAATCGGAATTCCCCGACAGAGAAATAAGACTTTTGTTAATTGATTTTTGTCTTAAATGCATGAACAATTGTTTGGAGGAAAGGGAACGTGCACATTTCGGAGACAATTTATGTCATTTTTGCAGTTGGTTTATTGTGAGATGGGTGAATTGGTTGTGGAATGTATTTAAATAATATATGTTGTAATATGTATTAAGGAAACTTTGAATATGCACACAATTTAGTGTCCACGTCGCTCCATGTTGCATATGTGTGAAACATAGCGTGCATAAAAGTTATACATCTTAATGTAAAAAATAATTGTATTTGGAATGCATTTATCAAGCATTTCTTGTCTTTCAAAATTAGTGTGAGTGCTTGTTTTCCATTATTAATGTGAAATTGAACGTGTTGGAAAAATAATTCAAATTGTTTGTTTGAAGACAAATGCTTTAGCACCAACATCTACCTCCTATTTGCATAATTTAAGAGGGTAATAACGTCTTTGATGATGATACTACTACTAATAATACTAATACTAATACTACTACTACTACTACTACTAATAATAATAATAATAATTAAAATGTTGGTTCTGGTTACGAATCCCGGCTTGGGCATACATGTTTGTGAGTGTCCATTCATCTATTTCATCATATCATCACTCATCCTCATCTTCGCAAATTAGCCAAAAGTGGCACAAAAAAAAAGAAATAAAAAACAAATTATCAATAATAATAATAATAATAATAATAATAATGTTATTATTATAACATTATTAATACTAGCATTATTTTTATTAAAATTTTTATTATTATTCGTACGTTTATCCTGGTACTTGCCCCCCCAAAACAAAAATTCGTGGTTACGCCTCTGTAACTTTGTCATTAGAAAGCAAAAGGAATTACTAGAGATCTTGAAACAAAACAACTGTGACCAATTGAATACTTCTATGATTAGAAGCAGCTAGTGGGCTTAGGAGACTCAAAATTATGCAGGGTATGGTCAAAATGAGATCAGGATTTAGGGTGAGCTTGAGGGCTGCAGCTCCGGGCCTTAATTGGGGAAAGAACTGCCTTAAAAAGTACCACTTCGGATGTGATGAAGAAATGTAGAAATACGTATAACTAACCATCTCATGTAGCTTGTCGAAAAGTTATAACTGAAACTGTGGAGGAGATTGGGGTGAGCTCTTGGTGTTGTAAGCTCCGGGTCTTCACATATATAAATCCAGGCCTGAACATGATTAAAGTAACCTCTAAATAAACAAATAAAAACATCAGCGTTGCTTCTTCCAGCAACACAATAAATTATTTCGACTTTTTAATTAGGTCTATGCATTGAAATTCCAGAAGTATCTCTTTCATCATTTCATTAAAATGTTTATATTTATATTTTACATGCTTGTCATTTTCAAATATCCACATGGTATTTAAAATAAGAACTTTGAATTCGTTCTACTAATAAATACTAATAAGAAGCGACCACAATAATCACTACAATATCAAGGTATATTAATTTTGATGTAACAGTTATTTGGTTTGGAAAACGCAACAGAATTATTGAATTGATAATGGGTGGCTAATTCTATTTAGAAATCCTAGTCACACACATAAATTTTGCCTATCAGTTACGTAATCACGCGATTTTTCTTGTGATTAACTTACGTAGAATTAAAAGAAGAAGGGGTTGGAAGGAAAGCCTTGTTTTGAGGGCGTCAGAGAACTAATCAATCACGATGAGAATGGTTTAAACTTTAGAAGCATCAGAGGTTTAGCCGAAAAGGTCAACAGAATCTGTAGATGCAGATGAAGTAAAGAAGAAAAGGTATGTCACGAAGTATACATAAGAAAATTTTGTTTTATTTGTTTTCAAGTCGAATTTTATGCGCAGATAGGTTAATCGGGACTAAACCTACAGTTTAAATTGAAGCCCGAACCAGTGTGCATTGTGCTTCCACCAGGGGAGGGAGCAGTAGAAATCAGAACCTCTTCATTATAAGGTGACAACGTTATGCCATTGGAGAAAAAATATATACAGAAAGAACTCGCAGGGAACGTATTATATTATCACCATAAAAAGATGCGTTCATTTAAGAGGGTGTATTGCCAGAGACAAATATTTGAGACTTTCGGAAAACATTGTTATTGTTCACGGAGTTAGCTGCCTTGATCCAACAATCAAACACTGTGAAATTGAAACTATCACCTCAACTTTCGAAGTGGTATGAACTAATGAAACTCTACTTTTGGAAGAATAAGTTGTTGCTGATTCGACTGATTTGTTCTATGTGAAGTCACTTTTCTGCTAATTTTGGCTAATGGCGACAATGAGGTTCAATGGTGATGAGATGAAAGTGACGAAGGGGGGGGGGGGGCAAATGCACGCATACATTGAAAATACAACCCTCCACAAATTATTATTGTGGCTGTGGTTCCAACCGCCAGAGACTCGTTTGCCTGCAAGATTAATGTTTCCAGGGTACTGCACAGGATAGAGGTTGACATTTGAGCGCTTTCGAAAAGGTAACGCCATACAACAGTCGTCTGTGAAAAAGAGATGAATTACCGGGTATGGTAATCAATTTCGATGAATTCCTTGTGTCAAAAATCATGTTCTAGAAAATGTAAACTATTTGTTACCTCAGTACATGTGTTCATCTAACCATACGTGTATGGTATCACTTCTCCCGCATGAGTAACGAAGACTTACTTCAGAAAACTAATAACAACTTAGTTCACAGATTTTTCAATGCTACTTGATTATTACTTTGGGCGATATTTTGTAAAAATAGCCTTTCATAAGCCTGGGGATACTTTATGCAGAATGAACAAAGAATTGGTTTTTCCGTGGGTGTGTGTTTACATTCCCAATAAGACATTAATTTTAATCCAAATATCCAGTGGCGGCTATTAGGAAAGTACACCGCCCCCGTCACATTTTACCACTTGTTGTACCGGCACTATGACCTTTTAATGCTAAGACTGTTCTACCAAAAAAGTAAACTGTCCTTGCCTCCAAGTTTTGGCACCCGATAGCCGTTACTTCAAACATTCAGATACATTTGTCAGTTGTAATAACCTTATAAGCCAAGAAAAGTGATCATTAACCCCGCAGTTTCAGTCAAAAGCTCATATGATGGAAATAATATGATCAGGAACATTCATTTAAATTACGAAAATTAATTTAATCCTTCACCATTGTCTACCATCAGAGTTTCTATCACTGTAGCCTAATATATAAAGTGGAGTAGGTATGTGCCTTGTATTTTTGCACTTGAATGACAAAATGTGATGCAACCAAATCACATTTATTTCACTACATTGACATGAAGGAAATACTGTGATTAGGATGTATGGCTGCGCGCACACAAAACTTACCTTGAAATAATTGTGTCCATCGGAGACAAAGAAGTGGAACAAGATGCGAGAATATATTAGAAAAGAAAGAGGAAAGAAACCTAACACACACACACACACATACGGAGAAAGTGAAAGGGAGAAAGAGGTAACAAGCTGAGAAAGAAAGATAAGAAGGTATTTGGGAGTAAAGAAAAGAGAGGATGAAAAGGAAAGGGAAAAGAAGTTAAGTGAAATCGGGAGTGTAAGAGAGAAGGGGATACATATGCATGTATGTCGTACACATATGTGTCTCACATGCATATGGCCTTACATTTATACCTGCCTACCCTAATCTATCAATACGCAGCTTCTGCCCACCCGGTCGTAAATTTCTGGCGCCGCCCCTGAACTTAGGCTTCACTAAACTGATTGAAATAAAACTTACGCCAATCTTTAGAACGTTTAAAAGCGAATCAAACTATTGCTGTTGTACATATAAAAAATGCTTAACTTACCGCAATGTATAAAGTTAACAATTGTAAAGGCGGCCATATTTCGGACAATGGTTGAAGACATTAATATAATATTTATGAACTAATATATGAATTATTAACTGCAAAATAAGCGAAACTATAATAAACATGAGATAATATACTAGCCATTATATACTAATATTCGATAAAAAATAATAACATAAAACAACGAAGTAATTGCCAACACAGGGTCATTAGTCTAGCAATGGGTATAGTACACAGCAGTCAAATAGCACTTTAAAGCACTGCCCTGTTATTCAGAAAGGCGATTAAATACAGCGAGTCCTATAACATACCGTTAAAAAAAATTGAAAAATACATTTGCTTCAGTTCATGTAGAGTAGCGATATTTTATTTTATCGAAGCTTCCACGCAGCTTTTCTAATTTAAAAGTCAGCAAGATTTGTTGATTCCCTTCCTTCTTTGCATGGCGCTATCTGTTGTTATTGTCAGTAACTATTTTATTTATTTATTGTGTTATCTCGTAATACAAGCTACCCCTCCCCATTTCAATTAGTTCTTCCTGTATTTCGGACAATATTTGAAAGATAAAAAGATTTATAGCTCAAATAATGCCTTAAATATGTAAGATTTTAGTTCCTTAATCTAAGAAAATTGATTGATTTGGTGTTCGAAGTCCACTTTATGCACAGTAAGGCTAATCGGGACTGGACCTACAGTTTAAAGTGGAATCCGAACCACTATGTGCCTCCGCCGGGTATCGAATCCGAGACCCCTTGACTGCAAGGCGACGACGCTACCACTGCGCCATAAAGGAGGACTTTAATCTAAGAAAATGAAGCAGCACAGGAAAAATGAGATTTTTCCCAAGATCTTGGAAAGCGTTTACCTAATACACTCCAAAACTGTATTCAAGACAAAGGTTTGAAGGTTTGTAAAGTACAGTACACAAACAACGAAATTTGGTTTATCTTTCTCCGTCTTAAGAATGATCACGTCAAGAAAATTTTACACTTCACAATCACTAGAGACCCACCAAGGACCCTTAGGGACCTCATAACTACCTTAACCCTAGCTTACCCGAGGGGGGGGGGGGAGGAGTTCTACCAGGCCCTCGGCTTCTTGTTTTTCGATTTTTCAGCATTATTGTTTATAAAAACTCAAAATAAATTACATTGTTTCTCACGATGTTTCCAATGTTTCTGCACTACTTTTGATCTTAAAATCATAAACGTAAGTGCATAGCAAGGTAGACTGATTTAAATCGCAATTTAAATCACTCTAAATAAATAATTTATAGAATAATGTACATAAGGATTTTGTAGATATCAGAATCACTTTTGGTGAAAGTACATTAATCTTGTAATCATTTAATAGTAATTATTGTGTTCTAAGAAAGGAAAATAAAGGAAATAAAATATATTTACTGATGGTGTGAAGCTCATACGAGAGGAAATGTAAACAAAGGATTTCTCTTGATTTAAAATTTAATAATATTATGGACAAAAATAGCAAACATTTTGTGTAGAAATATTTACAAAATACTAATCATGTTACACCATAAATAGTGTCACGTTCATTAAACTGTAAATAAACACGGCATATATTATTTTTCGAACTATCATTAAGAAAATCTACAAAATTCAGCTACGAAGACTATAAAAATATTTGAGTTAATATTTTAAGTTACAATTATAGAGTACATCCAGAATGTTTTAGTTTCACTGGAAGAAAAGTTACTGAAATTATTATTAGTTTCATTAACAAACTCAACAAATATTTCGGTAGTAGTTACAGTATCAGAAACAGAAAAATGTATATTTAGCTACGTATATTTTTTATTTGCTTTAATCAAACTGTTCAAATATTTTACATGGTTGTTTACTAGAAAAAGCCTTTATATAAAAACACATATATCTATGTGCAAGGTGTCGAAAACCAATCAAACAATTTTAAGTGTTTTTTTTAAAAAAAATAAAAGAATCGATTTAAATCAAAAAATCAACAAAAAATATTTATTTAATAAAAATCATGATTTTTGTTCACTCTGATACATGGTAAGCAAAATTCAGTTGGCGGATCTATCGGCCCTTTCCCCCAAATCCCCTACGTGGCACGCATGGCATTGAGAGTGTAGTACAATTGGTTGGTAACTACGTTAATAATAATAATCCAATAGCGCAACAGCCCAATATCGAGCCAAGTCTTAACTACCGACTGCTGGCCTCCCTCCCAAGCGAGCCCCCAAGGGTGCGTGGAGATCTGCAACCAGACTAGGGGGACGGGTGGTCAGTCCGACCGACCCCCAGCCGTTGTAGGACTTCGCGACCGGATTACGCTCACTCGCTCAGAGCTCCCCAATTTCCTCACGATGGTGGGTTGCCACCGGCCCTATACGTAGGCCGAATAAATTCCGACCAGAGCCGGATTCGAACCTACGCCATCCCGCAGCGAACGATCTCAAGACGAGTGAACGCCTTAACCCGCTCGGCTACGGAGGAGGGCAACTATGTTAATATTTGTCAATATTATAATTACTACATAACTGCACCTATATAAAACAAAGAAACATCGATGGAATATTAATATGGTTTTATAGGTTTAGTAAATGATAAATATATGTGTGGCATTCATGCAATAATTAGTCATTAATTTTTATTACTGATGGTAATTTTTGTGTGTGTGATCTAGGGTCGGAATGTTTTCCTCCTTGTATCCGCATGAAACGCCTCTTGGGTTCATCCAGCCTCAAATCAATGGGTACCTGGGGGGAGGGGAAAATGCGGCTGGAGCGTGATGCTGATCACATCATCTCTAAAATTACCGAGATGCACCCACATCGCATAACTGTGCCGTCATGGCACGGTGCGCACGGGCAACTTTACATTACCATTATTAAATAAATGCACCTATATAAAGAACAAAGGAATCAGTGATTCAATTACAAAATTGTTTGTTGACTTACACCGAAGAAACACGCGACACGCAATACACGAAACAATGCAACCTTTCGAACCGATGAGACACGGCAAGATGCACGTGTCGCGTGTCGCTTACGTGCCTCTCGGACTGTGCCGTTTTCTCAATACCGTGCATCGTGTTGCTTCAGTTCGTTGTTCGAGCATGCGCAGTGAATGCTTCATTCCAACTAGACTCTAAAAGAGAGCCCAACCGGCATTGTGTTTGATCCTTTAATTTGTTGATATAATAAAGAATCGATATGTACAATGTTTTAATGATGTTTTAAGATGTAAACGCCATTTCACTTTATCAAGTTTTTTGATGCAGTTATCTATCGGCTGTAATTTGCCTTCAACATCGTGAAAAGAGGCCGTGTTTTGGCCATTTACCTGACTGCTTTTATTTATAAAAGTCAGCTTATGGAGGCACTTTAGTCCAAAATATATTAGTCAACATGGTAAAGTACTCTAGTGTATTGTTTTTCAACCACCGGGCCGCGACGCGATACGGTGCCCGTACATGATAATTCATGCATAAAATCTTAAATACTGTAAAGATTTACGAGGAAAATTATTCGGCTAAGGGCATTGACTTAAAAAAAATACCGTGACATGGTTTCACGAAGGTTGAGAACCATTTCTCTAGTGTTTAGGTATTCGCTATATTCAGGCAGAAAAGTCTAGCGTATACAGTTTGACGTCAGTGCATATAATTTCTCAGTTTTCTCGTGCACAACATGCTTCTCTCAAGTTTCAATAACTTGCACAAATTTTACAACGCAATTTACATGTAACAATGTCTCTTGTTACGTTATTTTCGGGTGACTAATAAACTGAATAATGCAATTATATCGGTACCATCATGCAAACTGAGCAAAGAAACCAGTGTCGCTTGCCGCGTGCATCTTGTCTCTTCGGTGTGAAACACTCGTGTCGCGTGTTGCATGTCGCGTGTCGCGTGTTTCTTCAGTCTGAATTCTCCCTTAGTGACAAGAAAAGATGTGTGGGTCTCTAAGGACACCCTTTAGGTAATGTAAGTAAGTTTCTTGTACGACACGGGTAAACTAGGGTTAAGTCAAGAATGGGAAAACTTGTCCAAGGGCCCTTGCCCCCCTGAGATATCTGGAAAGAGTAAATGTAATTCGAATGGTGACATTGTAGAGATATTTTATAACAAAAAGTATTGTTTTCTGTAACTTACAGGCCGTAAGTTACAGCAACTATTGTTATTGTTATTATTTGAAATAAGGTTACATTTCAGTTTACAGTCTATTTTACACTGATTACCTAACTATAAAAACAGCTTATTGTCAGTTACGCAAGTTGTATATGGATATACAGAATATGGAAATGAAAAATGTATGTATTTTTTTAAAACACAAGTAGTGGTACTAGTAGTAGCAATTATAATAGCAAAATATAATAGTAACAATAACAGCAGTAAATAATAATAAACGTTTCTGTGACATTGCCCCCATGAGAAAAAATCCTGTGGGCGCTCTTGAAGATGTCACTAAAACTCATGAACAGCCTCGTGGAGAGTATAACAAAAGCAGTTGGCCACCGAGCGTTACAATCCGAGTGGTCAAGATAGGCATTGGTAGGGGGGATGGGTAAATGGATATCAGCTAAAATTATATATTTCACACATATAATTTCAATGGGAAGCTGTATTTTGATGGAAGGAATAACTTACTGCTCCCTATAAAATCTTTGCTTCCACTTTCTCCACTCTGGAAAACAATATTCGGGACATCTGAAATAGCCATACTTCCAACTGTCAACTTCGTGCACCGGAATGTTAGTGTACTTATGTACAGGGGTCATCCAGAAAATAAGGTTAGTTTGCCGATTATAAAAACACAAAATGTAGTGAAACTAAAACCTTCACTACACACTGAAGTACATACCTTGGACAGTGGCACAGGAACGGCACAGGAACATTGTGCCCCCTAAATTTTTGAAGGGGGGTACTGTACCCCTCTAAATCCATAAATCTAATTGTACCGCCTGTACCCCCCTTCCATAATTTGACAGATGCAAGATGCTACTGTTAAAATAACCTATTTTCAATTAGCTCAATAAAAAAAAAGTTTAAATTGTTTATAACTTATAAGCATTATCTTCCTTACCACAGAAATTCAAACCATCGTAAACTTATTCTAGTACTATATTGAGCTTTCTACGATTTAGTTCATTGATCTGTGTTCTTGGAAAATTTTTAAGGAGATGAAAATTGTTCAAAATGTGTGTGGAACAGTGGAATAATGTAAAGTTTAGTCTACTCTCAGAAAATCACTCTCCAGGCGAATGCTCTTTTGCGTAAGAGGGTACACATTTCTTAACACACGGTCGCGTCAATTCGAAGATAAGATACAAATCTTCGTCAGAAGAGTATATGACTGAACCTTTCTTTTCAATTTTTCAAATAGAATTTTCCGAAACGAAATACTTACACAAATGAGACTAGACACGACAGACCAACTTGAGGGGTTACAACGTAGCTACATCTCTAAAAACTATACCTAAACCCATATATTAAGAGATTTGTTAAAAATGGAGATGTTACTAAGACAAGAAAAGTCTCTCCTCTCAAAATTTCAAAGCGAGAATGAAATAAATCTCTGCAAAACCAAAGCGAGACGATATTTGATGTCCGAGACGATCTCGTTGAAAACTCTGGCTATCATATTTAAAGATATTGCTTAAAATAAATTTCAAATACTATGTCTTATTCAGACATATCAAGTGTATATCTCATTGATTTTTCAAATTAGCCGCATATTTTATTTATTGTAATTGCAAAGTAAACCCAGTAGTGACAATTACGAGCCTGTGCTGCTCGATTTCATCTCTTCAGGATAAAATTCCGTATTTCGGCGGTTCGCAGTGTCGAAACAAGATGTAAAGCAGACAAACGTTATTAAGAAAAGTTTTTACTCTAATTAAATAGTGTACGTTGTGAGAGTGGTGACACAATGTAGTACATATTGCTTATACTAAACATTTCGTTGGTCAGGACGAGATATGCCGCCCCCGTAGCGGAGTGGTTAGCACATCGCGCTACGACGCCAGGTTCCCGGGTTCGAATCCCGGCCTGGGCATGGATGTTGTGAGTGTCCATTCATCAATTTCATCCTATCATCACTCATCCCCATCTTTGCAAATTTCGCCAAAAGTGGTACAAAATCGAAGTAAAATAAAGCAAATCAATCAATCAATCTCGCCTTGTAATTGTGGGGTCCCACATGCACAGTGCTTTGAATTCCACTTTAAACTGTAGATCCAGTCCCGATTAGCCTATCTGAGCATGAAGGGAATCTAGAAAATGTTTTATTAACTTCTGATCCGAAACCGAGACAAGAATAAGCACAAACAAGAACGAGAAGGACCTCACTACACAGGAGACGATATGAGGCTGTGACAATTCTCTACTCATCGCATCGCAATATCACTCCTAGGTGAAATGAAATGTTTCCTAGTCATTAAAACAGAGTGCGATTTGTGATTTTATCACAGGGAGGAGAACTTATTTTTACCTATGTGTTAGGTATACTTAGAATTAAGACACTAATTGCTTAAAAACTAAATTGATATCGAATTAAACAAAAACACAACCCCATTTTAAGTTAAACCCTAAATTCAAACTGTAAGAAAATCAGATGAATGCACGAGATAAATGAGATTCAGTGCAGGTTCTATGGATTACCAGTTGGCTTGTCAAGGGCGCTATGATGCTTAGAATTCATCAAATTTCTTGCAAATTTTTCTGCATGGAAACAATGTAGGCCTACTGCGGGTCTATTTATTGAAAGAAAGAGTAGGTTTAAAACTTCTAAATGATTTCTGTAATCAGTTAAGGTTAGGTTTATTACATTGAACCCGCTTTCACATTCAATTGTAGATATTGGTAGATTTTGGATTGGATTCACAAGGTCTTTGAGTGAGATGGAATGCTTGATTGATTCATTTGGTTCATTTTACTTCGCATTTCTACCACTTTTGACTAATCGCGAAGATGAGGATGATTGATGATATGATGAAATTAATGAAGGGACACTCACAAATAACACCCACGCCCAGGTCTGGATTCAAACCCGAGACCGCACTATGCTACCACTACACCACGGAGGACGAGAGGTCGAGGAATTGACTTGTCACCTTAAAACACACGCATATATCTACATTTAATGCTATTATGAGAAAAGAAACCTTGGCTGGCTCTTCATATTGTCCACCAAAGCTTGAAAAGAAAGAAACTTTCGAGCGTATGGTTTTCCATGCTTTCTCTGAGATATGAAGGATTTCGGTTTTGGTATGTATAATAATAGTACTTTCAGTGGTTGAAGAGCGTCATTAGGTACAGATAATTAATTATATTACAGATAAATGCTTTGCCTTGAATCTTTTAAAGATATTTTTTTATATGTAGGCATGGGACTTTAAAATTAAAATGAACTAAACTGAAGTGGAACTCCTATAAGTATCATACTATATTCAATAATATGGTCTCTATATCCAGTAGGTGGGAAATGATTATTCCTGGTTGGGATGGCTCAAGATATAGGGGGTTGGAATCCTTCTCACACCCTTTAAAAGCGCAACCTGCATTAAAATAAATAGATGTATCTTTGTTCGCAATTTTCACATTTCGAACTCCTGATTTTCCGTTCTATTAAATTCAAAATGAGCCCAGAACAAGGTTCAGAGCTTTATATGTTTCGGAATTATTATCTGGTCTTAAATCTGTTTTTAAAATAATCATAAATTCTAAAGAAAAACAAAGATATAAAAATTATTTGTGCAAATGTAGCATTACATAACAAGAAATTCGTGTGTGTGCTGTTCTAAAATGGAATATTTCCTATGCCTTCACATTATACCTAGGAATATGTACCTTGAAGTAATATATATATATATATATATATATATATATATATATATATATATAATATGGGAGACTGAATTTTGAATCCCCCAAATGAAAACATTCCTGCGCCACTGACTTTGGATAAATTTTCAACACAGTTGGCACCACTGTTCAAACCCTTATCATAGAACAATGCCGCCTGTGATGATAACCAGTAGACACTGGCAATTTCATGAAGCAGCGACCGGGAAATGCGTGGAAAATGCACTGTAAGTGCTGACAGGGTGAATCGTCTGTTCTCTATAATATTTTCTTCCACTGCACGGACCAAGTCGTCAGCCAGATACTGCGTTCATCATCGTGCACATTGTTCTGGCCTTCGTTGAACTGCCGCACCCATCTTCGAACCATTGAGGCCCTCGTGATCTGTTCCCAGTGATGTGCCGTAAACTGCAAGTTTACGTCTACATGCGTTGTCTACACGTAGATTAGATTGGATTGTAGTTTAGATAGAATACGTAGCCAGTCTAAACTACATTAAAACTAATTTTCAAGACTTTCATGAAAGGAAAGTGACATTTTCAACTATATTTGTTCCTAACCAACTAGTGTTGCCCACGAGACGAGACTTTGGCCTGTCTCGTCTCGTGGAAATGCTGTCTCGTCTCGAAAATATTCGTTTGTCTCGTGACACATGATCAATCTCGTCTCGTCTCGAATTTTTAAAAGCCTGTCCCGTCTCGTCCCGTTGACAAGACTATAACCAACTGACAAGAATCCTATTTACAACGAAATTTCCTTTTTCTCTATCAACTGTGAATAAAGATAAATTGCATGAAAGAAAAACAGATGGCAGTAGTGAGGCAAAAGTAGTCTTTTACCCATAAAACACTAGAATATTTCCTGCATTGCATTTTTTCGTCGATCAGAACTTGTTCGCAATTGTAAGGAAGAGAACAGAAGTTTCTTTTTACACATCAGCAACTGATGCGCAGTATAATTTGTTTTACTTCCACAGAACCCTTTGCTAAGTCATCACTTTGCGCCATGTTATTTACATAGATTACGTTAACTACATGTATAAAATAGTCCCTGTAGCTGATCGGTACCCCCTCCCCCCCCCCGACGATACATGAAATATTATGATGCAAACGTACAAAAACAACATGGATAATTTTTAAGATTTTGAAAGGATTTAGATTTTCTTCTTGCATAAATGAATGAGTTGTCTCTGGAGAGAGGCAGACTCCAGAAGTCTGCAGTCTACTATATTTAGTAATTTTAGTTTTATAACCATTTATGCGAAGCTACTAAATGTTCCAATTTGGTCGGGACAGTTCACCATATTTACTCCCTGTTTTGACTTTTTTCGAACTCTTCAGAGAGAGAGAGAGAGAGAGAAATTCATTTCTCTTTTCCTTTTTTCTTCTTCCGAGAGAAAGTTAAAGGGAGAAAGAGGTAACGGCTTTCTTTATCTCTCTCTCTCTCTCTCTCGCTCTATTTCTTCTTTCTTTCTCCCTTCTCTCTCTCTCTCTCTCTCTCTCGATTTCCCATTACCGCCCTCTATGGAGAGAAGAAAAGTTGAAGAAATGCACTTTTTCTCTTTACTTCGCTCTCTCTCTCTCTCTCTCTCTCTCTCTCTCTCTCTCTCTTTCTTTGCATATTCTTTTTTCTTTCTTTCTTTCAGTGAAGAAGAAGAAAGCGAATCCCCCTTACCGCTACAACCTTGCCCCCACCGCCTCTCTCTCTCTCTCTCTCACGCTCTCTCTCTCTCTCGTTCTTTCGTTCTCTCTCTCCAAGAGACAGAGAGATAGAGAATAAGAGGAACTCCTCTCTCTCCCTCCACCCCCTCTCTCTTTTTCTCTTGATCTTCTACCTGCCTCCTCCACGCCCCTGGCCAGAGAGAGAGAGGGAGAGAGACAGACAGAGAGAGAGAGAGAGAGAGAGGAACTCTCTCTCTCTCTCTCTCTCTCTAGCCGGCCCGTTATCTCTTTCTTTCTTTCTCTCTTGCTATTCTCTTTCTCATTTCAGCCCCCACCTCGAGCATCTCTCTCTCTCTCTCTCTCTCTCTCTTCAAGAAAAGAAGAAAGATTTTTCTCTTCCCCGAGAGAGAGAGAGAGGAAGGGAAGGAGGAAGAGGCGGAGGGGCGAGATGAGGAGAAGGTGTTAGAGCCCTTTCCCTGTTTCTCTCTCAAACTGTCTCTTTTCGCTCCTTAACTTCTTCTCTCTCTTTCTACCAAATACTAGGGAGTTCATTCAATACATTTGTTTTAATCTCTAGCCTCTTTTTCTCAAAAATGGATCCGTAGGCGCCCAAAAGTCAATCTCACTTCCACTCAGTACACCGTGGACTGCATTTTGCAGACGAACAAGTCTCTGGCGACTGGCACTATGGCCAGTATAATTTTGTGTGTATTATCCTGTTTTTTGTCCTTGTGTGTGCTGACTGCCCGTTTACAGCCTCAGCTTTTAACAGAAGTCAGAAGATTTTAATATTTTTAGTTATGCAACGTTAGAGTTGTTATTTGTAATGGTAAGGGGCTGACCCCCGTATAACGTGACGGGTACAAAATAGCCTAAGTGCTGACGCACCCAAAATTTTAAATTCAAATTCCAAAATGGTTCGAGACTTTATAATCACCCTGTATAATATTTTACATAATTGTTATTGATGGCACTAAGAACACACAGCGCAGAGTATAGATTACAATCCATGCTTTGAGAAATAATTAAGCACACGATAATGAGGGACAATGATTTTCGGTAAGGAAGAAAACTTGAAAAACAATTGATTTGCTTCATTTTTCTTCACTTTTCTGCCAATTTTGAATATTTCCAAAGTTGAGGATGAGAGATGATAAGAAGAAATTGGTGAAAGGACAGTCAGTCACAAGCATAGATGGACAGAACGCAATTCAGGCCTCACAGGCGATTATCCTTCAAAGAACTGCGGGTTAGGATGTTAACAGATACTTCCAAGATAATATCCAAAGAATGCTGTTGCCGGCATTAAATGCTAAATCAGCAAACACACGCCAACTCCCCGGTGACGAGAGGTCGCCGGGACAGTCAGAAGTGAGTGGCCGAGAGAGTCGGAAGCTAGTAGCCTTAGTGTGTGCAACCGTCGAGTGAGCCCACGTGGATGTTTGGGCCGTGCCCAACGCAGAAGCCCTCCGCGGGCAAGCGCCACGGGAACATCAGCAGGTACAGTGATGACAACTGGCCCTTCTTATCAATGTTTAATTACATTTTGATCAGGCTCTGGCGTGAGCTTCCCCCTCGTTAAGTAAATCCTAAATAAATAGTGGTAAGAGGCAAGATCATTAATTATTCCGCCTCCTCGCTTATAAATACAACCTCTCGCAGCCAAGCAGTTTAAGCCGGTGAACGCCCTAAGCGTAACATGGTGGTTAGGTGCCGGTTTTGTCGTAATATAGAGAAAATAGCTGCCGGTGCCCCCAACCCAATTTGGAAAAAATACGTACCACTATGTCTTATAAATTCACAGCAATTCTCGAGGAGAAGCTCAGACAGGCCGGAGGAGATTCACATTTTACCGCGCTTGATAGTCTATTGCTATCGATATATTGTTTCAAACTAGAGAAAAGACTAACTAACACAGTGCTAACAGACTGCATTTTGACATCAAATAAGTCACAAGCAAAGTTATTCATTACCGGCTTTCTAAAACCCAACAGAGCAATGTTAATATATTGCACATTTATTTTTGAAATTATAGTTTCAATTATTGCTTTCCGCACAGATCACGACGATCTTAGAAATCGGGTGCAGAGGAAATTGAACTGGAGGCGACAGTCAACACATTCCAGCCCACAAGCAAGTAGCATTGAATTTACCGGATGTGCTGCTCGCCGTATCCAACCACTCAATGAGGTTACGGCATTTTTCTCTCGTCAGCACTAACATAAGTTCAGTGCTCACAGACGACCTAATTGACTTCGAGTAACGCAACCTTCGTTTCAATCGAGAGCAAAGTCCAACACAAGAATGCAGGAAATTAAGATATTAAATCTCGTTCACGCGAAACAGTTTTTTTTTCTATCTCACACAACATTGTGCCGACCCCTTTGTCCCAGTGACGTCACCTGATTATGTGAAACAACACACGAGTACGATGAACCCCCGAAGACAACATCGAAGCAGCACGACCTTCTGCATCGCTAGCATTACGAATCTACATGTAAACAAAAGCACGAGCGAGATGTTATAGCTAATGCACATGGAAAGAGATCTCTCGTTTTTCCACTGCTGGCGGCGAAAATACGTTTCCATTTCATCTGCTGTAAAATTTTAGTTCAGTGACATTTCAACAACTTATGCCCACCTTGAACACGCCATAGCGTCTTTACAGAGCATGTAATATGTACCAATGTGTCTTCTCCATCTACTTTGACGGACGTCTTTCTCCTCCCTTCATACATATTTATTAAATTCAGATTATATCTTCAATGCCAACAGCAATATTATCAAAATAGTAAATATAACAAGAATATCCCTTTTCTACAATGTTATCACGCAGATTTACTCCCCAACTATCGATGAAGTGATTTGAGAGCGCTGTATCATTAAAAACCGACCAAACTCTCACACAGAAACACATTTTTTTTTACTTCTACCGAACGCGACTCACACGATTTGGATAGAAATACCAAATCAAGTCCCCAATTGTTCCTTGTTACATTTGCCATTTTTCTGACTTTTTGCAATATTACCATTCACATCTAATAATTTTAAGTGTTATTACATATTTGACACTTCGATTCCTTTTTTATCAAGAGTTATAAATACATCTTCTGCTAAAATAGAGTTCCCTGACACTATTAACAATGCTCCAATTCACGCCCAAACTTTGTTTTTGATATACTAAACGCTGATAATATATGACGAATTCGTACTTACCTTACCTTACCAATTGGCTCTACAGCTCTGGGTGAGCTTTGGCCTCCTGCACTATCAGCCTCCAAGCATTTCGGTCCAATATCTTCTCCCTCCATCCATGGACTCCCATTCTTTGTAGATCTTGTACGACACTATCCCGCCATCTTAGTTTGGGTCTGCCTCTTCTTCTTGTGGAGTACATTCTCTCATACATGATTCTTCGCGGCATTCTATCCTTATTCATACGTTCTATATGACCCATCCAACTAATTCTTCTGGCTTTAATAAATCTTACTATATCCTTTTGGTTTAAGATGGAATTTATCTCTTCGTTGTTTCGACTTCTCCAGAAATCTCCATCCTTGATTGGTCCATATATTTTTCTGATTATTCTTCTTTCAGTTTTCCTTAATTGCTGTTCGTCTTCTACACTCATTGTCCATACCTCAGCACTGTAAGTTATTACCGGTCTAATAAGTGTTTTGTAAATCAATAGTTTGGTATTTCTGCTAATTAACTTGCTTTTTAGTAATTGTATGTTGGCATAATATGCTTTGTTCCCTGCATTTATTCTTTCTCTAATTGCATCGTGCATGTCATTTTGGTCATTTATCGTCATTCCAAGATACTTGAAGTTTGTTACCGCTTCAAATTTCTTGTCATCTATTGTAAATTGGTGGTAACGTTTTCCATCTTGCTTTGGAGTCAGCAGTAGGAATTTGGTTTTATTCATGTTTGTCTGTAGCCCAATTTTATTTGCTTCTTCTTCTAATATCCTGTATGTTCTCTTTAATTCTTCTTCTGTTCTGGATATTATAACTACGTCGTCGCCATATGCGTTAATTTGGCTGAGTTTCGTAAATATTGTTCCTCTTTTGTCTATTTTGCTTATTATTGCATGTAGTGCTATGTTAAATAAGCATGCAGATAGTCCATCTCCTTGTTTTACACCTGTGTTATATTCTGTTAGTTCACCCATATCGCTCCATATTTTGACTTTAAAATATGTGCGTTGCAGTGTCATGTTTGTTAATCTAATCAATTTATTAGGTATTTGTAATTCTGCCATAATTTGTATTAATTTATGTCTTTTAATACTATCAAAAGCACTACGAAAGTCTATGAATAACATGTAGAGATGTATATTATGTTCATAATGTTTTTCCATTATTTGTCTTATTGTGAATAATTGATCTATTGTGCTTCTTCCTTGTCTAAAGCCTGCTTGATATTCTCCTATTATGTTTTCTGTTATTGCTGTTAATCTTGTATGTATGATGCTGGTCAATATTTTGTAAGTTGTATTAAGTAACATGATGCCTCTATAATTACTACATTCTGTTTTGTCACCTTTCTTGTGTATTGGGCACAATATTCCATTATTCCATGCTTCTGGTATGTGTTCTTCTTGCCAGATTTGTTTTATCATTTTGTATATTTCTTCTATCATATTTGGTCCAGAATATTTTAATATTTCTGCTGTTAGTTCATCTTCTCCTGGTGATTTATTGTTTTTTAGATTTTTTATTATCTTCTCAACTTCTTCTCTTGTTGGTGTTCCTTCTGTGTTTTGTTCATCGTTATTTTCTATTTGTTCTTCTCTATATGTTTCATTGTATAATTGTTCTTGGAAGTGTTCTGTCCATCTTTCTAGTACACTTTCTTTGTCTCCTATTATCTTCCCGTCTCTCCTTTTACATCCTATCTCTTTAGGTTGATATCCTTTATTTATTCTCTTTATTGCTGCATAGTACTTTCTAATCTCTGACTGTTGACTAAGTTGTTCTATTTCTTGGATATTCTTTCCTATCCATTCTTTTTTCTTTTTCTTGCATAAATTATTTGCCTGTTGCCTTAGTTCTTTGTATTTGTTACAACTGCTTCTTTTTTCTCTCTTTGCAGCATCTTCATTCTTGCAACATTTTTTTGATTAATTATTTGCTGACATTCTCCATCAAACCACTCTTTCTTCCTTGATGTTTTCTCTTTGCCTATTACTTCTTCTGCAGCTTCTGTTAACACTTTTTTAATTCTTTTCCACTTCCCTTCTATTGTTTCTTCTTGAGTATTTTGTTGTAACTTATTTTTAATTGCTGTTTAGTAATTCACCTTATTTTTTTGGTTGTCAAGTTTTGTATAATTCCATTTTGTTCTTCGTATGTTCTGTTTGATTGGGTTATTGCTTAATCTTGCTCTTAGTTTAATTTTTACCAGAAAATGGTCTGAGTCACAGTTTGGTCCTCTTTGGCTTATTACATCTATAATTGTTGAGGAGTGTCTCTTATCTATTAATACATGATCTATTTGATTTACTGTTTCATCGTCTGGTGATTTCCATGTGCCCAAATGTATCTTCATATGTGGAAAGAAGGTGCTTTTAATTACCAACCTATTTCTTATTGCAAATTGTGTTAGAAGTAAGCCATTTTCATTACTGTTTTTGTGTAGGGAATGGTTACCAATTATGTCTGTGTCACTATTTCTCACTCCTATTTTTGCGTTGTAATCACCTGCAATTATTATGATGTCATATCTTGCTATTTTTTCTGTTGTTCTTTCTAGTTGGTCATAGAATTGTTCTTTTTCTAGATCTTCTTTTTCATTGGTTGGAGCATGTACCGACAGTATACTAATATTTTGGAATTTACCCATGATTCTTATTTTGCATATCCTCTCATTGATTGGTTCGAATGATCGAACTCTTTCTCTTAGGTTTCTTGTTACTATAAACCCTGTTCCATATTGTCCTGTTTTCTCTTTTGTTCCGCTATAGTATACGCTGTAATCTTTTTTGTCTATTTTACCATGTCATTGCCATCTGATCTCTTGTAGTGCTACAATATCAATTTTGCGTTGTGTGATTACATTGGCTATTTCTTGCATTTTACCTGGTATTAACATTGTTCGGACGTTCCATGTTGCTATGGACCAATCATGTACCTTGTTCTTGCCTGGTTCGTCATCTGTGTTTCCCATCCTTATCCGAGGCTGATGTGCAGGTTTCTTAACAAGTTGCTTTTTTACGAGGTGAGGTTGTCAGCCTAACGCTCAACCATTTTAACCCTTGGAGGGGTTTTTCTGTTGGGGTTTACTCCCCTAGATGGTCGCCTACCAGGGCTATGGGGCCATCTCCCCATGTCATTTGATTCGGGTTTCCGTCCCTTAGACCAGTTGCTTTCACTACAGCTCTTGAGCCTGGTCCGCCCTTCTTTTGCTAGTTTTGGTCCGCCCTGGTTTCCCGGTACCCTCCATATCTGGAGGGCGTCCCCATATCCTCCACCTAGGGAGGCGCCCGATGGAGGACTAGTAACCCCGCACGGGATCCAAGTTCGTACTCTGGCAAATTTGTTGTTATTAACACTTCCACATACTGTATTCGTTAGTTGTGTTACCTTTATGTGTTTGCAAAATAAATTGCTCATACATGGGAAATCAGTAGCGGCGATTGCATGATTAAACGGTGGGGGCTTAGTTTTTCTTGGTAGGCAAGGCTCAGCAATAAGAGCCTATAGTGTGGGTGGCGGGAAGTGAAAGGGCAATCGCCTCCTCCACGCTCCCCTAATGGCAGTCACTGTTGGAAGTGAATAAATAATATGTATTTTTGAATCTGCTGTACCAAAGCATGTTTATATGTGAAATAGTCTCTAAACCACAGAGAGAGGAAATTTCCTCACGATGGTGGGTTGCCACACAGGCCGAGAACCTAGAAACTGAACCCAGGCGGTCTCGAACCCGCAGTTGGAGCCAAAATTACAGCGCTTTTGACCGCACGGTCACGGAGGAGGATTATTAAAATATTTGCACGTAATCAAATAATATAAAATACATTGGACAAGAGTTTTCAGGGATTTTCTTCTTTTTTAAAAATTTAAACAGACGGAAATTATGAATGGTAGTCTGACCCCCCGACCAATTGTTTATCAATGTCTTCATAATGCTTATTAAAATAATCAACTTGTGCAAGTGTTAATTTGCGTATGATCAAGGATTGGATTTATTCTTTACCTCGTCAATAATATATCTGCTCTGCTTAAGGAAAATAAGTGACCAGAAAAAGAGAATCCGAATTTGTGTAAAGATACTGCGCAGGAGGATAATTCTGTCAGAACAATCGAATCTACAAGAAACAATAAATAATAAAAATTAACAAGCAAAATGTAAGAAATAGAACCACCAAGGCATAAAGGATGAAGGCAACATAGACATCCTCATACTCTGCTAGGTCGCCTAGTAGCAACAACACGTCTCCACGTAGAAGGGAAGCTTATACTGTATAACTGTTAATACCGTTACGCACAATTAGAGAGTAGTAACAAATTTACTTCACACGGAAAAGGAAAATCTAGTGGAATATGTAAAACATAATTAACAAATCGGAACGGTTCGTTGCAATATCAGAGGAGATGCAGTGGGAAGGTTCCAGATATTCACGAACCGAAACGCCGTTCTAACAATTTTCCTTATCTTACTCACTAAACTAATGTAAATCCAAAAACAGCTAAAATGCTTATAGAATAATTTGTGAGCCTTTCTAGTATCGACGATATTCATAAGAAAAATGTGCACAGATTCAAGACAAGAATATATATTTTTTTATTCAAGCATTCATATTTTGTCTTGAATTTGTTAGGGCGGGCAATCGGGTGAGCAGAAGAATGTTTGTGTGGGCGCTTGCCCACCCACGCCCACCCGTCGCGCCGTCCCTGCGAATTGCTTGATACGCACCCACTTATTGTATCATTTTAAGTGTTTAATATGTTTAATATGTTAATTGTCTATGATGACGTAATTTGCTTTGTTCAATTGGGTAGTCTGTTATGGTTATGGACTAACCTTAAAACATTTGATTGTGGGTAGTGAGGTGAGAGATATTATGAATGTTGATGGATAATGGTAGTGATTTTGGAAATGTGAATGTGTTAATTTGAGTAGTCAAGAAAAATTATGATCTTAATACAATTTTGTTTTGTAATAAGGAGTTTAATTGGGAGTGGAAGTGTAATATATTAACATTAACTGACATCTAAATATATTTTTTGTGTGCGAGAGTTAGTAAGGTTTACGTAAACATATCCTTATCTGATTTCCCACAAGCTGAGGGCTTCAAAGTAGGCTGATAAGTTTCATGCTCGCCGTCGAGGAATAAAAGTAAGGTGATCCATTGAGAATAAACCGAGGAACGTAACATGCTGCGTCATCACTAATTTATTTACCGTCGTAGAAATAAGATGCAGCTATTGATCCAGATTCCATCAAGATGTCATCCAGAGTTTCAGACGAACTGACATCAAATTAACATTATTACAGGAACTATCCTTTGTTGGTGAACTTTCTTTGTGAACATGATCTTGACCCCAATGTCAATGTTCACTTCTTTCCAAAATGATGAACACCTAACATATTTTTTTTTCACAGTGTGAACAGTGATATTTTTTTCTTCAAGTTTTTCAACAGTGTTTACATGAGTGCTCGTCATGAGATCGACATATTTGTGTTTTTTTTGTTCCATTTCGCTTCAATTTTGTGTACTAAATTTTCCATTCTGATACAGTGCAACTTAATGTGAGATTACGTGACAAATATGCTTATATATGAATATTCACCGACTTTCACTTATAGCTGCCGTTAGCGACGTGTCGCAACATATACGAGGTGCATTCATTTATTGGTGGATGATTTTACTACATTAAGTCGTCATGCATATGACACACAGATAATTAAAAAGTCATTGCTGCAACTCAAACGAAAATGACACAGAAATCTGATTACATTCAGTAAACGTCAGAGAGATGCTGGTAAAAAGCAATGGTATAGCGCGAATCACAGAAATGTAGAGTTTACACTACGTACAACACGAGTTGAATTTAAAGTGTTAAAGCAATTTATCTTAGTAATTTCAAAGAAATAGGTTTTCAAGGCTTAATAAATTTTTGAGCTCGACTTCGCGACCCACCAAACGCTCCCTCGGGACCCAGCAGTAGGTCGCGCCCCGTAGGTTGAGAGACGATCCTCTATAGCATGCTACAAATTCGCTCTCTTCACTAGAATGAAGAGCTATATATATATATATATATATATATATATATATATATATATATATATATATATATATATATATATAAACATCTACTTCATAAAAGTGTATTGTGTGAGATATATACAGTGTGTACCAAAAGTGATAGCGCAAACTGAAACGGTGAAAAGTACACGATGGTATGGAGAAGCAAAAATGTCTCAGTAAACATGTCCCAAATGAAACGTTGCGAGATAATTGCGAATGCATGGTTGCTATTCGCCACTGGCTTGATTGTTTGTGCGCATCGTACGCTTGTCACTTTCCAAATGACATGCCTGTTGTGGCTTCCGTCCTATTTGTTTACAACTCCCCCTTTCGGGTGTTGCCATATCAAAAATGAACTCTTCTCTCTAAGGATAAAAATCTCTAGGGGTGTGCGGGACAGAATTTTTTGGGTCGGGACGGGATCGGGACAGGAATTTTTTTTGAATCCCAACATTCGGGACGGGAAAAATTTGCTATTTTTCGACTAAGTCGGGAAATTCTCGAGACGGAAAACGCTCGAAATTTCCGGAAGCTCTGAAAATCTCGAATTCTACACGTCATTTTTTCACCTTAAGTGATTGTTTTTGAATTTCTGGAATAAAAGCAAACAATTTCCGTTAAGTTCCAGATACTTGCAATGCAGAAAACGTCGAGAATTAACGATTTTTTAAAAGGATCATTCGGGATCCCTAAAAGTCGGGAAGTCATTTCCCGTAGTCGGGATCGGGACGGGAAATTTTCTTTCCGATCCCGGTCCCGACTTCTCGGGATCCCGCACATCCCTAAAAATCTCTTTAACTTGGTTAACAGCTAAGGCTATAAAGGGGCACTCAACACATAACAAGGAAAAAACACAGGGCAGCACACGACCTTACAGACACTAGCGTACGCAGGATATTTTTTCGAGGGGTGGGGCTGGAACTGTTAAGATTGATAATTACATAGCTGTGTTCTAGAAGGAAAGGGGTACACAATAAAATATATTTTTTTAAAAAATTGACATTTTTAATCTTCGTTTTAAAAGTTGTTCAAAGACAAAAATCGTAAACTGGGGTAATTTTAAGGGCGAGGGGGCTGCACTTGTCATTTGTTTTCCGAGTTCTTTACGGCTTTCAGTTGATAATTTTCAGTTTCTCAAAATTTCTGTTCAGTTTCCCACGCCAGTGCCCACAGACGGTTACACTGACAGACAATAGGCTCAAACACCAGAGCCTCATTGGTCTGCAGAAATGCAATTTACCTGGGTGTGTAACGTGGAAGTGAAGTTGACATTTGGGTGCTCATGGGATAATCATCCATTAACCTCCTCCCCCTTCCGCCCCACAAATAATTAAGAGCTACATAGATGTACTGTATATGATGCCTCCTATTACAAACAATCGATTATGTTGCCAATGCTTCAAAGATGCTGATTTCCTTATTGCCCGGATACTTCCAAATTCCCAGATTACCGGATTTTCCCTTCTTACAAACACACATATTATTATGGGCTTGAGTACTTATTTTTGCCACGTGATGAAAAAGATATGCGTCAGTATACGTTATTAATATTTTTATCTTTTAATTCGCGTTCAAGTGAAAAAATATCCCTTGATGTTGTAATCTTTATCCTTTTGCAGTGGCGTGGAAAGGGGTGGGCGAAGTTGGCTCCGCCCGGGTCATAGCGTCTCATGGGGTTGATACAAAAATGTATTAAATAGAAGTGAATATATGGAAGAAAAATATGGAAAAGGCTATTTTTTGTAGGCCATAAAATTAAAACATGCTGCTTTTATCTGGCTTGAAATTCTAGTTAAACGTTATAATACGTCAAATCATGGTTCTAGGCCTAAGGGGTCCGGAAAAAGTAAAATTATTATTATATTTCCCATGTGAAACATTTACGGAAAAATTAACGATAACTTGCGTTCACACTTTTACCCATTTATTCTTTCCTCGAATAGAAAGCAATGTGTCTTGTATTTTCTTCTTTCTCTCGATCTTGTACTCTCGATTATAATATGCTAACAATAAAGCGCCTCCAACTGCCACGAAGCATGTGCGAGGCATTTAAATGCTTAGGTTGTTTGCAACTCAAGAAGGCAATGGATAAGATAAGCAGTCATGTCTTTTGACATGTGTACACATAGCAGACCCGTCTATTTCCCTGTACTTTTTGACACAAGGTGTAGTGCAGGTGTATCCCAGTGTCAAGCTGGTGTAAGGAAATAAGGATAGCGGTGTTCAAGTTCAGAAGATTTAACAAATGCCTGTCTTCTGCTTTAAACGTTCATTTGATTAGTTAGTACGCACCACGTGGCCATACACCACACATTACATCGCTCTGGAACGTAGTGCAAACGGTGCAGACATCAAATAAACGAAGTAGACTGGTCGGTGTTGCACCTTGTAACCAACTATAGGTATTTTCTACTCTTACGGCGGGCGCTCTATATGCTGGCAAGGGAAGTGGGGAGCGGTGAATACGGCGCAGACCAACCAGACTACAGCGCTGGCACCGAGGGGAGGACCTACTACGTGCACTCGTTCTACAGGCTGCTGCGTTTCATATTGCGCTTGATTGATCGCTTCCCCGCTCTCCACTTCCCTTCCCAGCATATAGAGCGCCCGCCGTAAGACTGGAAAAGAACTATAGACGCATGGGCGGAGAGAAGTGCAGCGAACTAGACGGGGTTAGCGTACGTGTACAAGTTCATAGAAGATTGTGTTTGTGTGCTTGTTGTATTCACATTAGATTAATATTTAATTTTTCATTCAGGGATCCTGGCTGAAAAGGACAAGGAAGCTCTCACTTTCACCAAAATAGCCGACACGCTTTCCTTCCTAGCTCAGGCGATTGGTCTCCTGGTATGGACCCTGCTTGACGAAGATCCGAACTCGTATCTGATACCAATAGCTGCAATCATGATATCTTGCGGATGGTGGGAGAACTACATTTCTAAGCAACCTTCAAACCGTAAGTTTTTTCACCTATCCCTGTTCGTGTAGCAAGTCCAGTTGGTTGATGAATATAGTCCAAGAAAGCAAAATCATATGAAAAATTTCATATATATAGTTGGAATTTATAATATAAATCTGGTTGATGAAAGATCTTAAATTGGAAATCTTAAGTGCATGTGACGTAGCATCAATTAATAAAATACGAAACACGATGTAATTTAATACATTTAACATGTTAAAGAACAATTTCTTGAAAATTTTACTTTACTTTGTTTCTTTGAGTTTGGTTTCAAGTCCACTTTATGCACAAATAGGCTAATCGGTACTGGGCCTCCAGTTTACAATGGAAACCCAACCTATATGCAAAGTGCCTCCACTGGGTGTGAAACCCTTGATCCAACGATTGCAAGGCGACTCCGTTATCACTACGTCATCGAAGAGGCATTAATTCTACTTTATGAAATATAAAAAATGTATATACGAGAGTCGGCTAAAAAGTTTCTGGCCTGAGGGGGAAGGAGATGTGGTAGCGAGCTGAAATTTTATGTGCGTTCTACATAGTCCCCTTCTACTTGAATGCACTTTTCCCAGCGTTGCTCCAGTTTCTCTAACCCACTGAAAAAAGTTTCGTCCTGGGTGTGTAACCAGTCATTAACAGCATCTATAACATCATCGTCTGTGCGGAAATGCTTGCCCTTCAGGTGTGTGTGTCTTAATGGCAGAAGTCGAAATGATGACACCATGTTTCATCCTAAGTCACAATCCTGTTCAGAAAGTCTTCGCGGTCTGCACGCATGCGTTGCAAATGTGCAGCTGAGAGCTTCACTCGTGTGCGTTTTTGGTCAAATGTCAAATCTCGTGGAACCCAATGCGCAGCCACCTTGCGCATTTCCAAATGATCACAATTAATGACATGCACGCGCTCCTTCGAAATGCCTAAACGTGTTGCAATAGTTGGTTGCGTCAGTCGGCGATCCGCCATGATCATGTTATGCACTTTCGTGATGTTGTCGTCGGTGGAAGCAGTCCGCGGGCGCCCGGTTCCAGGTTCATCACTGAGTGACTGTCGTCCACGTTTCAATTCATTCACCCACACCTTCACTATTGCATAGGATGGGGCATTGTCCTCTAAGGTGTTTTGCATGTCCTCATGAATCTGTTTGCCCGTCCAACCCTTCAGGAAGAGGTACCGAATCACTGCCCGATCGGCGATGCGCTGCTCATTGATCCTGGATCACAATTCCACCTGCTGAAAAGGAACGGCTCAACATTAGAACATGTAACCTCGTAGGGTATCCATATAAGGACTACTCTCTAACATACAAAAATTTCATGAAGCAAAAAATGCTTCCTTCTGGGTCAGGCCAGAAACTTTCCAGCCGACCCTCGTATATTACCATTGCAGTGAAACTCCATGTGGTTAAATGACAATTGAAAAATTTCGAGAAATGTAGAAGAATTATAAAAGAATCCACATCAAATCAGATAGTGTCCAATTTTCACTCGCAAAGGAGAAGGATTTGGAACAGCCCCTTAACTGTTGTTTCTGTATACTGAGAGACTATATGTCTATGCACTGAAAGGCTTCTAAGTCGACCTGCGTAACGGAGTGGTTAGAGCGGCGCGCTATGGCACCAGGTGTACCGGGTTCAAATTCCGGCCTGGGTTCATTGTGAGTTTCTTCATCAATTTCATATCACAACTCACAGTGGCGTGTGCTGAGCCCAAGACCTGGGCTATCTCACTATAACACTAACGGCAGCAGGTTTCCAACTTCTAAGAATTCAGGTTGCCAACTTCTAAGAATTCAGGTTGCCAACTTTTACGAATTCAGGTTTCCAACTTTTACGAATTCAGGTTGCCAACTCCTAAGAATTCAGGTTGCCAACTTCTAAGAATTCATTTTGCCAACTTCACAATCGCCATTATCTTCTTATTGAAATTAGATTTATTCACAGTTTCTAATCGATGTTTGTTCTGTATTTTACTCTTTAGGCTCCAAGCACGCATATAGCCTATCTAGCCTAGAATATACGTTCCTGACAACTCACCTTCATCTTCACGATTAGCCAAAAGTGACAGAAAAACGAAATAAAATTTACCAAATGAACGCATCAAGATGTCTAAGTTTAGTAGGCTATAAAAAACAGGCAGCTCTTTTTATTATTATGCAAGTATAGGTACTTTGAAACGCAATATTGATTTTCATTTGAAAAATTTGTCCACTTTGTTAAAGCATTTGGTCGGTGTTCAGGCCGAACGATTAAAATTTCCTTTCACTGCCAACATACTATCAGCCGGTAGAGGTGATACAAACTCACTTCAAATAAAAAAGGGTTCATGATACAAGTAACGTTTCCTGCTTTCAAATATCATTGAATATTGAAAGAAATGCTAAGGGTGGTTGAACTATTGAGATAGTGACGCAGACTGAGCGTTCAAAATATTTGGGGGAGGAGTATTTTTCATTAAAATATATTAAAATTCAACATGTGTCTTACCGGTATATATTTTTCTAAAACATAGTTTTGCAAAGTTTATAACTTGGCATCATGCTGCTATATGTGTGATGAGGCGGGGGAGGGGTGAGTTCGGATATATTTCCTCAGTAATTAATTTACTTTAGCTGGTTCTAAGTCACTTTTGCTACTAAGTGCACGGAATTTAATCTGTTATATGAACAAAAGAAAGAATTTAGGGAGGGGTGCAGATCAAATAAAGTTTTCAGTAAAGCTAAAAAATAGTGACTTTCTGTAATTAAACACTTTATGGGAATTATGACATGATCTGGAGGTGACGCACCATTGGCCTTGGGGGGTTGGGAAGCGATGAGCACCCCTGCTGTGAAGTGGACTGGGCTAATATTACCTATGAGTCACACCTAGAAAAATAGTGATATAAGTGTATGAAAACGTGCATCAAACCTTGGGATATATGTAGAATGTTCGGGAAAAGGCACATAAGTCACAAACTGCGATTTGCTGTTCACTTTGTTGAAGTCCCACTGAATCAATTAAATAGAATTTTATTAGTATAATTTTACGAGCATGGGCATGTGTATAGATTCTAAGAGTGGTCATCCAACGTGTATCATGTCTATTAATATTTGCTATTAAAAGAATTAACATAATTAACTGTCAGCTGTAAAATTGAATTTTTGTCTCACGTGTTTTTTCCCGAACAGCCTATACTCTGTCCCGGGTATCTCTGGAGCAAGCGAACGAAAACAAATCTCTGCCAAGTAGTGACGCGAGACGACTCCACCAATGAACACATGGTAGGGAACGGGCGTGGGGTGGGGTAGGAGCAACAGCAGTTACCAGCCTTCGCAGCTGCGTGTACTGCTTCGCTTTGCCCACTCGATACCCCTCCCCTTCTCTTCCGCTGCGCGCGGCCTGGCTCCACAGATACCGGGGATAGAGTATAGGTATACTCTGTCCCAACTAACTCTGGAGCAGGTGAACGAAAACAAGTCTCTGCGCAAGTTGTGACGCGAGACTGCTCCACCAATGAACACGTGAGAGGAGTGAAATTGCGTGGAGTGGGGGAAAGCGACTGCCTTCCCATCAGCGTCTACTGCTTCGCTCTGGCCAATCGATTTCCTCCCCTTCTCTGACGCTATGCGCTGCCTTGCTCCACAGTTAGCTGGGACAGGGTGTACATCCGATTAAGTTTAAGGACTTAAGATTATATTGTAATTTTGAAAGTATCCTGTGAGTCGACTGATACATTTAAGTAAGTAATGTTGTATTCGTGAAACATTTTGATTCTTATACAAACATTGATGTGGGTAAATATTCAGTTGAAGCTACAACTACTCCTCTACAGATATTTTATTTCTCACAGACACGCGCAGAATTAAAACACTCTGTATATTAACTTAAAGTTAAGATGAGAATTGTTGTTGAACCTTTGTTTTCTCATAGGCTGCCTGGGATTCCTGGCCAGAATAAAAGAACGCCTAGATAAAACTCGCTACTTCGTGTCGATGTTTGTCTCCATCTGGAAGATGCTGTGCTTCTTCTGCCTCATGCTGATCATCCTGTACATGCAGGGAGAGGATGTACCTAACCTCTTCTCTGACTTCTCTGCTGGATTCTCGCCTCATCCTATTGAAATCAGAGCTGTAAGTAACTTCTTTCTTTAGTTTGGGTTCCCAATAGAATCGGATGGTTGAACTCACGTGTAGGTTACTTGTTAGGGCTCTCACCCTTCGTGCCAGCAGTTCCGGAATAGTTTCCCGGTGCGGTCTTCCTTTCCTAGCAGAAGAAAAAGAGACGCATTAACAGCGGCAGCATACAGAGCGAAGAAACAAATGGAAATATCACAAAACCAGGGTTCGAAATCCTGGGGGGACAGGGGGATTTTCCCCCACCAACAATCTTGGCCTCAGAACCCCCCCACCAAAAATTTCCGGGGGGACGATTTTGTTACAGCAACAAAACATACGGATTAATCAGTTTTGACTTCAAGTATATTTTACTAAGAATAATATCGAAAACACACACAAAGTAGTGCGGGTGTGAGTGTTGAATGATTCCTATTCCTCTCTCTCTCTTTCTCTCTCTCTCTCTCTCTCTCTCTCTCTCTCTCTCTCTCTCTCAAATCTACACCAACAACAATATGCACAGTAGAAGTGAAACGAGAATGCAATACAAATATAATTATGATATTCGATTGATTTATATTAATAGATAGCAAAACTAAACAAAAACTTATGCATAATAAAACTACAGTATTTGAACTATTATTGTAATTTATTGACATCTTTAACGAGTTAGTAGTAAAGAAATTATAAATATCTGATAGGTACATAAAAGGATGTGAAATTAATTTCTTTATATGTATTTAATACTAATGTTTTTAAATATTCAGTAATTTACTTTCATATTTAATAATATTACAAATATGTATCATAAATTTCATATAGCGGTACATATGTATATTTTCTGTGTGTAGACTACGATCTTCCTCCCCCACCAATCTTCAATGATTTCGCATCCTGCACAAAACATGCTAATTAAATATCTCTTAAAAAATAAACAGTACATCTACATGAGTGTAAACATGTCCTAAATCCTGAAGCATCAGCATTTACACAAACACCCTTTTCACCCTCTGTAATCACCTCAAAATCATGCAATATATCATCATATATCCACACCAAAAAGTAACTCCTACTTCCCTTATTTTATAACCAGTGAAGGTGGAACAAGATCCTAGCAAACATCTCCTAACAAGCGAACATACAGAAAACAATAATCTAGACACCCTACTCCAAAACCCAAGGACAAAGAAAAATAAATGTACCATCTGAGATACTTGAAGACATTGAAATATACATAAACAGAGAAGACAAAGGAAAAATAAAGAACGAAGATTGAGCCCGGCATGAAATTCGACATACCAAAAATTATTGTAAAACAAGAAACATGTAATCCAACATATATATTGAGAAATCACAAGACTCGAAGAGAATGAAATCTCAAACAGCATTTAGGCTATTGATTAGGAACAAAGATAATGAAGGGAAAACTTTAATCTTTCCATATTCCGAAGCAGTGGATAGAATCTTCCTAAAGTCAAATAACATACCGACGGGGAACTTTCCGTATTGGTAGCAGAAGCTTTCTCCCGGAGGGACGAAGAGCTCATGCTGGAAGATGTCTATGCAGACTATGCCAGGGCATATGGGAGAGTGGTGTTCCTGTCAAAATTAGAATACCCAAAATGCTACCAACAGGTAAGACACCCGTAGCTAATAAACCGATACGCCTCGCACGAATCAACGCTTGTAGGTCTAAATTGGCTGTGTGTGAAATTAAGCAATTTGCGGAGCAAGAAGATATAAGAAGATACAACACGTTTCTAATTTTGTACAAACATGTCATGAATCGTTAACAACATACTAAGTAATCTTCGACCCTTCAATTTTTCCTTGTCAGGCCGAAAACTTTTCAAACCACCCTTGTACAAAGATAAGCCAAAGTTAGCTACGCAAAATATCTGCTCGTAACATGTATCTTAATTATATGAATATTAGAACTTTATTTCTATTTTTTAACAAACATTCGTTTTGCTCCTTTTTGCTGACACATATAGAAAACTAATGTATACGAAAAATAAATATTTTCCACACTTTATTTTCATTCCACTACTTATGATTCATTCGACTACGGCAGTGTTTCGTTGGAAGCGGCCCCGGCGTCCACCCAGCGTCGAATAACATGGGTACCTGGGGGAAACCCTGGGGGGTAAAGGCGGTCAGGGGCGTGGTGCTGATCACATCACCCCCAATCACGACCGGATCAAGAAAGTGTGGGGCGTTACCCCCACACCCCCTATACGCCTTCATGGCGTGGTGCAAAGCACAGGGGAAAACTTTACCTTTTTTTACGGCAGTGTTTCTCAACCGCCGGGTCGCTGCCCGATCCAGATGCTGGACCGCGAAAGTTTCTCCTAAAGTTTTGCGATTTGCAGCCAGCTAGCAACCATCTGGAATGATGACCTTTCGTTCTGGTTTTCACTGCAATAACAAGAAATCCTTTCGCTACAATGACGATGACGGATCTAACAATCTAATGGGGTTACGCTTTGTGGGACAGTACGAGGAAAACACTTCCAACATCTCCTGTGACAAAAGTGCGTGATTGCTTTACTTGTAATTGTGAAATATTTAAATTAAAATATATCCACGTGCTTAGTTTTGCCGGCAAGCGGCGTGCTTCTAGCCGTTACACACAGGATTAAACATCTGGGCGCGCTGAGGGGGCGCGGAATAAAATTTAGGGGGTGCGATATTGAATAAAGAGAGCACGAAATATGCATGCATGTTTTAGCAGAGGCGCATCCACGAATTTTTGTGGGGGGCAAGTACCAGGATAAACGTTCCAATAATAATAATAATAATGGCATTATTAATAGTAGTAGTAGCAACAGTAGTAGTAATATCAAATACGTTATTATCCTCGTAAATCACGCAAAAAAGGGGAGAAGTCTGTGATAAAGTATTTGCGTTGGACAAACGATTTGAAATTTTCCTTCAACACGTTCAATTTCACATTAGCTAATAATTGAAATCAAGCACCTTGTCTTTAAAGGCAGAAAATGCATGACGAATATAACTCTTTTGTACATATGACATGTATAGCTTTCATGTGCAACATAAGTTTTATACATAATATTATGCAACATGGAGCGACGTAAAAAATAAGAAAATACATATGCAACATGTTAACACTAAATTGTGTACGTATTCAAACTTTCTTTAATACATATACAATTATTTAAATTCATTACCTAATCAATTCATCCGCCTCATAACAAACCAACAGTAAAAATGATATAAATCTCTCAAATGTGCGCGCTCCTTTTCATCCAAACAATTGTTCATGCATTTAAGACCAAACTGGTAAGCAGTAACAGTCTGAAGTACATAGTTGATCTTACTTCTCTCTCTGGTAATTCACAATGCATTACAGAAAAGAATGATATTGCTGGCTCCCCTCGCAAGAAAATTTTAGATCCAGTTTATTGTAAACTGAAAACAATATTAATTTAATAGAGTGCCCCATTCTCTCTTTTATAACGTTGTAATTTAGATTGTTCGCGCCCCCTAGCTACAGCTCTGAACTTTTACGAATTTACGAAAAACAATTTTACGACATGTATTTTTTTTTTGCATATAATTTGAAATCGAGGATAGCAATTACCTCTCTGTGTCCCCCTGCAGGTGCCCTTGGCCGTCTGGAAGAAAACAAAGAAATTCATGAAAACTAATTCCATCGTGAGTGTCATTTTGTCCTGCTACTCTTAGATTCTACTAGCCTTGCTTTCCTTTTTTTTTTACTTCGTTTGCCCCCTTGCTCTGCCATAGAACTCATTTTCGACCAAGGTTAGGGGGTAATGCCCTTTGCCCCCACTGTGGTTGCGCCACTGGCTATCTTCCGTCTGCCCCAGATGCTGCGGTGTCATGACAAAATGAGAAGAGCACGGCAGCTTCATCTTTGTTAAAATTCCCTTCTGCCGCACTATACCCATCAGGGAACTGTAACAATTCTTCGCGAACTTTGGGCTCTTCGACAAAGTCTGAAATGGTACTTTACTAAACATGTTACGTGGAACATATAGAACGTATTAACAGGTAAACTACCCGTCACAGTACATCTCGCGATAAATAATTTCCTGAACACGACCTGATGATATCTTGAAAGCACCTGAATTTTTTTTCCAGTGCGACTTGGATTGAGTGATTGTTTGGTGATCTAAGTCCACTTTTATGCACAGTAAGGCTACTCGGGACTGGGCCTACAGTTTAAAGTGCGATCCGAACTACTGTGTGCCTCCACCGGGTATCGAACCCTGGACCCCTTGATTACAAGGCGACAACGTTACCACTGCGCCATCCTGGAGGCCCAGTGCGAATTGGAGAAAAGAGGAACAACAAGTAGGTGGACAATAAAACCGTTTAACAACAATGCCAAAAGAGGAACTCACTGAGCTGTAGGCAAATATCGAAAAATACAGACAGGCTACTTAAAACAAAAGAAGAAACAATTCTTAACAACAATACTGACGAAAGAAAAGACAACAGCCTCTGATCTTTATAGAGACTGCCGACAGTACAGGAAAGGCTTCTCTTTCAATGCTTGGTTGTTTTCACTACAATACCTAACATTTGTGTGCTCAATGCGACTATGACATATGACACTGTAAGAGTTAATGTTTTCAATATATGTTTTGAATAGGGGGTGCTGAAGGAAGGTGCGGATGGGTGGCGCAATAACCAAATGTCCCCAATAACGAAACACACACCCTCACGTTGTTTCCACGCTACGCTATCCTATATGCATGCATGCAGCAATGCTACACAGGATCGCGGTTGCCTGTGTCATTTATTTTATTTCATTTATTTTGTGTTGGGGAGGTTCAAGTGGTGAAAGTGGAAGGGTAAATCGACAATGTTTTAACAATACCAAATGTCCTAAAATCAGATATTTTGATTTGAAATAACCGAACACTTTGAAGGACATCTCTGGAAATCAATAAGGTGATTACGTATTGTGAATTTATGATTTACCGTAACTACAATTTGGAAAATACTGTTGCCGAGGTTGAAGCGAGGATTAGATATTCTTTGAAACTTTTTCCCGCCTGACTTAAAATGGTTACCATCCTCAAGGATGTTGACGTGTCTCCCACCTAACTTTTAGGATCTTTCTGTTAACCCATATATAATGTATTCCAGCAAAAGTTGTCGTTCTTTTCTCTACAACCATTATGTATTTTGTTTTATGTATAATCCATTGTTTGCGCGGTAAAATTCTTTTTAGATAATAAACTTCTCAATAACTTATTGTTGTAATGAAATATGTTAATTGAATATTGTAAGTAAGAGAAAATAAATTATAATAACATTTTCCATTGTTTTAAAATTTATCATTTCATAATAAATTCCGCAACCATTTAACCGATTTTCATGAAACTTGAAGCATTACTTCTTATTTCTGATCATGATAACCCAAAATTGAGGGGTCTAGTGAGAGAGGGAGCTATGCCACTTTGACAAGAAATGGAAATAAATTGAGTTTTCTAAATCATTGCGTTGAGTCATAATTTGTATAACATAGGGTATTTTTTTTCTGAACATTAGGTAAATTATTCAAAAGGAAAAATATGAATTTCAATATAAATACCATTTATTATGAACATGTATAGTATATTGTTGTAGTATACCCATGTGAAAAAATCAATCTGGCACATCAAATACTTTGAACAAGGCTTAAATACTTTTGCCTGAGTGTAAATCATATTCACAGGGTTACATATGATCTACATAAAGACAACTTCATATGTCTTCTGGAGGATCTTCACTGTCCATTGTTTCTGTGGATTTTAGTTTTTGGTAAACACCATGAAAAACTGGAGGAATATAAGGCATTATTGCCATGAGATCTTGTAACTTCAGGGCTGATATTAAATCTTGCACCGGTTACTGCAACACAACCTCCGCCACTCCTATTGCAGACACCATCAGCAAGTGGCATAGCTCCTTCTCTCACTCAAAATGCTGATGAGTACGTATTCAAGAACTCAGAAAATCTGCTGCAGAACAAGCGGGAGCTATGCCACATGGTTGTAGTTCACATGATAGATGGCAGATGGTAGGAGAAGACTGAAAATGGCAAAAAATAAAATTTTCAAGATTTGTGGCATAGCTCCCTCTTTCACTAGACCCCTCAATTGTAAAAGTTACAAATTCAGTATCAACAAAAGCCTTGAAAATGCGTCGTGGTGAAATCTGGTAAGCTGTAAATATGAAGAATGCTAATTTAATTAATTGTGAAGAATTTTGTAACCTATGTATTACTAATACGAATTTCTCTCATAGGTGAACTTTACGACAGTTTTTGACAACACGACGAATGCAACAGATGTTATTGCGGATGGCGATTCGTTTCTTATCTCCGCTTATCACACGACACCTCTTATTACCTTAATAATACAAATGGTTTCCGCTTATCTTTCCTACATATTTGGTAAGTTTGATTTTCTTCATTCCCTTCGGCTGACTTCTAAAAAAGAACAGTTAATCCACCGCCAGTCAGCCAGATTTCGAAAAACCTCTTATTAGTTCCAAATTCTGAAAAATTACATCAGCTTGGAATTCCTTCTAGAGCATTCGCGTATATATTCGTGTACATTGCTTTTGCTGTTGTACACGATAGTTTCGTGGCTACATAAACCTCTTTACCATCACAGATCTAGATAGCAGAGGAAGCAAGCCTCTTTTCCACCACAAATATCTAGACAGCAGAGAAAGCAAGTCTCTGTACCATCACAGATCTAGACAGCAGAGAAATGGGGCCTCCTTTCCACCACAGATATCTATACAGCAGGGGGAGCAAGCCTCTTTTCCCGAAGGCATATCTAGACAGCAGAGGAAGCAAGTAACTTTTCCATCAGAGATATCTAGACAGCAGATAAAGCAAGACTCTATTCCATCAAAGATATCTAGACAGCAGAGAAAACAAGACCCTTTTCCATCACGGAAATATAGACAGCAGAGAAAGCAAACCTCTTTTCCATCATGGATATCTAGACAGTAGAGAAAGCAAGACTATTTTTCCATCATAGATATATAGATACAAGAGATAAAACAAGACTCCCTTCCATCACGATGTCTAGACAGCAGAGAAAGCAAGACTCTATTCCATCACAGATATCTAGACAGCAGAGAAAACAAGACCCTTTTCCATCACGGATATCTAGACAGTAGAGAAAGCAAAACTATTTTTCCATCATAGATATCTAGACACAAGAGATAAAACAAGACTCCCTTCCATCACGATGACTAGACAGCAGAGAAAGCAAGACTCTTTTCCATCACAGATGTCTAGACAGCAGAGAATGCAAACCTCTTTTCTATCAATGATATCTAGACAAGAGAGAAATAAAATAATCTTTTGCATCACAGATATATAGACAGCAGAGAAAGCAAACCTCTTTTCCATCACGGATATCTATACAGCAGAGAAAGCAATACCCTTTTCCATCTTTTCCATCATAGATATCAAGACACAAGAGAGAAAACAAGACTTCCTTCCATCACGATGTCTAGACAGCAGAGAAAGCAAGACTCTTTTCCATCACAGATGTCTAGACAGCAGAGAATACAAACCTCTTTTCCATGAATGATATCTAGACAGGAGATAAATAAAATAATCCTTTGCATCACAGATATCTAGACAGCAGAGCAAGCAAGCCTCTTTTGCATCAGAGATATCTAGACAGCAGAGAAAGTAAGACTCTTTTCCATCACAGATATCTATACAGCAGAGAAAACAAGACTCTTTTCCATCACAGATATAGACAGCAGAGAAAGCAAGCCTCTCTCCCATCACAGATATCTAGATAGCAGAGAAAGCAAGCCACACGAGGATTCGATTGAATATTATAGAAGGAATTTTAATCAGATGTAATATTTTCAGACTTTGTCGGTTTTTCGGAAAGAGAGGAATTTTCGAAGATGCCTTTGGTAGAGTCTGCCAAAGGTCCATAGAAGGTTATACTATAAACTAACGACTAACGAGAGGACAAACGTGTTGTGTTGATGATATTTTGAGTAAAGTCCAATCGTGGTTTCTCTAAAAAAAAAAAAAATAGGGAGGTGATGAATCTGGTTTATCGAAAATGATATACCAAATTCGGAAAGTTTATGCTATTTGAACTTAATTAATTATTCAGTTTTAACTTTCAAAATACTGATTATAGGGGAAATATTGATTTAAGTATGGTTATATGAATGTTAATATATTAATTAATAATATATAAATTATATTATAAGTCGTATTAATATAATTATTTTTATTATTATGGTATAATTAAGTTTTCCATGCCAATAAGCCTTCTACATCCACCACAAACATTAACAATACGGCAAACTTGCCATGTCACATTTATATTCTATCTTGAGTCGCAAAGGCTCAACAGGGAGGAGGGGCATAACATGCAAAGGTCATTGAACCCTTCAGGATGGGGAAGTGAGAAACTTTGCAAAGGCGGTGGCCGGTTGGCCGATGGCATTTCTGTAACAGGTCTCTACCAGTTGGATTTTTCAGTGAAATGTCTTCCCAACTCAGAACGCCCTGGTTACCTCGGGGTAGGATGAATTGGTATTTGGAATAGATGACATTACGCACAACTGTATAACTGCCAACCTAACGTAACATAACATAACCTAATCTTACCTAACCTACAAGCCAACGATCTGCAATATAGAAGAAAGAAGATGCTACCCGTAAAGCACAGTACATTTCCAGCAAATGGATATGTATGTACGAAGTATTTCAGGGCAACGTCCAGTAATGATAAGAACCTCTCAAGAACCGGTCCTCACCTCTCTCTCTTCCCTCCCGTGGCAGCGGTTTCTGAGTTAGGAACACTCCACTTCAAACATCGCACGGTATAATATCGATTCCTGAATTGGGAACTTTCGTCAAAGTTCCTGAATTGGGACCTTTCGAGTTAGGACATCACCAATTGAGCTAGCGGTAGGAATCACATTCTTGAATTAGAATTCCACAACTGCACTTATTTATCTTATATCTGCACAATGTACGTATAAGGTACATCAATAAATAGCCGGAAAAGTATTATAAAAAATCCAAAATACGACCGTGATTGTTATACGTGGGCAGATCGGAAAGTAACGCACAATAATTTTTTGCGCAAAAAGTTTAATATGTAACAAAAACCAAACAAATCACAAATGAACTGACATCTTTGACCTACTTTCCTACATAGTCACCAAGTTTCTCAACACATTTCTCCCATCGTGGTACCAGTTTCAATATGCCCTGTTCGTAGAAGTCCGTTTGGTTGGAGTATAGCCATCTGCGGACTGCTGATTTCACTTCCGCATCTGGCGCAAAGTGTTGGCCGGCCAGGAATTTCTTCATGGGACCAAACAGATGAAAGTCAGACGGTGCCAGGTCCGGACTGTATGGTGGATGCTGGAGCACTTCCCACCCAAATTCGGTGAGTTTCTCACGAACAGGAGCAGTAACATGGGAACATGTATTGTCATGAAGAAGTTTGACACCATCAGCATGAATGTTGCGGCGTTTGTCACGAAGGGCACGACGCAACTTAACCAAAGTTTTAATGTAGGCTGCAGCATTCACAGTGGTCCCGTGTTCAGCAAAGTCCACCAATAACACACCAAACATGTCCCAGAACACTGTCACAAGCACTTTCCTAGCAGATTGAGTCACTTTGAATTTTTTCGTACTGGAGAACCAGCATGTTTCCACTCCACAGAGGCCTGCTTGGTTTCGGGCGTGTAGTGGTACGCCCACGACTCATCACCAGTGACGATTCCTTTCAGAAAGCCATGCCCTTCTGCGGCGTAACGCGTTAAGTGATCCATGCTTGTCATCATTCGCTGTCCCTTGTGGTGGTCTGTCAGGTTCTTGGGCACCCAGCGAGCACTAGCTTTACGGAATTTCAACGTGTCATGAACAATGTCGTACACCGCACCATAGGAAATGTTGAACGTATGCGATAAGGTTCGTAGGTGCACACGCCGGTCGTTCAGAATTGCTGCCTCAATGGCGCGGATATTCTGTGGAGTTGAAGCTGTTACCGGCCGCCCGGAGCGTGGCGAATCACTAAGGTTCACACGGCCCTCTTGAAAGAATGCACACCACCTGGAGACATTGTTACGGTCCAGACAGTCGTCCCCATACACGCCACGCATGTCCCTGTGAGTTTCACTCGGTGTATGCCCTTCGGCCCACAAAAATCGAACCACACTTCGCTGCTCTTCACACGTGGACGACAGTAACATGCGCACCATGTTTGTTTCGTAGTTCAGGCTTCTCTCGCTAGAGCTGCACAGGAAAAAAAAATACCCTCTGTGGTGCAAACTTCAAACTCTCTCGTCGTGAAATTTCAGCATTCCAGCTGCAATACCTGGTGAGAAAAAAAAATATTGTGCGTTACTTTCCGATCTGCCGAGGTATATTTGTTATTTTGTGAAGGCATCTGTAAGCTATTCACAGCTGGGGATGGTACGCCCGCCTCGCGCACGGGACGCTGGGAAACAGTTACACAAGATGGCGGCACCCTTACAGGAGTGCTTCAAGCTGGAGCAGCGAAGTGTCGTGAGTTTTTTGTTGAGTGAAGGCGTGAAACCAATAGAAATTCATCGCCGCATGACAGTTAGGTACGGTGACAACTGTATGAGTCGATCACAAGTGTACAAGTGGGCTGAGAAGTTCAAACATGGCATAACAGACTTTGCTCAGTGGCGAAGTCTTAAAGCTTCAAATCAGCAACCAGTCTACCCATCCTACCATTAATATAACTCACCAGGGTATATTTTCATCGCTTTCTCATCGTATAAGCGTTTGTTTTGCATATTTTAATTCCTAATAATTATTTATAAAAAATATAGATGAAAACGAGCATCTCATTTTCCTAAAGAATATTTGTAAAAATCAAATAATTACGATTGAAGATTGTCCGCGTCTAAGTCTCTCTGCCACTGCAGTCACGGAAAGCAACAAGTGGAGGACTTGTTACGGGAGAACCCGCGTATTACTGTCAGTGAAATTGCTTCCCAGATGGAAATAAGTGTTGGATCAGCCCACCATATCAGTCATGATACTGAGGTTCAGGAAAGTGTGTGCGAGGTGGGTTCCGAAATGAAGGAGAGACTGTTGATGGGTGCAGGGGCTTTTGCACCGTTATGAAGCTGACGGTGAGGCATTTCTTCATCGTATTGTCACTGGAGATGAAAGTTGGGTTTATTTCTATGAACCAGAACGTAAGAGGACAACAATGGAATGGCGACATCCTTCGTCTCCCAGACCCAAGAAAGTGCATGCTAACTACAAACATGATATCGGAATTGGTTTTGACCTGGTTAAAATCTTGTAAAACGATTTCTACCTGGAGACGAAGTAAGAAAAGATGTGGAAGAAATTCTAGAAGAATAGAGAAGTTAAGCTCCGAGGATGAAACCAAGCAAGCTTGTAAACCCTCGGCTGCATCTGTATTGTGTTGCTTCATCTAGATTCTGATGTGCGAAAAAAAAACGTTGAAAGGGGTTTATTTGTTGATTCGTTTTGGGGATATAAGCAATTGCTATCCTTAATGGAGCCGTGAAGCGACAAATCGGCAATAAATAAAGAGCTCAAGACAGTGTAGCCTTGCCACCTACGAGCATTAACTGAACGAGTTGGAGATTGCATCCTCAGTCATTTCCCAGAGGTAGAACTTGAGGCTAGCTTTTACTCTTTTCTGTTCTGTCAGAAAATCAATTTCCAAGTCGCCATGACATTAATACATTCTCGCTTCCTTTGGGGATAATTTACTACGACATTTAAAGTTTAATTTTGAATCTGTTGCTTAACAGTGGTCCTAAAATCATCCTATATACTTGTCGACAGGATAGATTGATTTAAATCAAGATTTATATCAGGTGATATTTTTTTTTTAAAAAAAAAAGAGCACTGATTTAAATCACTATAAAGAAATAATTCATATAAAGATGTAAATAAGGATTTTTTAGATATCAGAATCACTTTTGGTGAAAGTACATTAATCTTGTAATAATTTAATGGTGTTTATTTGGCTTTAAGAAAGAAATAAAAGGTACACAATATAATATGTACTGATGGGGTGAAGCTCATAAGAGAAGAAAATGTAATATGCAAACTGTAAATACACATAAATTTATCTTGATTTAAATTAAATTATTTCTATAGACAAAATTAGCAAACATTTTGTGCAGAATAATGTACAAAGTACTAATCATGATAAACCTTAAATAGAGTCATAAATAAACATGGCAACTGATATTTTGCAAACTATGATTTAAAAAAATGCCAAACTTCAGCTACAAAGACTAAAAATAATTTAAGTTACAATGATAGAGTACATCCAGAATGTTTCCTTTTCACTGGAATAAAAGTTTCTGAAATTATTATAGTTTTATTAACACACTCAGCAAACATTTCCATAGTAGCTTCATGTATATACAGTATCAGAAACAGGAAAGTGTATATTTACATATAACTTTTATTTGCTTTAATCAAACTGCTCAAATATTTTACAGGGCCGTTCACCAGAAAAAGCCTTTCTACATTTAAAAAAAAACATCTATGTGCATGGTGCCAAAAACCATACAAGCAATTTTAAGCGTGTTTTTCTGTAATATCAAAAAATCGATTTAAATTTAAAAAATCATTAAAGTTATTTTTTAATAAAAATCATGATTTTTTATCCACCCTGCTTGTCGGAATTAGCAGGGCATTGCTGGAATAGTGGATACAGTTGTCGACATATTTCTGTTGAGTTCAATTTCGTTGATTTATCTACATATACTACTATATTCATGATACTCGTATTATAATATTCACAGGTGTTGTTTCTGCAAAAGAATTACACCAAATAAGGAAAGCACTCTTCCATGCGCAGATCTTCATTAGCATCTGTACACCATTGTACACTACAAATTTATTTTGCTGTCAGTAGATGGCAGTAACGAAAAAGTTATCATAATACTGCAAATTATATATAGAATTTAATTTTCTTAATCTAAAATCTACAAAATTTGATTCTATTTATTTCGTTCTTTAACAAAAATTTGCATTTTGTAGATGTTTTAAAATACTGTTAATTTGGAGTCAAATTATTAATGATATATTGCGTGAACTTAACCAAGTTAAAGACTAATTATGAATTGGTGATGAAAATTTAGAACAAGTATTTCTATCAATATTTAACTTGCTATCTTGTACGAGGAAAATACACAATTATGAGAGTTAATTATTTTAACTTATTCTCAAATTAGTTTTATTATTAGCTTTATTTCTCTCTTATTGACTTTAATGTGTTCATTTTGTACAGTTACCGGCAATAAAAATTGGACACCTAGATTGTGAAATGTTGTCTCTTGCAATGAGTGTGTGTTGCCTAACTCTAAGGATTGATTGAGTTGTGCCGGGTTCGCTCAACCATCGTTAAAACGTTCTTAACGAGTTGATAGTTAACGCATCACTAAAATCTTAGCAGCCTGTTAAACTTTTAATGTTCGCTCAAGCGATTTTATAGGCCCGTTAACTAACGACATGTTAGAGGTGTTTTGCTTTGATGCCTTGCTATTCTCATACTTTGATACGAGAAATGCAACGTTTTGTTTGGTTGCACCTTGGACAATAGCCTGTGCGTAAGCGGATTTGGGCTTTTTTGTATGAAATCCCAGGGAAAACAATAAATAATGTGCAACACATAAATTTATGTTCAAGAAATGAATGTTAGTTGGTTGGAATGTTAGTGCAATGTTGCTTGGTTCACACCGAAATGTTATGTATTAGGATTAACAGTTACATTGTAATTTCGTAAGTTAGATTTAAATGAGTGCCTACCGACTGCTAATACAAGATCATAAATATATAAATAAAAGCTGCTGTTCTAGGTTAGGGTAATCTGTTTGAAGTTTGATAAATTTAATTACATTAAAATGGCATTGCAAAAGAGGCCTAAAGGTGGAAATGAACGTGTGTTTGCTATAATAATTTTCCTCAACAAAAGAGAACATTTCACGAAATTTACACCATGCATAACTTAACTTATTATGTCATGGCAATTAAATAATATGTAAATATTGCAAGTCACTTCTTTTAGCATTGATGTGAATGTGGCTTTGCAAACAAGAAATCTACTGTTTCCAAATAATAACTGACAAAAAAAGACGGGACGTAAAATGTTTACTAGTATGCTTACCGTTCATGTATATGTACAAGGGACGTTTCTGAATGGTTGTGTTCTTGTTTCGTACAAATATTTTTCAAAGGAAAAATATATATACAATACGATATTTTATATTTGATTTATCAGAAATGGTAAAAACAAGGACAAGTGCACTGTTAGACAGTATCCTCTCCACTTGTACGAATGTACCGTGCAAGGAATAATTTCCGAATGGGTACTGGTGTGTTTTACAAACAAATATGCACACTTTTACAATGTCCATGCACGAAACTGCTTAGGATTAAGCTTTTTTCTTAATGAAACAGTACGGTACTCTACATTATGTTTGATTATTCATTATGTGATGAAATTGTAGTCATTCAGAATATGTACCTTGTACATGGAACGGTTGATTAATATGATATTTTACATTTGATTTATAATAACTGGTAGAAAAAAACAAGGGCACTGTTAGACAGTACCATTACCACTTGTACATAAGTACAAGGAAAAATTTCCGAATGGATGGTAGTGTGTTTTACAAACAAATATGTACACTCTTACAATTTCCATGCACAAAACGACAACACCTGAAACTGCTTAGGACCTGAAGCTTTTTTCCTTAATGAAACATACATGTGTAGTACGGTTCTTTACATTATGCTTGGTTATTCATTATGTGATGAAATGGTAGTCATTCAGAAAATGTATCTTGTACATGAAACGGTTGATTAATATGATATTTTACATTTGATTTATCATAACTGGTAAAAAAAAACAGTGCACTCTTAGACAATATCATTACCACTTGTACGTATGTACAAGGAATAATTTCCGAATGGATGGTAGTGTGTTTTATGTCACTGCACAATGTCAAAATGTGTCCATGCACGAAACTATATACCTGAAACTGCTTAGTACCTCAAGCTTTTCTCTTAATGAAACAACATATGTAATCTATATTACGTGATGAGATGGTAGTCGTTCGTAAATATACCTTGTACATGTAACAGTTGATTATTTTTTTTCAATTTTTAAGTGCTCTTTCAGTTTGTTACGAATACGATTTAATTTCCACTTGCACCGTTATATGTCAGCCCATTTTCAGTATGCTGCATAATAATTGTTTTGATTTTGTGTTTATATTAAGACTCACGTTATATTAAATAACATGTTTTATTCTACATTACTTACGTACAGCTACGAGCTAAATAAGTAAATAGGTTAGGTTTATTTCTGTACTTGGTTAGGTTAGGCAGGTCAGGTTGAGTGCTTTTAGCATTTATCTCCAGTTTGCTACAGCTGTCCCTAGTCGCTTGTGATTCAGAATATAGAATGATGAACATTTGTGTCGAGCATTCTCTTCACTGCAAAATCATTTTTTTTTCCATTATGTTAATTGGAGTGGATAATAGTTTGAAAGTTCGAAAGAACAATTCCCTACTACTTTCAAAGATTGCAGGCTACATTGTGTAATGTCACCGATTTATTTGACATTAAATGATAGTACAGGACGTGTATTGCCTATTTCTAGGACAGTTGCTTCACTTTAATTTTATCTCTTACGTTTTCTGACATTTTTCAGTTTAAAAAACAACATAAAATTGGAATGGTAGTTATAAGCAGACATAAGCATAAACACAACAAACCACGACGTTCTCCAGTTTCTATGTGATCCACTGGAAAACGGCGTGGACGACGACATAGAGGTCTGTTAGCCTTAACGAAGGTTGGAGAAATGCCTCGATGTGCTAATGTAGCGTTAACTTGATTTAACGCTTCTTTAAAATTTAACGCGCGTTGAGCGAACCGGGCATTGCTGTTTTAAGTCCACTTTATGCACAGTAAGGCTAATCGGGACTGGACCTACAGTGGGATCGGAACCACTTTGTGCCTCCACCTTGCAACGTGCCACAACCATCGCAACTCCAGGCATGGAGCCACGAATTGGCAACAATCTGCTCCTTGATCCGGTTAGCCAGTTGGATGCATCAGTTCTCACCCAGGGATCGGGATTAAGACGATCCCCATTCCTCCAGGAAGGTAACCACCGAAATGCAACACTTCACCGCAAATAAAATTCAAATATTTTAAAATTAAAAATGTCCAAATTAACTTTAATGAATGATCGCGCGCGTTAGATACTTTCTCGCTCGCTACTACTAAGAAAAAGAAGAAAAAAATTTGTAACTCTGCCCCCCCCCTGAGAAAAATCCTGCGGTCGCCCTTGCTTGTAATGCAAGTTATCTCTGGCTACTGAAAGTATCATAGTGTTCTAATGAACATTTATCTAGATCTTTCTCTAGAATCTGTGCTTTTTCTACTCTCGATGCATTAAAGTTAATAGAAAGAAGGCTGGCTTTGAAGTACTTTACTGTACTTATAATACTTACAATGATGTGGTCATTTCATTTTTAGGTTCACTAAAGCCGAGTTGAGGGTTCACTACAAACGAAATTTGTATAGTTTTTAGGTTCACTATAGATGAATGTTCACTATATCGGAGGTCGCAACATCCAGATTATTATAGTAGGACGTTTGATAATAAATATTATTTGCTACTTTGCTGTATCAATATTGTAATAATTCCTTCATGCTATTTAAGCATTTTCATTGGTTGATTTTTCTATTTTGGGCACATCAGCACATAGGCTATTTTTGCCCCTCACGCAATACAGGGAGGGATAAGCCCCATAACTAAATAAACATTTGAGGCAACCCCTAAAAAGAAAAGAAAATTTGTTTGTTAAAAACTTCGTCACTCAATTGTTTAAACTAACACATTTATTACTTAAAAAGAAAACTATACTGTCTCCGAGGATGAAATCTCCATACGTTAGTCAAAGGTTGAGGCTGAAAAGGGGCACTCAGCATACACAAGGAAAAACAGAGCAACGCAACCCCACAGAGGATAATCAGTAGTATAAAAGTATATAGGATAAACGCGAGAAAGTACGAACCCCCCTCAAGCAGATTTGGCTACACTTAAAACAGGCTCAACATGTCCATATGAGCTTTTTGCTCAAGTGTGGAATCTTGTCTAATCCAAGATTTTTGTAAAAATGCCCTCGGGAATTTCCTGAGAAAGTATGACCCCCCTCAGATTGATTTGTCTACACTTACAAAAGGCACTTCTGAGAGATTGTTGTCCATAAACTTGTCAAAAATATGCCCCTCTTGATATTGTATGATATCTTAAGTATAGTAACTGCTATAGTGCCCCAGCATGTATAGATTTCAAAATATTAACAATTTTGCTAATATTGCATTTTTCAGAAAATTCTATTTATAAAAATTAGGCATTTACAGCTTAAATATTTCATATATCAGGAAAATTATAGAGACAAAAAATGTAGAGAATCATGCCTAGAATATGTCTACAAAATTTCAAGTCTCCAGTACTGATAGTTTTTGAAAAATCTCAAATTCAAAAAATTATCGATTTTTTAACAAAACTTCTAAACAGCCTCTAGATTTCAAATATGCAACCCCCATGCACCTATCTTGAAAAATAGGCAAGTTATTCAAGATCTAGAGAACAACAAGAGATTTTTGAAAATTTATAGAGACCAAAAAGTTGCATCTTGCCGTGCTGAGTCCAAAGCAACAAACCCCATGTCTCTAGGATTCATGGTTCCAGAGATAATCAAAATCCAAAAAATTATCGATTTTTTAACAAAACTTCTAAACTTCAAATATGCAACCCCCATGCTTCTATCTTGAAAAATAGGCAAGTTATTCAAGATCTAGAGAACAACAAGAGATTTTTGAAAAATTATAGAGATCAAAAAGTTGCATCTTGCCATGCCCAGGCCAAAGCAACAAACCCCATGTCTCTAGGATTCATGGTTCCAGAGATAATCAAAATCCAAAAAATTATCGATTTTTTCAAAATTTGAGTATGTTGCTCTGGGGAACATGCAGAGTCACCCCATAAAATATTACTGGCCTAGGATCAAAATTAGTGAAAATTGCAAAAATAAAATAATCGATTTTTTCAAAATTTCAGTATGTTGCTCTGGGGGCCATGCAGAGTCACCCCCATAAATATAATTATTCTAGGATCAAAATTAGTGACAGAATGTAGAAACAAAAATTATAATAAGGCTTGGATACAGCTACCAGCCATTATATTTTTATTTTGAACACAGCACTTAAAACTAAGCCAAGATGCACCCCCACCCCCACCCACCCCCACCCCCACCCCCACCCACCCCCACCCACACCCACACCTACCCACCCCTACCCACCCACACCCACCTACATCCATACATATTTACTTCCCGGTCCACTTCTATTGCATCATGTTGTGCAATATTAATTGATTAAATGGTTATGACATAATGTAATTATGTGGTGTTTTCTGATTGGTTGCTTATGACATAATGCGATTATGTGTTACGTTTAAATAAGCAGTGTTTCTATTGGCTCTGTAAATCTATATAAGCCAGGGCACAGTGCAGATTCTTCACCATTGCTGGATCGGCAGTGGAACCCACAAGTGGGGGGCAGAACCTGAACAGGCTCCACCAAAGTATAGGAGACTTGAAGCATATAATTTGGCGGAATAACCCAAGTAAGGTCATAGAGACAATATACACTGATACAATAAAAGCCAATTTTTGGCAGGGGGGCCAAAGTGGTTCCTAAATACAAAATCTCAAGAACTAATTGACACAGAGCTATGCAGTTTTTTTGTCTGCACTGGAATAACCCAAGTAAGGTCATAGAGACAATATACACTGATACAATAAAAGCCAATTTTTGGCAGGGGGGCCAAAGTGGTTCCTAAATACAAAACTCAAGAACTAATTGACATAGAGCTATGCAGTTTTTTTTGTCTGCACTGGAATAACCCAAGTAAGGTCATAGAGACAATATACACTGATACAATAAAAGCCAATTTTTGGCAGGGGGGCAAAGTGGTTCCTAAATACAAAATCTCAAGAACTAATTGACATAGAGCTATGCAGTTTTTTTTGTCTGCACTGAACTCAACTGATCCAGCATAGAGTTTTGATTTGAACCCCAAGAAATTGTATATAAATACCAAAGCCAAAAATATTAAGTGTATACATACCTACACACATATACACACATACAAAGCACAGTGTTGAACCCAGCTGATATTTTTTATTAAGCATAGAATATTGATTTGAATCCCAGGAAATTGTATATAATAAACAACAACAAAAATGCCGAATCAAAAATATTGTAATCAGTGCAATAAAAATATATCCAGCTCCAATTGGGCCAAGCACCAAAAGATTTGTAACCCAGACAAATACAGAACTCCCACAATAATTTGCCCCAAATGCCATAGAGAATATAACATGGAATATTTCACATATAAACATAAAGATACTTGCTCTGCACAATCATCAACACAACCATCTACTTCTGGTCTGAAAAGAAGGCACGAAGCACCTCTTAATGCCAGAGCAGCAAAGCAGCCACGCTATGAACCTATCCGTAGCAGTTTTAAAGGCCAATTAAGGGATCACCGTTTTGTATCAGAGCCAAGATGTGGAATTAATAATTTTTTGAACAGTGTAAATCCTGATGTGCAGGCAATTCTAAATGCACAAAATGGCTCTTATAAGTTGTCTCTTAAATTGTTTGTACAATATAAGAAGCCAAATGGCACAAAATTTATACAGCCCCACATAACAGAAACTGTACCGGTATATTCAAATGCAAATTCGGACAAAATAATAAGCAGTTTGATGGATCAATTGAAAATCAAACACTCTGAATTTGCGGCAAAAGAGTCCGGATGGAGCCTATGCGGTTCATCACACAAGTTATATATTAATATTTCTGAATTCAGCCCATTAAAAGGTTCTACATATCTGCCATTACCAGCTAATATCAAAAACAAAAGAGCCGTGGTCAATATAGAAAATACCGACCAGAAATGCTTTTTGTGGTGTATATTAGCTGCTCTGTATCCAGTTTCAAGGGATCCTCAGAGAATAAGTTATTACAAACAGCATGAACATCTTTTTGACGATGCAATGGAGGGTTTAGAATATCCAATGTCTATTCAGAATATTGATAAATTTGAAAAAAGGGCCAGGCATATCAATGGCAAGCAATTATCTATTAATGTATTTATTTGTTCCACTGGCAATTGCTTGATAGCACCTCTCAGAATCAGTACACTTGATGATGAATCTGCTATTCCGATTGATCTGCTCTTAATTGAAGGGGATGGCACATATCATTACACTCTGATACACAGTCTTGAAGCTTTAGTGAGAAAACAACAAGGCAAATCCAATACAATATTCAAGTTGTGCAGAAGATGTTTAACTGAATTTGATGGTAAAAAAATAATAAATGGGGTTCGGGAAGTGAATGCAGAAATTGCAAAAAATAAGTTAATTGAGCATCTGAAATACTGTGGGAATCATAAACCTGTTCATATGGTGATGCCCAATCCAAGTGAAAATTGCAAATTCAAAAAGTATGAAGCCTCGTTGGAACACCCAGTATATATTGTCTGTGATTTTGAATCGAACGTCAAACCTTTTGCATTCTGCAATCCAGATCCTGAAGAATCTTCAAGTACACCATACCAACAACATGAACCTTCCAGTTTTTGTTATATTGTTATACGGGATGGTGTAGCTAGTGAGCCGTGCTTATACATGGGACCAGATGCCATCAAAATATTTGCACATAGAATAGAAAATGAGTGCCGTGACATAGCATCTAACATCTTATTAAAATCAAAGCCCATGTTGCCTTTAACAGAGGAAGAGATTGAAGATTTCAACAATGCAGAAAAATGCCCGGTATGTGATTCTGAATTTTCAGATACAAATATCAAGGTTCATCACCATTCTCATACAGATGGTAAATTCTTAATGGCCCTGTGTAATAGCTGCAATATTCAGATCAAGAGACCAAAATTTGTCCCCATATTTTGCCATGGAGCATCCAATTATGATTTCCATCATCTGATCAGATACGAGGGGTTTGACAAGCAGAATTTAAATATTTTAGCTGAAAATGATGAGAAATATATATCTATTAGCAAGATAATTAAAGTTGATGGTGTTCCTATTCACATAAGATTTCTTGATTCTTACAGAATTCTGTCCGCTAGCCTGGCTACATTGGCCAGTCAATTATCTGATGATCAATTCAAAATCACACGTGCATTGTTTCCAAATCAGGACCTGAAATTAATTAGGCGGAAGGGTGTATATCCATATGACTATGTCACAGATTTTTCTAAATTTGATGAGTGTTCCCTGCCACCACAAGAAGAGTTTTACAGCAAAATCAGAGGATCTGGAATCACTGATGATGATTATCACCATGCTCAGTTGATGTGGAATAATTTAAAATGCCAGACATTTGGTGATTATCACATGGCATATTTAAAACTTGATGTCACTCTCTTAGCTGATATATTGCAGGCATTCAGAAAATCTTCCATGCAAAATTATAAACTGGACCCAATATATTTTTACAGTGCCCCGGGCCTAGCATGGGCCGCAATGTTTTTCAACACTAAAATGCAATTGGATCTGATCCACGATCAAGATACGTATCTGTTTATGGAGAAATGTATAAGAGGGGGGATGGTGCAATGTTCCCAGAGATATGCCAGAGCAAATAAGAAGCATATTATGCTGCCTGATTATGATCCAGCACGGCCATCAAATTATATACTGTATGTGGATGCAAACAGCCTCTATGGTCATGCCATGATGCAAAAACTACCATATGCAGGGCTTGAATGGGTTGAAGATTTCAACATTGAGGATCTTAAGGATTTTGATGACAGTGACTATGGTCTATTCTTAGAGGTTGATCTGAAAATTCCTGATGATTTACACAACACATTTTCTGATCTGCCCCCAATTCCCGAGGTTCAGTGCTCACCTGGCTCTAAACAGAAGAAGCTAATGATGACTCTAGAGCCAAAACAGGATTATGTCATATATTACAAAAACCTCCAGTTCCTGATGAAACATGGTGTTCAAGTGACCAAAGTTGGAAAAGTTTTGAGGTTCAGGCACTCAAGATGGTTGAAGCCATATATTGATACAAACACAGAGCTTCGAACATCTGCAATGAGCCAATTTGATAAGACCTTGTTTAAATTGATGGTGAATTCTGTCTATGGCAAAACTATAGAAAATGTCAGAAAACATACCGATGTTAAAATAATTACTGACCCCAGCCGGAGCAAAAAATTGGTTGCAAAGCCTAATTTCAATTACAGAAGAATTTATGATGAGCACATGGCACTTTTCAACATGAAGAAAACAAAGATCAAGTTTGATAAACCTATTTATGTAGGGGCTGCGATATTGGAATTGTCCAAATTACATATGTTAACATTGTATTATGATGTGTTGAAACCTTTTTATGGTGATCGTGTAAAACTGATGTACATGGATACGGATAGTTTTATTCTTGATATTCAAACAGAAGATGTTTATCAAGATATTGCACAGTCTGAATTGTTTCAATACTTTGATACCAGTGAACATACAAAGATTCAACCCCACAACAAAAAGGTGCCTGGCAAGTTAAAAGATGAGACATGTGGTGATGTTATTGTGAAATTTGCTGGGTTAAGTGCCAAGATGTACACTTTTGAGACATGTAGTGGCACTGTTGCCAAAAAAGCCAAGGGCATTGGCAGAGTAACTGTTGAAAAAGATCTTGAATTTGAAGATTATGAAAATTGCATCAAATCATGTAGCGCAATCAAAACATCAGAATCCAGAATCCAGAGTGTGGATCACTTGCTGACTAGCAATATTGTAAGAAAAGTGGCCCTGGACCCACATGATGATAAGAGATGCATTTTATCATGTGGCATACATACTTTGCCATGGGGGCATTGTGATTTGAAAAATGGGAAACAATGCCCAATTACAGAGCATGATTTGAAATAAATAAACATGCCTATGAACTTATTTGGGTTCAAAAAACAGGCTATTATGGAGCTGCCGACACCACAAGCCTCTCCTGATATGCTGTCTAAGCTGAGTGGCTTGTTAATTATTCATCTGAACAGCATACTTACAGATGTTGATGATGAAACAGGCAAAACATTGTACATATTTAACAATAATTTAAATCATTACCAATTACCTGTAGGTGGGCAATTGCAATTTATTACAACCCCTGAGGGTGATGTCAAGATTTCAGTAGGGAGAAATATTTATAGAATTAAGCACTCAAACATGGTTTCTGGCACTGTATATACTGTTTCTGCTGGTGACTGCTTATATATTGAGGTCCCTGGGTCATATGACAAGCTTATACCCTTTTTTATAGAATTAAGAATCAGATACTCTATAATAAATAACCATTAAAACAAAAATGCCTAATGATATATTTGGCCATACAAGACATGAAGATCACAGTGATGAGATTCTGATGCTTGATGTCAGAGTCAAGAAATTAAGAAGTGATTTACAAGCTTTACAAACCACACTCAATGCCAGTCTTCAACTAGAAATTACAAATTTACAATCACAATGCATGGACCCTGATTGATTCTGAACTCAAAGTGTTGCTTCAAAAATATACTGACCTGGCAACATTAGATAATTTTCAAAGTTTAGAAGAAGCTGTAGCAGCTCTTCAAGCCAAATTTAAGACCCAAGCCACCAACTCCGAGCAATTGAAACAACAATTGGAAGAGCAGATAAATAATGTCCAGACACAGCTCCAAACAATTGTCAAAAGCATAAAATCACAAGAAGATTTTGATCTAGTCATTTCCACTCTAAAAGAACAGATTCAATCACTCCAGATACCTAATCTGGATCCTCTGCACAATGCCATAGCCGAGGTTAAAGAAAAAATTGAGACGCTTGAAAATTTTATGAACAATTTGCCATCTTCTGATGCTTTGAGTGCAATAACTCGGAGTGTAGCAAACATTATGCTGCAACTTGAAACATATGAAGATTTTGGAAAAATTCAAAGTACCATAACCCATCTTGAAGGTACAATAGCAGCAGTGCAAAATGATTTGGCAAATGTACTAGAATCTCGCCTGCCCGGTATTGTAGACACACTTGTCAGTGTCCAGCAACAGATCACAAAGCTTGAAAACCTCAACACTGAATCTGAACTATCTCATTTTCATCACTTGATCGATGATATCCAAACAAAACTTGAAATTTTACAACAATCCACACCCACTCAGGCAGATATAGCCCTGCTCCAAAATGCTATGCAAAATGTGGCTGATGCTTCTGAATTAAACAATGTAAAATTGGCACTTGAATTTTTGCAAAATACAGTATCAAATCTTCCCACATCACAGGAACTTAAAAATATAAAGAGGGCAGTGAATAGGATATTGAAATCAGAAGATATCAAGAATATCCAAGCAGAGATCAAACATCTCACTCAGACAGTGGCCACTCTTCCAACTAATCAACATATTAATGAACTGCATGCCCTGTTTGAGGATATCAGAAGACAGGTCCATGATCTTACTGCTCAAAATTCAAAATTGTCAATTGTTGAAAATTTGCAACAAATTGTAGCTAATATCAAGCAACAGCTAGGGACCATGGAATCCAATCAAGCAAATGCTCTCTCTGTTTTTGCCACCCAGCTTCAAGAGATTGTGCAACAATACAAGAAACTTATTGTGGACATAAAAATCAAGCCAGGCCATGATGATGTTGTTAGGACCATCAATGAGCATCTTGAATCTGTAACAAGCAGATTGCTTACAGCAGAAAAAGAAATAACAGGCATAATCGAGAATCCAAAACATACAGTAATTCTTGAATTGTACAGCATCCCCAACAAAGAATATGATTCACCATTTACACCAGGTGGCAAAATATATATGCTGTCCCCTGCACAATTTTATTACCAGTTTTTTGTTGGGGGCACATTGAGACCAATCAAGATCAAATATTGGCATCAGCCACAGGCACACCACTACCCCACCTTATCAATAACAAATGCTGACAACAAACCAAAAATCACCAGTGTAGAGTTGGAGGATTTTACAGACCCCAATACATTAGAAACAGCCTATTTTGAAGATGATGGCACTCTGGAATTTAAAATACAAATAGGGGACAAATTATATTTAGAAAATCCTGTAGTATCAGCTGCTGAACACCCTATAGTTGCAATATTCTTGTTTTCATACCATGTCTAGACAAATTATTGTTGATGAATTACACAGACAAGCCAGACATAATTTTAAGAGACTCCCAGTAGTCACAAAGGGCATAGATGATTTATGGCAGAGCGACTTGATTGAGTTGTCAAGTGGAAAGTTGAAAAACTTAGACAAAATCAACAAGAGCTACAAGTATCTACTCACTGTAATAGATACATTTTCAAAATTTGCCTGGGCTGTGCCACTCAAATCCAAGACTGGAAAATGTGTTACAGAAGCCATCAGGACAATCATCAATCAGAGTGGAAGATCACCGCGCTATTTGCAAACAGATAATAGCAAAGAATTTTATAATTCAGTGTTTCAACAATTTATTAAAAGCCAGGCAATAAAACATTACTCGAGTTACAGTGATCTCAAAGCCTCAATTGTAGAGAGATTCAACAGAACCCTAAAAAATCTTATGTATAAACAATTTACACTTCAAGGTAATTATAAATGGATTAATATTCTTCCAGAACTTCTACATAAATATAACAACTCTGTCCATTCCACAATCAACATGGAACCCTCTGAAGTAACTTCATCTGATGAGCAAAATTTGATCAGGACTGTTTATTATCCTAGATACCAGCCAACAACAAGAAGGGCCAAATACAGGGTGGGTGATCAAGTAAGAATCAGCAAATATAAGCACTTATTCAAAAGAGGCTTTACAAGAAACTGGAGCACTGAATTATTTACAGTAGTTCAAGTTAAACCCGGGACCCTTAACACATATATAATAAAAGATCACCGAGGAGAAATTCTCAAAGGCAGATTCTATGAACAAGAACTCAGCAAAACTAAACAGCCTGACACATATCTCATAGAAAAAATCATCCGCAGAAAAGGCAACAAGTTACTTGTCAAATGGCTGGGTCATCCGGAAAACAGCTGGATCGATGCAGACAAAGTGATAATATGAGCACCTGGGATGTTATAAAAAGGCTGCCAGAACCTGAACAACAGAATAGGAGAAATGGCAACTTGCTGCCTGATAATATTAGATGTCTTATTGTTGGGCCATCTGCTTGTGGTAAAACTACACTAATGGTTGATAATTTTTTATTGGCACCCAACTGGTTAGACTGGAAAAACAGGCACTTGTATGTTTTCTCTAAGAGCTTGGAACAATTAAAATATCAGCAGCTGATGAAGCTATATGATGGATTGGATATAGCCACTTTTGAATCAGATGTTAAGCCACTTCATGAATGTCTCAATAATTCTGTTGTTGTGTTTGATGACATTATACTGGATAATCAAAACAAGGTTAGAAATTTCTTTACACAGGGGCGGCACAAAAACATTGATTGCTTCTACCTGGCACAGACTTTTTCTAAAATACCGAAGCAGCTGATCCGAGACAACAGCAATTTTATATGTGTGTTTCATCAAGATCATACCAACCTCAAACACATACATGATGAATATGTAGGTGGGGACTTGAGCTACAATGATTTTTCTAAATTTTGCAGCAAGTGCTGGAACCAGGACAGTTATGGGTTTGTCACAATTGATATGACAAGAACACCCAGTAGCGGCAAATACAGAAATAAAATCAACGATTTTCTAGACGTTGAAACATATATAAATAACCATGAAAAGGCCAATCATTGATGATCTTAAGTTAAGAGATTATCTTGTAAAAAGATTCAAGGGATGGAAATCAGAGAACCGAGGAATTTATGAAAAACACAAACAAACAGAACAGCCTGTAATTGATGCTATTAATAATTTAGGTAAGAATATCAAAACTGTTACAGAGCAAAATCAAGATTTGATCACAGAGCTCGTACCTGTAGCTGCAAGGAACATATTAGATTATCCATTCACCCCACTTTCCAGTATTCATACACCTAGTCCTGTTGCTCCTAGAAGAATTGAAGCTACTCAGGATCCTATTGAATTGGGTCTTCTTGCTCAAAAATATTTAACCACACCTAAAGACAACAAAGATGAGGTTTTTGGCTTATATGCTGACACAGAGCTTGATGGTAGCATCATTCATAGAATTGGCAATTTCAGAGTAACATTTATGGGAGATGATCTAATTGTATATTCAGAATCTCGTCTCGGAGAAAAAGGTGGTTTTGTTAAGTATCCCGGCACACCTGGATTGTGGGAACTGATGACTAGGAAAAGGCCTGGCAGCTATACAGATCAAGATTATGAGTATTACAAAGAAATATTAATAAAATCAGATGCTCTATACCAGAACAATGATCCCACACAAAAAAGAGTCAAGTCGAGCAGTGGAGCAAAATACAATAATTTAATCAAGCCCATATGGTCACAGATCAAGACTGGCAGTGGAATCAAACAATACAACACCCTGCCTAAAGAATTTGTCTGGGTTGATGATGTCAGGAAACTTGTAGATAGGTTGCTGGTGATAGCTGGGGAGGAAAATGCTGGGAACCACAATTTTTACAATGAAAAGGTTGGAATTATGGACATGATAAGCACAAAATTGTCTAATTTTATAGTGAATGACCCTAAGGGGATTGGATATCTCATAAAAATTATTAATACTCTACCACCTAAATTTTGGAATATTTCTGAGGGTCGGGGCTTGGTTAATGACATTATAAACAAGTTGCCATTTGAACTACACATTCCAGGCTATCAGTATTGTGGTCCAGGCACAAAATTGGAGAATAGATTAAACAGAGGGGATCCTGGTGTAAATCCTTTAGATGCTGCTTGTAGAGACCATGACATAGCATACAACACACATACTGATCTTGACAAGAGACATGTTGCAGACAAGAAATTAGAAGAGGCTGCATTTGGTAGATTTGTAAGCAAAGATGCTTCTTTAAGTGAAAAAATAGCAGCATTGGGGACCACCATAGCTATGAGCACCAAACAAAAACTGGGGTGGGGGTTGTAAATATGTATATAATAAACCTACAATGAAGGCCAAGGGTGTTATGTATCAAATACCTTATGCAGGTCTCAAATCTCTTAAAACTATTGATAGTCTTTTAACCAAAAAGCAGCGCAAGAAAAAAAGCTCTTGTATTGCCAAGGGACATGGTATGAAATTATTACTTAGTACCCCCAATTAAAAAAATTACAACAATCCAGGAAAAAATCACATGTGGGGGGTTTCATATTTACTATCCCGGCCATCTTAGCAGCTCTCGGGGCTGTTGGGAGCTTGGCTGGGGGATCAGCTGCCATAGCAAAAACAGTAATAGATGCCAAGAAGAATAGGGCAGAATTAGATGAGCAGAGGCGCCATAACCTGGCCATGGAGAAAAAAGGCAAAGGTGTTAAGAGAGCCATGAATAAGTTTAAAAAAAACAAGAGCCACTTACAAACCAAGATATTGAAGCTTTAATCAAGCCACTGGGCATCAAAAATTTTAGAGGTGTGTACATGTCTGATTCTTTACCAGAACAACCACTCAACAAAGAGTGTGGCATTGTTAATTTGGATAAGTACAAAAATCAGGGCACTCACTGGATCTGTTATCTTAAATATTTAAACAATGAGGCATTTGTGTTTGATTCATTTGGAGGTGTTCCACCTGAAAATTTAGTAAAATATGTAAAATCAGCTAATATTTATTACAATAATGCCCGTGTTCAAAACTTCAAAGATGTTAATTGCGGACATTTGTGTTTATCTGTTCTTAGATATATGTCTCAAATAAATAAACCATCAATTGAAAATTTTCAAAAGGCCTTGTGGTATCTGAAACATCATGGGGGTATTCCATCTCACCAGCCAAAATTCAATATTGAAACTCAAATTGCATGATGACATAGTGTATCCCAAAACAATAGCTCTCAGAGCATTTTACGGCATGTACCTGATACCTAATATTACACACCACAACAACAAAATTGCAGTAGGGGATCAAAAAATTGTCATCACTCCAGGGCAATATAATCTGTCCACTCTAAATGCTCAATTACCCAGAGGTGTAGTGTTAAGTCAAAATTATGTCACTCACAGAGTAGAGATTGTATCTGCTACAGAAACAGTGCATCTGGGTACTATAGGAGAGCTGTTAGGCTTTGAGAACAACACAAAACTTGAAGCAGGCATCAAACACACTGCTATGAATATACCTAAATTCCTAGCCATAGAGACTCTGAATATTCACTGTAATATGGCCGAGGGTATGATCACCAAATCAAATAGCATAGGCACTCACAAACAAACTGGCATCATTGCAACATTCAAACCTAATTCCGAATTCATGGAGCCCATCATCTACAATCCATCCCCAACATTATATTTTCCTGTATGCCATAATAGAATAGATTACATTGAATTGATGGTCACTAATGAAAAAGAAGAATTAGTTGATTTTGCTGGAGCCACAACAACTGCTATCATAGAGATTAACATTTAAATAAAAATACATACAATGGAAAATATTGAGAGTTATGAGCTACAATCATTCCCCCCAAACAGGAGGACATTTGCAAATTTAAATCAACCCAACACAGAGATTGAGGTTGATCTTGATGTAGGGGATGGATTTATACACCCCCACAGAGCAGATCTATACATCAAATTTGATGTTGTAAAGCTCGATGGAACAGATTATCCAGCTAACACAAATATAAGATTGGTGGACAATTTTGTGCCGCATCTGTTCTCTGAAATTGAGATCAGAAAGCATGGCGTTGTTATAAACAGAGTGGATTATCCCGGTATTACCTCCACAGCTTTGGCCACTCTAAAATTATCCAAGACCGAAGCTTCATACTACAAAATCGGTGGATTTGAGGCTGGTGATAAGATATTATCTAAAAATCACACAGTGCTGTTCCCCATGCGCCTATTGCCAGGATTCTTCTCAGATTACAAAGACATTATGTGGAAGGGTGGTTTAAGAATTACATTTAGAAGAGCTGCCAATGATAACAATGCTTTGATGAGGTACAGCACATTAAACCCTACAGGAGAAGCTCTGCCCAATACCTTACCAGATGCAGGAAAATGCATTATTCAGACTATGGAGTTAAGAATCCCAGTTGTTGAATATGAGGCCAGTTATGCTCTTAAATACAAAGCTGATATAATAAAAAATCCACAGATTCCTCTGCAATTTTACACATATCAATGTGTACAGAAGCCTGCATCTGGGTCTTATTATGAGTTTGATGCTACAAATTCATTCTCCAGCATACAATACGACATGCCTGATTTTGTAGTGGTACTGTTTCAGACTGGAAGACACAACAATCAGGAAAAAAATTCAAGTAAATTTGATAACTGCAACATCAAGAACATATATCTTAAAAATGGCAGAAATGAGGTATTTCCTAGAGAAAATTACAATTTAGACATGTCCAAGGATGATTTCCTTAAATTATATGAGGCATTTTCGGCATTCAAACGTGTCACTACTGGCAGTACTGATATGTATTACTCACCAGATGAATTCAAAACACAGAGACCCATGTTTGTAATCAACACTTCAAAAAGGAAACAAGTTGTGGTTAATGACAGGACAAACATTAAAATTATCTGTGAATTCCAGGAGACATTACCAGATGACACCATTTGTAGTGTCATTCTCATAGGTGAAAAATCATATGTTTATGATGTAAGAAATGAGAGAGTCACGGAGCAATTCTAGAAGAATTACATTGTTTTAATATTAGTGAACCTGGTATCCAATTAAACTTAAACCATGTATGTGTGTGGGTAGGTGTGTAGCCTAGTTTTAAGTGTAGCCTCAAGAGGGGCATATTTTTGACAAGTTTATGGACAACAATCTCTCAGAAGTGCCTTTTGTAAGTGTAGACAAATCAATCTGAGGGGGGTCATATTTTCTCAGGAAATTCCCGAGGGCATTTTTACAAAAATCTTGGATTAGACAAGATTCCACACTTGAGCAAAAAGCTCATATGGACATGTTGAGCCTGTTTTAAGTGTAGCCAAATCTGCTTGAGGGAGGTTCGTACTTTCTCGCGTTTATCCTATATACTTTTATACTACTATAATCCTGTCAGTGAGTCCAGACGCCAGAGCTTCGTTGGCCTGCAAGAAGCAGTGCTACGAATAAAATTGATTTTTTTATGTCTACTTCGTGCACAGATAGGCTAATCGGGACTGGACCTACAGTTTAAAGTGGGTTTCGAACGACCATGCAATGTACCTCCAACGACAATCGAACTCGGAACCTCTTGATTACAAAACGAAGACGTTACCACTTCGTCACTGGGGAGGCCATAGGTGTATAGCCACCGCCAATAAACATAGGATACCTAGATCCTGAAATATGGGAGAGTTGCCGATATTGGACCGTTGCCTAAGTTGGACCACCTTCGTTTTCGCCTACAGACGAGTATTTGAAATAGGTGAGGAGTTGGCACTACTGGTTGGTGTCAGTACCATGTACAAATGACTAAATGGTCAGTCAACTAGAGACGTTCGACGAACTAGGACTGCTGTTATTGTGTTTCCATTGTTCGTGTTTCAATTATTGTGCTTCGGATCTTAAACTCTTGTGTAGACTAGGGGTAAGTAATTAAATGTCCTGTAGTATATTATAAAAGTGCCATTCATTAACCATTAACTACATGTGGTAAAACTATGGTTTAGTTCCGTATGTTCGTGTAGAGTCATATTTTTATTAACGGCGTATAATTTCCTAAGTTGGACCACTACGTGTTTCCCAAATTGAACCGGGGAAAGTATGGGCTGTGGACAGAGATGGAATTGCAAATGGCTATAGCAGCATACAATAATGGGGACTACAGAAGGTCGTTCGGGATCTCTGAGGACAATGTTGGAAGGGTGATAAGTTCATGAAAACCCATGTCGCCACCAACGATAATGCTCAATTGGAAAACCAGCATTCCGCGCTATAGCCCGACAACGTAATTTCCATTGCAACTGACTTTTCCGAAGAGTTATCATGTCCAACTTTTCTCACTCCTCCTGACAGGCTTTCCATAGGCCATTGAGAGTGCGTGGACGTCTCTTTTCTAAGGCCCGTTTTAGGAGTCCAAATGCACAGAAGTCCATGGGTGACCCATCTGGCGCCTTGACCGGAATGTCGCTGTAAGGAATTGCACGGATGCCAGTTTCCACCTCCATTCGCTGCAAGAACAAACGAGTCGAACGGGAGGTATGGCTGGATGCTTTATCTTGGTGCACCCAGACCTGGTTTTTGTGCCCCCCCCCCCCCCCATACAGTTCCGGGATATCTATGTTATAAATGGGTGTTAAAACCTCATGCTGATAGTACGTTCAGTTCACCTTCACATTATTAGCTACACGGCGAATTGCTAGCTTGCAATTATAGCAGTATCCAGCGATGATCATGAAACCCCGTTGAAAACTTTCCTGGCATTCTCGATACAATGTTTGATAATAGTTTTTGTCGCGAGGTCGGTAGTAAATCGCGCGGGGTTTGTGACTGTCACTAAGGTAGACATATGCTTCGTCTAATGTCACCACATGTTTCCATCTCTCCCCTGCAAGATAGGTCTCATAGAGCTTTCTAGCGTTCGTGCGACGTTCCGCAATGTGACTAGGCAACCGCTTGTGAACTCGCCGCTTATGCCGCATTTCTAGTTGCAGGTCCTTCTTGATTATGGTGTTCACTGTTGACACAGACATTCCCAACTTACGTGCGATACTCCTTTGGGGGGCAGGGTTACCACCTGACACAAGGGCCTTCACTTTTTTCACTATGTCCGGTGTACGACTCGTAGCTGCTCGTGGATTTGCCTGTTTCTTCCCCTGTGGAATTAGGCCCAGTCGGCCTTTGCATTTTTTGTTCAATACCGCACCAATCCCCGTTCTTCGATATCACAAAACCACGCTTCTTGCACATTCCTTTGATTGCCGAATAGCTATATTTTGCATCGGAAAGGGCTGTTATGTAGCCCTCCCAGTATGGTTCAATTTTCTTCGGCATCGTTGTAGGTAAATGGCACAACACTCTGCACACGCGTTCTCGGTACTGACGTGACTCAGCATGCACCGTTTGGACGGACTGACGTTGATAACAGCGTCGCCAGCTTCAAAATCGTCACCAGAGATCTCGAACAACCTTCTGTATGGCATGAACGAGTGTAGTAGAAAGTATGGTTTGTTTGGTTTTACAGCTGACCGAATATTCAACGTGGATGAGTCAGGTTTCACCACAGTCCAGAAAAGTCCACAAAAAATTGTAGCAAAGAAAGGAAAATCAGAGATAGGTGCTGTAAGAAGTGGCGAACGTGGAGTAAATACCACAATGGTGTGTAGAGTGAGTGCTGCAGGTGTCTAGATACCGTAGACATACAGACGTACGTTCATGACTTTTGTGTGCGGTCCAACCTAAGCAACCTATGATCCAAGTTAGGAAACCAGTTGCCTATAATGGACCGATGTCACTACTTTCGTTTATGTACCCTATTATATTGGTTCCTGCATTTTTTGTTGAAATACATATATGAAGTGAAAGCTAATAGTTTGTGCTTCTCATACCTACAATTTTGTTCGTTTTCTGTGTCTTGTTTTTTATGTAGAAGCAAAATAGCACCAACTGGCCCAATTTCGGCAACTCTCCCCTACTCGCTTCCCTGCAAGGCGTTATGTGTGTTGCCTAACTGTACGGGGATAAATGGATGACAACTTGTACGTACCACAGCCGTAGAATTAGGACTTGCAGGGAAGCGAGCATTTCAGGATCTAGGTGTCACATTTCTATTGCCGCTGACTGTACTACGAGAACATGTGGCTTGTTTTGGGCAAATTACTAGATCAACCATTACACCCTATTAATATAAGTATTAAGTATTGCTTAACCTTGCTATGTCATGTTTAAAATGCTACATCAAGCTCAAAATACTTTGAACTAACTACAACTATGAAATTAATAATACGTGGCGTTCCAGCCCTTGGAACGCGGGGATCAAACCAAGGGGTGTTTAGAATTACACACTTGTGACTGAGCAATGAGAATGGCAGGTAGTGTGAAAGTAAACTTACCCCTGCTCGGTTAAAGAATAAGACTGTAGCCTCAGCTGTTGCTCCTACAGACGATTCCAATCAAAATACCTTATTCTCCACTCCACTCCTCATTTGGCTTTATTCCATTTCCTTGGCCTTCGCTTATCTTGCTACAGGTGAACGTCTCCACCGTTTCCCGTGGAAGTCATTATTCCATATATCTAGGAGCAAGTTCTAACACGTTCTGTCAAGGTCTTTATTCTTCAACCGGGCAGGAGGATGCTACGAATAATCACATCTGTGTTAATTGAATTACTAAATTTATATTATTTTTATTTTTCAATGCAGGTAAGTTTGCGTGCAGAATTCTCATTCAGAGCTTCAGCTTCGCCCTGCCTCTCACCCTCACCATGCCAGCCACGGTGAGTCTCCTCATCATCGTCTGCGAGGTGAGGGCAAGCGACCCCTGCAGTTTCAACGGCATCCTTCCCGAATACATCTTCTTCAACCTTCCTGCTTACGAGAATCTCACGGAAATTGTATCGCGACAGGTAAGAAGAAATTCATTTCACCTATTATGTAGCTACTAAAAAGTTTAATTTGTGCTTAAGATTTTCCGTTCTGAAGTCCACTTTATGATTAGATAGGCTAATATGAACTGGACCTACAGCCTAAACAGGGATACGAACCACTATGTACCTCTACCAGTGGTGCATCCACGCATGGGGCAGTGGGCATTGCTCCCCCCCCCTCCCAATCATGGACGGAAATCGATTCTGTTTTGCTGTTTTTTGCTGTTGGTTTATTATGAGGTGGATGAATTGATCATGTGACGTATTTAAATAATACAGAGCATTCCCTGACATTCGCTACGAGACTCGGCGGCAATCGGCCCGGCATCAGCGCTTGTCTTTCCCGGTGAACGGGTCCGCGACAGTCGCTAGAGTCGACTATTAAAATTACAGTTTTCATATTGTGTACTAACCTTGACTACAGAAGGTGTTGAAAATGATGTCCCTATGCTGCAACACATTCCTGGCATCTCCGAAGGAAATGGGCATTTACACGTGCAAGATCGTCTACTGTAATTCTCCCGATTTCTCGTACAATACTCTCTTTTAACTCAAGGATGGTGTGCGGATTGTCTTTGTATACTTTATTTTTTAGATTTCGCCATTTTTCTTTCTACAGAAAATTTCGTTGCAAAACGTCTTCCCACTTCTCCACAATTTCTCTTTCTGAAGTAACACTCGACAAGATAAATCCTTTGTTGTAATGTAAACTTTTGTGGTGCCATATTAAGCAACAATCTTCAACACACGGATACGACACAACACAACTTCCGAGGGAGGATTACATTGGTGTCAGTCTGCAACGTCAACAGAAAGGGAAAGAGAGCGAAGGCAGGGAGAGCGAAAAAAGCAGAACTGTAGCGTCCGACTGTCGCGGACCCGTTCACCGGGAAAGACAATCCCTGATGCCGGACCGCTTGCCGCCGAGTCTCGTAGCGAATGTCAGGAATGCTCTCTGTATATATTGTACTGTACATGTATTAAAGAAGCTTTGAATACGTACACAATTAGTGTTAGCATATTGCTCATGCACCTTCATATTTTACGTCGACCCATGTTGCATATGCGTAACACACAACATGTGCGTGTGAGTTATATATGTTATGTGTATAAGATTAATTTTAATCGAAATCCATTTATCATGCATTTTCTGTCTCTCAAAAATACAGTGTGTGCGCTTGTTTTCCATCATTAAGGTGAAATTGAAAATATAATTCAAATGCTCTAGCACCGACTTCTACCCCCTTTATGAGTGATTTATGAGGATAATAACGTCTTTGATACTACCACTACTACTATAATCATAATAATAATAATAATAATAATAATAATAACAACAATGTTATTATTATTATTGTTATTATTATTGGTACGTTTAACCTGGTACTTGCCCCTCCCCGGACAAATAATCGTGGTTGCGCCTCTGACCTCTACCGGGTATAGAAACTGGGATTCCTTGGTTACAAGGCAACCGGGATATCACTACGCCATTGGGGAGGCTCTTTCATTAGCAAGAACTAGTTCTGAATAAATCGTAAAGTTTAAAACAAAAGAATTGACGTTACTAATCAAACTAACAAAATAACAATAACAAAGAGTATTAAATTCAAGAAATACCCACCTCCGTGGCGGAGTGGTTAGCACAGCGCTACGACCCCAGGGGACCCGGAATGACATGGTCCTTGGCATGGGTGTTCTTTGTGAGTGTTCTTCAGCAATTTAATCATATCATCACTCATCCTCATCGCCACGATTAGCTACAAGTGACAAAATGGCAACGCTAATTCAAGAAATGGATTAATGATAACATCTTCAGGTAAACACTTCTGCATTACAACTACAAATACAATTAAAGTTGGAGTCGACATGCTTGGCGGAGTGGTTAGCGCACCTATGACGCCAGGTGTCGCGGGTTAGAATCCCGGCCTTGACATGGGTGTCTCTTTATTTGTGAATGTCCCTTCATCAATTTCATCGCGCCATCACTCATCCTCATCCAAAAGTGGCAGAAAAGCGAAGAAAAATGAACATTAATCAATAAACTATGAAAGTTCGATAAATACGGAGCAAAATATTGCATTGAGAGAGAGAGAAAATCTATCTCTATCTATCTCTCTCTTCTCTATCTCTATCAGAGAGAGAGAGGGAGAGATAAAGAAAAGGAGAGAATCTCTATCTATCTCTATCTCTTCTCTATAGAGATAGAGATAGATAGAGTCAGAGATAGATAATATCTCTCTCTCTCTCTCTCTCTCTCTCTCTCTCTCTCTCTCTCTCTCTTCCTCTCTCTTGCTACATAGAGATAGCTAGAGATAGAAATATAGTAATTCCAATTAAGAAATAGAGCCGCGGTGGTTTAGTATGTCGACCCCCGTGGCGGAGTTGTGAGAGCGGCGGCTACGACGCCAAGGGTTCCATGTTCGAATCCCTGTTCGGACATGGATGTTTGTGTTCGTCTGTCTTGAATGAATAAGACAATTGAGATTAATTTATATTAGTTTGATGCATAATGAACGCTGCCGCTTAGGGAGCTTCCTAAAAAAAAAAAAAAGTCGGTAAGTTGCCTGACTGCTACGCGGATAACCCTGATTTGATTCCCAGGGTGTCTGATCTAAGGTCGGAATTTTTTCCGGCCTTGTCCCCGCATAAAGCGGCTCTTGGCTCACCCAGCCTCAAATCAATGTGTACCGGAGCGTGGTTGGTCATATCGCCTCCAAAATGACCTATATTCCTTTTCCGGAATGTCTGGAGTAATAGAACGCGAACGCGTCCTGCTCGCACGTTGCGGTGTGTGCCTCGTCCAACGAACGCACAGAGGAGAGGGGACGCGCGGGAGGGGGGCGACTCGACTAGTCATTCGCGTTCCAGTAGTTCTGTGGGAATTCTGCATTCAGGAGAGCGCCGCATAGTCTGGCCCCGCCCACAAGCTTTCGCCTCTATCCCCACATTCCCCGAATGTATCTTCATGGCACGGTGTTACATGCACGAGGAACTTTACCTTTTACCAATTAAAAAATGAGTTACCATAACGGTAGCAAGTTGTGCCAATATTTAATCGTATTATTCCTTCTAAATAAATTCCTGTGTACCTTAATGTTTACCATTTTGTGAACTTGCTTAGAAAATTGTTCTTCTGCTTGCAGCACTTGTGGGTGTGGTTGCTCTGGCTCGCATCGCAATTTTGGATCACATTTCATATATGGAGACCGAAATGCGAGCGTCTCGCTGTTACGGAAAAGCTGTTTGTAAGTCCCATGTACAGCTCTCTACTAATTGACCAATCGCTGGCTCTCAACAGAAGAAAAGACGACGAAGCAGATGCAACACCCGAAGTAAGTATTATACAGGGTTAGCCTAAAAGAAATAGACGCTTTGAAAGTTTTACAGAAAGAAGAGTTTTAATAATAGGACTGAAATACTTACATGGTTTGAAGAGCACATCCTGAAATTTACATTTGAAAGTTACAAGTGTTCTCTCTATAACCCTTTTGTAACAAGACAGATATCAATGCGATAGTACACTTCTCCCCAAACACGTCTCAGCATGTCCATGTCAACAGTCGCAGCACCTGTTGTGATGCGTTATTTAAGATCGTCCACACTTGTAAGAAGGGGAGGACCATACCGTGTTCTAAAACGATGCTGTACGACAGTAACAGAATTTGTATTCGCAAATTGAAGTACGCAGAAAGCTTTCTCCACCTGGCTAGCGGCCATACTGCTCGACTTACGTCAAGGGTGCTCAAGTGATGCTGACGTCACGAAGACAAACGAAGAGCGGAGGTCGTAAACTTGAAGACTTTCTCTATACAACAGTACTAAGGCCCTGTCCGAAAAGAGCAAGACCTTACTTGAAGCGAGCATCCTCCGAGTATGGTCTTGGAGAGCGGTCTTCAAGTCGTGGACTGGACATGAAAGTCTTTCGAATTGCACTTCGACTGCAGCGCCAAATACTATCAGTAGATATAACTGAGGATACGTGGTTTTCCCCACGTTTTAAACACTTGTTTTTCACCATAGAAATCACATAGCATTTGCAAATGTTCGTACACACACATTTCCACACATCCCGTGACCTAGTCAGCAACGATCTGTGCTGCGAGCTGTGCACTTGTGAACTTCTGTGCTTGGCGCTTTCGAACTGTACTAGGTGACGTCACTTCCGTGAAGACCATACTTCAAGTCTGTACTTTGTAACTTTGGGACAGAGCCAGTATGCTTCCTGATGTAACACACAAATTTCAATTTATAAAGCTTTTAAAGCTTGTCTATTTCTTTTAGGCTAACCCTGTATGGGACCTTCACCTGTTTGTTCTACAATGTAATTTGCAGTCACAGTTGCGCCGCCCTTAAATATGCCATTAAATACTTTACAATCTAGCTACTCTTGTCATAATCACCTCATATAGCATATACACAGTGTTTTGTCCTGGGAAAAAAGGTTACGGTACTTTTAAAATTCATGTTTTATTGTGTTCACCCTTGTATAATCTTTCTAGCTTTTGACCTTTTCTAAGTTTCGGTACCTATTAGTTCGTGTGTAGCTTCTTTCTCTTTAACAATATCCTCTTCTAAAATTTCCTTCACATTTTCTGTCAGTATAATTTCTCTCTATCGATCTTCCGCTACTACTCTAGCATCTCTCTACCTATTTCTGCCTGTAATTTTTCTACTAAATTTCTCTTTTCTATCTCTATCCATCGCTTCTTTATTTCTTTGTGTCTCTTTTCACTTTTTCTTTCCCTCTTCTTTATCTCTCTCTCTCTCTCTCTCTCTCTCTCTCTCTCTCTCTCTCTCTCTCTCTCTCTTGCTTCTCTTTTCCACTCTCTTTCTTTCTTCTCTATTCAATATCTCTCTCTCTCTTTCTCCGTTTTCAATTTCTACCTGTTTTTTTGTCTTTCCATATTGTATTCCATTTCTACCTTTCTCAGACGTTTTCTATTGCTACCTTTCTCTCTCTCTCTCTCTCTCTCTCTCTCTCTCTCTCTCTCTCTCTCTCTCTCTCTCTCTACCGTTCTCTATTTCTCCCTCTCTTTCGCGTCTATTTCTTTCTCTCACCCTTTCGCTTTCCTATTTCCTTTCTCTTATCCTCGACCACTTCTTCCATCTGTCTTTTTCTATCTCCCTTAAACACTTCTTTCTTATGATTCAATTTTCCTTTATTAAAGGGCGAGGTTCAGCCTGCGGCTGTTCTACCACCAAACCCCGATGATCACATGTACACATGATTTTAATGTATTAACTAATGCCTCGGCTAGACCTTTAGTCGGTGCCATGCCAGGCCAGTTTTTTTCGAACTTTCCTCTCCTTTTCGAAAAACCGATGAGATATCCCAAAATCTGTAAAGATACACATTCTTGGAACTCCTTGTAGAGCTTTGACGTGGATCTTCGTGTGGTTTTCTTTCACTGTATCCCAGATATTATCAATACCTTTACGTTGCCACGAAACTATACGAAACGCACGATACACTGCAGTCGCAGACTCAGTTTTAATGAACTCACGAACGCAAAAAAAATTGTGCTGCATAGGCGCATTCTGCTCTCAACTGGTCCTGCTGCACGATAGGCGAGTGCTCTAGCGGTGGTACTTGAAATTTAAGAATCTCCTATTTCAAATGTTATGTATACATGCTTTCCGAATCCTACACTTGAAACAGCGCCAGTTGAAGTTCAGCGCCTCTGTTGGGTATTTAGCGAACCACCACATTTTGCCGATTTGTTAGAAATAGGGTTACACAGGTAGAAAAATTGCCTCGAACAGCTCCCCAGGGGGTGCAGAAGCATCAACGTTGCAATCCCGTCAACATTATTTCCCAATGTCAAGATCTGTCAGTGGATTTTAAGTGGGAAATTTTGAACTCATGGCATCACTGTGCAGTTGTGCAGCTGATGCCTATCCCCATAGGGGTGAGTGAGGAGAGTGAACGTTAGATCTCCACTCACACTAGGGTAGAGAGAGGAGAAACACCCTCCAAAAGGAGTTCTCTGACCTTCGAAGCCTCGGAAGAGCGAAACTCAACCCATTCACACATTTTTTTCAGTGTAGATCATTCACTTATATATATATATAAGTTGAGATGGACCTAAAGGAAATCGGTAGGGATGGAAAAGAGTATATAGATCGTGCTCAAGATAGGGACAGATGGAAGGCCTGTGTTGCTGCAGCCATGAACCTTCGGGTTTAAGAAGGCTAGAGAGTTAGTTAGTTAGTTATATATATATGTGTGTGTGGGGGGGGGGTGTGTGTGTGTACCTATATTAGCCTACATGCTTTTGTTAGTTCAGGAAATATAGGCGTATGAAATCGAGTCCATCTTTTTTAATCACGCTGTATAATGTTTAAAAATTTCAGTTGTATGTACCATAAATATAATTTTTAAAGTTACATTAATTACGGTTAACCATTTTAATGCATTAAACATCATGGTAATTTTTCAGTAGTTGAATGGCAGTGGAAATTAAAGACCTCAGATCATTTCTACAGTCAATATTTTTGGTGTACGTAATAGCTGTATAACTTTACAATACGTCTAGGGCCGGCTTTAAAGGGAAGCATTTTCATTAGCACTTTCGCTAGCATAAATGCTTCCAAAAATCTTATAGCATTTTCATAGCAGACAGACTTTACACGGAATCATTTCCTGTCATTCCAGTTAGCAATTGTGATTGCGATGTGAAGCGTGCAGAGAACGTTAGATGATATACACAGCACGAAAGTCAAACGAGATGAGTCAGTGCCGGTGTTTACAATTGAAACAACTGATTTATTCTTCCATACGTGTACTGCATACGTTACAAAGCATGTATTTAAGCAGTGCCATTGATTTGTAACTAATAGCTGCTTAGAGGAAACGTTATTCCTCTCGCTTGAATAGTTATCGGCTTCTAAAAATGTGAAGTGATACATTGTTTACGTCTCACGCGGCCGCCATTACATTTTCACACGTGACCTAGAGGTCGCTTCTGATTGGTGATGCTACGGAAATATGACTGATTCTACCCTTGAGAAATGACATGAAACATGTAAAAAAGTGTTCCCCTGTGCATAGCACCACGCCATGAAGGCGTATAGGGGGTGTGGGGGTAACGCCCCACACTTTCTTGATCCGGTCGTGAGTGGGGATGATGTGATCAGCATCACGCCCCTGACCGCCTTAACCCCCCAGGGTTTCCCCCAGGTACCCATGTTATTCGACGCTGGGTGGGCATGAAACATGCCATAAGATTATTCACTTTACACGGTAACATTTTGGTCATGACATAAATTTTCAGAAAAATGATAAGAAAAATGCTTTCGTCTAAAGCGGGACTTAGTTCTTGACTATAAACAGTAGAAAGAGGATTGAAGATACGGCGGTATATAACCGTCAATTTCCGCTGCTCTCCAACTACTATAATAAGAATGGCCATAGTCATTTTATAAATACTACAGTATATAGTATTTAAAATAATTATTGCAGTTTTTAAAATATTTTTTGGGGACAAGCAGCAGAAATTTATAATTAATATCGTTAGCCTATATATGAAAAAATACTGAATTTTAAATGAAAATTGTTGCTTCGTATTTATTTGTAAATTTGTAAATTAACAGGCATTCCGTTAATTTTAACGGCAGAATACTGTAATTTTTACGGTACCTTCTAAGAGTATAGATAATACTCTCCCAGGTTCTTTGCTGATGATGTTTTTTTTTCTTTATGTCAGAATGATGAACCCGGAGCAGATGAGCATTATGAGAGTATTTCAAACAAGGATTTGAATGTGAAATCTGTAAGGACTTCCGATTACGTCACTCGTATTTTCGCCTGCGCCACCATGTGGCATGAGACGAAGGACGAGATGATGGAGATGCTCAAGTCCATTTTGAGGATGGACGAGGACCAATCAGCGAGAAGAGTGGCGCAGAAATACCTCCGGGTGGTCGATCCCGACTACTACGAGTTTGAAAGTAAGTAACTTGTTGGTTCACTCTGTCTCAAGACGGAAAGAAGTCGGTAATTGGTTGAAGACATCGAATTAAAAAACTCATTTCAAGGTTTGTATTGTAACAAAAAAGGAAAAAGGATTTCACTGAGACTACACTCTGTCCCATGAGCGAACGAAAACGATTCTCCTGCGAAAGTAGTGGCTCAAGATTGCTCAACCAATAAATGTATCAGTGGGAAAGGGGTTGCATGGAGGGGATAACGTGACTGCAGCTACCAGCTGTTTGCAGAAGCGCGTAGTGTTTCGATCCGCCTACTCGCTTTCTCCCCTTTTCTACGGTTATGTGCGGCGTTCCTCTACAGACGACAGGGACAGACTATACTCTATCCCGGGAATCTCTGGAGCAAGGTTGAGCAGAAAGATAGGAAGGAGGTGGTCGGAGCAAAGCAGTGCACGTTGATACAAACAGCTGGGAACTGCAGTGACATTCCCCCCTCCACGCAATCCTGCTTCCTCTCATGTGCTCATTGGTTGAGCTCTCTCGAGTCACCATTTGCGCAGAGACTTGCTTTCGTTCGATCGCTCCAGAGGTTCACGGGATAGAGACTGTATATACAGGGTGTTTCTAAAGGTCGTTTACAACGCTTGGGAGGTGATTCCTCACACGAAAACAAGCAAAAAGTCTAAGTTCCATTTTTACGACTGAGGCTTCGTTTCCGAGATAGGAGCCTCGCAAAAGGTGACAAAGTGAACGTCACACCTGACTGGGACGAATACTATAACAGATAGAGAGGCGGTTCCAAGGGAATCATAAAGGAATCGTATGTGCTCAGTCCGGAAGTCACTATGAAAAGTTCACTGCACGCATGCGCAATGGAGTCCTCAAAGGAATTGGGGATTTCCAGCAAGAACAATGCATGGAAAGGGTATGTAACGCAGCAAGAAGGACCGTGACAATGAGAAATGCGTTAATCCCGACCTCAAACATCAAAACATGAGCACGGAACACAAAATCCGAAAAGTTGAGCACGGTTGCATACCCCAGTTACACGCGAGGAATGAACGAATCATGTCATGTGGCATACGAGAGACACATTACTCCGCAAGGAGGAGGGAAAGAAAAAAAAACACAATATCATATGATTGCTACAACGTGTATTTTTATATGCGAGAACTACGTAATAACCCCCCCACACACACACACAACAAACAACAAATGCTACAATATCTTACGCACAGACAGTCCGTGTCACTGTACACCAACTGAAGATGTCACTTTCACCACACAAAGGGGGTGGGGAGCAATACCAAGAGTGTTCTCACTGAGATTTGCCGAGGGCAATAATCACAGACAGTTTTCAAAATGTCTGCCGTTTACTTCTACGCAGAGATGACAGCGACGAATCAAGGATTGTCTAGTACGAGCAAACAAGCCAGGTGTATCAGCTACCGTCGCGGCGGCGACGTTGATGCGAGCAACGAGGTCCTCAGCTGATGTGACAGGTGTGTCGTATACGAGGGTTTTCATTTCCCCCCCAGAAGAAAAAATCGAGAGGGTTGAGATCTGGCAACCTCGGTGGCCAAGGCACAGGCTCAACCTTACCAATGAACCCATTGCGAAACACGTCATGCAGGAAATGTCGTACATTACGATCGAAATGAGCTGGTGCACCATCGTGTTGGTACCACATTTCTTGCCGCAGTGCCAAAGGTACGGTCTCCAACAGTTCAGACAGAACCTCACTAAGAAATGCATGATACGTGCGACCATTCAGGCGAACAGGGAGAATGTGTGGTCCAATTAAATGATCATGTACTATCCCGCACCACACATTCACTGAAAACCTGTGCTGGTGATGGGCCACAAAAAGTTCATGTGGGTTGTCAAAGTCCCAGACATGACTGTTTCTACTATTGAAGACATCCATCCTGGTGAAAATGGCTTCATCTGTCCACAATACCTTTGCCCCGAAGTTAGGGTTTGTGTCCAGCTGATGCAACAACCATTGGCAAAACTCCATACGAGGGCGAAAGTCACGAGGTAACAGTTCTTGTACTTTCTGCAGTTTAAGAGGGTACATTCCTTCCTCTGACAACACTCGCCAAACATTCACATGAGACGTGTTTTCTGCCCGAGCGAGAACGCGCGTACTGGTTCCAGGATGTTCTGCGACCGCTGTTAACACATCTTCTGCAAACTGATGTGTGCGTACACTTCGGGGTCTTCCAACTTCTTGCCGCGGTGGTAACACTGATCCTGTTTCACTCAGTCGACTGTCCACTACCTGAAAGAAGGCGTGAGACGGCAAACGTCTATGTGGAAAGCGTTCTCCATAAAGACGCCTTGCCTCACGGCTATTACCACGTGCCTCCCCATGCATGAGATGCATGTATACTAGCTGCTGGGTCGTATACGCAGCCATCTGTGTAATAGGGAGCTGGAACTGCAAAGTATCGTTTTTGTTTAACACTGGCACACTGCACAAATTGGCTGTATCACCGTACGAACACCACAGACCAATTGTTGCGATACTTGACTTGCCCACTTCACCACGTCAACTTCTTTCAATACAACATGCTAGTACTCTTCAATGCGTATGACAACCTAGAGCGAACTGCTGATCATATCCCAGAACCTGCAACACGACTGGGAGGACTGCCGGAGAGAACCAACCCTTCGAGCTCCTCTCGCGGGTACAGCAGCCATGAAGGTCAAACGTAGAATACGAGAGCCAAAACTGGTCTCTTTTACGTCACAGTGATCGCGTGCTAACACTCTTCGTATTGCTCCCCACCCCCTTTGTGTGGTGAAAGTGACATATTCAGTTGGTGTACAGTGACACGCACTGTCTGTGCGTAAGATATTGTAGCATTTGTTGTTTGTTGTGTGTGTGTGGGGGGGGGGATATTACGTAGTTGTCGCGTGTAAAAATACACGTTGTCGCAATCATCTGATATTGTGTTTTTCTTTCCTTCCTCCTGGTGGAGTAATGTGTCTCTCGTATGCCACGTGACATGATTGGTTCATTCCTCGCGTGTAACTGGGGTATGCAACCGTGCTCAACTTTTCGGATTTTGTGTTCCGTGCTCATGTTTTGATGTTTGAGGTCGGGATTAACGCATTTCTCATTGTCACGGTCCTTCTTGCTGCGTTACATACCCTTTCCATGCATTGTTCTTGCTGGAAATCCCCAATTCCTTTGAGGACTCCATTGCGCATGCGTGCAGTGAACTTTTCATAGTGACTTCCGGACTGAGCACATACGATTCCTTTATGATTTCCTTGGAACCGCCTCTCTATCTGTTATAGTATTCGTCCCAGTCAGGTGTGACGTTCACTTTGTCACCTTTTGCGAGGCTCCTATCTCGGAAACGAAGCCTCAGTCGTAAAAATGGAACTTAGACTTTTTGCTTGTTTTCGTGTGAGGAATCACCTCCCAAGCATTGTAAACGACCTTTAGAAACACCCTGTATATGTGTGCGTGTGTGTTAAATTGAAGTGGAATTTCGGAGCTCCCCCAATGGAGTAGTGGTAACGTCTTCGCCTTTGATACTCCGTCGAGGCACATAGAGGTTCGGATGTCAGTTTCAACTGCAGGTTCAGTTCCGATTAACCTATATGTGCATAAAGCTGACATATACAAAAAAAAAACTCAGCGTTTGGCTTTCAGAGCTGAAAACTAAAGAAATTGACAAAAAATGAAAATAACTGTAATATTAGGATAGTTACAAAAACGTGTATTTATCCTACAAACCTTAGTATTACTACAGCGCCTTGAATAACGTAGTGTGGAAAACGGCACAGTTCTGCGCGCTCTGGCTGGTTCCACTCGAAAATGATCCGCTAGAGGCGCTGGTGCTGAACCCGGTGCTTGTCATTCGTCTGCTTATAATGGAAGTAAATGGAGTTTTCGCTGCAACGTCTGATTCTTTTACATGAAGCATTTCTATGAATGTGATAATTGCTATGATATTTGGTACAGTGGTAGCGAAGATATTAACGAACATTCTAGACAGCCGACCACGTCCTGTTATCGTCATACTTTCGTTAATAATACGGGAAAAAACATACGCGTGGAATGCTCTTGGCAACTACATTTTTGTGTATGAATTAGGTTCATTATTATTATCATCATCATCATTTCTTTTAAAGATATACACACTGAAGCATTTGTATTTTGGATATTTACTGTCTCGTTTCTTCCGATTTAAACTAATCGCGGCGATGATGATAATGATGAATCCATGAAACGACAAGGGGAACCCCACAAAACTTTCTTAGTGCCATCGACATGAGTGTAAGGAAACTTTCAAACCAATGGGACAAGCGACACGGGATGTTCACACTGTCACACTAGTGACACACACTTCCAGACTGTAAAATAGCATTCATTGCACATGAGGGTCCAAACAGCAAACGACACGTTCATATGGCGTATTCGCGTGCTAATTGTTGCTTCGGTCGGAAAGCTCCTTAAAGGAAGGGTGCTGAGACCGAAGCGACGCGCTGCAGGGAGAGTTCCCAACTAAGTGACAAGCGACATGTGCCTTCAGTCTATTGGCAAGCGTTCGCTGCTAATTGTGCGAACAGCAGATAGGCGACACGAAAAACCGCACCTTACAACAACAGATCTAGGCGACACGATAAGTCACACGTGTCGCTTTGTCGCTTCTGCGTCGCTCAAACTGGGCCCATTTCCTCAATAGCTTGCAACATGTTGTCGTGGTTTGTTGTTCGCGCATGCGCGATGCAATGAGTGTCTTGCTTTAGGGAGATTGCGCACCAAAGCGACATGGGGCACGCGACACTTATCGCTTGAGGATTTCACCAACCGTACGCTGGCCTGAGCTTCCCGTCATGCCGCTACGATGTGAAATGTTGCTCTTGATTGGCTCGTTTCCAAGCAACATGTGTCACTTCGGTGTGAAAGTTGCCTTGGACCGAAGGACCCGTGTCGCTTTGGTGTGAAATCCTCGTATCGTTTGTCGCATGTCGCTTTGGTGTAAAATCTCCTTGAGGAAACGGTGCAGTCAGAGCTTGTGTCCCTACGGTTCGAAAGGCTGCATTAATTACGGACTGCTCGCTTCCAAGCGACACTTGTGGTTTGTCGCCTCGGTATGAAATATCTCTCAGGATACTATTTATATTCTAATAACATAGAAAAATAAAACTCTAGTACACAATCCAACACCTGACGTCCGGAATCACTTTGCGATGTTTCTTCTTGTGTTACGCATGCTATTTATTTATTAATTTTATTTTACTTTTCTTTCCAAATTAATGTCATTTCGTGACTGCAAATCACTCCACAAATATAACTGTTTCCATCAATTCACGTACCGCCTTTCAAGACAAACAAATCTACATAATGTATTCCAAAAACTAACAAAGCCGCATTACTTTCATAAGAAAATTAGCACCGACATTGATCGCACTGCCATCTATGTTTCTCATCCGTCTGGGGAACCAGTTTCTTGGGTCGTTTTCCACACTACGTTATTCAAGGCGCTGTAGTATTACGTTCAATTTTAGTAATTATTAATTCAATTAGAATGAACTGTGCACTACTTCAAGTAGTGTTTAATAATAGCATTCAACAAACATACGCAATGAGTTAGAGAGGGGGGGGGAGAGAGAGATAGAGAGAGATTTAGACACTGGCAGATTGGACAGTGAGCCAAGTCCTGACAGAAAGAAAGATGAAGTATGGGATAACTTCCATTCGTAACTCAAGAATGGTGTGATCATCGATCGAGAGTGAAATCATTTTGCTATACTGATTGTTGATTGATTTTAAGTCCACTTTATGCACAGTATGGCTAATCGGAACTGGACCTACAGTTTAAAGTAGGCTCCGAACCACTATGTGCCTCCACCAGGAATCGAACCCGGGATTTCGCTCCTCGTGTAATAAAAATTATCTAAACTGCCTGCAAAGGCCAACACTGTCGGAAGATGTGAAACAAAAATGGCCGCCTTTTCTTTCATTTTAATTGGCAAGCAACCATTGCTAAACGATTCGGTTATAGATTGACTCAGTACGGAATTAATTTTTCAGCTCACATTTTCTTCGACGACGCCTTCGAGCTTGGAGAGGATGTTGAAGAGAATGTGGCCAACCGCTTCGTGAAGACCCTGGTAGACACTGTGGACGAGGCGGCGACGCAGGTCCACCAGACCAGCATCAGGATCCGGCCCCCGACCAAGATCCCGACGCCCTATGGGGGACGCCTCATGTGGACCCTCCCGGGGAGGACCAAACTGATCGCCCACCTCAAGGATAGGTCTAAGATAAGGCACAGGAAGCGATGGAGCCAGGTGAGGAAAAAAAAAAAAGAGCTACCTTCCGTCTCGCCGAATGCCCCAGTGACAAATATCTCACCTAAGCAAAATTTTCGGCTAAATGGGAATTTCCGTTTTGACGAATCCTCTTTCAGGAACTGAAGGGAAAAAATATTTCAACCAAATCAAAAACTCATTATTAGAGGCACATATTTTTGGTAAATAAAAAAGCAAAATTTCGGTATAAAAACAGTCAATTTCTGGTTCAAAAGCGTTAAATAAAATGAAATTTCGCTGTTATAGCGGTGAAAAAGCGGCATAGAAAATGACATTTTGGTTTTAAAAATGTGAATATAATCCCAAATTTGATTTAAAAACTGCACTATTGCACAAATTAAACATATCCCTTCTAATAGCAGATTAAATCATTACCAGATTATTAAGTTTATTCCTGTATAAAGGGGTCCATTTTTGCTTCTCAAATATTTACAGCAGAATTAATCAAATTTACATGAATTGCATAACTCACAGGATACTTCAGACTTCAGAAAGTGTCGCGTCGGTATATAAACGGTAAATTTCGTGTTTAAGAGTCTATTTCGCATTTTTCAGTTCATTTCGCATCATTTCGTGACAAAACAGGGTAGGAAGATGCACCTCACACCTTTCAGACACATGAAGAATTAACATTAGAATGTGTTATTTCACATTTCGTGTTTTCGTCAAAAACGAAATATGCATGCCACTACTCATTATACATTTTCATTGGCGATGAAAGTGAATGCATACTATAGCTCTTTTCTACTCTTATGGCGGGCGCTCTATATGCTGACAAGGGGAGGAGTGGGGAGCGGGGAATGTGCCTCAGACCAACCAGACAACAGCGGTGGCTCCGAAAGCTACGATGTGACGGGAAGAAGTACTACGTGAACCTCGTTCTACAGGCTGCTGTCTTTCTTATCGCACTGGATTGGTCGCTTCCCCGCTCCCCACTTTCCTTGCCAGCATATAGAGCGTCGGCCGTAAGAGTAGAAGAGAGCTATAGGTTTAAATAATCGGATATCAGAAACTCGGATCCAGAATTATTAGTGGCTGGAGATAGCGTTAGACTATATCTAATTATTTTTAACCTTGTAGATGTAGATTTTTATTAATTATTTTATTATTATTATTATTATTGATATTAACTTTTTTATAATAATATTTCTCGTTTTATTTGTTCTTTGAATAGGAATTATAACAATAAGAACATGAGGGATAAGTGGGGGTTTTGTTTTAATGGTGGCTTTTGATCTTTGTTCTTTTGATATATTTTGTTTAGTAAATATTACTCATGAGCAGTTAGAAAGTCGTAGCTTATTAATTAACAAAGAAATAATTAGTTATATACCTATATTGGCTTCTTGATGATTAGTTATTTGTATTTTGGGGGGGATTGTGATCGTTGTGACCTTAAGCTCCGTCGATTCGGTCCGATACCAGCTTCCAACATGGTAGCTAACCCTTCAGGATTCCACTTTAAACTTTAGGTCCAGTCCCGATTAGCCTTCCTGTGCATAAAGTGGACTTAAAACACGTAAATAGTCAATCAATGAACCAATTAACCATTCATTCACGCTTTGCAGCTCTTTCAAAACAGTGATGAATTTATTTAGTTATTTATTTGTTCATTTATTGAAATTTCCAGTACTGCAGAAGCCATTTAAAACCGGAAAGAAACAACAGTAGACTAAGGTTAAAAACACAAAAAATAAGATAAGGAAAAATAAACAAGCCAAAACAGTACCAAGGTAAACAGATGAGTTTCACAAAAGCATTACTTATGTAGCGTTGGTGATAAAAGATAAATATGAACTGAATGTGTCTACTTGGTTTGTGATGATATTGAACTGATTTGGTAACCCATGGAAAAATGAACGTTGTATGAGTAAGAGGCTGAGTGTTGCAATGTGGAAAGTTTCCCTGCTTAGTGATTATGTCTACGCACTCTGAGGGAGTCCGTGGAGTGGGATGCTGGATTATAGGTTTCCATTTATGATCTTGTATAGCAATTTCATATCTGCAACGTATCTACGAGTTTCTGGAGTATGGAAGTGCAGATTTACAAGCAGAATTCTCTTATGGAGTTGCCTCAGGGCAGACACTCTATATCGAACGATGGGGGTCTCACCGATGGCGCAATGGTAGCGTCGTCGCCTTGTGATCAAGGGGTTCTGGGTTCGATTCCCGGTGGAGGCACATAGGTGTTCAGAACCCACTTTAAACTGTAGGTCCAGTCCCGATTAGCCTTTCTGTGCATAAAGTGGACTTAAAACACCAAATCAATCAATCAATATATCGAACGATGGAGAGGAAATCTCTGAGAACACTGTCGATCTTGGAAGTATAAGAATGATGACCCATGTTCCAGATGGGTGAAGAGTACATAAGGAAATTACTTTTAAGTACTCTCCAATTACTTTTAAACACTTAAAAATCTCTTAAATTGATGTCGATGTGTCCTTACGAGGGATGTGTACTTTCGTGTGTATTTGTTCCAGCTTTAGACACAAATTCTTCATCACGAAGAACAACCGATGCCTTACAACCACTTCCAATATGATCTGCCCTCCACTCGTTTACAAATGCGATACACGAATTCTTCGTATACCACAAGTTTTCCGCCACGTTTAGAACTTATAAACGACCTGAAATTTCCCTGTGGAGGGAAACTTTCCTTCATTCAAAATATTCTGCGAAAGGGGATTCGGCAAAACGGGAATATTCATTTCGCCGAAACTTTTGCTTAGGTATGAAATCTGATATAATGCGCCTCTCTGGCACATTCGACGAAAGGGGATTCGACGAAATGGTAAGACACGAAAAAAATTACATGTAGTGCGGTTACTCTTACTTCGGAGTATACCATTAAAATGGAGGGGGGCACTATACCCACAACTGAGGTAATACCATGCTGGAATTCAAGTTATGCAGTTCAATAACACTTGATTATTTGTGCAATGTTGCACATTTTGTGGTCATTTATAAATCACTAATTTGTTTTGTGTTGAGACCCAAATATTTTGAGTTTGCACTTGTATGACGTAATATATATCATATTTTCTAAATCAATATTAGACAATATTTGCTCATCCTTATCATACACAGTCAGACAATTAAGTAATGAGACAGTCATTATCAAATGAAAATGAAACAAAATAATAAACATTGCCTGTTAATTACTCAAAGTACATCCCTCCTGCATCAATATAGCAATTGTCACGGTTGACCAACGATTGATGCGACATGACTTGAACATACGACGTCCTAATGTGTTGGATCTTCCTGTGTTCAAAAACGTGCGTAATTTCAGACGCAAATTCACTTCCGGGAATGGGAAATAATCACAGGGGATAAATCTGGGAAGTAGAGAGGATGAGTCAACACACTCGTTTTTGGACTAGGTGTTTATATAATATTTGTTTATATATTATATATTGCTTGGTTGATTTGGTGTTATAGATAAGTCCAATTTATGCACAGTAAGGGCCTTAACGGTCATCGGGACTGAACCTACAGTTTAAAGTGGAATCCGAACAGGTAAGTGCCTCCACCGGGTATCGAACCAGGGACCCCTTGATTACAAGGCGACGACGTAACAACTGCACCACCGGGTAGCCATATATATATATTCATAGATGGCAAGGAACTGAGAGTCTCATGCGGTGACGTGTGCAAACATTATATATTGGAAGCGAACCATCCCTGTGGCAGTTACTGAGGGGGAGTAACAATAGAAAGTTGTTTGTGTCAGGTACTGGTCAGTGGCGGCAATTGGAGGGGCGAGGAGGGCAAATGCCCCCCCCCTCTCGTTTTCTCCACTTTTGCCCCCGCTCTATGCTAAATCTTATATACAAAGGGAAATATACTGTCTTTGCCCCCCGAGTTCTGGCACCTTGCTTCCCGGTTTTGGAACCCAATCGCCGCCACTGGTGCTGGTGTTAAGTTCAAGTAGATTCTGCGGTCATCCTGAGGAGCGGTAAGTATAGGTTCACTTTGCTGCTTGTACTGTTTCACTACCTTAGTGATTGTAGCGTTCGACATACGTATTGCATTGTTGTTGTCGTTATGCCTTTTCACGGTGTTAAAGGGAAAAAGCGAGTGTTACGGTATGGGGTTAGGTGACGAGTGAAAGACAACGCAATATCGGAGTTCGTCATCTTATCCCTGTTAAGAAAAGAAATTTAGACAACGAAATCTAAACAATAAAAGTTCCTAATAATTAAAATCGAACAGAAGGCATAAGAAAAAGGTAATGGCGTGTCTAGTACGTAAAGTAGAATAAATTGAAATAATTATTTCAATGCCTCGTCATCTTACCCAGCAGGTGGGGTAAGTTGACGAAAACGTAATATTTGCATATCCGTGTTGGTGAAATAAAAGTAGTTAAAAATCAACGTTTTCCTTAACGTCGCCAACTTGCCCCTCTTTTCCCTATATATATGCATATATGTGTGTGCGTGTGTATATATGTATATATATATATATATATATATATATATATATATATATATATATATGGGAGGGGGTGTAACAGCACCCTGACAAAGCGTGATGGTGAGAGTCCCGTTTCAGTGTCCCTCAGTATACTGTTCGAAGTGGAGTGGGAAGTAGCGGACGCTATGACCCAGCTAACATAATGCGAATGAAGCATCACCCTACAGCTATTTCAGTTCCAATTGAGTGCCTGGACGCTTCGTATTCTGTAGGTATGGGGGATTGGGAGGGGAGGGGGGGTTCTACACAGACTTCATCTCCTCCAAAGTATAACACTGTACTGGAGTTGAGTTGTTATCGAAAATGACCATAATAGAGACCTTATTTCTTTCTTTCATTTAGAGGGCAATGCATATTTTTTCCACCAAGGCAGGCCAAGTTCTTTTCTTTCATTAATATCTTTAAATATACATGATTCTGTAACCTCTATTGCCGTTGATCAACCGGAGATATTTCGTTAGTAATTAAGTCCACACATATATATCCGAGTGATACCCATTTCAAGTATAACGTACCTCTAGCACACTTAAATAACAGTGTTTCAAACCTATTACATGTTATGTAGAGGTGGGATTTTATGTGTGATGTTTCCACTTAATTTATAGTTTCATTATATTATTATACCATAAGAAAACTAAATTAATTCTAATTTAGCTCTAATTGTCTCATTTATTGCTTCTGTATTTTAAATCTCTGAAGTATCCTACTTGATATCTGAAACAAACATTAGTTTGAATAATCTATTTATGATAATGTTCATAGCCTTTACATTGTTCCATAATCATACAAAGTTAAAATGTTGCATGGTGTCACACCCGTTACGGGCAAGAAATATTTACAAAATAAAATATGTATAGTAATATTTTTAATCATCTAAATGTCGAGTAAAGTTTCCTTTGTGGAAATAAAATAAAATTGTTTCAGTAAACCCGAATATTTCATAGAGTTTTTTGAAATACTGAGGAACACAGGCGCCGACTCTGGGGGGCGACAAGGCACTTTCTGCCACACAACCCCAAATTCACGTAGAATGGCACATTTTATGTATATTTATATATAGTATTGTTTATGGCGATCATGATCCCCCCCTCCTTTCCAAAAAAATATCTTATGTTGGCGCCTCTGCCGATGATGGTCATGAAGTTACACCCGTCACAATTACAAAAAATGTATTTTCTGTAGCTGAAAATTGAGATGGGGGACGTATTCTGAAATTAAATAACTTTCATCAAGGAACATGAAATTACATGAATTGATAGAGTTACATATTTGAAAGTGCTAAGAAAATAATTAAAAATGAATGTATGTCTGAATGTCACATTCGTCACAATAGAATTGCCACTAGATGGGGCGCATAGTAAGTATATAAAATATATAACAATTGTTGTGGTAAGCAAGATTATATTTTCAGAATACGCCATAGAAAAGTTTACGATTTATTAGATGTATACGGTTGTGGTATTACTTCCTCTATCCAAACTTTTCTTCTCTAAATCCAGACTATGAACTCCATCCCATGATCAGTTTCTTTTAAAAATCTTAGAAACCAATTTTGTATTAATAGTTCTAAATTCGGCGAGCTCTTCACCGGAAATTTCTCCTATAATTGGTGTTTTGAATAAAAATAAAATTAACCTAGTTTTTCTCTTTCGCATAGAATAGCTGTCAGATGTAACAGAAGTAAACCACCAATGCGCCCAAAAAAACAAACACAAAACTCCGACAACTTCAAGTTTTCAAGCAATTTTAAATCTTTCATAAATCTCCTTTTCTTAATCTAAAATTAGCCCTTGATTTTCCTGTAACAAGGGAAATTTCCCTTCGTGTAGCAACACTGTCTCTGCCAAGAGCAGCACCGAAAGATGGAAAGAACAGCAGTTTTCTCCTGCCAACGCTGGAACTGATCCCGCAAGCTCTTTGTTTTTAAATAGCTACTTGCTTCGGTCTCCTCGTGCAAATCCTTTCGCCAGAAGAATGCGATGGAGACTGATCAGTGGCGTACATAAATCAGTCTTTAAGTTATTTAAATAATGTACAAAAATCTTATTTAGAAGCTTGTTACCCATATATGAAGGGTACAGGGGAAAAAAGATGAATGTCACAAAATCACAAAAATTGATATTTTGCCTCCTTGATATTAAAGGCAGTCCACACTAACGGTTAAAATGTCAAAACAGGCTAAAAGTGCTGCGAGACACATATTTAATGAAGGTTTAAAAAAACGTGTGCAGGGGAAAAACGATAGATGTCCTAGGCTTACAGGGCAAAAATGATGATTGTCCATCCATTGTGTAGGAATAGATCGTCGCGTACGATACGGACTCATTGCGCAATGTAATAACAACAGCCTTTACTTCACAGACGCATTGTCGTCTCAGTTCTGACATTGCCAGTTTGAATGCAGGTTTTGGTGGTTTCACAGTGTTCGCCATGAGTAACCCAGAAGTGGATGATAACTTTGGGAGAACAAAGAAGAGGCCCCATCTTGGAAGGGTGATTGATGTTAGAAAGAAAATGCTGTGTAGTTCTCATGAAACAGGAACAGACTGCAAGTGCTCTCGTTTGAAATTCTTTGTGCAATTTAATAGAATGGACAATTATAATGCACAAAACTGTTATCTAGGGGGTTTAATTACTGTTAACGATGTTTCACGAAGAAGGCCAAGACAAAATCAGGATGACGCCAATTTACATACACATTCATACAGTTACAAAGTCCGTGTACTTAGAGGTGGTGTAATGGCTGAGTTACCTGTTTGTTACAAGGCATTTTTGGTTTTATATGGTATCAGTGCAAGGTGTGCACAGACAATTCAGTCTAAACTAGCACTAACAGGTTCTGCTGGTAAAGATGAGCGTGCTAAGCATAAAACAAATTAAAACGGGAAACTCTGAATGCCATAAAATCCCTTAGAAGCAGGAGATCTCATTATAGCCTTCATGACAGTGAACGTGTTTATCTATCAGAAGAATTGAACATAAAAAAGCTCCATGCCATGTATAAGCAAAAAAAAAAACCAAAAAAACTACGAACCCTGTATCATATGAAACGTATCGTCATCTCTTCAACACAAAATTCAACATCGCATTTGGTTATCCAAGGACAGATACGTGCAGCACATGCGATGAATTCAAAGTCAATAAACAAACTCTTCAGAACAAACTGTCTAACTCATCAGTTCATGAAGAGAAACTTCAATTACACCCACAGTTGCAAGACCTCAACACTCAAGAGCTCCATTTGCCAAGGGCAGATTCTTTCTTCACAAGGAAACGCCAAGCACGTCTCTGAAGTCAGAAGATGACTTCACGTGAGGCAGTAGGTTTTGACTCTCAAAAGAATTTGAAGTTACCAAATATTAATACCAATAATATATATTATAAGAGACAGTTGTCATTTTTTCTATTTAATGTTCATGTTCTTTCCACTAAAAAGCATTTTATTTCATTTGTGTATTTCACAAAGCATTCATATTCTTTACTAAAGTATTTTACAATTCAAATGGACATTCATCTTTCTTTGCTTTTTCTTCTGTGCGAATAATGGACATTCATCATTTTTCACCTGCAAAATGTGCATTAAGAACGAATTTTGTCAAAAATGTGTTATTCGTGTTTACATTATTAGACACACTGTTATATCATTAGTTAAACAATATAATGCTTCAGATTATGTAAAACTTTCATACAGTGCTAAGCCATATTGTAGATGTAAGAGCGTTTCAAACATTAAAATTCATTTAACTCCATTCCAGTTTCTTGTGACATTCATCTTTTTTCCTAGCTAAATGAATAAAGATATGTGAAGAAAGTTGGTTTGCCAGCGGTATACTCGGTAACATGGAGAAAACACCGCCGAAATATCTCTGATAAAAGTGCCGAGATCACATTTTTAATCCCCATTGTTCAGGTTCCCTGAATAGTAAGTTTATTTACATGTGTAAATGGAAAACAGGAAAATTAGTCACACTCCTCCCTTTTTGGTCATACTCTTCTTTCGATAATTGCTGTGTGGCACCATTGTCTGGTGTCCTTCACGATGGACGCGTCACGCGTCAGGTTTCCGGGTCCGCTTACAGCACGTTCGAGTCTCCTGAGATTTCGGTCTGTGTATGGGACCGCTGGCCATCATCGTGAGGAAATTGGGAAGCTACGAATGAGTAGCGTAACCTGTTACTGAAACCTACAACAATGACCGGGGGGTTCGTCGTGCTGACCACACGTCACGCCGTAACTGCTTGGATGATCTCCCATCTCGGGTGAGTGAGTGAGTGAGTGAGTGAGTAGGATCAGGTGGGAGTGAGGCCGACAGTCGGTAGATAGGCCCGGACCCTCACAGGCTGTTGCGCCACTTATTATTATTGGTATTACCATTGTCTGGTACAGGCATGTTTTACGCAATATATCAAAGCGGAAACACCATAATGAAATGAAATTGTTTTTGCTAGCTTTTATTTCACTTAATGTTGGACCTACTGCACATAACGAATTAACAAATTCAGATAAAACAACTCCTATGATGCATAATCAAATGCTTTCTTCACAATCTCATGGATTATATTCAAAATTCACAGCATAAAGCTGTAAGAATGTTGAGATTACTACTCTGTTGATTCCCTTATTAACTTCGCTAATACGGAGTTACAGCTTCACCGAGATAAGAATGCCCCCGGCAAACTTGCGAACGAAAGTGCACAATCATTTGTTTTCCCCTCTTGCATCCACTTCCCTCATACTTCTGAGGCCTGCGACTACAGCTCCACAAGGACAATTATTGATCCCCAAGGAATATTCGTATGTTCAATTGTGCAATGCAGGTGGCTCTGCTAAAACACTAAGTATATTGTCAAACATGCAAGATACGTACTTTAATTTAAACTATTTCTTCGCTGATAGTGTCTCACTATTTTATAAGCTAGGCAATATTAAGCAATATATATATTATTGAATACATGTAATTCTATCTCCCAATCATAAATATAGATTTACTTTAAATGGTTTCAAATACCATGGCCTTTAGTCAAATTCAGAAAACCTTATTTGTCATTATTAAATGCTCACTTGAAATTCTAAGTTTTGACTAGTACGTGAGAAATGAAAGTCTTTACATGACACACTCTGATTGGCCCAAGCTGTAAAACAATTGACGGTACGGAAGACAAGGGTACATTTGCTGCACAAATTTTGTTACTTTTTAATAGAGAAAATAAACAAAAACAGTATTCTAATACATATTGCAACGTTCCTCCCGTGTGCTACACACTACACCAGGAAGCGATGAAAAAGTGTACCCATATACGCTAGCATGCAGCCAGCCGTTGACATGAACTCGAAGCATCCCAGGGCTTGCGAGGTTTAGTAAGGAAAGGTACACAATTCACCAGATCTGGGAACTAGGTCTTTCGCAGTCTTTTTCGAGCAGGCCTCATCTCCAGGAAGATATCAACTCGGGGCAAGCCCCTGCACCTATACCCTGTACCAGCTAACTGTAGACCAGGCGAACGAGAGCAAGTCTCTGAGCAAGTAGTAACGCGAGACGGCTCCACCAATGAACAGTGAGAGGAACGGGATTGCGTAATGGGCTACTGGAGTTACCCGCTTTCTCTGCTTCGATCTGTCAGCGTTGCAAACTTTTGAAAGCGACAATACCGTACGCACATGGCAAACGGACCGTACTTTTGTCTCCATGTCCGTATGCTTGGTTTAATAATTTCTTAGGGAAATATTAGGGAAAAACTGAAAGTGCAAATTTTGATAAGCCGTACATTTAGCATACGGACTAAGGTCTGGACCGTACGGTTGGCAACGCTGCGCTTTCACCACTCGTTTTCCCTCCTCCTCCTCTGCCGCTAGAGTCGTTAGAATGTAAAGATTTTACACATAAAAATCGAAGTTTCTTTGCAAGTTACATGCGTTAAACAGACAATCGGTAATATGTTCAACTCTGCCCCATGCATGGAGGACATTTGAACACACAATGGTATTTTTGATCAATGTCTTGTTTTTATTAATCTTGTTTTAAACCAAATGTTTAACATTATATTTCTGCTATTATTTTACATAATCTTTGCTTTCAAAATGCTGAAAAATTTGAAATGCAAATATCCCAATATCATATAATTTTCGTCGTAAATGAAGCTAAATAGGCTGTATTTCTTAAAGATGCCAGATCTTGAAGAGTGATGTGTTTTCCAGCATTCACTGTCATCCAGTCGTGCCATCTGACCAACATCTAGGGGTTGGAAGTAAATGTTACGAAAACTATACCATTCTCTTTTGCTAATAAAATAGCGTCAACAGCGCAATGAATATCATGACTATCCGTTAGTAAAATAGTTATTCACTTTGGTACATTCAGCATGTTCCTTAGCAAAAAGGTAAAAAAAAAAAAAAAGGTAAAGTGCTCCCCTGTGCTTAGCACCACGCCATGAAGGCGTATAGGGGGTGTGGGGGTAACGCCCCACACTTTCTTGATCCGGTCATGAGTGGGGGTGATGTGATTAGCATCACGCCCCTGACCGCCTTTACCCCCCAGGGTTTCCCCCAGGTACCCATGTTATTCGACGCTGGGTGGGGGTAAACAAAGCTCCTGTCATCCACAAAGTACGTGAACTGTTATCCACTTAAAATCGTGTGAAATGTTTTAGTTAATATTTTTATGCTGCATTTATTGAGAACTTCAAATGTGCCCCGACGCCGACAGGGTTGTGCAAATGTGTCCCGGCAGGGCTGTTCAAAACTGTCCCATAGAGCTATATGCTTGATGTGGAAAATATAATATATGCATACGTTTCACAATAATAGTGCACAAACCAATGTATAAGCAATAATATTCCATAAACAAACTCATCTCTTGACATTCTATATGTTTTTTTTTCTTGCAACTTTTGACGAAAAGAATTACTTTTCGCGTAGTTAGACACATAATGTTCTCACATTGACTATTTACGAATTATTGAATGGTCTGACTACTCGTCGACAGGGCAGCTACAGTTCTGTCATATTCTACCACTGCTGTCAACTTCACACAATTTCTTCATTTTGCCTGGAAATTAACGGTCAAATGTGCCCCAGTCTTCCCTAATTACCAACAATTTCTGCATTAGTTTCAGTGCGATTTCGTGTAAACATTCAAGTGTTGAATTTGGATTGCTTTCTAACATAACCAGTTTAATCCTAAGACATCAACGAAAGGTTGAATGAAGATCCTAAATCTTGCTGTTTCAGAGATCCAGGACAGAGACCGCTTAAGGACCAGAGCCCTCCCCCTCCCCCCCTTGAGTAGCACCAAAACCGTATTTCTGATTACATAAGCATGGCTCTTTGTTTATTTAAAGTTAGATTTGTGTGCACAAGCATTAATTGCTGCATAACATAATAAGCAGGTGTAAGCAGATAAAAAATCATGTAGCAATTTAAGCTAAAATTCCGATGTCATTATGTAGGTATTATACATACCTTCAGTAAGCACGTTCTTTAATAGTAACAAAGTATTTTTAAAATAAGGCTATTATTTTTCGTCATTAAACCGCAAATATGTAATATAGTCATTTTTGTTTTGGAGACGGGTCGAAAGTATGGGGACCAGGGTAAAATGTTTGGGGGACAAATAAGGTGCGCCAAAAATTTACCTGGTTCGGGTGAAAACATTTTTTCGAGCCGCCCCTAATCTAGGATGTCATAAATTAGGCCTACAATGGTCATTGTAGTTTTACAGTCCGAACCATATGTCTAACCAATTTCACTTTCACAAGTTCAGCTACTTTTGACCAGAAAATGTTATGATATAAACAGAAAATCTCTATTTGTCATTGTTTCGAAGAAACGAAGTGCAGTTTATCAACGTATGTATAAAAGTAAAAGTTGTTTTCATTTCGTTTATTCTACGTTGCATTCTGTCAATTTTGGGTAGGTAATCGCAACAATGGGGATGGATTGTGATCGTATTGAAAGGGACGAGCCCGGCGCCAGAGCCTCGTTAGGCTGCTGGATCCGTTTCAGCAAGTACAACGTGGATTAGAGGTTGACATTTGAGTTCCTTCAGAGAAGAACCATGGTTGACGGAGATTTTAGCCCAAAGTTATAAGGGACACGCGACACGTGTCGCTTCGGTGTGAAATCTTGCTTGAACCAAAGAACAGAAAAAGGGGGACAACCCTGAAGCATATCGCCCACTAGAACGCGGGGAAGCGCGGCAAAAGAACTTCTGTTGCACTTTTTGACTCTCTCTGGTTATATGGTGCAACACCGACTCGTCTACTTCGTTGATTTGGTGTCAAGTAGTGTATTTTGTGTCTTCGCCGTTTGTAGTGTGTGGTGTAAGATCACATGGTGCGTGCTAACTCATCAAATGAACGTTTAAAGCAGCAGAAAAGCATTTGTTGAAGCTTCTGATCTTGAACACCGCTTTACGTCTACTTGGTTGTACATTTCCTTGCGCCAGCCTGACACCGGTATACACCTGCAGTACACCCAGTGTCAAAAAGTGAAGCGAACTAGACGGGCTATTGAAATCAAATGGTGTAACAACGCCCACTACAGAGAAACACGCGGAATTTTCTTGCCAGAAGTCTGTATGTTTCTAGGGCGGAAATTTTCCGTTGGTTGCACCTCCACATGCCCTCTCGTGTAATTCCGCATCTCTTCGCTTAGCTTCGGCAAGCGTTATGCTCGGTGCATGGGCGGACTACCAGTGATGTGCCTCTATGCGTAAACATCGATAGCCTACATTCTACGTGTAGACTATTTTATAACGTAATCTATGTAAACAACATGGCAGAAGGCGCTTGCTTAACCAAGGGTGCTATAGCAGTATAAAAATTATACAACGTACCGATTATTGAAGTGTGAAAAGTAACTTGTGTACTGTTCGTTACAATTACGAACAATTTATGGATGAGGAAAAACACAACATGGAACATATTATAGTGTTTCGTTGTGAAAACCTTAATTTTGCCTCACGACTGTCAACTGTTGTTTGATTGTAATTTAGCTTTTCGCGACAGTTGACGATAGAGATTGAAAATAATTTTTGTTGTTGTAAATAAGATTCTTGTCAGCTCGATGGGAACAAATATGATTGTAAATTCCACATCCCTTTCACAAGAGCCTTGAAAATTAATTTTTAGTGTAGTTTATATTTTCTACGTAGTCTATATAAACTACAGCCAATGTAATCTACGTGTAAATTTCATGTAGACAACGCATGTAAAGGTAAACTTATAGTCTACGGCACACCACTGCGAACTACCCTCGGAAAGGCACATGGAATTTTCCACTCAGAGATTCGGAGTGGCGCGTTTTCTGCGTCTCGGTGGGCTTGAAGCTAAAAGCTCCTCCTGCCATCTTCCGAGAATGATTTTCGTGATGACGTTCTTTGCAGTGATGGTTTGAATATTTTCAGTTTTATCTTAGTACCTAACTTGACCGCATGCACTGACTTTCTGGAAATTCAAATGAATATTCACATCGCTGTAAGTTATACCATAAGAATTTCTGCAGTTGCTATACCATACATACTTCGTAGTTGGTCAACTCAATCCATCTTCCCCACTCACCTCACAGGTGCTTCTGTAGCAATCTAAGGTGTACAATCAGACAAGTCTTCGTCAGAAATTTTGGAGCAACACTCAAGTAATGTGCTGATCTAATTGTACACACTTTCACGTGACAAATACTAGGAGTATAGAAGGCAACATATAGTTGGGAATGTCCGTTGCAGAAAGTCCAATTTCTCACAAAAAGGCACGCCGACCTCCATGGTATGTTCTTTATATAGTATGTACCAGTCTTATCCGTACAGAGGTAGTTGGAAAGTGAAATGATAAAGTACACCGCTAGAGAACAAAAAAGAAAAAAAATGCTCAAATGATGTTCACATCAATGGTATTATCTTCATCCGCCTTCCTCCACACTCTGTGGACACCATCTGATCCGAAAAGGTTTATTTTGGTTTCATCGGAGCATATGATACTGTTCTAGAACTCCTGGTGTTTATGCACAGGTTTTCTTGCATGATATCCCTCTCTGTACAGTGTACGATGAACGGTAAAATTGCTCAGTTTTTCCTGTAGCATTTTCCACCCGTTACCTCAATTTCGGAACACTTAATTTTTTGATTAGCCTTAACATTTCTCACCCTGAAACATTCCTCTCTTTCAGTTAGTCTTTTCTCCTTACTTCTTCTTGCCAGATGCTTTGTTGAACCCTCATATTTGAATTTATTTATTATATACCGAACAGTAGAATGAGATTTGTTCACTAACAGAATGTCCTTTAAGAGCAAGAATCACTATCACACCTTTTAGGTCGGAGCCGAGCTCCTTCGCTTCCCCATTACGGACTGCCCACACTGACCGGGTGGTTGCACGTGCACTGGTAATAATGACTGAGTGGCTACCAGTGGCGTGGCGTGATCTTTTGAAAAGTGTTACCGGCTATCAGTACGACAATTATGCCTCCTAGTCGTTAGTGGTAGTGGTAGACCCTTGTCAATTCTTCATCTGTCTCTGTTCCTTTCCAATGAGCTGCGAAGGGGAAGAAAAAGAACCACACTTTTCTCGGGTCAGTTTGACGTTTGAGTGGTGAGCACTGAGCAGACGACAGTACTCCGCTTCTTTGTGGAATTGAAGCCCTGCTGTACGTACTACTGTTGCCAACTTAGTATTTTGGAGCAAGGTTTGTCCAAATCACGAATCACACCAAGGAACTATATTTTCGTCAATTACCTAACTGGTCTCAGTTGTAGTTCAATCCAGCCTTGGCTCTGCAGTCTACCTCTAGTTGCTTCACAGAAATGGTATTCCTATTTTAATAGGGATTTAGCTCTTTTCTGCCAATCCGATGTAACAACACTGGCTGCTCCGGTAGGTCTGAACGGCAACAGGGCCCTTTAAGAGGCATATGAATAACCCCATAGCAAACTATGCCCCAAAGTCCTTCCCCGCTCTTTCCGTGCATTGGCGCCCTTTTGTCCCTTGTTGACTCTTCAGGGTAGCGGAACGGCCTCCCTCTTCGCTTCTGTCGGCTGCAGAAAAAATGTCCTAGGCAATATTTACTCGACGGCAACGGTGTTCATTAACGTATTTAACAATGTTGTCATTTTATTGAAACAACTTTTTAATTCTTTACATTTTGCTGTTACCTGCGGTAACACCGGCTACATGGTGGCTACACAGATGTGCAACTGAGGCTGTGCCTACAAAAACGCAGTGTGCTGCACACAAGTACGTGGCATGGTCACTACATAACTCATGTGCACGAATAAGAAAGGTACATTGTTTTTGCCATTCTAACGATTTATAATACTCTCTATCCAATACAATTACCGTACAGGTGTTCAGAGGTTCTCTTCCTGTGGAACACATGCAGTGGACGTTACAGAAGTGACGTTTAGTAGTTACACCAATCAGTATCTTGTGAACAGATATGACTATAGGCCATTCTCATTGGTCAGCAATAGGGTTGCCAAAAATGCCATTATGTACACGTCGATGATACCCCTGTTGTCGAGGTAACTTCGACACCCCCCTGAAAAACAATCTGTTGTTGAAGTTGACGCCTCATGGGGTGAACTTCGACAACAGAAAATCTTCTCCTCGTCGTCTGAAAGAACGCGGGGGTGGCCCACCACACTTCCGTGCTTCCCTCTGACCCTGTCCAGAAGCGTAATTCTTGGCATTCCTGCCTTCCTGGCGACTGCAGCTATCGACATCCCATCAGCAACAAGTTTGATCGCCTGCTCTATCTTCCTGGGGTCGTAGTGCTGGTAGGTACTACCTCCCACTACCTTCTTGTACTTCCTAGGCATGGTACCTTCTCCTTCACCTGCAAGACAAGATCTTATGACCATTTGAAGCGTGCCTTTGTTTCAAACGCAGCCGCGAATAGGATATCACACTACCCTGTCAAAGTTACCTCTGAAGTCGAAGTTACCCCCTTTTACTTTACTGTATCTCGCATCTTTTGTACAACTTACCTTTTCGAAGGTCCTCTCTGAATACTGGACACCTTTTGTTACGATATTACGTAAACTGATCACGTACATAGGGGTTTCATAAAATGTACAAAGCCTGTACGAACAAGTATGATGCATACTGTAAGTGTCCCGTCATCATCCCTTCAACATATCGTCCTCATCGTAGCGAAAAGTGGCAGAAAAGCGGCATAAAAAAACCTTACTCTCTCCAGAGACTCCCTGTAACAAGGTCATGCATCAGAGCAGAAAGGGAGTGAGAAGAGCGAAGCAGTACGTGCTGCTGCAAAGGCTAGCAACTGCAGTCGCTTTCGCCCTCCACGTAATCCCGTTCCCTCTCACGTGTTCGTTGGTGGAGCCGTCTCGCGTCACTGCTTGCGCAGAGACTTGTTTTCGTCTGCTCGCTCCAGAGATAGTAGGGAGAGAGTATAAATCAACGAATCAATCAAACCCACAAAAAATTAACACACACCAAACATATTTGTATTTCCCTTAAAATCTTTCCTTCCTCACACAGGTGATGTACATGTACTACTTGCTGGGGCACCGTCTCATGGAGCAGCCCATCTCCGTTGACCGGAAGGAAATTCTGGCCGAGAACACCTACATCCTCACGCTGGACGGAGACATCGACTTCCAGCCTGGGGCCGTGCAGCTGTTGGTAGATCTCATGAAGAAGAACAGGAGTCTGGGAGCTGCTTGCGGGAGAATTCATCCTGTTGGATCAGGTGAGCAGCTGAAATGGCTTTACATTAAAAATGTACTTTATTCGGATCGGAAACTTCAAAATTGCTGCAAAAAAACTCAATTTTTGTATTTAGCGGGAAGGGGCACGTACAAAGACATGGCTATGTATTACAAAGAGTCACTGTATCATTATTTCCCAATGAATAAAAGTGATCCAACAAGTTACAAGTAAAAATAGACTAAAAATGACTACATCTCCTGGATGCTGAAATGTGTACATGCCAGAAATATAAGTAGAATTCTGAACTTCTTGAGGTCCTCAAAGAATAACTTAGTAATTACATTGAATGGAGACAAAGCATAAGTATTACAAGAGTCATTGAACTTCTGGTCGTCCTCTTCCCCTCTTGCCTTCTGTTCTGGCCTCCAGCACCTGTCTAGACTTGCGATGCTCCTCCGTTCTTGTCAAACCAAACCATTTCAGTGCCTTTCTCTCTATTGTTTCCAATAGTGGTTTTTGCTGTAACTGGTCTCTAACCCTATTTCTTCTAGCCTTTCCTACTAATTTTCGTAGGTATCTCATCTTGTAAACAAGCAAGGGGTCCCTGATTCGATACCCGGTGGAGGCACATGGCACAGTGGTTAGGATTCCACTTTAAACTATAGGTACAGTCCCGATTAGCCTTTCTGTGCATAAATTGGACTTAAAACAACAATTCAATCAATCTGTTCCATACAGCAATGTGGAAATGTAGATTGTCTTTAAATCATCATCTTCCTTTGTTCACTTATTTCCTTTTTACCAATTAAAGTGTTGTTGAGTTGAGTTGGTTTGCCTTTTTAACCCTATTATTCACATCTGCATCCATTCTTCCATCTGACGTTATGACTGTTCCTAGGTATGTGTATCTGTTTACTTGTTGCAGCTGCTTCTCTTTCCACTGTATATTTAGGGGTGCAGTTTCTCTTTCTTTAGTCACCACCATCACTTTACTCTTATCCACGTTCATGCTCATTCCTTTGTCTTCTATTGTACTTGCTCATTCAATTATCGCCTTCTGTAACTCCGTTCTATTCCTCGCCACCAGGGCAATGTCGTCAGCCATGTGTATATCTCTAATTGTAATAATGCCTGCCCCCGTGGCAGAGTGGTTTGCACATCGCTCTACGACGCCAGAGTTCCGGGTTTGAATCCCGGCCTGGGCATGGATGTGTGTGAGTGTCCATTCATCAACTTCATCATGTCATCACTAATCCCTATCTTTGCAAATTAGCCAAAAGTGTCACAAGAAGCAAAGTAAAATAAATCAAATCAATCAATCTAATTGTAGTGTTATTCAAAGTAAAAGTTATACCAATATTAGAATTTGTAACTGTTATTTGAAACTGAAATTGTTCTAAGCGTAATACTCAACTCAGAGAGTGGGCCTCCCCACTGGTGGTAACGCCATCGTTTTGTAATCAAAGGGTCCAGGGTTCGATACCCGGTGAAGGCACATAGTGGTTCGGATCGCACTTTAAACTGTAGGCCCAGTCCTGAGTAGCCTTACTGTGCATAAAGTGAACTTAAAATATCAAATCAACCAAGCAACCAATCAACACAGAAGGTGTACAGAAAACGCAATTTAGATTTATTTATTTTCAATTATATTATTTCGTCTCTATTATGACTCTGAAAATAGGTATACTCGTATTACATAGATTTAATCCGAGGTCATTATCACATAGAAGTATAGTAGGGTGGAATTAGGATATGATCTGGAAGTAAATACTAAAGAAATGATCTTTGGAGGTGTTGTCCTTCTACTTCAGGGTAACTTATAGCCAGAATGCTAAAACCGTATGCATTGGGCAAATCTAGATATCTAAGGAACAATAATAGAGACTAAATAGGCTTTGCCACTAATATTATGAAGAACGCAGAGTTTGATCAAAAGCTTGTTTCTCATTCGTGAATTGTAGCAGTAGTTGGAATGTGTTCCATTTCAATGTATGAAGGGATAATAGAGTGTAAAGTCCTAATTGTAGAAGTACAGGGTGGCGCATAAGTCAGTTGACCCATGGAAGTAATGACGTAATAAGAAAATAATGATCGAAATAGTTCACAGATAGTGATATTTCGTGCTAACTGATAGGTTGGGGTTGCTTTGCAATTTCGCTTTGTGAGGAATGGTTTAGGAGATGATGTACAACTGAGAAACGTACCTTCATTGTGACTGTGTTGAGGAACTGAATTTTGCGCCACCTTGTATTAAAGTGAAAACATGTAGTGGAAACTTATGTACTGGCACGTTGTAACGCGAATGCTTTGAAATGTTTTAAGTCTAAGTGGAAATATAAATGTCTATGAGCATAGGCCTAACGTGCCGGGCGCAAGGGGTACACTATCCCTCCCCCCCAAATGTTCAGATTTATGAAAATTTACACGTCATGGTCCTTTTGTTAACCTCCTGAAACCTGAAAAAGTAAAGTAACAAAATTGTTATGATTTTAGAAATGTTACCGTTATTTCTCAAAATAGTCCTGGATGATATTTTTATGGACTTGAAAACTTTTTAATTCTCCTCCCCAAAGTTAGGTCCCAAGCTACACCTATGTCTATGAAAGTTACAAAAAGAAAGTTGCCTGAGAATATTGTGATATAAAAGATATGGAGGCACTAAAATATTACCTAGAGACGGTGTAAAAGATCCGTGCTTTACAGAAATCTAAAATAATTGGTTCAATATTGTCATCTCTTCCCAACATGGACGATAAGGTGTGGGAAAGAAGAACAAATTGAGGACATTAAAAACAGCGCATTCCGTAAGAATGTGCCGAACATTTAAAATAACATTAAACACACTGCAGAGTGGAGGGTCCAACTTTTACAGGTGAGAACTATGGGTGAGACGGCTATGTCCAATGAGAAGCCGACTTAGTATTATCCCTTCTCTGCTGGAGGGACGGTGTGAGAACGTCGTGCACCGATGATGGGATCGACAGTGTGGAGCTTGTTCCCTGTTACCCCATCCTGTCCAATGGCGCAGTGGTAGCGTCGTCGCCTTGTAATCCATGGGTCCCGGGTTCGATTCCCGGTGAAGGCACATAGTGGTTCGGATCCCACTTTAAACTGTCCAGTCCCGATTAGCCTTAATGTGCATAAAGTGGACGTAAAACACCAACTCATTCAATCAATCAAAACCAAGTACCGAGGATCTCGTCTACACGAACACAGAGTGGCCTTGTGGCACGAGGATGAAGACGGCACACAGTAAACCTTCACTCGTCAGAGACTGTGGTGAGATAGATGGATGGCATCCAGCGCAAGTGCTGGCACTAATGAATAAGTTGCCTTTGTAGAGGTGACGATGACCCAATACCTCCATAAACAAGTAGAGATTGGACCGTTACGAAATACAACGGGACACAGACGATCACCAGCACGATGAACAGCGTTGAGGATTCGAAGTTGAGAAGGACGAGAAGAGGAATGCGTAACACATCCACAATCTAATTCGACCTAATGAGAGAACAATGAGGTCATCACCCCACCTGTGTAACTTAACACGTAGAGATGGTTGACAATTCTTAGACAATTGATTGATTGATTGACTTGGTGATTTAAGTCCACTTTATGCACAGCAAAATCGGAACTGGACCTACAGTTTAAAGTGGGATCCGAACCATTACGTGTCTCCACCGGAACCCCTTGATTACAAGGTGAAGACTCTGCCACTGTGCTATAGGGGAGGTCCTAACTCTTGGACAAGATTACTTCAGTTGGCAGGGATGAGATTGCCAGGGAACGAAATACACTTCCTTGCATCATAATGGAGAAGTACTGACAACGATGAACTGTTTCGAATGGATTGACAAGTTCAAGAACGGTCGGACAGGTGTCAAACTCGAAGGAGCAGCAGAATGGCTATTCACATCCGCTACTCACATGAAACAGCTCCATAGCATAATCCTAACCAACGAGAAACTAACGATGAACTGGAAAACCATTTCTACATTAATCCTCTATATTGTGGTGCAAGCCTTCGGTAGATTTCGGTTCTTGATACACCTTCAGACCAGAAGAGAGATATTACTGATCACTGTTCTTCTTGGGTACAAATAGAGGGCGCGGAGGGTGTGGTTCTTGTAAAACAACAAGAAAAGAACAAATGGCTGTGAAAGTCAAATATACACTAATGTCGAATACACACTCCATTGACATATCCTCGCAGAAAGCAGCGTGGTCAACCCAAAGATAATTACAGCAAATTGCAGATACTTATTGACCGACCCTCGTATGTAGAATGATTTCCCCAAGCTTCCATCATTTGACATTTTGAATTTGAGTTTTCCTTACATTGACGAAAATTCATGTAAAAAGAAAATATTCTCTGTAGTATTTAATTCAGGTTTGGAGCAAAAGTTTCGCTAATTCCAGCAATTATTGACTGAACCTAGTATTAAATTATTTCCCTAAGCTTCCATCATTTGACATTTTGAATTTGAGTTTAAATAACATTGGGGAACATTCGTTTTAAAAAAACTTCTCTATAGTATTTAATTCCGGTTTGGAGCAAAATTTCGCTAATTCCAGCAATTATTGACTGACCCCCGTATAAATTGATTTGCCCAAGCTTCCATCTTTTAGCATTTTGGATTTGAGCTGTCCTAAGATTGTGGAACATTCCTGGCATATATCTTTTCTTTAGTATTTAAATCCGGGTTGTAGCATAATTTTAGCTAATTCCACCCTACTAGTAATCTACAGAAATCAACTTTATGGATAATATTTTGAATATATAAATAACATGTCCCAATATTCTTATAAAATTTGGACTAAAAACACCAGTTCATGGTATTCGAAATTATAGAGCAGTAACAGTAATGCATAATAATAGTAATCTAATAAATCGATATAATGTTATCACGAACTGAATGTATACGTGTTTTGTCCCGATTTAATGCTCTTTGACATTGGACTTTTTTCTATTGCTGTTCAGATTTCTATATCCTTCTTGTCCTTGTCAAACATGTTGTATTTTACTCATATGTTAATTTTATCTTTTACTTTGTGGCATTTGATTATGAGTGTATGTGTACTTTATGTGCTGTACTTTAGAATTTTTCTGTATCAACGCAATAAATACTGTTTGAAATATATAAATAAAATAAAATAAATAATTATGTATTGACTCGTGACAATGTATTGCTTCCATGCTCGTAGACAATTTTTAATGAACCACATTAACTGTTTTGATTTTCAACAGGTCCAATGGTGTGGTACCAGAAATTTGAGTACGCCATCAGTCACTGGTTACAGAAAGCAACGGAGCATATGATTGGCTGTGTCCTCTGCAGCCCTGGATGCTTCTCCTTGTTCCGTGGAAAAGCTCTGATGGATGACAACGTGATGAGACGCTACACGACAAAATCGCTCCATGCCAGACACTACGTACAGTACGATCAAGGTGATTGACAGCAGTATAGTCATTGTACATACCTAGCAAAAGATAATTCCATTTTAGACAATAAGGGAAAATTAATTTGAAATTTCAATCCATTTTCTCGATTTCTACAAGAGGGAAATGGATCACAATTTCTTATTGTAACAACATCATAGTAAGATTTGTTAAATATGATGACTAGGGCAAGGATTTTGATGAACTTAAAAGTACCAAAAAAATTACCTTTAAAATTGCATTTATGACCTAATACATGCAAGAAAATGCTCTATAAACTTAGAAAAATTACCTAAAAATTCTGAAAGATTTGCAGAACAAATTTATAAACTAGAAAGAGAAATTTAAATTACAAATTAACGTTACAGTATCTATCACATGTTCATTTGGTATGGTAGTACAAGTAAGAAAGTTCACTTTTTGTCATCTTTTACACTTTAAGTACTAAGTTGCAGTACACAACGAAAATCATATGCAAATTTTCAAAATAGAATGATTGTCGGTTCTTGGACAAGAGAGCCTTGTACATGGAAAAACTTCTCTCGAGTTCCACCGACAGAAGAGGAGCGTACTTGAAATGAACAACATCACTTGCTTTTAAGTCACTTTCAATTCCATAGAGTGCAAATTGCTTCCCTGACAAAATGTCCGATGCAGAGAACAAAACTTTGTACCCATTCTTTTTTTTTAAACAATAATCGGTCTGGCTACAATGTACTGATAGAGAGGGAAATCACATTGTTTGAGCTGAATTGTTACACAACAGCTTGTATCAACAATACTGCACAGAATTTATTTGTTTCTTCAAACACAGTTGTTCAGAACTGCGCTGAAGGCAATGAGACAAGAGTCGGGAACCTCTCTCCTTCAAAGGGTTACATTTGCTTTCACCAAAATGCTGGAAAATGCATAAGATGCATAAAATAACAAACTGTTTAAAAAGTTTAGTAAATGACATTTACTCCAAAAAGGGTAAAAAAATGCCCTAACAAAGGCATCAAATTATTTCACTTACGTGTAAAACACGTTCCTATCTACTTATGCAATATTTCTGCCTTACCAAAAAATATATACATTTGTATCAAAATCTAGTGATGACAAAGTATCGTTTTGAATATCATGTTTGATTTTTCATATTTATTGTGGAAAACAATAACATAAATAGAGAAAGGAAAGAAATGTCGAAGAGAATAAATGGAGCACTATAACGTGCAATGTGAGGGGGAAAATTAGGCCTTTGATTTTTAATTTGATTTTTGTTATTAACTTTACTTTTCTGCCACTTTTGGCTAATCGCGAAGATGAGGATGAAATGATATGGTGAAATTGATGAAGGGACACTCACAAAGAGGACCCATGTCCATTCCGGGATTCGAACCCAGAACCCCTGTCGTCGTAGCGCGCTATGCTAACTACTCCGCCACTGAGGTTGGCACTATTATTTTGAATCATCCACATTTGGCTGCGTGGATTTCTGTTTGTTTTTAGCCTAGTCTGTTGCATTTTTGTTTCTTTGAGGCTTTTTAAATCTACTTTTTGTGCTGAAAGGTTAATCGCGACTGGATCTACAGAGTGATCGAACCCGGGACCCCTTGATTACAAAGCGACGACATTAGAACTACGCCATTAATGTTGCCTAGTGTATTTAGTAACAGAATTTGTAAACTATGAAAATTGTGGCAGATTTAAATCATGCTTGTTGGGCTAATTTTCAGTTTGGTCAAGGCAGGACTTTATTTTTACATGCCCTTTGTGCATTGCACTTAAATAAGTGTATCCATGTTTCTCAACAATGATTTCCAGCCAGTTGTCTTCAAGATTTCAATGAATTTCTCCTCTACAGGCGAGGACAGATGGCTGTGCACCCTCCTGTTGCAGAGAGGGTATAGAGTGGAGTACTCCGCTGCTTCCGACGCCTACACACATTGTCCCGAGGGCTTCAATGAGTTCTTCAACCAACGTCGGCGCTGGATTCCTTCGACAATGGCTAACATCATCGACCTCCTCGTGGACTACAAGAGAACCATTAAGATTAACGACAACATATCATCCATTTACATAGCTTATCAGGTAATTTGTATCCCTCTTACTTGTTTATTATCATATTATCATTATCACTGTTGATTGAACTCTGAGACATTGGTTTGTGTACTCTATCCAGGGAGTCTCTGGAGCAAGCGAACGAAAGTAAGTCTGCGCAAGTTGTGACTCGAAGGGCTCGACCAATTAACGCATTAGAGGGGAAATGAGTGCATAAAGAGAAAAATTCGGATGCAGCTAGCAACAGTTAAGAGCAACGCGTACTGCTTCGCTCCTCCCACTCGCTTTCTCCCCTTCTCTACCGTTATGCGCGGCCTTGCTCCACATATTCCCGGGACGTAGTGAAGAAACTGATTGTTTCATAAAATTTATCAACAAGTGTCCATTCTGTACCAAGTCTTAGTCGCAATTGCAGAAGGAAGTTGGTGAAAATAATATACAAAGTATTTGAAATACAATTTCAGTAAGTAAGCGTGTTTTTGGACAGTTTGTAGCTGCACAAACTCCGAATAATTTCTTAAACACCTTCTGAATATTAAATAGCAACACTAGTAAGTATCTTGGGTATGAACATAATGTGTAATATTTGTTGAAAATATTGATAGGTGTAAATCATAGGTTGACATTCTCGTATATTGTGGAAACATACTTTGGGTCTACTTCTCTCATCTTTGCGACACTTTCAGCTCTTAGGGAATCTAATCGTAGATAAAATTGCGTATTCCGCACTTCAGTGGATTGTGGTCTCCCTACATTCTAAGAATATATTTGACTATTTCTTGCACATGCAGATTACACGTAATTTCAACATTTATAAAATATACTTTGCAATATATTTCTCTAATTCATAGTATTTTTACCTTAATGGATTACCACACTGAAGTGTAATTCATATTCATCTTAGTAGATTGCCAAACTCAAGTAAATATTAAAAGTTAGGTATTAAAATGTAGCACTATTTCCAGTACTTAAAACTGCACAATGGAAAGTAATATAGTGTATCAAGAAATGTAAATTACAATTTGTGATTATGCTGTTATGTCGGAATGATCAACTACTGATGAATATGCTTGCTACCTGTACTTCACCTTTCAGTATTATAATTGTTCAAAATAATTAAATGTTTTCTGTCGATTAACATTAAAGTAATCTCTGCCACCTAACCTTAGGACAATCCCAAACATCAATATCGTTTACACTGAACAGATAGATTTGACACAAATTACATTTTACATGTGCTGCATATACAAGACTTGAAAGAAAGCTTTGAATCTTACTAAATATGATGTTTCTATTGTTTGCATATATCATTCACTTTCCAGTTGATGTTGCTGATTGGAACAATTCTTGGGCCTGGAACCATATTTCTCATGTTGGTGGGAGATTTTGTGGCTGCATTCAAGATTGATAACTGGACCAGCTTTACGTACAACTTGGTACCTATTTTCGTTTTCGGGATCGTCTGCTTCACCTGCAAATCAGAAATTCAGGTATGATAATTTAATTTCATCTCCTAATGTCGATAAATATCATGCTTCACCTAGAAATAATATTTTTGAGTTTTCTTAACCAAAAATAAGTTTAATGTTCTCGGTTTATAATTTCATTATTTCAATATGCATATTAAACTGTGTTTTGCGCATTATTTCGTTACATCTGGTAGTACACTATGTGGAAGAAAGTCATTGGACACCCGGTTTCAACTCTGAAACGAACTCCTCATGGAAAGGAGACTACAGACGGGTATATATAGGGCAGCAGGAGGCTTCTCAGATCATTCGCTGATAAAATGACGGACAGGAAAGAGCTCAGCATGTTTGAAAGAGGGATCATAGTAGGCTGCTCCATAGGAGGCATGAGTATACGTAGCATAGCTGATGCCCGACAGGTCCCTAAATCAACTGTAGCGTTTGTAATGAAGAAGTGGAAGGAAAAGGGACACTGCAGCAATAGACAACGAAGTGGAAGACCCACGAAATTGGACGACCAGGACAGGAAAGTGCTGAAGAGGGAGATTCGAAAAAACAGGACCCGTCCGATGCATTCGATTGCAGAAGAGTTTCAAAGTGCGACCAATTGACTGTTTCGACCAAGACACTTCGCAAGGAGACCCATGCGCTCGATTATCATGGTCGAGACGCTGTCCACGAACCCCTGATAACAAAAAACAATAAACGGCGGAGACTACGCTGGTGTAAAGAGCGGAGAAACTGGACGGTGGAGCAATGGTGGAAGGTCCTATGGAGCGATGAATCACGCTTCACACTGTTTCGATCAGATGGGAGAGTGTGGGTATGGCGATTATCCAGAGAACGTATGTTACCCGAGTGTGTAGTGCCCACAGTGAAATATGGTGGTGGCGGCATCATGTTCTGGGGTTGTTTTAGCTGGCATGGCATGGGTCTACTGGTACCGGTGTATGGCCACATGACGTCTGCATCCTACCGAGATATTCTCAACACCTCCACGCTTCCCACGTTGTGGCGTTTCTATGGAAACTAAGAATGTGTGTTCCAGGATGATAATGCCACTTGTCATGTTTCCAGAGCTACCATGGAGTGGTATGCAGAAAATAATGTCACCCGACTGGATTGGCCTGCTCAGAGCCCTGACCTCAACCCTATCCAACATTTATTGGATGAACTGGAGTGCCGATTGAGGTCGAGATATCCTCGCCTTTCTACACTTCCAGGGTTGGTGACTGTACTGCAGGAGGAATGGCGGAATATCTCACTCGGTGTACTACACGACCTTGTGGCCAGTTTACCACGACGAGTGGCTGCTGTTATCACTTCCAAAGGCGAACCTACCTTCTATTGATTGCAAAAAAACTGATGGACTCCGCTGACATGTGGTGTCCAATGACTTTCTTCCACATAGTGTATATTTATCTTGAGATAACGAGGTCAGCTATCGACAATTTTTATTTAATTTTAGGTATATTATTTTTTAGCTTGTTTAAATAAAATAATATATTAACCCTCAAATATGTTGCATTTTGCACTTTTAGAAAATAATGCATATTCAGCTTCAGTTTTTCAGCCGGTTTTAAGTTAGGTGAAGACTGTGTGATAACTACCGAGAAATAATTAATATTGTTCTACTACAGGGTGCGAAATCTTGGGGGGTTCCCCTCCATCAACAATCTTGACCTCAAAAATCCCCCCACCAAACATTTCCTGGGGGGAGTTTTTGTTATAACAAACAAAAGATAAGCAATTACTTTTAATTTCCAATATGCTTTACTAAGAATAATATCGAAAACACACACAAATTAGTTGAGTTGGGAGTGTTGAATGCTTTCTCTCTCTCAAGAGATCATTAACAAATCTACATCAATACGCACAATAAAAGTAAAACAAAAATGCAAGACAATAATAAGTTGAAATTTATTGATTTATATTAACGTAAAGCAAAAACTAAATAAAAACTTATACATAATAAACCACTTCAACTTTTTCATAATTTACTAACATCTTTAACTAGTTAATAAAGGAATTAATTTGCTACTTCATAATATCTGTTATATATAAAATTAACAAATTAATTTTTACATGTAATTAATAATAATAATGTATTTTTAATTTAGTAATTCATTTCTACTTTTAATAACATTATAAATAGCTGGTTGATTTGGTGTTTTAAATCCACTTTATGCACAGTAAGGATAATTGGGACTGGACCTACAGTTTAAAGTGGGATCCGAACCACTATGAGCCTCCACCGGGTATCGAACCCAGGACCCCATGATAACAAGGCAATGACGCTATCACTGCGCCATCGTGGAGGCCCTTTATAAATATCTATATCGTATAATATATATTAATATATATATATATATATGTGTGTGTATATATACACACACACACACACAAACACTATATGGGAGGTTTGTATATTTATAGCTTTCTTCACCCCCCCCCCACCAGTCTTCAATGATTAGGCACCCTCGTTCTACACATAACATGATGAGTAGTTATGTTCTTAAGCTTCGAATGTGCTTGAAAATTACTTGAAACACAAAATGCAGATACTTGTTGACATATTATGTCAGATTTAATAAATGGTTGCAGATATTACTAAAATAATTGGGTTTAGATTGAATATTTGCTTAGTAAGAAAACAAATCGAATTGATTGGTTGATTGATTTGCTTTATTTTGCCACTTTTAGCTAATTTACAAAGATAGTCATGAGTGATGACATGATGAAATTTATGAATGGACACTCATAAACATCCATGCCTAGACCGGGATTCGAACCCGGGACCCTTTTCGTCGTACCGCAATGTGATAACCTATCCGCCACGGTGGCAGGCAACAAATCGAATTGTTTACAGTGAATATTCCCGATGTTATATTATCACGAAAAATTATGTAAAAACCACATGTAAACCGAATTGAAGTGAAATCGTAGTTAAATTGATGTACAGTTGCGAGCTGAGAAAACTGCGAGGCTGAGGAATGCGAAACTGACCTGCCTGTTGTCGCCGTGTGCAACCAGCTCGTTTTCCTTTCAGGGTGGCAGCGGCATAAATAAAAAAGGCATGGTACGAAAACGCATTGCAAATGAATGGAACATATTACATAGTAACATGTGAAAGCAATACTAATAATGGAATAAAACTTCACAAATCAAAGCAATCTGCTTACAACGTGACTAAGAAAGTAAGGGTGTGTGCGTGCTTTTTGTGTATTTCTTAGCGTCTTGTTAATGTTTCTTTCCTGGACATGGATCAATTAATTTTAACTTATGCAGGGTAGTACATTTCCTCTCTCGCTTGTATTTACATTTTGGTACGTAGCATCGCTTTTCTGCAACTTTCGGATTATGGAACATGAAGTTGTAATGTCTCAGGCCCATTGATTTATCCACCAACTACGCCCTAACACCCCACACAATTTTTATAAAAGGACAAATTTATGGTCATTTTGGCTCTAAGTATACCTTTTCACACACATAAACACAAACTTACACCCCTCAAATAAAAAAATCTGAATGAACCTTTGCTCAATCCCCGAGCCGGCTTTCCCGCTTTTCGTTGCATGTTAATTCTATTGATAGTTAACCTTCAGCGACCCAGTTTACTAGATATAGTATGCTCTATACATATACATTTACTTATACACACACGCCAGAACATTCATTCGATTTTTAAAACAAATTTATTTCCGAAAACACGGAAGAAGTGTGAATTCCAATGCAGTTGCTGGTCTGACATCATCCGTGGAGGTTCACGAATGGTTCCGAACTTTTCCGAACGCCAGACTGCACCTCACACTGTAAGTCCCGATTCCATTATCAGATTCTCACCCTTTCCTACAGGGACTTCTGTATGTCTGGCAACACTGAAAAATTGAACACCAAGTCGAAGCTTCCCTCCCCACACTTCCTCCCCGTTCACCACCGAACCTCACCCCGCACTGGCAGTCTTCTCAGCTCCCAACTGTACGTGCATTGTCTTGGTTAAAGTTAGAGGTTTCCTTTCTAATCACATGATAAAATAAATTTTGAAATGTTGTTCCACATTGAATATGAGACAGAATTCATAATTGCAGACAAACATACATTTGTATAAGTGTACTTGCAGCCTATGTGTACGTTTGATTGATTGATTGATTTGGTGTTTTAGTCCACTTTATGCACAGAAAGGCCAATCGGAACTGGACCTACAGTTTAAAGTGGGATCGGAACCACTATGTGCCTCCACCAGGAATCGAACCCGAGACTCCTTGATTACAAGGCAACGACGCTACCACTTTGCCATCGGGGAGGTCCTTTTGTGTACGTGTGCATGTTTACATAGTATGTGGTAAGTCATGACTATCCTCTCTTGCAGTTAAGGGTGGCACAGATTCTGTCCGCAGTCTACACGCTGGTGATGATGGCAGTGATTGTCGGAACGGCTCTTCAGCTGGGAATGGATGGTATTGGCTCTCCGTCTGCGATTTTCTTGATCACCCTCTCCGGCTCCTTCTTCATAGCAGCCCTGCTCCACCCTCAAGAGTTCTGGTGCGTCGTCCCAGGGGTAATTTACCTCCTGTCCATTCCTTCTATGCATCTTCTCTTGGTTCTATATTCGCTCATCAACCTGAACGTCGTGACGTGGGGAACCAGGGAGAATGTGCAGCAGAAAAAGACGAAAGAGGTATGGTGAATCCACATTTTTAATATAAATTATTTATTTTCATTTCTTTACTTTTGAAAGAGAAAAGAAAATTTGTACATACGTGTGTAGAAGGAGACTGAAGAGGATATAAGAGGATACGAAACCTAAGTTCTAGACTCAATGGGGGAATTCTATATGGCAGGTAGATATGTAGGAAAAATTATTAACGAAGTTAATAAGTTGGCACTAATACCTAGGTACATAGCCATCGGAAACTTCACACAAGACATGCTTGAGAATTTTGAAGTAATATGGAATTAAAAAGAAAGGATATTGTTGAGTTGGTGTTTTAAGTTCGCTTTATGCACAGTAAGGCCAATCGGGACTGGACCAACAGTTTAAAGTGGGATCCGAACCACTTGTGCTACTACCGGGTAGCCTTGATTACAAGGCGACGACGCTACCACTAAGCCATCGGGGAGGCCCAAAAGAAAGGATATACGAGGATACAGGGACTAACTTCTAGAAATTCTAAGTGAGAATACTTATGAGTGAATTCTGATACAATGTATTACATTCACAAGTGAGGATATTTTTTAACGAGCACATAGAATTAATGAACTGCAAAATCGACTACTTCTGATCTCTACAATTAAGAGTCACATAAGTATATTTATGTAATGAATCTAGTGAGTTTGACACAATGATGAGTTGTTATGAAGTTGCGAAATTTGTGAAATTCAAAGACGCGCTCAACGTATTATGGTGGACGTCCCCGACCCCATTCCAAGCCTTAATACTTGCACGCCGTTATTGGAGGGACAGGGGAATTCAGGCCCTAAACTTCCACATGTCCCCCCCCCCCCCCACCAAATATTGGGATTTATTTAGAGAACTTTGTTTCAGTTTACAATCAGAAATGTAGTTCCAATCTTTTCGAGTTTAGGAAAACCAGGAGGTTAGTCTAAAACGCAAAATATGATGATATATAATTTTGAATTCCCCTTTTGGAATGGCTCGAGGTTCCAACAGTATGACTTTAAATCATATTGAAAGTATGTGCGTTTAATATGTAAATACCACTTATGTATAGAAAACGTATAAAATTTAAACAGTATACAGGGTTAGCCTAAAATAAATAGACACTTTCAAAGTTCAACAGATAGAAGAGTTTTAATAATAGGGCTGAAATACTTACATGGTTTGAAGAGTAAGTCCTGAAGTTTACATTGGTACGTTACAAGTGTGCTATGTGTGACCCTTTCGTAACACGACAGATATCAAGGCGATAGTACAGTTCTCCTCTCACGGGACTTTTCCTCTTGCACAGACAACCAGTTTCCTCAACTTTCTTGCTCCAATCGTAAGACTGCCTTGTGGGTGCTTGTTTGCCATACCGTGTTCTAAAACGACGCTGTACGACAGTAGCAGAATTTGTTTTTGCAAATTCAAGCACACAGAAAGCCTTTTCTAACTGGATAGCGGCCGTATTGCTCAACTGATGTCAAGGGCGCTCACGTGGTGCTGACGTCACGAAAAGAAACGAAAAGTGGAGGTCGTAAACTTGGAGACATTCTCTATACAACAGTACTAAATGCTTTCTGATGTAACTAACAAATTTCAATTTATAAAGCGTTTAGACTGTCTATTTCTTTTAGGCTAACCCTGTATAATGAAACATTACAAATAACTTAGTGGAATATAACTAAGTGTGCATACATATAAATTAGTCTCCAAACGCAGCAGACGTTCCTGTGTAAATACCAAAGAAAAATAAATGAAACCACTTGCTCTTCTATAATTGTAGTACATTAGTAATGTAACAAATAGTTTCCGGAATTGGTTATATTACAATGTGGATACGTGCTATCTTCACCAGGAATTGGAGCGGGAGAAGAAGGAAGCTGAAGAAGAAAAGAAGAAGAAGAAGGCCAACAAGAGACTGTTCCTGAGATGGCTACACTCAGCCAGCACGGACTCCCAAGAAGGCTCGATCGAGTTCTCCCTCGCAGGCCTCTTCAAGTGCATGTGCTGCACCCACCAGAAGCCGGTGGACGAGAAGTACCACCTCGTGAGGATAGCAGACTCACTCAGCACCATCGGGAAGAGGTTGGAGACTCTCGAGAGGTAAGTGCCTGCCAAAGGCTTCTTCATTGGATGGTCATTGTGCAGTAAACTTCAAAGGTAAATGAACACAAACTGCCCATTAATATTTTCAATATCTTTTGTGGTTGGTGACATGAGCTACTGAGCGAATTTGTATGTAAAAGAAAGGGTGGCCTCTATTGTTCGACTTCTGGAAACTCTCATCGCCATAAAGAAGTGATGAATAAGGTTGATGTGTTCACGTTTTTTTACTTTTTTTATTTTCTATGTAGTTATCATCATCAATTCTTAATTTACTCAGTACAGTGCGGTATTATGATGACGTACGTATTCCGGATAAAACATGTGGCAACATGACATTTACAGGTACCACTGATGCTCGCACCAGCGTGCAGCCTCAGCGATGCATGTTACGTTCAAATTTCACCCACTTTAGATTCAAATCTACATATTTCCAACAAGTTTCATCTCTTTCCATTTTTCGCTATGTGTACGTACAAATAACAGAGTTGTCCAGTCGGACCGGATTTTGTAAATTACGTATGGACGATACATGCATGATTTAAGAATTTTCACTTCATCTTCATCTTTCGGCGTCTTTGCTAACATGATGATATTTCTACAGAGTTAATCCTGTTTAGAATGTTTCCCAACACTTGAGAGTGAATCTGTTTATACATGGCTGCATATATGCAGGATAAAAACAGAGCATCATTTGAGTCTCATAACTTCGAAACAAAGCCAGAACGAGCAAAATACGTACTGATAAAAGTTGTTCATATCTATCTATGCTCTGGACATGATATGAAAGTTTTAAGTGTACGTGATTCCAAGGTTTCCATTTTTATCTTCTGTTTTCTTCCAGGACTGTTGGTGTGGTTAGTTATGGAGGCCGTAAGGTGACAAGGACTGAAAGTCACCGTTCGATTAGGTCTGAAACAATAGCCAAGGCAGAGGACTCCCTCTCCGATGACGAAATCAGTGACTTCTCCGGTGGGTAGAAGATTGTAAAGGTTCTTTTACTTGTTGGATGTTCTCCAAACGGAACGAATTAGCAACAATCTTCGAAGTGTTTGTAAACCAGGGTGCGAAATCCTGGGGGGACAAGGGGAAATTCCACCCACCAACGATCTTGTCCTGAAATCCCACCCCCCCCCCTTAACTTTTCCGGGGGCAGAGAGTTTAGGTTGTAACCAGTCCCGCAACCGCAGAGGGCAGGGGAGCACTGCCCCCAAACCTTGGTCGGAAATGAGTTCTAGGGGGGCAATGGGAGGCAAACATTGACGGCAAAGTGTATCTGCGGGGGCAATTACCATCCAGAGCTTCAAATTTTATGGAAATAAATATATTTTTCGTAAAAACTTTCTTGCTCGCATCGCCCGCAGTGCCTGTTTCCTTAGTCTTATCAAGTTCAGAACCGTAGGTAGGGGACGGTGGGAGACGGCCCTGGGAGCCGAACGATCTAAATGAAAAAGAGTTGTAAAATTGATTGACTGATTTGTGTTGTTTTGTAGTCTACTTTATGCACAGAAAGGCTAATTGAGACTGAGCCTATAGCTTAAAGTGGGTTCCGAACCACTAAAACAAAGAAGGAGAAAGGAAACACTCACCAGACAGTGAAATAATTAGAACTTTCGGTTCCGTCTTTCTCCTTATACTGAAGATGCAGTTATAACACCATTAAGCCTTGTTTCCATGATATCAAAATCTCAATATGGTGACCAAGGCAGTAATTTATTTTATTATAAAACGTAACGTTTCAACCTTCTAGCAAGGTCTTCCTCAGACTCTGCACCAAGTACAGTCTGGAAGGTAGTAATGTTTGTGTGTATATATATCGTCCTGTTTTTGTACCTTGTTACATTTGTACTTGGTGCAGAGTCTGAGGAAGACCTTGCTAGAAGGTTGAAGCGTTACTTTTAGTTTATGTTTTATAATAAAATTAATTACTGCCTTGGTCAGCATATTGAGTTTTTCATATGAAGATACAGCGATAAAGTCTGCGAAAATTCTAATTTTTTTCACTGTCTGGTTAGTGTTTCCTATATGTGTGTGTATATATGGTATATATATATATATATGTGGTATATATATATATATATATAGTGTGTGTGTGTGTGTGTGTTTCTGCTCCTTCCCCCCCCACTAGTGTTGCCCACGAGACGAGACTTTGGCCTGTCTCGTCTCGTGGAAATGCTGTGAAATGCTGTCTCGTCTCGAAAATATTCGTTTGCCTCGGGACACATGATGAATCTCGTCTCGTCTCGAATTTTTAAAAGCCTGTCCCGTCTCGTCCCGTGGGCAACACTACCCCCCACCAATCTGCAGCGATTTCGCACCCTGTTGTAAACTACATGCCGTCAATAAAAATTTAACACCTAGATCCTGTTTCCTGTTATGTGTAGTGAGTAACTCTAGGGCGGAAGTTGGCATTGAAAATTTGCCATTGAAATCCACTTGTCGCCGTAGAGTTAGGCAACACACATAACTCCTTGCAGGGAAGCGGGTATTTCAGGATTTAGGTGTCCCATTTTTAATGCGGGTGACTGTACATGTTAGATTTAATTGTTTCTGTGTCACATAACGAAAACGTAATGTTGCTTTGACTTTAGCATTCCTCGACTTTTAAAAATAGATAGTGGATTAGGCCACTGTTGCTTGCGTTCAACCTCTCACTTTGAGGCTGACTACTGTTCCACATTCACAGTATATTGCATGTAAAATGATCTTTTTTACTTTATCTTAAGGAAAGCGTTTAAGAAACAGTTAATTCTATCCCTTTTTTTCCTTTGGATTACATACCTAATCAAAAGAAACGTTTAGAGAAGAACAAAGCAAAGTTGCAAAGGTAAGTTCATTTACAATAATTGTGACAGGAGCGTATATTCAAGGCTAGCTGGCAACCTAAATTCTTAGAAGTTGGCAACCTGAATTTTTATAAGTGTGCAGCCTGACTACCGTTGCGATGGCAACGTGGCTTCCTTGAAGACGTCAAGAATTAGTCTAGTCTTCTCCTTTCCTCCATAGCATAGGACCAGGTGTCATAGTGAGATACCATAGGTCTTGGACTCAGCATACGCCACTAAATTGTGATACAATGAAATCACACATGAAGCTTTGTGGGTAGTTTCAAATTCGATTTTGTTTTACAAATGTATGACTCTACCATTTGCACAAAAAGATAAATCCATTTTACGTTTTGTATTAAGAGAAGACTTAGCCATGCGATGTGCCTGATCTAGATATTGAAATAAATGACCAAGTAACTCGAACATTCTATTCCTTAAAGATGTACTACGTGCAACAGTCATTATTTAACCATTTTGATACATCCATTCTTCACAGTTTTGTTTCTTTATCGAAAGAAGTAATTACAAAAAACACACTTTGAACTATTATATTCTTATGCCTTTGTGCTCACTGCAAACTTATAACACTACTATAACACTACTAACAAACTTAACACCTACTATTCTCTCACCAGTACCAAAATCAGACAGAGATGACTTGGTCAACCCGTACTGGGTTGAGGATGAAGAATTAAAGGAAGGGGGTGTCAAATTCCTGGCAAATGAGGAGATATACTTTTGGAAAGATCTTGTCAAGAAATACTTACATCCTATCGATTCTAACAAGGAACAGCAGGTTTGAAGTTTAACACTTTCTTATTCCTTCGTGTTACTAACCTTTATAATTGCATTTTCTGTCTTTCCTTTGTGTTATTGCTTGCAACGATATCTTTAATACCATAAATTTTAACAAACTATGAAATAATATTAAACATTTACACGATTATAAAATTTCTACGAATATACGCTCTTATTAAGACCGTCAACAAGGGATAGTTTTGGGTTCCAATAAGGAAAAAAATCAGGGAAAGCTGGAACAAATTTTATTATCTTCATAAAAGAGTTCTTAACAACATATTAATTTTGCATCCCTCTACCACCCCGGATTTTGCCGCCATCTTGGAAAAATGTCGCCCAAAATCAGTTTTTTTGCAAATATACTCGCTTGGAAAGCATTTTACAGCAAAATAGGCCATGACAAATATTAATTTACATAAAATTCTCTACAAAAAATATTCTGTGCATTTTTCTTCTAGGAAGCACCATTATGACGCTAGAGAATGGTGAATTTTCACCATATTTCCCGCTCCATTGTGAAAGAGCGAAACTCAAGAAAACATTTCTGCGTGGTAGCTTGAAGCCTTATTTCTTATTAAAATGCTTATTATAAATGTTCTAAGGACTCTTCTTGAAAATGTATCACCAAGTAGTAATATATGTATAATAATTAAAACCTAATTTTGTAATATTTAACATAAAACAGATGAACATAATGCCTGGATTTCTGCTACCGTTAGAAACCAAAACATTGCTTGTCTTCTACCAGCAAGAATTCTTGTAAGTGAATGTGAAATAGATCATCAGAATTGACGTGAGCTTGCAGATCGAAGCGAAAGCGACAGACCCCAATCTACACAGGAATTTAAAAGCTAAGTGATGACATGGTCCGCTTTAGTCTAAAGAAAAATATTCACCGTGCACAACTGACGAGGTGCTACGAAGCACGGTCTTGAGAACAAGGCCCAGTTGGAGTGACACGTGCAGCTTGCCGCGTCGAGTCAGTTCGAAAAGTTGCATTTATTTCTTAAAATTGGTTTCCAAGAGACATGTGCTGCTTCCACCTGAAAGCTCCGTTCGTCTTCTATAATCTCTCTTATTTTGTTCAAACTTGACATTTGCCAAATTTTTACCAACGATACTCAACATTGAAAACATTCCAACATCATGAGTATCAGAAGGATTGGTTTTCTTAATCCCTCTTACTTCCGTAATCATTGACTTTATGCCATCCAAATCAGGGAATGGTGGGTGAGATGACAATCATTGGCAAAAGATTGATTGAGTTTGGATTTTAAGTCCACTTTATGCACATTAAGGCAAATCGGGACTGAACCTACAGTTTAAAGTGGGATCCGACCCAATACGTGCCTCCACCAGGTATCGAACCTGGGACCCCTTGATTACAAGGAGACTACGTTATTACTGCACCATCGGGGAGGTCTCACTGACAAAAGAACTGAAAGTCTTGCTTATCCCTTGATATACGAGACTTTCGTGTATCGACATGCTGCTCATCTATTTTATCTGGAAACTAATGAGCATGCCAAAAGATCCACTTAGCATTGACTCTGGTCACTCCTCTGCCATCCCCCACAACTCTTAATGGAACGCATCACGGCTCAGTACACTTTACGCACAGTAAGGTTAATCGGGACTGGACCTACAGTTTAAAGTGGGATCCGAATCACTGTGCAATGTGTCTCCACCGGTATCGAACCCGGAACCCGTTGATTACAATGGCGTTTTATTTTGAAATAACCTTTTCGGGCAAAGTCAACATGCGCATTTGGAGTTATCTTCTCTTTGAGACCAAACGTATTATCTCCTGCACACAGCTGACGTTAAAATATTTCACGTAAAGAACTGCATGCAATGATAAAAGCAACTGAAATCATAATTGGCATTCTGTAAGAAAGAACAAATGTAATAAGTACGGTTATATAGAAGATAGTAAATACTACGAAACATCTTGGAAAGATGTTTTCGTGATTTCCGCACTGGCAAAACTGGGCGGGAAAAAAACGTAAAATTTCTCGCTCAGCTAGCACCCAAACGGCGCATCCTAGAAGAAATATGCACAGAATTTTTTTTTTGTAGAGAATGTTATGTACATTATTTTTTGTCATAACCTCTTTTGCTATAACTGTTTTCTAAACGAGATATTTGCAAAAAAAAACTTGGCGCAATTTTTCCAAGATGGAGGCCAAATTTGAGGTGGTAGATGGGTGCAAAATTAGTATGTTGTTAAGAACGCTTTTATATAGATAATAAAATTTGTTCCAGCTTTCCCTGATTCTTTTTTCCTTATTAGACCCCCTTATTGAATGGCCTATATTGAGATAATGAAAACGTTGATTGCTGTTTTTTTCTAAAAACATTAATATATGACCCTAAATGTTGTATTTCATTTTCAGAATAAGTCATTGTAATGCAAAGATTTTACAGTTGTGAATTAACAAGTTGCTTGTTACAATAAGCGAAATTGAATTAGACAAATATATCGAGCAAACAGATTCACGTGTGTTAAGGAAAGCTTATGAGAAGCCTTCTTACAGCGAAAAGATTTGCATTTCACCACTTTACGTACTTTTCACGATTTCTGCAGAGCTTCGGAATATGTTAAAAGTAAAAGACATTCGTCTTATGATCACGATAATCATACCTTGAATCACCTTGGCAAAGACCATACAAGCAATGCTTACCCGGCATGTTGTCAACGTAGGATATGATCTATTCACCCGAAATATAGTGCATTGAATTGTGGAAGAAGTTGTTTGCTGAATATATCCATTGATTGCGATGTTGTTGTTTTTTAACACAAACCAATATAGCCAGTTAAATAGTGGGTGTGTATTATTAGACTAGGTATTCATTATAATTAACTAGCTGATCACCTGGCGTTGCCCGGATATTTTAGCTTAGCGACTCCGAAAACTATGGATTCCACACTAATCTAGGCCATTTTTGACATTTTATTTTTCACCCCCTCTCAACCCCCATGCCGATAGGTGATGAACTTAGAGTTGAACGGCATTGGAAGTGTCCCTATTCATCTTAGCGACCCCGAAAACTATGGATTCCACACTAATATCGGTGGTTTTCGATTATTTTTACATGTCACCCCCTTCCCCCCCCTTAGGGATACCAGGGGTGTTGTGCCCCACAGTCTATCTTTCCAGATTGTAAGTGATATGTGTACTGCCGGAACAAACACACATACATACGTATAGATACAAATACATCCGTTTATTATATATATATATATATATATATATATATACAGGGTGATTTCGAACTCCCATTACAAACTTAGGGGGGTGAATCTAGAAGGAAAAACAAGCCGAAAGTGCCATGTGGCAAAATTACGAAAACGGCACCGTGTGGCTGCCAGAGCCGTGAGAAAATCGGTTCACACCTCTTTCAAAGAGCAATAACGTCTGAACCACGAGGCGTTGAAATTGCGGCGCTTTTCGTAATGCGCAAGGGGAATCCCCAAAGGAAATGGGGAATCCCCACTGCATGTGAGCGGAAACTCGCGCCAAATGGAGAAAGACGACGAGGGAACATGCTGTCACAGGACGGTCGAAAAGTGACACATGGAGGGAGTCCCCAGAGGAGCGCATGAAGTGCGACAAATGGAACATGCTTGGACAGTGACTGTCGCGCATCCCAGATGGTACGCAAAACGGAGTGATGGATGTACACGTGCATGCTACGTGGAACGCAACGTGCAATTACAATTGCGATATGAACCACTACGTGCCCCCTCCCACCGGGAATTCGTTGAACCCGGGACCTCGGGAGTACAAGGTCAGCCGGAAGTCGGCTCTCTGAGGAGCAGCACCAAATATCCACGTGCCCCACGAATACAGGGACACCTCCCTAAAAGGCACAGCCACAAAAAAAAAAAAAAAAAGGAAAGAAATTGGCACGTACGTATGAAGGGTTTCACATTGGAATGTACAGTATCACTTTGGCGGAAGGAAAACAGAGAGTAGCACAAACAGATAAAAATCAGTAACACAGATATTGACCCTTTGTCCTGAAAAATAGGCAACTTGTGCTAAATCTTGAATCATTGCTGCTTGATGTTTCTGTTCATTACCGATGGTATGAAGGAACGACGATGAACTCGGAATGCAGCACGTAAGCACTGCGAAGGACAGTATGAAAACATCCTTTGGCGTGTGCAGAACGGAAACTCACAACAGGGGCTCAATATGACGGCCACCAACATCGATGCACACATTGTACCTTCGAAGAATGTTCTCATACAGACGATTGAAGACCAGTGGATTCTCTCGAATGAAGTCCGCTGCTGCCACAATCCTAGCAACCAGGTCACGCTCAGACTCGATGGGGGTTTCATAAATGAGACTCTTCATGCGCCCCCATAGAAAAATGTCCAGGGGCGTTAAGTCGGGAGATCGTGGGGGCCACGGCACGGGCCCGGCACGCCCTATCCATTGCCTGTCATATCTGTGGGTCAGATGGTCCCGTACGTCCCGTGCAAAGTGGGGTGGCGCCCCATCATGCTGGAACCACATGTTTTGCCTAATGGCCAATGGCACATTTTCCAACATCTCGGGCAATGTCTCTTGGAGAAAAATCAGATAAGTACGACCTGTGAGATTGATGGGAAGTACGTATGGGCCAATTAAACGACCGGCCAGTATTCCTGCAAAGACGTTGATGCCTATTCGCTGCTGGAACCCACGAGCTTTCGTTGCGAATGGGTTCTCTTCATCCCACACATGGCTGTTGCGGGAATTAAAAACACCCTCTCTGGTGAATTTCGCCTCATCCGTGAAGAGCACCAACTGTGGAAACTGAGGCGTATTCACGCAACGACGCACAAACCATGTGCAGAAGCGAACACGTGGTTCAAAATCTTTGGGACCCATGGCGTGCACCTTCTGGGGGTGATATGGGTGCAGTTGTTGATCATGAAGGACATTCCACACTACAGACTGAGATACACCAACATCCCGCGCTACGATTCGGGTACTCGTACCAGGGTCTTCGTGCACAGCATGAAGAATTGCCTCCTCCACCGCAGGCGTGCGCCTCGTCCTTGGGGCACCTGTGTCCACTCTACTCACAACAAATGTTCCAGATTCACGAAGACGACGGTTCACTTTTTCGAATATGGTGTGTGATGGCGTCACACGTTCCGGGAAACGTTCCTGGTACATCGCACGGGCAGCCCTTCCATTGCATCTCGCTTCCCCGTAAATGAGCATCATGTCTGCATACTCCTCGAAACTGTATTGCATCATCGTGGGAGTTTTCACGTCCACACACACCCACAACGTCGTAATGTTCCCAGAAGATACGTCGTGTGTACGTACTCAACCAATGTGTCACGTCCAGCGCTCTCTCCATACAGTCTTGCAATACCCAGAGGGCGCAAGGGTCAACTTCGACCAGGGATAGCGAGTGACTCCTAGTATGACGTCAGCGCACACCTTCATGCATCACAGAGGCTACGAACGGGAAGGAACGTCAGTAAGTACGGGTTGGTCGCTCCCGTTCCATGTCCTTCACGTGAGAACGTTAATGACTAACGTCGGACTCGCATGGGATACCTCTACACGCTCTGCAGTAATGTAGTACAGAACAATACGAACGTGTCCCAGCATTCGTGGGGCACGTAGATACGTATTTGGTGCTGCTCCTCAGAGAGCCGACTTCCGGCTGACCTTGTACTCCCGAGGTCCAGGGTTCAACGAATTCCCGGTGGGAGGGGGCACGTAGTGGTTCATATCGCAATTGTAATTGCACGTTGCGTTCCACGTAGCATGCACGTGTACATCCATCACTCCGTTTTACGTACCATCTGGGATGCGCGACAGTCACTGTCCAAGCATGTTCCATTTGTCGCACTTCATGCGCTCCTCTGGGGACTCCCTCCATGTGTCACTTTTCGACCGTCCTGTGACAGCATGTTCCCTCGTCGTCTTTCTCCATTTTGCGCGAGTTTCCGCTCACATGCAGTGGGGATTCCCCATTTCTTTTGGGGATTCCCCTTGCGCATTACGAAAAGCGCCGCAATTTCAACGCCCTGATATTGTTTGGATACGACTTCCTCCACTTCCGCCAGAGCCGATCTTCGTATCTTTCGTGGTTCAGACGTTATTGCTCTTTGAAAGAGGTGTGAACCGATTTTCTCACGGCTCTGGCAGCCACACGGTGCCGTTTTCGTAATTTTGCCACATGGCACTTTCGGCTTGTTTTTCCTTCTAGTTTCACCCCCCTAAGTTTGTAATGGGAGTTCGAAATCACCCTGTGTGTATATATACACACACACACACACAGGGTAACTGGTAATTAGATGTATTCCCTGAAAGGGGTTTAAGTAGAGACAATTTGCAATAAATTTGACCATATGATACCCCGTCCGAAAATTAGTAGTTCTCGAGATAATCGAATTTCTATTGTTTTTTTAAAAAATGACAATTTTACATTTACATTTGGAGCCACATGTCAAGACACCGGTAAACTTGCAAGAAGAGCTCAGGGAGAGGATGTTAACAGCTGGTCAACACATCAAGGACACCATCACATCACAAGTTACGAGACCAAATGTCCGTAAAAACCTGCGTGCCTGCATTCGTAACGGATGTGCCAACTTTGAACAAGACGTGTAATGTTGTTTAATTGTATTGTTCATTGATTCCATTCACATGAAGATGAATGAAGTATTATTTCTTGAACATAAATGTGAATGTTTGCAACAGTTGTAGCTTGTTGGATAGCTGATGACACAAGGAAGTAATTTAAGTAATTTGTACGCTTCGTGTCATACCATTTTTGTTATTAATACGTTGCCAAGTAAATTAAGAGTGCATTTTTTTTATCGTCACTTGTAAGTTTAGACCCACCCGTTACTTACATGTGATTGTTATTTGCCAAAAACTTTTTTTTTCAACGAACCACTTATTTGTTAGCTATCAGAAAACGCTGAAATAAGGGCAGTGTGCGAATTAACGAAAGAGGGGATGAAGGAGATTTCCCTTTCTCAAAAAAAATTATCTCTGGCGAAAAAAAATAATCTTAACCTGCCAGGGATGTTTTTATCCCCCTCAAAGAAAATGAAATTGAAACCACATAGTATATTCTTAAATATGTGTAACAAACACAATTGAAAAATCATTCATGTCCATTATCAAAGATTATCAGTTATCAAAGATTTACCTCCGGAAAAGTATGCAGACTTGTGAGTTAAAGGAGGACCCCATTCTGCAACTGACCAACCTTACCGAGCCGAGACAACTGCAGGCTGTTTTCCACTTAAGTTTTCGTGGCATAGTGCTGATATTTTCAAGTATTAAAGTGTTCACAAGAAACTTGTAGGTAGATTAAATGGACGTTAAGTTTGAACTCGGCAATAGAAATTTCCTTAAGTTCTGGGTGTTACTAGTTCAATAGCTCTTCTTGTGACTGCGTTTGGTTTTTCCTAGAATGAAAACATGTACTAGATGTTTCTAAATTACATTTAAATGTTAAATCAGAAGATTTAATTGCCTAGGTCAGAACTAATGTTCTAAGATATTTAGAACCGTCAGGCAATAGTTTACTTTACTGTATACAAATTTGCATACCGCCCCCCAAAAGAACTTACCAAAATGAAACCACAAATACGCCTCTGAGTGAGAATCCCCCCACATCCCCAAGCAAAATGCTTAATTCGCACAGTGCTTCCCAGACAGTACTCAAGTAATTTAATATTCGTCAACCATCTCACACAAACATAATTTACTAAAAGTAATAACAAATCACATCTTTTTTAATATGTTGATGCTGCAAAGATTGTTTCTTCGTGGGACATCAAAAGCATCAAAAAATAAATTTGATAAATAAATAATAAAAGTATTTGGTGTTATTGGTCGTAATTAAATGTTCATAGTTTTTACAATAATTATTTTAGGATATGTTGTTTGAAATACTAAATATATATTAAAAAGTAACCAATGTTCAAAAGTAACTACTCTTAATAGAAGTAACCACGTTAAAAATAATAACCCATGGCTCGACAGCCCTTGAAAGGGCCTTTGTCTATCTCCCGCCTGCCAGTCTTCCTGCCACAATCCTACCTAGAGGTGTGGAGTTCTTCAACCGGCAATTGGGTGACGTGGGGTTAGCACGTCGAACCCCCAGCCGTTATAGGAGATATCCCTGACCGGGTTATGCTACTCAATCGTAGCTCCCCCACCTTCCTCACGATGGTGGGTTGCCACAGGCCGAGAACCCAGAGACTGAACCCAGCCGGACTTATGCCGTCCCCAAAGCACAGAGCCTTAGACCGCACGGCCACGGAGGAGGACACGTAACGACGTTATTTCAACTATTTCAACAGAAGCAACATTATCAATTTTTACAGTTACATTAAGACACACATTTGTAACTTGAAGAGCTAAATTTGGCAACCGCGTTTCTAACAATGTGTCTCCTCTGGATGCTAAGGTAAAAGGATTTTCGTAGAATTGACCAAGGCCTTCGTTGCCTACTATATTTACAACCTACAAACTCTATTACAATTCGTCAATTCCAATTGCACTTGAAAACGTCATATTTTTTGTTGTAATAATATTAATATCGGAAGATTTATACTTTGCACCAGATAAGTCTTCATATATTTATTTTAATACAATTAATGATCATTGATTGTGTGTAATTTGTTTGCAATAAATTTTCAGCAGAAAATAACTGTAAAATAGACGAGTTGGTGTTGCACCGCGTAACCAACTAGACGCGCGAGTACAGAGAGGGTCAAAAATTGCAGAGCGGTGCTTCTGTTCCTTTTAGAAAGATACTTTCGGAACACTGTACTGGCGTACGCATGGGTGAGCTGGTGGGGCTACAGTCCCCTCCAAAGTTTTGAGAGAATCAAAAAATTTCAAATGAAAGTGGTAATGAAGTCTGGAAAATCCAACATGGTAAATGCACGCAAACCGCCCTTAAAATGACTTCCGATTTCAATTTCTGTCATGCAAGGACTTTTAAAACGAAGATTAAAAATGCAAAATATTTTATTGAGCATCCCGCTCCCCTACAATATATTTAAAATTCCAGCTCCCTAAAAAAAATGGATCATTGTATACAATGTACTACATATTTGTATTATACAGGGTAATTCAAAATGATTGGTACAACTTTACACAGTTATTATGACGTTAGTATTCATGATAGAAAATCAGACAAGGTATCAATATAAAGAAAAAATTGGAAGTTTTATTCCCAGTTAGCGGGCTTATTCTGCTTAGCCGATGCTCCACCAGTGTCGCAAAATGGCTACAGTAGAAGGCGTATTGTATATTGGAGCTATCGAGAACTGATTCAATCACAATGGTGCAAAGACATTTCCGCATGCGTTTCGGTAATAATGCATATGTTTCACCCTTCCGAAAGATTTTCCAAAGTTACAACTGCGAACTGTTAGAACCTTCGAAACCGTTGACAACGACTTGCTGTCTCGTGCATAGCAAGTACTTGATTATATTTTGGATCTTTTGGTTCCCATGTCGAATCTTTGTAATGTGAGTCATGTGAGTAAAACTTCGAAAGTTCTTCTTTATATTGATGCTTTTTCTGATTTTCTATCATAAATAGTAACGTCATAATAACTGTGTAAAGTTGCACCATTCGTTTTGAATGAACCTGTATTTTTTTACTGGTGTGTGTAAGTGGATGTTGATTGTTTATCTTAATCATTTTATTTTCCGTTCATCTCGTGCTGTGCAGTCAAAGGTGGCTGCTGAATTGCTTGACCTGCGAAACAAGGTCGTTTTCGCTTTCTTCATGATCAACTCGCTCTACATTTTGATTGTGTTCCTGCTGCAGCTGAATAAGGACTCCCTCTACGTGGAGTGGCCGATTCCTAAGATGATCAATGTCACACTCACGGATGAACCAGATGAGGTATTCTGTATTTCTTCTTTACAGTATCATATCAAATATACTTTTTTTAAAGTTGAGCGTCCCTAAAAGTAGCCACAGCTATGTTCTCAAGTTTCATGTGACACATCTTGGAAGAAAACTACTGAAAGGATGAGAAATTCCTGTCATAACATCATCACAACATTGTCACTAATTTCCTGCCTGCTAGACACATACCTTCGTGATTGCCCATATAAAAGTTACGTAAAATATACAACAATAGAAAACAAATTGGCAGTAAGAATTCGGATCTGAAAGCAAAATACAAGAAATAGCTGAAAATTCACGTTGTATGCCAATTGGTGTATCAACAAAAAATTCCTGAAAATTTACAAATATATTTTTCACTTTCGCATATGCTTGGATTTAAAAATTGCTAATGTTTTTGTTTAAAAAATAATAACATACAATATTTAATGTATGTATGAGTCGGTAAATTGACAAAATTGATGGTTGGTTGTTTTATTTAAATAAACTGTGATGGTTGAAAAGCGAGTTTTGTTACCTAACCAACTCCTGCAAGCCCAAACTTAAGTGACGAATCACATATCATTTTTTTCCCCTACTCCTAACCTGTTATGATCATGAAAACAAATATGTACACATATTACAAGTTATTTAGAAATAAATTCATTTGTTTAATTATGTGCTATGCAAAGCTACAAATTGTGACACTGCTTAAATGTAACACATGATGTTGATTAAGTTTGACAGATCCCAAAGAAAATTCTGTAACTGGTAAGCTCATAATGTGATCATTTGTACGTCATTGCTGCATATTTCTTTATTTCCGATTAATGTATGAACTAAAGTTATAGCAATGTTTCATAGTTATTTATTTCATCAGATTATTCTAAAACTGAAATACAGATGTATACATTTTATTATCTTGAGTTTATAGTTCCACACACAGTTGTATCATTTCAAAAACATGACAATTTATATTATATTTATTGAGATTGTGTACGTTGTTAGTTTGTATTTGCAATGGATTGTAGTACCGTATGTACAGCACGTATTGGTGGGATTTATGTGCTGACAATAAACTTTCTTTGTATTATTCTTTCCAGTTTGTAGAAGTCGAAGAGTACCTTCACATGGAGCCCATTGGCCTAGTTCTGGTCTTCTTCTTCACTCTTATAATCAGCATCCAGTTCGTGGCCATGCTCTTCCACAGAATAGGCACTCTCTCCCACATCCTGTCATCCACAGAAATTACCGGCCCTAGCAAGGTAGGGTCAAGCTCGTTTCTCTAGTGTCTTTTGCTCCTGTGTGTACAAAAGCAATTGAAACACGAACAAGTTCTGAATGTCAAGTTTAAGGAAAGTGACGTCAGATTACACGTCATATTTGTTCTCGAATTCGTGGTTACTGTTCAAGAATTTCTACATAGGAACGGTTCCATTTGTAACCAACTGTCGGCCAATTAGATCACATGCTATTGAAATCGATTATCGAAAGTAGCATCGAGTTGCAGAATGCCATTTATTTCTAGTCTGTTGTGAAGAGAAAAAGACGCGAAAAGTGTAGCATATGTTTGTGACTTAGGAGGGAAAAAAAAGAGAGAAGAGGTGGAACATTCTTGCCTGTATTTATTTATGCGGGTGTAGATATGGGAAAAACTGCTTAGCGGTAATCCCAAGTAAAATATAAATAAATAAATTTATTTATGCAACAAGGAATGAAGGACGCGAAAAGTGTAGCATATGTTTGTGACTTAGGAGATCAAATTTTTCACATCAGACAGACACTTGAAAAAAAGTGGGAATATAATCAAAATGTCCATCAGCTATTCATTGATTTCAAAAAAGCATATGATTCGGTCAAAAGAGATAAATTATATAATATATTAGTAGAGTTTGGAATACCTAAGAAGCTTGTTAGTATGATAAAAGTATGCACCAGTGAAACAGAAAGTAAAATTCGTGTGGGTATTAATGTGTCTGACAAATTTACAATTCATGATGGGTTAAAACAAGGAGATGCATTATCTCCATTGCTCTTTAATTTTGCCTTAGAATATGCAGTTAGGAAGGTAAAAGAAACTAACGAAGGACTAAAATTAAATGGTATGACTCAGTTGTTACCATATGCAGATGATGTAGACTTATTAGGGGATGATATAAATACAATTAAGAATAATGCTAAAATATTTTTCAAAACTGCTAAAGAGATAGGTTTGGAAGTTAACAAAGAGAAAACTAAATATATGCTTACAGGCCGAAACCAAGTGTTAGGAAATAATCAAAATCTAATTATTGATAACAACTCGTTTGAACCAGTTTCCAAATTCAAATACTTAGGAGTAATATTAACAAATGAAAATTATATTAAAGAGGAAATAAAAAGTAGGCTTAATTCAGGAAATGCATGTTACTTCTCTCTTCATAAACTTTTGTCTTCTCGTTTAATATCTAAGAAACTAAAAGTTAAAATATACAAAACAGTAATTTTGCCTGTAGTATTATATGGGTGTGAAACTTGGTCCCTTACATTGAAAGAGGAACATAAATTGAGAGTATTTGAAAATAAGATCCGTAGGAAAATATTTGGACCTAAAAGGGATGAGGAGACAGGTGAGTGGAGAAGGTTACATAATTTAGAACTACATAATTTGTATTCATGTTCAGATATTATTAGAATGATTAAATCAAGAAGACTTAGGTGGGCAGGCCATGTGGCACGAATGGGAGAGGAAAGAGAAGTTTACAGGATTCTTGTTGGGAAACCTGATGGTAAGAGACCTATAGGAAGGCCAAGACGAAGATGGAGGGACAACGTTGAGATGAACCTAAAGGAAATCGGTAGAGATGGAAAAGAGTATATAGATCTTCAAGATAGGGATAGATGGATGGCCTGTGTTGCTGCAGCCATGAACCTTCGGGTTTAAGAAGGCTAGAGAGTTAGAGAGTTAGTTAGTTTAACAAAGAATGAAGTATATTTCTACATGCGCGATGTGATAAAATATATTCGCTAGTCAACCGTAAAGTGCAATAGTTTGTGTTGATATTAAATTGTAGTTTAGATAAGGAAAATGAAAACCAACTACGTATATATATATATATATATCTGCAGAAATTAGATTTTATAAAATTAGTTCGTCATTATGTTCACGTTTTTCCAGTGTCTCAGAATTCATTTAGACTATAATACTGATAAAATAAATCTCACTTCTTTCGAATTTGTGATATAATCATTTGGCAAAAAGTTATTATCTTTGTTACGGCTAATCGCTGTCTATTTATTTCTTTTCGCGCAATCTTTTTGTAAAATGCGAACTTGTGGAATTGTTCTTTGATTTAGTGCCATTTTAGACGTTTAAAGATTTTCAATAAGAACGCTGTTCAACGACCTTCAATTGTCGATTTTGTTGAGTCATTTATCCTCTCTTTCAATGGCCATTTGATCGTGTACAGACAGCTTAAGAACATCTTGTGGAGTAGTTTCTGAATACTGTATATTGTTCATCTGTTTAAGCAAATGAATGCAGTGTGATGTGTATAATAATACGAAGAAGAAGAACGAATTTTCTTAAGCCGGTGAGAAATAAAATAATAAGTCATAACAGTTATTACTATACACAGTGCCACTTCCTTTGATAAGTTAATACTAATACCAGAACTCGAAATTCATAAAATCAAGGTTGATGGACTTTTGGTGCTTCATCTTTTGGTCATATTAATGATGACGTAATCAGCAGACAACGTAGCAGCATTGAGTCCAAACGAACTCGTCATTTCGTGTTTCTCTATGCGAAAGCATTGGGTATTTCCATCACAAGGGGTAACTTTTAAATATGTGACAGCAGAAATTTCCTACTTTGTTAATAAATTTTGGAACTTACCAGTCAACGTAGGATTTTGCCATGTTAAATGCGACACATCGAATCATTGGGATTAATGAAAACTCTTTGCGAGTGACAATGATAATATTTGGAAATGCTTTAACATGCATTTTGCTGTCTCTGTTCAATAAGATTGGAGCCTCTACAGTGCTTCAGTGCTGTCTCTGTTGTTTGGTCATATAGAGGAATTCACAACAAATAAGAAATTTCATGTAGTGCACTAGTGTTGAAATATATCTGTGATAGTCATGAATTTCAGACCATCCTAATTAAGATTGCTCTTGGCAAATACTGAGATTGTCAGACAACTAGAGCTTCCTCCAAGTGCTGTTGCTTTATGAAGCTGTGCAATTTCTGCTAAGAAACCTTAATAAAAGGGAGTAATAACAATAAATCTATTGTCAACAACAAAAAGATTGAGAATCATTCATATCCTAGAAACTACATACCTAAGAATGAACATTGTTACATACGAGTATTGTGTCAGTTTATGGTAGACAAACGGAGAGAAGATAGCGGGGTGTAGGAGAGGTAAGGAATCCACTGCGTTATATTGTTCGACAGCGGAAGAAGCACGTAGCTTGTATGGACGAGTCCAAATTATACTGGTAGCATTTCTAGCTGACGGCTGGCCTTCATGGCTCTTTGTTTCCCCCAGTCGTCTTCGGGAGAGGGGGTCTAGTTCGGTGGGTGACAGCAAACTCAGTAAGAAAAAGCTGTAGGGGTAACATCACTCTCTCCCGAAGCAAAGTTGCCAAGCGTAACTCTGTTTTTACCAGTTGCATACCGACCTGTGTGGTGGTCGTTCCGGAAACTTCATTCTGCAGGACCACGTGAGCAGTCGTACCATTAATCCCATTGATTTCTGGTGCTGATGATATCGTTGTCGGAGAACTCTTTCTCTTTACAGTACGTTTGGCAACATGTGGTGTATCCAACGCTCATTTGTTCAGTCCCACTTAGAGAGTTCGGTGCTTTGTGACTTGAAAATGCCCGATGTCAGTAGAAGAAAATTAAACTAATCGCTGATTCGCTGTTTCCCTGCCGCCAGATGGAAATGCTTTCAGTATACTAGCCAGCGGACGAAAGCAAGTCTATGCGCACGTAGTGACTCGAGAGAGCCCGACGAATGAATACGTGAGATGGAACGGGATTGCGTGGTGGGGAAAAGCGACTGCAGTTACCAGCCTTCGTTCCGCCCATTCGCTCTCTCCCCTTCTTGCGCAGCCTTGCTCCAGAGATTCCAGGGACAGAGTATAGAAAGAGAAAGTAGGTGGAAACAGGCCCGTATCCAGAATTTATTTGAGGGGGGGCGCAAGCCCGGAACTTTGGTTATAATATATATATATATATATATGTGTGTGTGTGTGTGTGTGTGTGTGTGTGTGTGTGTGTGTGTGTGTGTGTGTGTGTGTGGTGTGTGTGTGTGTGTGTGTGTCATGAAATATATATCAATTATTAAATATTTAATTAATATATATATATTTAAACTAGCAAATTAATTCCTTTAACGACTGGTTCAAAATGTCAAGAAATTAGAAGATGGGTGAAATGCTTTTAATAAGTGTTAGATATTATTTAATTATTGCTTTTTATTAAAATGTTAATTACATTTTCATACTTTTATTGTGCTATGTTTTTATAATGGTGTAAATCTATTAATGGTCTATCGAAAGGAAATATTTCCTTATCAGAGTTGTTGCTAGAGATTTCAGACCCCAGGACGAGAATGATTTTCGCACCCCCCTACCTAGATGTAGCTGGCAAACTTAGAGATTGTTGAAATTTTATTACTTACTCTTTTTCGCTGAATCCGATGAAAAGAAAACTTAGCATTCAAGAAATGTGGCTCGTAAAAGGACAGTGTGTGTTATTGTTCACATCTGCAAAATCGATTGCAAATTAAAGATAACTAGGTGGAGGGACAGAAAATTGATTGAGTTGGTGTTTTAAGTCCACTTTATGCACAGTGAGGCTAATTGGGACTGGACCTACAGTTTGAAGTAGGATCCGAACCACCATGTGTCTCCACCGGGTATCGAACCCGGGTCTCCTTGATTAGACTGCAACGACGCTAACACTGCGCCATCGGGAAGGCCCGGAGAGACAAAAAATGAGAAACTTTAAGAAGACATTAGTTTCCTACTAAAGTAACATGTAAATACAATATTTTGTTCCCGACGAAAGGAGGTGAGAAATGGAGGAGAAATGACAGGTCGGTCTAATTTATATGTTCCAGTGGCCTAGGGTGACAAAGACAACCACCTCCGCAGCCACGGCTCCATTTCTTACTAGTCCAATTTTAATATACCGTAATTTTAAAATCTTATATATGACTGTAGAAGTAAGGCCTCCCCGATGGCGCAGTGGTAGCGTCGGCGCCTTGTAATCAAGGGGTCCCGGGTTCGATACCCGGTGGAGGCACAAGTGGTTCGGATCCCACTTTAAACTGTAGGTCCAGTCCCGATTAGCCTCACTGTGCATAAAGTGGACTTAAAACACCAAATCAATCCAATCCAATGACTGTAGAAGTAAGTTTTTACCCCATGCAGTTATCAGCCCTAAAAAGAGAGAGAGAGAGAGAGAGAGAGAGATAGAACAAGAGATGTATGCAACATTCACACACAGGTTGACATCATTCTTTGTTATTCCTTCTTTGTATGTGTTTATGGTGTTATTCTTAGTAAAATATGTTTGAAGTCCAAACTAATTGCTTATCTTTCTTGTTATAACACAAATTCTTACCCTCGGAAAATTTTAATGGGGGGAAAATTTTAATATTACAAGATCGTTGGTGGGGAGATGAGAGACCTTCCCTTCCGCCATGGGAATTCGTTCCCTGAATGTGACCATCAACGCAATGGAATGATCATTATAATGAAGATCATGTCTGAATGTGAATTAACCACAAAAAGAGGACATTTTCTCATAAAGACTGCAGTCCAAAAAAGTCAAAAGAGGGAGTAATATGGTGAACGGTCCTGACCAAATTGAAAAATTTAGTAGCTTTGCATAAATTGTTATAAAACTAAAATTACTAAATATAGTAATAGACTGCTCTGTAGTCTGCCTCTCGCCAGAAACAACCTATTCATTTATACAAGAAGAAAATCGAAATTCTTGCAAAATCTTAAAAATTATCCATGTTATTTTTTAGGTTTGCATTAAATATTTCATGGCTTGAGGGGGGGCATGGTCTCCTTGCACCCCCCGGTACGAGCCTGGGTGGGAGCATGCGAGTAGGTCAGCATTCCGTCTATACGCGTTCATTTATTTTATTCATTTTCTTGTGCGTTTGATTCGAAATGGCTGTTTCAACTCCTAACAGACCATTGGGAAGTAGAGAAAGGACAATTAGATGAAACCTGCTTCCCCGTCTGCGTTCAATTTGCAGTCCTCGCCCCTACTTTGCCAGTGGACTCGTCCAGTTAGAGGATCCGCAATTGCGTCCATGATCGTGACTAATGCAGTAGGACTTGTAATCAATAGATTCAATGGCGTAACTAACCTTCTTCCCCTTAGAACCATAAGGAGACTAACTCTTACATTTCTATTATCTATTTCGGAAGCACTCCCAAGTGCATTTTCACTATTTAACCAGTAATGCAGAATAAAATAGATTTGATTATTGCGTAGATAAATCAATTCTATCTTCTTGGATTCTTTGCAGCAAGAAGAAACATCGAGCGACGACCTCCTGGACAAGCACGCCATCGACATCGCCAAGAACCTCCAGAGGCTGAGGGGCATCGACAGCGACAACGACAGCGAACTGAGCGTCTCAGAAACCAAGAGACCTTCCAGGCGACGGACGATATACAATCTGGAGAAGCAGATGCGGAGGAAAGACCCAATAGGCACTCTGGACGTTGCGTTCAAGAAGAGATTCTTCTCCATTGCAGCTGATATGGAAAATGAAGGTTAGTTCTATCTCTTGTAAACTTTATGCTGTTTTTTTTTCCCTTGCAATTTGTACTATGTATGGACCGATATGAAATGTTTACTGATGTCGATAGATAGATAGATTGATTGATTTGGTGTTCTAAGTCCACTTTATGCACTGTAAGTCTAAGGTTAATATTGACTGGACCTACAGATTAAAGGATGGTTGTTAAAGATCCAGGAATTTTAAATAAATTCAGTTCCGGTCCAGGAGAGAAAATCATCAAGCGTAAATGGGTTCTGGACCGTAAAGAACCTTTTTATCTGTAAAGTATTTCAATTCGGTCCAGGAACCTTTTTTCCGGATCAATTTTAATTCGGTCCAGAAAGCTTGTTCAATGAAACAATACGCAACTTGGCCCGAATTTAAACTGCGCGAGAGATAAGGTTCCGGTCCTGCATCGGAACCCAATAGAACCTATTAGAATTTATTTGTGCCTGCATCTTTAACAACCCTGGTTTAAAGTGGGATCCGAACCCCTATGTGCCTCCACCGGGTATCCAACCCGGGACCCCTGGATTACAAGGTAACGACGCTACCACTGCGCCATTGGGAAGGTCCCTGATGCCGATATAGAGCAGATAGTAAACTTATTGATAGGCATAGTCGATATTCTACGTATTCTACATAAAATTTCAAATGTACGTTATTTCATGTTCCTTCCCTACCACTTGCGACTAATTTCTACGAGGGTTGATGAATAATGATCAGACTAAACTGGCCAATAAGCAGTTGACTTTAGATCTCGCCATCTAAGTTCTCGGATTCGAGTCCCAGCCTTGGGATAGGTGTTCTTTGCGAGTGTTCCTTCAGTTTCATTTAGTCGTCACTCATCCTCATCGTCGAGATTAGCCAAAGTGGAAGAAAGGCCACGTTAAGTAACACAAAATTCAAATGCAGCTGAAATTAAAAGAGGTAGTATTGTTCTAGGAAATCTCCTTCAGTTCCATGGCCTTAGGTCATAGCGGAACGAGGGCATGTGTTCCAACACTGACACTGTGTCAGGTCCTATCTCCTTCCCTTGACGGCCCAAAGAACGCTTTCCTCGTCATCAAACCTTGTTCCGCGTATTGCGCTCTTCATTGTACCGAACAGATACAATACTGATGGGGGAAGATCCGGGATGTAGGGTGAATGACAGAGTACAGTCAAACCAAGTTTAGGGGTGTAAGGAGTGATCCTTCCACGTAGTACACCCTGGACTGCATTTTCTGACTAACGAGGCCCTGGCGTCTGGTTCTATGGCCAGTATAATCTTCGTAGGACTGTGTGTGTGTTGTCCTGTGTTTTGTTCTTGTTTGTGCTGAGTGTCGGTTTACAGTCTCAGCTTTTAACCCAGTGAGAATATTTTAGTCTCCGACATTACAGTTGCGTTCTTAGTTATATTTTGGATAAGATAAGGGGTTGGACCCCGTATCATGTGACGGATGCGAAATCGCCTAAGTGCTGACGCACCCAAAATTTTTAATTCAATCTATCAACCAATCAAACCAAGTATAGCAATCACCTCCATTGTTCTAGTGTTTGTGTTTCAGGTGCAACGGTTTAACTCGAATGCTTACATCAACACCTACCCCCCCCCCCCAAACACACACACACATACACAAACTCCAGAAGCGATTCCGGACAGTGCAACCTAACAGAGATCCCATGACAATGCGCGTCCGCATAACGATTCTTCGAAGAACAAAAATAATTGCAATATTCAAATGACTACAGTCTGAAACACGTCATCAAATATCTTTTCTTTCAGCATCCCCTGCTCTTCAGCGCCTCCGTATGCGCCAGCAGACCCTGAAGGCTCTTGAAGAACGCAAGAATTGGATGCTTCCCGGAGCAATGGATCATGGGACGGTGGGGAAACACAGGAAAAGCGTGAAGAACCTTTTCGAGTCGATCCACAGCGACAGCGTGGAGGAACCAGTAACTGTTAAAAGGACAACCTTCGACGACTTCCAATTTGATAGCGACTGCCGCCCGTGTGACGTTGACGACTGGGTCTCTGACGACAGCTTCAATACTTATGCGTGCTGAAGCAGTTCAATAGACACTCTACCACAATGTTCCGTTGCAATATTATTGGTTTCTGTGAAACTAACTGCACTTTCTGTACATATTAGTATGTAAAATAAACATTAGTGTCTACATCTTTATTGAATATTTCTTTCTTAGGCGTGTCACACTAAAGAAAATACAAAATACATTGCTGCAGTTTCTCTGTCTGTCGAAACATATATTACTGTTTTGTTTGAGTATAATTGTTTATTTGATTTTTTTTAAATTTCATTGTGCCGGAAATTGTCATTCACATTTCTTGCTTTCATGTATTAACTAATATTTTACAAATTCAAATGAAATTACATGTTCTAAAAATACAAGGAAAGAAATATGGACATACGCACAAGCATAAACACACAATCTGTCACCATATTTTGAATTCTCTTTGTCATAAATTTTCCCGCGTATTTCTTCTTTGCATGTTCATTAAGTGATATTATTATAAATTCAAATTTCAAGAAATACATGAAAACACGCACGCACATACGCACAAGGTGTCGACCATTAAACTATATACAGAGACGGACTGCTTTACGTCTCAAAAGTGAAGCCATTCTCTCGCTTACTTACGCCAGGGAACGCGGGAAGAAAAGCTGAAGCAGACGAACTTTTCTTTGGCGGAAAATGGATTTTTACGAAAGATTATTTCCGAAATAAATGCCATACTTTATGAGAAAACATTCCTGAGTACATTACCTGTATTCAGATACCACTTTCTATGCATATTCTTGTTACTTGTGAAAAAAACGTGTGTAAAATATATTTTAAAGGATAAAAAACGCTTAACATGTAAAAGTGATAACAAGAAGGGAAACTGAATAGAAACTGACTGTTGGAATGGGTTTTAAGGGGTGTGCTTTTACGTATTACTTGGCATGTATTTACTTGTGATTAACGAAATCTTTTTTTTACATAAAATATCATAATTATAGCATAAATAATGCATAATTACATTAAAAGTATCTAGAAAAGAAAGTGGGAAATTTCGAAACGTTTCCATTTCCTAGAGTATTTAATATACAATTTTCTACTGTATAATTACCAGTTATATTCAGAATGTCGATTTGAAGTAGAGTTTGCATGGAACAAATTTTAAATTTATTACTTGTCCTTTTCCTTTTTCAAAAACCTACTCTTGGGGAATTACTAAGAAAACGTTGATTCTTCCACAAATACACCAAATTTCTCTGATTTTTCTAGGATTTCCAGGCTGGTAGTCACCCTGATAACATGCTTTTGTGCTCAACATTAGTGCACAATTAACACTTTGAGGGGAAAAAAACCAACTGAATCACTGTCAACAAATCTCAAACAATATTCGAATATTCCACACATTTTCTTTCTTCCTGCGAGTCTTGCTAAAAAACAAACTTTGTATGGAAATTAGGCCATAATATCGAGGCACTTTTTTGTGTGCACTATTAAAATTTAGGAACTACTGCTTGACATGACAACAATATACACAAATTGCTCGTAAGCATGGCATGTAGATAAAAACTAATATTTTACAAGAAAAATCTATCCAGAGATTAATTATTTTAATTCGCTGTCTTACTTCTGATTACCTTCTCTCCATGACTCAATTAATGTCATATATTTATAAGTTATGAAAAATTCCAATTGGTTATCACAAAATGTAATTATTTGCGACAGTGTATGAAACACGTGGGTGCAAACTCATTCGAGAGCTTTCGCTATAACATTTAATTACCGTCATCAACTTCTAATAAATACATTTAGGCATAGTATACACATATTTTAAGAATGATACCGATAAAAAGTGGACCTCGGGCAATTATCTAAACGATTCTTACATCCAGACGCCGAACGCGACCGTACCATGTTGAACCCACTTAAGACTGGATAAATTGTTCGAGAAAACACATGTCAAGTATTAATGTAGCGAAGAAACACATAATAAGACATTCATTTATAGCCCTGAATGCATAAATATGGTTAAATTAGTAAATACACGTTAGCTTAAGGGATCATCACGTTTTCTTCCCGTCTTCCCTGGAGAAGCTAATCGCAAAAGTGCCTTCAGTTTTCGCAGCCGATCAGCGTTGCAGCGAGCGTTCCAGTTATATATAGTTGAATGGTGTCGACATACCACACCAACAAACTTTTACATAAAACTTTTCTAAACATTTTGCTGCATTTCGCCGACACAAGACTTCGGGAAAATGCATTTTCTATCCTGTATGTATGCAGCCATGTAGAATAAATTTATGGTCGCCATTGGTATTTTTTTTATTGTCGAACAATGTACTACGTAAAATCATTATGCTAACTGGCGCTATTAGGGTGAATTCCAAATTCTGAATCCACCCATATTCGGTGAATTTACACTAAGTATATTACATCAAATATATCAAAATAAGGAAAATTTATTGTGATTTGCCACACAAACTGCACATAGTGGAAGTAATTTTTGAGTCTGTGCATTGTTCGTTAAAAAAATACCAATGTCAACCATGAATATGTGCTGCTTTGTTGATATTCCTACATGATGGAGAGGGCTCGCAAGCATCGAATCGGCATCGACTTGCAATACGTTACTACGAAAACTTGTTACACTTTATGTTCTCTACACTGGGAAAGTTTGTGTATATTATATACGTAGACGCATTTTTTTTTTGGCTATATTTTGAACTCAACTGAACATGAACGTATGCCAAATCAGCGACGGCACACACACAAAACAAAGAAAGAAAGAAAGTGCAGAGGGTTTCTTTCCTATTTGAAATAGCCATCTTTGGTTACATGCAAAAGAAAGGATTCCGACATTTGTAACTTCAACGGCTGAAATTTGTCAACTACTGAGTTTAAACTGAAACTGATTGCAGATGTGAATTATTTCTGAAATTCGAAAAATATTGTAATGGAATGATAATTTGTTCGCTTTCTATTTCACAATAAGAAATGGCTAGGCATGGAGTAAATACTAGAATATACTTACTTAATTAAGTATTCATATTTTTCGAAACCCAAATATTTCTTTTTTGAATTTGTTTGGGTAGGAGTTTTCGGGTGTTCACTTGCCCACCCTGGCATTCTCATTGCACTATGCTCTCTCACCACACCTTGCCTTATCTGGTTCCCTATTTCAGCATAAATGGCAATAAAATCAACCCCACGAGACATCGCGTGTTGTTTTCCATGTTAGAAGTTTGATTGCTTAAGTGTTACTAAGTTTTGTATTCCTCTTTTCTCCCATGGACACCAGTTCCAAAAATAAATACAATACAATTGCTAAAACGTTTATTCTAATTTATTTTTTCTGAGTATTTATTTACTCAGCCTACATACATCAAACACATACACGGTATCATGTGCTTCTTGTCTATTTGTTTCACTCCTTCTGCGTGATTCAACTCGGGCAGGAGTGTAGAATATGTACCATCGGAACGCATTCGCAAAATCTCCCAAAGTTGATTAGATACAAGGGTCTGACTTCACAATCCTCTTTCATCTTTACTTCCAGCTGGTCTAGGGGAAAGTGATGCAGCTGGTGTATGACACCACGAGCTATGATAACGAGAGCGAGCACCCATGTTGCCACCAGCAGCACTCGAGGATGGTTGTCGTGGATGTAGACTTCAACTTCTAAGACAATTGCTGAGGCCAGAATAGACCCCAGCAGAAGATTTTCCTCCAACTCTCCTGCTCCAGCAGCTCCAGTGACAGGAGGAGGTTGGTGAGTTGATCTCGTATGATACAGAGTACGTACAGGTGCTGCTGTAACAACTGCAAACCAGATGGCTGACGAAAACGATGGTGTAGCCAACACATCGAAGCATCGTGCGTATGTAGAGAGCTTATTTATCCGGCAACTGCCGCAGAACAGGTTCCATGTAGTACAAAGGTATTCCACATACCAACAACAATGCAAGGCAAGTTACATCGAAGGCATCGCCGTCATGGTCATCTTCACCCACAGCAATTTCTCCAGCAGACTCTCGTTATGGGCATTTCTGGCAGTGCAAACTTCCGGTGAGCGAGAGATTACCTCTTCCTGGGTGATTGCTACATCAGACATCTTGGTCCCTGTTGACTGATAGAAGACGGTGTTCACCATCTCTTACCCAACATCATAAAGTTCCAAAAAACGCGACCATCACGAAGACCTCATTAGAAGGACTCGCCACCATATTGCATTCGCTAGCATAAGCCATGCGGTCGTCGAGGTCGTCAACTAAATGCTCAACACTCATTTCATCCGATTCGTCAGGTTCGTGGTCCTAGTCCACCGTGTAGGCTGTTTGGTCAAAGTATCGCCAAGCAGAAGACTCGCTGTTGCTCACTTATCTGAGGTAACTAAAAAATACCTGCACAGTAGAGTTGGGTTTAGAGCGGTACCTTGCTTTCATGGTGATATGTTTCATGTTACCTCACAATCGTTTTTCATTGTCACAACAATCAGCAAACGATATTTACGTTGTTAAGGATTCGACCAACAATAAAAGAAGTTTCATAGTAATGACACCAGGAGCAGAGATTAAGATGGACTTCTTGCGAACTAGGATCTCCAGCTGGGAATTGCTTGTTGGCGGTGTGAGCCACATAAACAAGACGACTACGCAGGCCCGTAGCCAGGGGATGCAAAGGGGGCCATGTCCCCCCCCCCCCTGGAGCCATGAAATATTTTGATGGAAACCTACAAGAATAACATGGATATTTTTTAAGATTTTCAAAGAATTTAGATTTTCTTCTTGTATAAATTAATGGGTTGTCTCTGGGGAGAGGCAGATTCCAGAAGTCTGCACTCTACTATAGAAATTTTAGTTTTATAACCATTTATAAGCTACTAAATGTTTCAATTTGGTTGGGACAGTTCACCATATTTACTCCTTGTTTTGACTTTTATCGAACTGCAGTCTTGATGAGAAAATATTATCTTTTTGTGGTTAATTCACATTCAGACATGTTCATCATTATAAGGATAATTTCATAGCGTTGGTGGTCACATTTCGGGTATGAATTCCCATGGCTCAAGGTGGATCTCCAACCTTCCCACCAACGATCTTGTTCTATTAAAATTTTCCGAGGGTAAGAGTTTTTGTGTTATAACGACAAAGATAAGCAATTAGTTTGGACTTCAAACATACTTTACTAAGAATAACATCATAAACACATACAAAGAAGGAATAACAAAGAATGATGTCAGCCTGTGTGTGAATGTTGCATGCATCTCTCTCTCTCTCTCCCTCTCTCTCTCTCTCTCTCTCTCTCTCTCTCTCTCTCTCTCTCTTCTTATGGCTGGTAACAGCACAGGTATAAACCATAGCATGTATAAACTATATGCAAGGTCTTTGAGAGTGAAAAGTGAAATGTTTAGTTAGTTTGCCACCAGATGGCTTTGATTTGGGAAAAGGGGCGTGGCTAAGAAATACCGGAGGTCGAAGGAAAGCGAGCCTCGTGTGCATAGAACCACAGATTAGATATAGGTTTTACAGATGGGAATGTTCCTATACCTCCCGTGGAAATCATTTGTCGTCTGCTAGCGTGCTTCTTCCGCCTGTCGCTGCAGCGCTAGTATCGCCGGGAGCGTGACGTCACATGCTTTCGTCATGCCGTTACCATGACAACGCACAGCATTCTCGGAACCACTGTTCGTCTGCTTTCGGAACCGCCGTTCGTCTGCTTTGAGTTTCCTTTTTCGTTTCGTTCAAAGAAATACTTCAATATTTTAAATTTTTTCACAAATGAATTAATTTTTATTAACTAATTAGAATGTCGTGAAAAGTAATAAGAATAATCTATTGTTTTCAATGAGTTCCTAAAGGAGCTACATTTTAAGGCAAAAACAAATAGCTAAATTTCTCCGAAAAATTCTGTTCATAATGCATATCAGATTTTCTTTTTCCTCACGAGAAACATTCTAGACGAAATAAATACTTCCACATACACCATGGTAAGAATTGCTATATTTCCCTTTTTGCCAATACAGGACACACTGAACAGGTACATAAAAACCAGTTACACTAACACACAGGTAATATATTTCATACATTCAAATTCACATTATTGAAATAATATATCATTTTATTAAATGTTAAGTATCCCCGAAACGCCTAATATTCCTTTATTTTTCACATTGGTACTTACGTATTCTGCATTCCTAAGCATTCTTGAAGGTGCCATTTCGTTTGTTTTTTTTTCACGCAATCTCAATTTTCGACATATCGAGTAATTCTTGTTTGTTAGTTTCCGCTTGCGTTGCACGCAATATGGCGGAGAAATCTTGACTAGCGTTGTCGATGATCAGTGGTTATGCAGTGTTGTAACCTTCATCGAAAAGTACCTACTTCCGTGTTACTGATTTTGTATTTTTTTCGAGGTTCGAAATCCCCACGAACCATGAACGGCAAGGTTAGGTTAGGTTAGGCAAACAGTTAAAATTGTAATCTTCAAAATTGTTAAAAACATTCATAAATAGCCCCACAAACCATGCACGGCAAGATTAGGCAAACAGTTAAAATTGTCATCTTCAAAATTATTAACATTCATATATAGCCCCACGAATCATGCACGGATAGCCCCATGAACCATTCACGGCAAGGTTAGGTTAGGTTAGGTAAACAGTTAAAATTGTCTTCAAAATTGTTAAAAACATTCATAAATAGCCCCACGAACCATGCACGGCAAGGTTAGGTAAATATAGTTAAAATTGTCATCTTCAAAATTGTTAAAAACATTCATAAATAGCCCCACGAATCATGCACGGATAGCCCCACGAAACATGCACAGCAAGGTTAGGTTCGGTTAGGCAAACATAGTTAAAATTGTCATGTTCTTGGAGAACAACGGTGTGGTTGGAAACACTGACCGGGGGTTACATCATCGAACGCATGCAACATTTGATTCACGTAGTGGAAGGACATAGAGGCAACAGCTTTCGTGCATTGGAGAGACATTAATCTTCAAAAATACATGATTTACCGGTGAAATAAATTAAGCAATGGGAAAAAAAACACTTCCATGCACTTTCAAAAGTGTACGGAAAGTCAGTTCGTTAATTCCTTTCTCCTGTAAAATTGAGGAAATATGTTTAGGGGGATACTTAAATTTTACCATACTTTTTCACAGGAACAACACGAAATTGCACAATAAAGGATATTTGGCAACCCTAACCAAGAGTATGCATTTCGTAGTTTAGAATTTTTGTATGTGTATCTTCATAACACATGGTAGAAAAATAAAACCTACAACAAACTGTACAGACTATAATTGTATGTTTGCAGAGCTGTACTGTAAAATAAAACATTTGAGACTCCATTGCATTACGTTCGTAACAGAATGCAATTTTTCATCATACTAGTTGCAAAAACTAGCAGAATCTATCATGAAAAAATTACAGGATTCAACATGGGGGTTTCATGTGATCTCCAGCCCACTTGCTTGAATTCCATTTGTTTACAAGATTTGGCCTCCATAATGGCTTCTCAAAGCCACAATGCAATAGTTTGTGACGTAGGTGAAACATACTCATAACAGCAAAGCACTGCATTTGATGAAAGCACTCACAAATAAAATATGGGGGAAATGAACATTTTGTAAAGTATTAGGCAAGATAGGTTTCAATCTTTTTTAAAAAAATAACTCTAACCTCTAATTCATTGAGAACTAAGTTACGTCCCTTGTCTACTGATACCTGTAATTACATGAACATCCAACTGCACTTGCAAAAATCAATGCAGTACTTCTGGAAATGTTAAATTTGATTTGCACAAAATGAGCAAGGTCACGGCATTAGAAACTGCACTTGCCATCATACTTGGTAGCAGTTTCAAAACAGAATTCATACAGATATTTCATGTTACTCACCTCTACAGTTTATTCACAGCAAACATTATGGCATGAATTGAATTTATTTGCAAAATATTTTTTTTACCATAGATGCTGATCACTAAGGTGTTCTCTCACGGCAGCTCCTTAAGATTCTCTAGAAATATGTTGCTGTGAAAAAAGTGCACTGGGCCTTTGGTACATGCCAGTAAAGTACTATTCAAAAATGTCTCTCCCTCATCTGTTTCACTGAAAACAAACCACAGAAAGATGGAACTTGAATTTCCGAGAAGGAATTGTAAATATTTTCTCACTATTTGGAATGAGGTTTTTGAAAGAAGAGAAATTTTTGAAAACTAATTTGCTGACAGACCTTCAGTAATGCAACAAAGCAAAAATAACAATTCCTACCTAAATAATTCCAAGTTACTTCCTCCCGTCTGAATGTATTATTTTATATTTGATGCTGAAGGATAGAAAGAGAAAATATGCATACGTAGGGTAGCTACCTTGCCATTATGTTAATCATGGTTCCACTCTGATTTTCAATTATCACAATCTATGCTATACAATTGGTTTGAAATGAATAACAATTTCTATTCAGTTGACCAAAACTGATATCACTACATCAGACTTTTAGAAATTGTGGTTATTTATGGGGTAGTTATATGAAAGAAAATTCCATAATTGCAAACTACAATGCCAAAGAACAAACATAAGAAGCAAAGTGCATTGCACATTTTTCTTTCCATCCTACGATCATATCAACTTAAAAATCAACAAATCGCTTATATCACATATATTAACCTCATGCAGAACATATTGCAACATGCAAGACATATTGTCGTTCAAATGCCAAAACCACGAGTGTGCAAATTTTTACTATTTAACCTAGTGCAATTGCTCATCAATATTTGTTGATACATTTACATGGTGTAATAAACAGTCATAAGTGGATGCATATTTTCCCAATGACAACATTTAATCAAATGCAAAAGTTATTAATAATCTGGGATGTTGACTAAAATGTTTTCATCTCAAAAGTAAGATTTAGCACTTTCTTGCTTTGGCATTGTAGCGGCAATATCCATCAGTAGAATGACAGCACTTTGTTCCTACGCGTCAGCAAAAATTTGATGCGGCTGGTGTTATGTTACATCCGGTCGTAGCGGGCCACGAGCGGTTTTATTGTTGAGTCAGCAGAACGTGTCTGATCACGTTGAAGACATCGGAAGCGGTGGGGGGAAGGGGGTCAATGGATTTGTCACGTTGTTTCTTGATGTATGCTAACCTAACACGTGCATATGTTTGTGTGTGTGTGTGTGTGTGTGTGTGTGTGGAGGAAATGCGCGCGCAACCATTGCGTATGATGGAAAGACATGAAGAAATGATTTAAAGATGGCGCCGAAGGTGCTGTACCCCCCGAAAGCTTAGCGGCTAAGGTTATTGCTCTGTAAAACAAGAGGCGTCGAGGGTTCGATTCCTGGTAGAGTCAATATTGATCGATTGATAGATTGAGTTCGTTTTTTTAAGTCCGTTTTATGCACGGTAAAACTAATCAGGATTGGACCTACAGTTGAAAAGTGGTGATTCGGACCACTATGTGCCTCCACCGAGTATCGAACCTGGGACCCTTTGATTACAAGGCGACGATGTCAATATTGAATGGTCTCGATTAGTCTGTGTGTAAATAAAGGCAAGAAAATGGTTGAGTTCGAAAATCGAGTTGGGTTAGTGGTTAATGTTGTCACCTGGCAATGAAGAGGTCGCGGGTTCGATTCTCTAGGTAGTTAAATTAGGCCAATTGTTTAGTCCCGCCATTATAGGTCCCCGATTAGTCCATCTGTGCATAAATAGTGTTTGAATAAAATCAATATGGTGGCCTTGGGTTTTGTGGTTATTGTTGTCGCCTGGTAATGAAGAGGTCGCGGGTTCGATTTTCTAGGTAGTTAAATGAGGCCAATTGTTTTGTCCCGCCATTATAGGTTCCCGATTAGTCCATCTGTGCATAAATAGTATTTCAATAAAATCAAAATGGTGGCCGCGTTTTGGGTTTAGCGGCGGCGGCGCGGCGCGGGGCGGGGCGGGGCGGCGAGGCGCGGGCGCGGGTGGTGTTTTTTTTTCCGCGAGATGTTTCAACCAAGTGGTTGAGGGTTCGATTCCCAATGTTGGTGAAAATTGGATATTCAATTGTATTTGTTTAAAAGTTCCGATTAGCTTTTTGTGCACAAAGAGAAAATGAACTAATTGGAAATAGGATGTTTATGCTGTAATGAAAAGGTCCCGGGTTCGATTCACAATGTCAAATTGGCTGATAATGATGTTTTTTTTTTAAGAAAAAAAGAAGTGTGTTGAGTCCCCATTAGTATTTAGGCAGGAACAGATATTAAAAATCAAAACAAAATGCCTTTTGATTACAACGCAAAGACTTTACCGCTAATGTATAAAGATAAAGTAGAATCTGTTGTTTTGCTGTGTGGGGCCCCAGTACCGATTAACTTAAATGCATAAAGAGTAGGTAAAATAAGCAAGATGGCCGTCACTATTGTTTTGTGATCAAAAAGGAGTCACAGGTTCGATTCAATCAAAGGAGGCAAGATTCTATGTTTCAATTCCATGTAAAAGTCTAAAGTTATGTTTCGATTAACCTCAATGCATAAAGAGGAATTAAACAAAAACAAGCAAAATGGCGACAGATGTGATAAAAGAAAAATTGAATTAGTTTTTTATAGTGACAAGAAAAAATAGCGAATCATTGTTAGAAATAGAATGAAAATAAAGATACTTGCCTTTGCGTGTCCAGCGCTGTGCAGAAAAGCTCTAATGCTTTATCTCCGACAAGTCCACAATACACATTTTTTTTATTGTATAGTTAATTATTAATGTTGTTATTAACACAGATTCTTACCAGTGTGAAGAAAAGCTCTCATGCTTTATCTCCGACAAATCCACAATACACACTTTTTCATTATATAGTTAATTATTAATGTTGTTATTAACACCGAGTTTTACCAGTGTGAAGAAAAGCTCTCATGCTTTATCTTCGACAAGTCCACAATACACACTTGAGGATTTTTAAAGGGGTGATAAGTGAAAAAAGCCAAGACATATATTTTATCCCTGTTTATTACCAATATTTACAAAATTCAAAAGAACCGCACACACACACACACACATACATATGTAAAATGTTTATATTGTGTCACCAGTTTATCAGCATGTTATTTAACAAGTTTTTATTCTTCAAGTTTGTTCACTCACCCACATAAGGAATTGTGTCACTATCATATCCATTTTCTGCTGCAACCACTGAATTAAAATGTCTCACTATTTTTTCCACAAGCATGTTCTCGCAAAAAACAAACACTTCTTTGGAAAGTCTTTTTCCGTCGATGTTTTGTATAGACAAAGGCTCAGGTTTTGTACATCCATGTAGATGGGAAAGCACAAACTTCTCCTTATTACATGCATGGACAGGGGAAATATCTGTGCAACCGAAACATTGTTCGCGAAGGTCGAGAATGCAAGATTCCACACAGTTTCCAAAATATGATTTCAGATACGGCGACACTGTTTCACACATAACTTTCGCATGCTCGATGCACACAAATATCTTCATAAAGTTCCGCCACGAACTTTCTGCGATGAACACTATCTCCAGGGAACCGTAAGCTGGTTTCTTCCTTATAATGATCTGACGGCGATTGTACAGTGTGGTTATCAGCAATTCATGTTGCTCACTTAGTGGGTAGGAAACACGAGGCTGCTCACCTGGAATAGCGATGTAATTGTCGATTACTGGAAACAATTCCTGAAGAGCGTGCCACTCCTGCAACTGTAGTTCAACACCGGCCGCCCCGCTTCTGTGTAGCCTGACCACAGGTTGGAAATCCAGATGAGAGGAAATTCCGATTGAGATAACTTTTGTTTTCGAAGCATTCAAATAGTAGACGTGATCAAAAAATATCGACTGGCGTATAAGACTAGTTACTTGTTTTTGTTCTTCAGGTAAATGCTGATCGCTCTCTTTCTGAAGAACCCCCTTGAAATTAGTGTACGGTTGAAATCTTTTTTTCAGCGGCATCGAAATAGAGGATTCCATGACTAAGAACTGCGAGATACTGCATGTCGCAGCGTGCAGGTATACATTTGAAGAAATGCGTGGGTGTGTTTTTGAGAGGCATGCGCGCGTAGCAAACCAAGCATGTGCTGGACAAAAAAGGTGGAGGGGGCGGGGCATTACAAAGATCAATGGTGAGAGAAAAATCAGCAGAATATCATAAACGTCATATTGAGGAAATATTGGATAACAAATATTAATTAATTTAATTAAAGCATCAACCGCATTGTCGATCTGAAATTAGGTTTATAGACAGGGGGCAAAATGGAAAATATCGACGATGTTCTAGTATTGGATTGTTTCTGTATTTCCATCGGTATAATCCTCCACCACATTTGAAGCATACTGTTTTATCCTCTTTTTGAATGTAAAATAATCCTGCTTCGGACAGAGCTTCTACAAACGGGAATTCTTTTGATTGCCAGTTTCTGAAAGAGGACAATCTAGCATTGAAAGATCCCATCTCTGGATATTGCGTCATTGTTCTGTAAAGACACAAAACAAGATATATATTATAAGTAAGCTGTTGTAAACTGTAACGCTACAAAATTATTAATATACTATTAGGACTATATGTAACTTGTATAAAATTTCAAACAGTATTTACTGTCAATATTTTCTAGTATACGTACCGAGTATTATAAATTTAATTTACGAGTCAGCAAATAACGGTACTGGGAATAAAATTTGAAATTTATGCATGGGTTTACCAGAGGCTCTATGGAATAAATACAGAAAACAGTAATGCCCACAGTACACAGACCCGTAACTTTGTATCTGATGAGTGTTGTACGTATAGAATTTAGAGTTATTTTCCAAAAATCGCAAATGGTTATGCACATGTGGAGGTTTTCCGTAACTATCAAAAAATTCCCCCCGGGAGTTACTGTCTATGTAAATTGCTACCCAGTGCTTCCCGGGGCTATCTTTGGGATCTGTATTTACAATCAAGGCTGGTGGTAGTTCCACATGTACAGGTAATTCATTAGCTGCGAAAACCCCAACATGGTGATTGTCAAACGCTCTATTTGATATTAACCCGTGAAGCAAATTTAAAGTCGACAGCATTGCTGGACACTAAATAGTAATATTGTGCAACTCACCTTGTTATACAATTAATCCAGATGAATATCTCTTTGATTATTAATTTCCATGAGAGCGTCAAATTCAGAGTAGATAACACAAGTCACAGTAGATTCCAAAGCCGATTTGAAGTGGACTTCCAAGCTAACAGCCCCTTGCCGTTGAAGACTGCAGTGGGATATGGCACTTGCAGCTGCGTCTGGTGTTATATCGAAAACAAGTAAGGCGTATCCCTGGGGGTATTCCTCACGCGATATATTGTTTCCTTCATCCATATAGTGTATCCCTGTTCCAGAGAATAATGTGTGATATGCTGTTATGTACTTGTTGTTTTCAAAGTCTGGTTGAAGTGGTTTGCCGGGAATTTGGACTCCATCAACATATAAAGTAAAGAAGTTGTAATTGAAATGTTGAAAATTGAATGGGTTTGTAGACAGAGTGCCGTTGAATGCATCGTTGGTAACAAACCCCACAACTAATCGTTTCGGAAGACGTCCAAGTATCACATTGTCAATTGTTTTTGAAACAATATCTTTTGGAATAGTTACAGCTTTAAGATGTACTCTTGTTAGAGGGTATTTTGCTGTATGTTTTTGCAATATGCGATTGTGACTAAGTTTGATGGATGAACTGACCGATACTTTTCTCACATATAGTGTAGCATCCAGAATTTCCACTTTGCCTTCACTGTCATCTAATCCCATCAAGCAGAAAGTGTTTTTCGAAGGAATCAGTTTTATTCGCATTTCCACTCCATTGATCAAAAATTTCTCTTGATTGAAAATATCAGAATGCAAGTAACCAAACATATCAAATGTTTTACTCTGTTTTGTTAGTTGGTTACGTTTTGTAAAGCCTTTGTTGTCTTCCGAAACGTTATCAAAAGCGCCTGCTGTATCTTTGTACCACAATGCACTTTGGAGATGAGATGATTTTGCAGATATGTCATAGTTCAGTGCTTTTTCAAAATAAGACCTGTATGGGTGCATGTGAGATGGAAACGAGATGAGTTTGTTATTTAAGTAGATTTGTACTTCGCTGAACATTGCATTGAGAAAATCATTGACAGGTCCAATTGTTTATCTGTGGGTAGCAATAACTGACCATTCGCTTTTACAATTCTGGCATCTATATTCAACATTGTGTGTGCTAAATCCATATAATCATCACCATGTCCAGGTATTACAAACTCGGTGGGGGCATTATCTGCCAAAGAACTAACAGGTTTGTATCCGATGGTGTGGTGTTCTAAGATGCTTGTCTGAGTAGGTTTTACCGAGAAAATATCCAATTCACTTTTAAAACACTCACATGATTTCTCCCTAATTAGCGCCATATCTAATCAAAAATATCTGATGTTATTTGAATTTTCTTACGGTTGCGTTTGGTTGTTTTCTTGGTGTTTGTATTGGCACTGGATCTCTTCTTTCTCTGAGCGATCCTTCCAGTTCGCTGTCCCGAAGCAGAGTGATTCCTTTTGAAATGTTTATGCCCCTGATAACTTGAACCAATCATTTCCTTTAGCTTTGTTTCAGCTTTTCTTTTAAGATTTGATCTGGCATCCGAAATTCTGGATTGTAGTGACTGTTTTATGGGTGTTTTGTCTACAACATCACCTAACACATTTACCCCTGTTTTTAACATTTCTTTCCCTACAGCTTTCGCTCCTTTTTTGATAAGAGGCAAAGCTGACCGAAAAAGTCCTCCAAGAAAACTTCCAATGCCATGTCCTTTTTGATAGGCAGCACCGTAATATATGTTACCCACACCAGATCCAGCTTGTTGATGGTAGTATTGAAAATATGGGTCATTCATAATCAGAGCTTTTCACCACAACGTCTAAAATGAAGTTTCAAACACACTAGTCCGAAGGAGAATGGGATGTGTGCACCAGTGCTATCCCTTAAGTCAATTTCTATTTGTTCGAAATTATGTTTCTGCACTGGGATGTAATGTGGTGAATCGAAAATTTGCACACCATCACTTCCAAAAGTATGTTCCATAGGATTAATGTTTATAATACGTAATAGAGGGGCGACAGCATCTCCCACCATATGTGATTCCGCAATATCTGTGTAAATATACATCTGGGAAGGAATTTCTCTCACAACATTTGGAGGCGAGCGTCCAATTTTTACTTCTGATAGATCATCGGTCGGTTTAAAACCTAATATCCGTGCCAGTTGAGGTGACAATCGTACATTTATGTTTCTCTGCTTGGTAGATATATCAACAGTCACATGTTTGTACGCAGGATGATTTCGGAGACTAAAATTTAATGTTTCAGAATATTTATTGATTTCTGCAACAATGCTGTTTATAGATGCGTAATAGCCTTCGGATATTCGAAGTTCGTTCCATTTGACATCATCCATAGATTTATATTGAATATAGTTGTTAAATCTTGTAATGTTTAGTATTGAATAAGGATAATGCACTTCTACCAATGCCATCTCCCATTTGTTGGTGTCCAACTCCTCACGGTTCTGAAGCTTTGTGGTGTAATTAGTTAGAGTATTACTTGGGAAATATGTCATGGAACTGTTACTAGGCAAAGTAAAAAGCGTTTGCTTTTCTCATGATGTGTTATGAAGGTTATTTGTACCACTGATGAGAATACCTACAAAAATTTATGCCTCTCTCTCTCTTTTTTTGACTCCAAAAACGATGCGCTAATCCAACTGTCAAATAATCTGGAGTAACCTTTCCAATGAACTAACAACTTTTTACTGGCTCCTTTACCTTTGGTCGCAAGGATTTTATCAATTTCATGCATATCCGGTAAGCGGACCAATTGCAACTCTTCCGTATAAAATGTTCCATCGATTTTATGTCCTTGTAGATCTTTTAATTCATACACTTGAGGATTTCTTTTCAAAATACGTTCCACCACAAATATTTCTCTTGTCCAATTTTCCATGTAACCTTTGTCAAAGCGTTTTTTGGTTTTTGTTATTCTCACTGTATCTCCTATTTTGAATGGCATCTTCAATGCCAATAGTGGAGATGAATCAGATTTGAGTTTTTTGTCATACATATTGTGCCATACTTTCAAAACCTTCTCAGGAGTAACATCTGCTGGTGCCATTTTAATACTCGAGTGAATTTTATGATTATAAGCTTTCAAAAGCTTTGGGAGTACATTAACATAACAGCTGGTTCTTTGTTTAGTAAAATACTTCCACATGCGTTCCTTTAAAGTTCTGTTGAATCTTTCAACAATACTAGCTTTAATATCAGGATTCTTTGTTGTAAAATAAATTACATTTTGTTTTTTGAGATATTCCTGCACAATACTGTTGGTAAACTCACGGCCTTTGTCAGTTTGTAATTTCAAAGGTTTTCTTTTGCTTTGTTTGAAAATTTGCTGGAAAGCCTTTTTTATACATACACTAGTTTTATTTTTTACAGGAACAGCCCAAGCATGCCTGCTAAAAATATCGATAACTGTGAGTATATATCTGTACCCTTTGTTGTGATTCCGCAAACTCTGCATGTCATTCAAGTCAGCCTGCCATTGGTCATCGATATTATGCACAAAATAAAAGTTTCTCGGAAATCGACGCTTTACAGGTCTATGCAAAGTGTATTCAGTTTGCTTTGTCAACCAATGTTTGATTGTTGACAATGGTATGGATGTTTTTACAGCTTTCCATAGTGTTGAAGCTGTAGAATAGGATGCTGGATGAGATGGATTGTACCAGATATTCTCTAATATTTTTTCGCTCATGGTTTGTATCTTGACCAAACTGGAACAGTACGTTTACGTTTGTGCCCTGGAAATGATGATACAAAAGAAATTGGTTCCTTTTCTTCTTCTTCTTCTTCTGCTTCTGTTAATTCTTGTGCCTCTTCTTGGTTAGCTCCGGGCAGCGGAACATGTCGTCCGGGGTTGCCAAAAACAATCTCTTGAATAAACTCCTGTCTCCGGGGGTTTCCAATATATTTTTGAGGAATATTAGATAACGCCAGAGCTCTATTGAATAGTTGCCACCCAACAGGATTGCTTGTTTTTCGTGGTCGAATTATATCCGATACTAGATCGACAATATTTGAGCCTTCAATTTTATTATTGTTAATAAAAACTGCACCATATTTATCCCAATCAATATTACTATTATGTAAAAGACGTTCATACAACAGTTCGGCTTTTCTACGATACATGCTAGGTGTAGCAGCTAGAATTTCTTCTTTCATATCAGTCAACTTCTCAGTAGATTCTGTAATCGGTAGCGACACAGGTTCTCTTTGTTTTCGAGTAATAGACAGAAATTTTTGGAGCACAATACTGTAACGATTCCATTTTTCATCATCCGAAAGACCTTTGAGATTCAAAATTACTTGCATATCCTGATCCAATTGCGATAAGGATGTAGACGGTGCAGACATAACAGGATGTCTCATGTTATCCATAAATTCTTGAGGTATGATAACCATTTTTTTGGCATGCTCCATGTTCAGATTTTTTTTTTACTTAAATAAACTTGATAACACACCTCCTATTAAAGGGGCTAATAACGCAGGTAGAAATCCTCCGTGTTGCACTAGTATCTGTTTCTTCTGCTTTGTAGAGTGTCCTTTGGCAGAGAGATTACGTATCACCTTCTTGTACCGGCTCAATCTTGTTTTCTGAGGTGTTGAAAGAGGAACATTCCCTTTTAGAACATTGTAACAACACTCACAGATTGAATTAACTAAGGAAGAATCAGCAGCTTGTAATATCGCTGTGCGAAGAGCTGGTTTAGCATCCGACAAAACTTGGAGCACTTTAGCGTGTTTCACTCTTGGAGCCATGATGACAGAATAAACGACTAGTGATTATGCATGCTTTTTTTGTAGGAATATATACATAATTGATATCATCGTCGGGAAATATCCGCGACCGAAAACGTACTTCTTCCGGAGTGTTCTGCTTCAGATCAAACAGCAAATATCCATGGGGTTCAGCGGTGGCATTGTAATATGCATCTTTTATAAAATTTGGATTCTCCGGGTATACTTGTCTAGATAAATAATTAATTTGGGCTCTGTCTCTTGGATTTTTGAAGCATACAATATAATGACTATTTAAAGATATATCCCTATTCCCTTTTCCTTGATGGAATAGATTTTGAGTGATAAAGAAAAGACTAATATCACGATGATGACACCCTTTTGTAATAAATCTGTGACTCTTTGATCGCATTCCCTCATCTGATCATCGATAATAATAAGATGAGGTTCAGAATTTGGCACAAATTGGTCAATATTAGGCATTCCTTCCCGAAATTGTACAAAACCAGGGAAATCATTGTATGCAGATTGCCATTCCCCGTAGCACACCAAAATATTGTTGAATTTTACATTTACCATTTGGGGTAAACACTGGAGAAAATGCCTCACAAAATATGTCTTTCCACATCCTGATGGACCAGCCAATATTGCAGAGAACGGGTGTTTCCACAAGCACTCCATTTCTCAAACTGTGAAGAATGTTTTAAATTACATATAATATAAAAGTCGAATGTTATGAATATTTTTCTAGTTGTTAGATTTTACTGATATGTTGTATCTTCAAATTACATATATATATATTATATTGTATTGTATTATATATATATATACACTTCATCAATAAATAAATATGCGTGTGTGTCTGTATGTATGTATGTATATATATATATATATGTATATATACACACACACATACAGACAATTTTCTTATAGTACAAAATTCATTTTACAACAGCACAACAAATGCCAGATAGCATTGTACGCATGAGCGTTTGTAAACCCCGCCTACATATTCCGAGCATCAGCGTTGTGTTAGATAGCTCTCCATTGTTTCAACAACGATAAACAGCTTGGTGGCCCAGATCAAATTGGTTCTGGAATCTACTGTGACGTGTACCGTCTACTTTGAAGTATAAAAAGGTGAGTTGCAAAATATTACTATTTAGTGTCCAGCAATGCTGTCGACTTTAAATTTGCTTCACGGGTTAATATCAAATAGAGCGTTTGACAATCATCATGTTGGGGTTTTCGCAGCTAATGAATTACCTGTACATGTGGAACTACCACCAGCTTTGATTGTAAATACAGATCCCAAAGATAGCCCCGGGAAGCACTGGGTAGCAATTTACATAGACAGTAACTCCCGGGGGGAATTTTTTGATAGTTACGGAAAACCTCCACATGTGCATAACCATTTGCGATTTTTGGAAAATAACTCTAAATTCTATACGTACAACACTCATCAGATACAAAGTTACGGGTCTGTGTACTGTGGGCATTACTGTTTTCTGTATTTATTCCATAGAGCCTCTGGTAAACCCATGCATAAATTTCAAATTTTATTCCCAGTACCGATAAAAAACGACAATATTATAACAACTTATTTGCTGACTCGTAAATTAAATTTATAATACTCGGTACGTATACTAGAAAATATTGACAGTAAATACTGTTTGAAATTTTATACAAGTTACATATAGTCCTAATAGTATATTAATAATTTTGTAGCGTTACAGTTTACAACAGCTTACTTATAATATATATCTTGTTTTGTGTCTTTACAGAACAATGACGCAATATCCAGAGATGGGATCTTTCAATGCTAGATTGTCCTCTTTCAGAAACTGGCAATCAAAAGAATTCCCGTTTGTAGAAGCTCTGTCCGAAGCAGGATTATTTTACATTCAAAAAGAGGATAAAACAGTATGCTTCAAATGTGGTGGAGGATTATACCGATGGAAATACAGAAAAAATCCAATACTAGAACATCGTCGATATTTTCCATTTTGCCCCCTGGTTGATGCTTTAATTAAATTAATTAATATTTGTTATCCAATATTTCCTCAATATGACGTTTATGATATTCTGCTGATTTTTCTCTCACCATTGATCTTTGTAATGCCCCGCCCCCTCCACCTTTTTTGTCCAGCACATGCTTGGTTTGCTACGCGCGCATGCCTCTCAAAAACACACCCACGCATTTCTTCAAATGTATACCTGCACGCTGCGACATGCAGTATCTCACAGTTCTTAGTCATGGAATCCTCTATTTCGATGCCGCTGAAAAAAAGATTTCAACCGTACACTAATTTCAAGGGGGTTCTTCAGAAAGAGAGCGATCAGCATTTACCTGAAGAACAAAAACAAGTAACTAGTCTTATACGCCAGTCGATATTATTTGATCACGTCTACTATTTGAATGCTTCGAAAACAAAAGTTATCTCAATCGGAATTTCCTCTCATCTGGATTTCCAACCTGTGGTCAGGCTACACAGAAGCGGGGCGGCCGGTGTTGAACTACAGTTGCAGGAGTGGCACGCTCTTCAGGAATTGTTTCCAGTAATCGACAATTACATCGCTATTCCAGGTGAGCAGCCTCGTGTTTCCTACCCACTAAGTGAGCAACATGAATTGCTGATAACCACACTGTACAATCGCCGTCAGATCATTATAAGGAAGAAACCAGCTTACGGTTCCCTGGAGATAGTGTTCATCGCAGAAAGTTCGTGGCGGAACTTTATGAAGATATTTGTGTGCATCGAGCATGCGAAAGTTATGTGTGAAACAGTGTCGCCGTATCTGAAATCATATTTTGGAAACTGTGTGGAATCTTGCATTCTCGACCTTCGCGAACAATGTTTCGGTTGCACAGATATTTCCCCTGTCCATGCATGTAATAAGGAGAAGTTTGTGCTTTCCCATCTACATGGATGTACAAAACCTGAGCCTTTGTCTATACAAAACATCGACGGAAAAAGACTTTCCAAAGAAGTGTTTGTTTTTTGCGAGAACATGCTTGTGGAAAAAATAGTGAGACATTTTAATTCAGTGGTTGCAGCAGAAAATGGATATGATAGTGACACAATTCCTTATGTGGGTGGGTGAACAAACTTGAAGAATAAAAACTTGTTAAATAACATGCTGATAAACTGGTGACACAATATAAACATTTTACATATGTATGTGTGTGTGTGTGTGTGCGGCTCTTTTGAATTTTGTAAATATTGGTAATAAACAGGGATAAAATATATGTCTTGGCTTTTTTCACTTATCACCCCTTTAAAAATCCTCATGGTTTATATTTTTACTGGTAACAATCGTTAATAACAACATTAATAATTAACTATATAATGAAAAAGTGTGTATTGTGGACTTGTCGAAGATAAAGCATGAGAGCTTTTCTTCACACTGGTAAAACTCGGTGTTAATAACAACATTAATAATTAACTATATAATGAAAAAGTGTGTATTGTGGATTTGTCGGAGATAAAGCATGAGAGCTTTTCTTCACACTGGTAAGAATCTGTGTTAATAACAACATTAATAATTAACTATACAATAAAAAAAATGTGTATTGTGGACTTGTCGGAGATAAAGCATTAGAGCTTTTCTGCACAGCGCTGGACACGCAAAGGCAAGTATCTTTATTTTCATTCTATTTCTAACAATGATTCGCTATTTTTTCTTGTCACTATAAAAAACTAATTCAATTTTTCTTTTATCACATCTGTCGCCATTTTGCTTGTTTTTGTTTAATTCCTCTTTATGCATTGAGGTTAATCGAAACATAACTTTAGACTTTTACATGGAATTGAAACATAGAATCTTGCCTCCTTTGATTGAATCGAACCTGTGACTCCTTTTTGATCACAAAACAATAGTGACGGCCATCTTGCTTATTTTACCTACTCTTTATGCATTTAAGTTAATCGGTACTGGGGCCCCACACAGCAAAACAACAGATTCTACTTTATCTTTATACATTAGCGGTAAAGTCTTTGCGTTGTAATCAAAAGGCATTTTGTTTTGATTTTTAATATCTGTTCCTGCCTAAATACTAATGGGGACTCAACACACTTCTTTTTTTCTTAAAAAAAAAACATCATTATCAGCCAATTTGACATTGTGAATCGAACCCGGGACCTTTTCATTACAGCATAAACATCCTATTTCCAATTAGTTCATTTTCTCTTTGTGCACAAAAAGCTAATCGGAACTTTTAAACAAATACAAATGAATATCCAATTTTCACCAACATTGGGAATCGAACCCTCAACCACTTGGTTGAAACATCTCGCGGAATAAAAAACACCCCCCCCGCGCCCGCGCCGCGCCGCCGCCGCCGCCGCCGCTAAACACAAAACGCGGCCGCCATTTTGATTTTATTGAAATACTATTTATGCACAGATGGACTAATCGGGAACCTATAATGGCGGGACAAAACAATTGGCCTCATTTAACTACCTAGAAAATCGAACCCGCGACCTCTTCATTACCAGGCGACAACAATAACCACTAACCCAACTCGATTTTCGAACTCAACCATTTTGTTGCCTTTATTTACACACAGACTAATCGAGACCATTCAATATTGACATCGTCGCCTTGTAATCAAAGGGTCCCAGGTTCGATACTCGGTGGAGGCACATAGTGGTCCGAATCACCATTTTTCAACTGTAGGTCCAATCCTGATTAGTTTTACCGTGCATAAAACGGACTTAAAAAAACGAACTCAATCTATCAATCGATCAATATTGACTCTACCAGGAATCGAACCGTCGACGCCTCTTATTTTACAGGGCAATAACCTTAGCCGCTAAGCTTTCGGGGGGTACAGCACCTTCGGCGCCATCTTTACATCATTTCTTCATGTCTTTCCATCATACGCAATGGTTAGGCGCGCATTTCCTCCACACACACACACACACACACACACAAACATATGCACGTGTTAGGTTAGCATACATCAAGATACAAAGTGACAAATCCATTGACCCCCTCCCCCCACCGCTTCCGATGTCTTCAACGTGATCAGACACGTTCTGCTGACTCAACAATAAAACCGCTCGTGGCCCGCTACGACCGGATGTAACATAACACCAGCCGCATCAAATTTTTGCTGACGCGTAGGAACGAAGTGCTGTCATTCTACTCCATCCATAAAGAACTTATTTCTTCTGGGGGCTAAAAGAGACATGTTAATGTAACAGTTCAATTTTATTTTTAAAATAAGGAAACGCATAGCTGTTATAATTCACACAAAACATTGTTTAGCACAGGACCTTATAAGCATCCCTTGTGAAAAATAGACCCTTGATATTACATTACAACTTGTAGAGATGCTTGTACTGCAATTTTTGCTACAAGTTTTGAATTTAAAAAATTCCATTCAATTTGAAATAATTACTTCTAAGATGTCACCATTAAGGTAAATATGAAAAACAGGATTTCAGCAATTAAAATAAGAACCAATGACTAAAGACAAAAGAAGACGTTCTCTGTCGGAAACATGCTTGTTGAATAAGCATAGGTAAAACACCAGACAATGGATAATTTCCAATGAACATTGCATGCTAACTTTTTTCATGAGAGAAATCAACTTAAAAACAAACTAGAGAAAATATTTTCATGAAAGGTATTTGAAACCAGACCAAACTGCATATATATGCTCATGCACAAAAACACACAATAACTAAAGGCCGCGACTGTTTTCACCAGGTGGTGAGAATAGCATGTAGGGCTATTTTCACCAGGTGCTGAGGAACAGCACATGTGTATTTGCACCAGCAAAAGTAATTAGCTGAATCATACCATGACATTGTATTTTATTATTCATTGGCTGTGTTGCTGAACTTACTCCTAAGAAGTTATTTTAAATTAAAAATGGGTGCGTCACCAGGTAGAGAGAATAGTATAAAGTGCTCAAGACCAGAAATTACATGGTCATCTCGTTGGTAAGTATTTACAGAAGTAATTTTAATGCTAATAGCCATAAACCTGATCTGCCTAAGCTAACAATGAAAGCAAATGCACACTGATGTTAGCTTCACACACATCAGCAATTAAAGAATACATACATCCATTTAGCAGGCCAAGCCAGATTGTAGATGATGCACATGCATATGTCTACCAGTCAAGAAATTATGCATGTGGTCAAGAATTTTTGCTATTTTTTACACTACAGTGAATTTACATTGTTATAGGTATACCTCTACTGGTGTTTATGATAAAATTGGAAATCTAAAATTGCCTTGAGTTGTGGTTAATTTCAGTTTGTTTGTTAAGAATTGCATTGTTGCATGCGTAAAGGTTTGTAAAAATATTTTAAAGTAATGTGGCCATTCCCCATCCAGGATGAAGTCTGAAGCATTAATAATTAAAGCAAGTCTAAATCTCTTCTTAAAGTACAGCTTCAGTATTCATCTTAACCAGCCTTGTGGTAGAAGTTTTTCATTGAATAAAAATATCTATTTTTCTTAATTTCCAACCATACCTAAGTAGGGGGTGATTAAATACATGCTAAGAAAAAGGGAAAAAATGTCAAAAATGTTAGATTTGTTATTTTGGTAGACACCCTGACATGCAGCTTAAAATCTGGTGAAAATAGCTCAAAAGCTAGCTTCACCACCTGGTGAAAATAGCTCAAAAGCTAGCTTCACCACCTGGTGAAAATAGCTCAAAAGCTAGCTTCACCACCTGGTGAAAATAGTCACTCCGTAAACTAAAACAGTCCTTCGAAAAACAAGGCCTACCAACTGGCTTTCAGAGACAAATGCTCAAAATTATTGATTTTAAGTAGAAACAGATTGTCCTCATAATGCTGAGTAAACATCATACACCATTAGCACATCATTTACACAACCTGGGAAAACTACTTATTTTCACTGGGGACAAAAAAATGACTTCACTGATCTTTCTGCCTGGAATGTTTTCACATAACTTACCTGTAGGACATATCCCCCCCCCCCAACGTTCATATTATTTAGCAGCATTAGACAAAAACTGGGGTATGGCATAAAACTAGAAATATAATACACTAGTGTTTTCTCATTGCCACTGTCTCACCATAAACTGATCAAATCACTGAAAAACATTTTTTTCTGAAACATATTTTCACTAAACGTTAATAATGTTGATACTGACATTTATATTTTTTCTATTCACTTAAATCTTTCATCTTTGTTAAGCAAGTAAGTACACAGCGATCTTGCAAGATTTATTTCGGAACAGTTTCACTGCGTTTATATACCGCTGCGCTGGATTGTGCCAAGCAGGACATCACACATGTGCATTAGTTTGAGAGCTCCTTTAAACATTGTCACTGGAATGTCATGGGCAAGTCATTAGTACATAAATATTTTGGTTGTGGCTCAAACTGAACTACTGCATCTGAACTGGGAACAGTTGTGAAGTGTCACTTCAGACTAAAAGCAGGGAAGCAGATATTTCACATATTCCATTTTGATTGTTGCTAACCAGTCGCAAATCTGAAAATAAGAATAAAAGTTTATTAGTTTAAAAAGTCAAGCACATAGCACAAATAATAATTAATTTAATTACAAAGACATAAAACAATTCCCCCAGATTACCATACATATGTTTGCCCACAGACATCTTTCTTCTCCATTTTTGTTGAAAAATGAGTGAGTTGTTCCTCCTTACATCATGAGCCAACATTGCAAGCTGGGCACAAAAGTAGAGATGTGTGAAGATAATTTGCAGAAAGGATCACACAAGCAATTTCATTATCACCATCTCATGCAAGCCTTGACTAAACACAAGTATACATGGTAGAATTTAAAATTAATTTTGAAACTCAAAACTTGTCCGTTCTCTCTTGCTTGGAGGCATAAATTCTTTTGAATTTAAAATTAGCCAATATACGCAACTTTCGATGATAGAGGAAATATACAAGGCAGTTTTTTACAATTATTGACAAAACAGACGAAACACTTGGCATTTATTAAAAAATGACATCCTGCCGTGACTGTACACACAGCTTTCTTTTTAGACAATAACGGAAACATAGCCCACCCTCAATTTTGTTGCAAGTTTTGACTTTTACTAGAAAGAAAGGCTGTTTCGAGCTAGTACACGTCCAAGCACGAGGTGAACATGAAATTAGGCAAAATATATATTTTTACTGTACGCTCAATGGTATCAGGCATAGTTGTAAAAATAACTTTCGTTAGATAAATTTCTGAAAACTAGTGCTACATAGAAAAAAAATATAAACTTTCATCGTACATACCTTCGGAAATTTTAAACGTTGAGAACTCTCCACTTCTAGCTGCATTACGTAACATGTTTGAAAGAAACAAATCCACCAAAGAACAAACAAACTCGAGGAAAATCGGCAAACACTATATAAAAAAACTCACTGCAGGTTCGACGATATAAAGACGTTGCCAGTTAAATTCAGAACTCGCTGAGTCGGTAACGTAGGCTCTCCGAGATTCTCATAATTCCCGATATTCACGCAAGTTCAGAGATTCTCGCAAATACTGGAATTCAAGTTTCGTCCGCCTGCCACGGCAGTTCTAGTGTCGCCCCAGTTACCCGAAAAGCCGTCTGCTTCCGCCGGTTGCATAGAACTTCACTTCCCACTGATTAGCTGAGGTTAAAGCACGTTAAGTTGTTCTTTTGAGTGTAAAAAGGGACATACTCGGAATGTAACAAAGTCCAGGGAGTAGCGGCTTTTGTAGTGGTTTTGTATTTCAATTTGTTTTATGTAGTGTATTTAGTTGGACTATTTTAGTTAAAGCACAGCACACTTTGTTCTATTCTGAGATGAGTCTTTTGGGGGGAAAATTAATATTAAATTGACATTACTATAGTCCCCTTTTCGTTAAATAAAGTGTTAGGAAGTCTTAGTTAGAAATACATATTTATGTAGAAATTTAATTGTATAATTTAATTTCTGTAAAATAGTTTCTTAATTACTTATTGAATTTAGTTTGGGGTTTATATTCTTATTATTATCATTTATGTTGTATCAAGCCCTTCAGGCATGATGTTAAATAAATCTCTTTACTATCAAGCCTTTTATGTATAATTCCTCTAAACCTACAATTTTGCGGCTTAAGCCTTCCACTGCCTTTTTTAAGTAATATTTCTGCTAGGTTAATTAAAGTATCAACTTTAGTTGTAAGCCTTGTGTCCTATATTAAAGAACGATATTTCTTGTGTAAATAATTCTAAAGGTCGTACATGTTAATTTAATAGGAAACTAATGTCTTCTTAAAGTTTGTCAATTTTGTCCCTCTGCTTCAATGAAGATGGTGTGGGATGCACAACCGACTGTCTATTTCTTGAATGCTAAGTTTTCTCTAGCTACAGCTAGGTGGGGGGGGGTGCAAATTCGGTGCAGGGGGTGCGAAAATCATTCTCGTCCTGGGCGCTGAAATCTCTAGCAACAACACTCAGAACGAAATATTTCCTTTAGAGAGACCATTTATAGATTTCGTGTCCCGAGGTTCCAACGACCGCTCGTGACACCACACAAACGAGAATTGGAAATACTGCTTGTTTCCTCTTGTTACATGTCTACGAATGTACCGTCGGCGGCAATAAAAATGGGACACACATAGATCCTGAAATGCTCTCTTCCTTGCAAGGCGTAATGTGTGTTGCCTAACTCTAGCGCGATAAGTTCAGAATTAGGCAACGCAATAACGCTTTGTAGGCAAGCGAATATTGCAGGATCTACTATCAGATTAATAAATTATAGAAACTCAAGTTTAGACTTCAATAAAAAATTAATCAGTAGACCTACAAAAATACGAGTTACATCAAAATTTAGCTTATTCAATTCTGCGTTCATCTATGCTAATCAATTTTTTTTCGAGTATGACATATTTTTATCGTCGTGAGAACAAAAACAAGGCCGTTTTTTTTAGTTTTGCAAACGATCGCCCTTCTATAAATCAAGAACTGAATGGACGATGAAATTTTAGTAAAGTGCAGGCAGAAAGGTTTCAAACATAAATCTTAATTTTCGGATTATTCAAAAAAACATTATCATCAATTTTACGGTTTTGATTTATAGAATTTCAAAAAGAACGATCGTTTGCAAAACTAAAAAAAAAAACTCCCTTTCTTGTTCTCACTACGATAAAAAATATAAGTCGTACTCGAAAAAAAATGGTTAGCATTGATTAACGTAGAATTGAATAAGCTAAATTTTTATTTAACTCGTATTTTTGTGTCTACTGCTTAATTTTTAATTGGAGTCCAATTTGGAGTATCTATAATTTTTAATCCGATAGCAGGTGTCACATTTCTGTTACCTGAGACTGTACCGATTTTGCTTTCATTTTCAATTTTGTTTTTCAGCGTCGCTTTTCTGATATATTTTACTAATCGCGAGGAAGGTGGTGATATTATGTGAAGGAACACTCACAAAGAACACGCTGGACGCTGGGATTCGAACCCCTGGTGTCCTGGCGTGCTGTAAAACCAGTACTCCGCTGAGTTCGGCTCACGTGCATGAATATGCATATGTAACTCATAAATACACTGCATACAAGTGAAAGTAAAGTTGTCCCCTGTGGGCACCTTAGCCGCTTGAAGAGGTGGAAAAATCCCGGGTTCCTCCGCCGGGATCGAACCCGGGCTCTTGCATAGTAGTCACACGCCCTAACGATTTTTTTTTATTTAAAAAAAAGGGAATACTCCTAAGCGGTAGTATCTCCGTTTTTCACAATTTCTACACATATATATTTTCTCTAATTTCTCTGTATTCACATTGGGACAATCACAAACATCAATGTCCGAACCGGAATTCGAACCCGGAACCCCTGGCATTGTAGAGCGCTGTGCTAACCACTCCGCCACGGATTGCAAGCAGTGGCGTGGTGTGCCCAGGATGTTTGAAAGGAGGAGGTTACACATACTTTTTTTTAGTAGTCTGTTCTCATTTTATCATCTTTTCCTGTCTTTGACGTTCTTTTTTAGGAATATTGGACCAAAAGGGGGGATTATGACCCCCAACCAACCCCCAACCCCTCCTTTCGGCACGCCGCTAGGTTGCAAGGTTACTTATTGCTGGAAGAGTTCTATCTGGTACACTATGGCTAAATATAGCACCGAAAAGCTTTTACGAAACTAATTTTGTACAAAAATAACATTCATATAATACCAACAGATTAGAGGTTCAAGCTGTGGGTAATTTGACCGTGTCACCATGTCGGGTAATGATCTCACTATCAGATTACACATAATTACAATATGTGAAACGTAAAGGAACATTTGGATCACGAAGTAGTTCTATAAAGGTCCGTAAGATGCCACTAGGTAGAAGTCTTACACGAAGAACTGTTTCCATCTGGCGGACAATTGGTGAACTATCTCCCTTTTCTTGCAAATCTAAGGGTGGTCATTGGATCCTCTCTTCCAAATGAATCATGAACAAGTCGTTGAATTGAACGCAATTGAAAGTCGTTTAACAGCGAAAATCGCGAATTCTTGAATGGTCTGAAATTTCACATGTACACGATCGAAGAAAAATTGAACAAGCTCACATTTTACCAAAACGTGTCAATGTGTACGGCCTTAAAAGAAATAAATAGACTAGAGATCAGCCATAATTTTCTTTCCAAAGCAAGATGTAGGGCTGATATATTTTCTCGGTATTAAGTGTCTAAATGTAATCTGAGACACCAGAAAACCAGTGTACCAGGATAAACTTACCAATAATGATAATAATAATGATATTATTATTATTATTATTAGTGGTGGTGGTGGTGGTATTAGTAGTATCAAAGACCTTATTATTCTCGTAAATTACGCAAAAAAGTGGGTAGAAGTCCGTGCTAAAGCATTTGATTGGAAATATTTTAAATATTTTTTTTCAACACTGAATTTCACATTAGCTAATAATGGAAAGCAAGCACACAAATTGTATTCTTGAACGGCAGAAAATGCATGATACATGCATTCCGAACATAATTATTTTTGTACATATAACATGTATAACTTTCATGTACAACATAAATTATGTTTCACACATTTATGCTAAATGAGCGTCGCAAAATAAGAAAATACAAATGCAAGACGCTAACGCTAACACGTATTCAATACATAGATACAACATATTTTTTTATTCCGATACCTGACATTACAGAAAAGAAAGATATTGCGAGCGAAGGGCAATATTGAAAACAATATGGATTTAATAGGGCGCAAATAATTGCACGGGGCGCCATGGCATTCTCTCTTTTACAACTTTATTCATTTAGATTGTTCGGCGTCTAGGGCAGACTCCCGCCGCTCCCCTAGCTATGGATATGAACTTGAGAAGACTGAGAAAAGCAGACGCTGCAAGCGAACCGAGCAAGAAAATTTTATGATAGCCCTATGTATTATTATTTGCATAAAAGTTGAAATCGAGGGGGGGGGGGGGCAATTGCTCCTCTGTTCCATCCCTGCAGGTGCCCTTGGCCGGCAATGTTTGTCCCCCCTAGATTTGACTTCCGTCCAAGGTTAGGAAGGCAATTCCCCCTCCATGGTTGCGCCACTGGATCTAATTGGTCGACAGTCAGGCTTGGATGGTGTTCTTTAGAACTGTTCATAAAGTTCCTAGATAGATATTCTTGGACCTAACCTTGCATCCAATGAGAAAAATGACTTGTTCGTGATTCATTTGATGGTGTTCAAGGCTCTTAAGGCTGGGACAGGGCACGGTGTTAGACCAACCAAATTCTTAGCCGATTTGCGACCTTCCTGACATGTCAAATTTAGTTAATTTATTGAATCCTTTTCTTTTCTTCTTTATTATGCCAAATGGTAAATATCGAAGGTAATAGTTGGACACAATCCTTCTTCAAAATTCTACTGATAATCTCGGATTGAGTCTTTAGTAAGTGTGAGCAGGTGCGTATCCAGAAAGCCCCCCTATGATAGTACGAGAATAGTTATCTCGTTTCATTTTGTGTATGTGTTTTGTTAATTTTGAAATCGAACTTTGGAATTGAATGTCTGTTGATACTTTTCAGAAGCATTTTGAAATATTTGGCTGATTTGTTCATCTGAAATCTTCCGAAAAATCTAAAGCAGTTCTGTGACGTCTCTTGCATGAGACAGAGAATAGGCTAAATCGTGATGGTTCTAAATACTTTGAAAACTGTACGGTAAAATTTTACCTTACTTTTCACAGATAAAGGGTAAAATTAAGAAAGTATCCTTTTCAACTGCGGCTAGATCACTCGGATAGTTCCTCCTAGCTTTGATTGATTTGGTGTTTTAAGTCCACTTTATGCACAGTAAGGCTAATCGGGCCTGGATCTACAGTTTAAGGTGGGATCCAAACCACTATGTGCCTCCACCGGGTATCGAACCCAGGACCCCTTGATTACAACGCGACGACGCTACCACTGCGCCATCGGGAAGCCCCGCTCCTCCTAGCTGACAAGGTTGATGAAATTTATCAGAAACATGAAGTGAATCGTGTTTTTCTAGAAATCGAGTTTCACACACTAAAAATAGTTTGTTTTTACTGTCTGCTACATAATTCAACCAAGGACGCATTTAGGAGGGTCCAGGGATCCGGAACTCCGAAAGACTTACGAAGTACTAAAATTAAGTAATGAAGATATTAGCATTTGTTGCATAATCGGTGGTTATTAATTTCCTCTGAACATTTTAGAAGGCAGGGATTATATTGGGATCATTCGGCTTTGAGTGACATTATAAATAAGATTTATGTACACTACTACTCAAAATAATATGCATCAAATTTTAATCAGAAACTTATTTTTCTCCAACTACATGTAACATCATTTTTATTATTAGATAAATATTCAAATATTCATCTTTTGACATTAATTTCATTGCCAGGGCACTTGATTTTATGTAAATTATTCCGATCTTAACTACGGGTAAGCTACGTAATGAACATGCGCTGTTATATCTCTATTCTTATACAGTCTTTTTACCTAATCGTGTGAGAACAATATAATTTTAATTTATGTATTGTAATTAGTATTAATTTGATTTAATATAATTATTTTAATTTAAACATTATTATTATTATTCCTGAGACACTTCCCCCCGAAACATTTCTAGATACGTGCCTGAATTCAACATATATTTTTTTTAGTATTTCTCCTCTGCATGTAGTGTTTCTAAAAAAAAAACACAAACTTCACTTGTACCAAAACAGTTTCTCACTGAAGTCAGATAGATATTCAGGTGATATATCACTACCCAGTCTGAAGGTAAAAGAAGACTGTTAGTGGATGTTATTTTCAGAATACACAAACCATAGACACAGAGAATTTTCTACACCTGCCACATCAAGTGTTTCATTGGAAAGTGTGCTGAATCTACTATAGTATTTAACCGGGCAACCAGTGTCTATCAGACATTGCTTATATTTATTTTTTTTGTCACATACTCCAAACGATATTTTCTGCGAACATGATTTTTTTTACTTTGTTTGTTTGTCTCTTTTTTCTCATTTCACAATATTTGACTTTGTTTGATAAAGAAAGTCAGGCGTAAAAAGAAATCCATTTCACTTACGTAATTATTTCAGCAATATTTTAATTCGAAGTTTGTAAACATATAAACAAAAGTTGTAATATTACTTGAATATGTATTAACAAATGTTTAATAAAGAATAAGACATCACATAAAAATATTATTATTATTATTATTATTATTATTATTATTTGAAGTAGGGTTACACTTAAGCTTACAGTATTTTTACACGGATTATCTTACTATAGAAACAGCTTTTTGCCCTACATGGATTAATTTGTTAAGCTATACAATTCTGCTAACTGTTTATAAATGTATAAATATGGAAAAATATAACTGTGCCTATATAATTGAAACACACAAGGAATAAAAATACACAAGGAATAAAAATACACAAGGAATAAAAACACACAATAAATAGAAATTAAGTAAGTAAAGTAATAGAAAAAATGAAAAACATATGAGCAAATGAAACAATTTCCTCACACTACATTCCGGCTTAACATGTTTCATATACTATGCTGCAAAAATGCAATTACGATGATGATGATGACGATGATGATGAATACTAGAATTGTGGACATAACAATTATGATTAGGTTAAATGTTACTTGTTTCCACAGCGATGAAACATAAAAATCGCGTATTTGAAGGGCAAGAAGATACATTTTTAACAATGCAGTGTCCGACAGACACTGCTTGCCCGGTCACGTTACAAAAATAGCGTGCCGGATAATGGTTAAAACAGAAAAAAGGAATTTGCAGGGGGTCCAGATCCCCCCCGGATACGCCCTTGAGTGTGAGTTAGCTGGACTATGGCTTTGTGCAACACCGTACTTGAAGCGAACATACGTCGAGAATGATCTCGCAGTACAGTCTTGAAGACTTCAACTCGAAGTGAAAGTCTTTCGAATTGCACTTCGACTGCAGCGCCAAATACGATCAGTAGATAACAAATGCAAACATGCTGTTTTCTCCACACTAATTTTTCACCAAGATTGATTGATTGATTGAATTAGTTTTTTTATTCCGCTTTTCTTTCACTTTTGGCTAATCGCGAAGATGGGAATGAGTGATGAAATTAATGAAGTGACACTCACAAATAACACCCATGTCCAGGCCGGGATTCGAACCAGGGACCCTTGGTGTCGTAGCGCGTTGCGATAACCACTACGCCACGGAGGCCGGCCACGCAATAGGAGAACTACAACCAACATATGGCCTACTTTCGTCTCACAAGTGAACAACAAGCGAGTGAGTGTAGCAAACCAGCGTGCAATGTCGAGTACTGCATGCTGCTGGCTCGATTACTCGTTTAATTGGCGATTTGGAACTGCAGTAGGTGACATCACTTCCGACAAGACCATACTTCAAGCTTTCGAATACATCCATAATTCGCGATTCACCTGAGCGCTAGTGTCGCTTCCAATATGGCAGTTATATGTAGGATAAGTCCAGAGGCGCCTCGTGAACGCATGCGGTGCATGCTGCGCATGCGTCAATTGTGGGAAAAAGGACAGCTTGCTCTGCGACGACCTTCATGAGAATTTCTACATTCTAATTTCTTCATATTGGAGAGGTTTTTATTTTACACGAGAACGCTCAACTAAGCTTATATTAGATTTCTTGAATCTGAAGTGAAAGAAAGTAATAATTATTTTCCCACAATTGACGCATGCGTCACTTCAGATCCACAAAATGTAATATATGCTTAGTTCAGCAATCTCGTGTAAAATAAATATTTCTCCTATATGAAGAAATTAGAAAGTAGAAATGCTCATGAATGTCGTCGCAGAGAAAGCTGTCCTTTTTCCCACAATTGACTCATGCGCAGCATTCACCGCATGCTTTCAGGAGACGCCTCTGGATAAATCTTGGTTTACATTCAGTAGTAGTGCGTAATAGCAGCGTGTTGTCATGGCTGGTATGGAAGAAACGTTTGAATTACGCGCTCTTTTTAAACATTGCGAATGCGATGTGAATTACAGGAACTATAACGAAGGTGAAGCTGTGCTGAGAACGAAGCATATACCTAATTATGATAAGCAAATATAACAAGGAAACGCAGACGAAACTAATGTATACGCACTTGTTCTTCAAAGCAGTGCTGTTTCATCTGCACCTCAGGTTGTAACTGGGGCTCTCTGAAATGATTTGAAAATAAAGCAATTCACCTGTATTTGCAGGGCTTTGACAGGAGAAAAATGTAAACATACCGTAGCAGTTCTTCCCCCTAAGAGGCAGGCTGGTTTAACCTTTTCTCTGCCGAGGGGGGGTTATCAGAAAGTAACCCCGGTCTCGCCGACGCCTTTGGCGCGAATTTTAAATTCGTACACTTATTTGACAAAAAATGTTATAACGCGTAGACTATTTAACCAATCTACTTCGGGTAACTTTTGTTTTGCAGCTAAAACATCAGGGCATGCAACCGTGCAGAAATCAAAACGTCAAAGTCAATAAGAGGGGTTAGCTTGGCCGCGGCCCCCAACTTTCAATGATGAAAAAATCATAAACGGGGAGTTTTTTCACATATTCTATAGTGTAATGCATCCAGAAACATGAAATGACTTTCATTCGATTGAAAAAGGATCATTCTTTGAAAATAATGCTAAAGTTTGCCTCCCCTTTCCAAAATAGCGGGGGAAGAGGGGACAAACTCCCCATTTTTATGATTTTTCATTGAAAGTTGGGGGCCGCGGGCCACCTAACGCCTATTATTGCCTTTGGCGTTTTGATTTCTACACGGTTGCATGCCCTGATGTTCTAGCTGCAAAACAAAAGTTACCCGAAGTAGATTGGTCAAATAGTCTACGCGTTATAACATTTTTTGTCAAATAAGTGTACGAATTTAAAATTCGCGCCATCTTCCCTACTTAACTTTGGAGTCAGGGGGGAGGGGCGCTGGGTGGGTTGGTTTTCTTCCACATTACATTTCAAAGTTTTATCTGAACATCTGTCAGCGTTTACAACCTCACATACAAGTATGAAGGTCCTAAAAGCACATGTTTTTTAATCAGCACGATGTAGGGGTCCATTAGCGGACTAGGCCTACATTTTCGATGGTCCTGTAGACCATTGGCCGACTAAAGGTTAATAATAACACAGGATAATGATAATACAGGGTGGTCCAAAAGTGCGGAACGGGCCGAATAAAACAGAAATTCATGCAGTAATTGAAATATTATATGTGTACATGTAGTTTGTGTATGGAGGAAAACCTACCAAACCGGTTTTGAAATATGGTCGCCATCTTGAAAGCTGCCATCTTGGATCGAGATCACTTTTTTTAAATGGGAACCTAGGCATGTGACACATGAAATTACACGGAAAGAAGCTCACAAACAGGATGGTAGCATCCATTTTTGCAAAAATTTATTCATCTTCATGCTACAGGGTGTTAAAGAAGTGTTTTCAACGGTTTCTCTCATTATTGCAGAATGTTAGAGTATATGCTCAATGTGTCCACCATTTTTGGCCAGTGTCATATTGAGTCGATTCACCCATTCCTGGTGTACTTTCGATAAGATGTTGGGTGTGATGCTTGCACAGCACTCTACAATTCTGTCTTTCAAATGTTCCATATTTACGGAATACACCAGTGATTTCACGTAGCCCCACATATAAAAGTCGGTGAGGGTCAGGTCCGGCGAGCGTGGTGGCCATTCCACAGGCCCCCTGCGACCTATCCACCGATTGGGAAACTGGATGTTCAGATAGTCCCTAACATTGTGACCAAAATTCGGGTGAGCGCCGTCATGTTGAAAGAACGATCATGAGAGATGGAAACACTTGTAATTTCAAATAATCCTCGGCATTGAGGGTACCGTCAATGAAGAAAGGTCCTACCACACGGGTCCCCATATGCCACACTATACCATCACTATTGAACGGAGCACTGTCCCAGATATATCCACTCAATGAGGATTCGATTCAGACCAGTATCTCATGTTTTGTCTGTTCAGATCTCCATTGAGATAAAAGTTCGCTTCATCACTGAACAACACCTTGTGAGGGAAGGTAGGGTCTTGTAACACCTTACGGGACATCAAATTCAACCCTACGGTTAGGATCGTCCTCACTCAGGTGTTGAAGCAACTGGATCTTGTATGGATGTCATTTGTGCCTTTTCAGAATCCTCATAATGGAAGCACGACTCACACCAGTAGCAGCAGCATGACTACGGTTACTACGGTGCGGACTCAACGTAACTGCCGCCAACACAGCTGTTGATGTCGCTTCATCTGTGGCTACCTTAGGCCTACCTGATTTGGGCATGTTTGCAACAGATCCAGTCTCTCTGAACTTAGCGATCAGTTTCCGCACAGTGTGGTCAACAATGGGAGCTCGTTCTGGATGGTGCTGACTTTCGAACTTCTTTCCCCACACATCAGGATGATTTCCACGTGTTCTGCTTGTGTGAGCTCCATTTCTTAGTGCACCTGCAACAATGTGAGAAACTGTTGAAAACACTTCTTTAACACCCTGTAGCATGAACATGAATCAAGTTTTGCAAAAATTAATGCTACCATCGTGTTTGTGAGCTTTTTCCAGTGTAATTTTATGTCTCACATGCCTAGGTTTCCATTTTAAAAAAAGTGATCTCGATCCAAGATGGCGACCATATTTCAAAAGCGGTTCGGTAGGTTATTCCCCCATCCCCAAACTACATGTACACATATAACATTTCAATAACCGCATGCATTTCAGTTTTATTCGGCCCGTTTCGCACTTTTGGACCACCCTGTAGAATTCACAATTTCATCGAGGTTCTTTCTCTTCACTGAAAATGGGCTTACTGAATGAAACAACAACATTAACATGTCGATTTTCTATTTCTGGTTACCTTTATGATTACAGACATTAATTAATACTCAAACTATTTCCATCTTCGCAATAAATTGACTTGCGATTGTTTCAAATTTCATACATTGTTTTCGAAAAAAAATGTTTTATTCATAAAGAACAATTTAAAACTTTACTTTCATAGTAATAGAATCATCTTTCGGAAAATAAAATGAACGGACTCGTGCATTCATCGTAATTTCCTTGCCGCATTTCAATGTCCCCCCCCTGCCAATTTTCGGTCAATCAATTCTGTTTTCCTTGATTTATTTACAAATTTCATTTTGTGGATTCCACGGGGTGGAAACGCTTGTAAACTTTTCACTTGTCCTGACCCACAAAACGATTTAGAGCAAAAAACTGAACAGTAGACGTTATTCTTTCGAACATTTCCCATGCTTTGAAGGACTAACAATCCTACACAGAGTAGTTCCGGAAAATCCCACCAGATGGCATATCGGATAATTTTAATCGCGAATTACCGTTGACCAAAATACATATTCCACTTAATGTCATCATCGCCTTTTCGTGAAGGACTATAATTTTTATCTCCTCTGTTACAAATTTCTTGTTAAACTCATTGTAAAGAATCAATAATACTTGCAACAAGCAGTTGACAAAAGTACATTTGATAAGAGATTAGCAATTTCATTTTTTCCTTCAAAAGAAAAAAAGCTTGGGCAAGCAAGAGAAGTGATAGGCATCACGCTCAACAAGGACTTGTCTCTTCAACTCATACAACCGTCAATCAAAAGGGGACACCAACAAGAAAAGGGTCAGTTGGGGGATCAGATTACTAAGAGACAAACCAAGGTTGTAGAAGGTTCCTAGAAGATATACAGGAAAAAGTGGGACAGACAGAGGATGAAATAACATCACTGTAAGATGGTAAACAGACAAGAAAGTGTTATTGGAAAATATATGGGATATTCAGTGGCGCAACCAAAGGGCTCGGCAAGGGGACATTGCTCCCCCTCCAACCTTCGACGGAAGTCAGTTCTAGGGGGGGCAAAAGGTGCATACGTTGACGGCAAAGGGCACCTGCAGGGGGGTCACAGAAGAGCAATTGCCCCCCTCAATTTCAAATTTTGTTCAAATAAAAATACATTTCGTAAAATTTTCTTGCTCGCATCGCTCGCAGTGCCTCTTTTCTCGGTCTCGTCAAGTTCAGAGCCGTAGCTAGTTAGTTGCGGGAGTCTGCAATGGGCGCCGAATGATCTAAATAAAAAAAAAAGTTGTGTGAGACAGAATTGCCTTGGCGCCCAGTGATATTATTTGGCCCCTATTATTTGCACAGAAGAGCAATTTACGCCCTTGATTTCAAATTTTATGCAAATATAAATACATTTCGTAAAGTTATTATCGCACTTTTGTGCCTACCCTGCCAGCAACTCTACGCTTCGCCACTGGTTATGCGTAAGGTCAGCTTCGTATCAAGATACAGAAATTGCGTTCCAATGCAGACTTACGCTGTAAGAAGAGTAAGATTCTGAAGAATATGAACTTCGTGGTAAAATAAAAGAAGGTATTCACATATGGGTGAAATTGATAAAATATGAAAAATAAATGTGATTCCACATAATTTCAATCTTGTGACACAATTCACAAGAAAACAATTAATTATTTTTAAAACATGTCTCGTCTATAAAAGCCAAACAAACGATTGAATTGTTGTTGGTTATAGTTATTGCCATAATCCAGTAACAATATAAAAATAAAGCAGAAAGGAGAATTCAGAAACTCCCTAACGTTCAAGTGATAAAACTCAGAGGTTGTCTCACTAAACGAACTCTTGACTCCAGTTTTTTCATGCTTGGAGAATGAAGAATGTCGTTAAAGACGAAACAATGCATCATAGGTGCGGTTTTTGAAATGGAAGGGCGCGACACCAATCTCTCCATCTGATAAGAGCAATGATTTATAACTCACGTCACTCATCCAAACACCACTTATCACTCAACTCCAGCAGGGAAGCTTTTACGTTCTTGTCACGCCTCGGAATAATCAAAGCTGTCCGAGCCATGATGCTCTCCACACGACACCAGCTCTTTCTCTCTCTCTCTTCTCTCCTCTGACACCGAATGCTGTCTGCCTGTCTTCCTCTGTGATGATCCAGAAGGCGGTGCGTTATGCATCCTCGTGATCAAGGCTTCATGAAGAGAACTCACGATTCAACGCATCGAAAGCTTCATGAAAGTCGAGCAATTTAAGTTCCTATTCATCTTGAACCTTCGGTCCGTCTTCACTTCCTGATCGACCTCCAGCTTGAAACTACCATAAGATTTTTACGTCCTCAGTTAAGAGGAGTAAAACCCGATCGGCCAAGAAACAAACTTCAAGAAACCCAGACGTTTCTCCTCCAGATGTGGGAGTTTCCAAGTGCGCAAAGCGGTGTTGCCTGATTTGTGTTCAGTCGATTATGACACCTTCTGCTCACACTTCAGGGTAAGGCAGTGAATCAGGCACTCATTCGTTTACTACTCAATGGCAACTGTTAGGCTCAGCCCTACCTTGGCCTTGTTGGGGGTGCTTCGAAAACTTTTTCTGTCAGGCATAAGTTTGGCAAACCACCATACTACAAAAATATTTCCGCAACTGGACCAAGTCGATTGGTTCAAGGATTCACGTGACCCTTCCTGGATTTCGACGGAAAAGACAAAAATAGAATTTGTGGAAATAAGTTACATTTATCTAAGAGTAACATTAAAAGTAATTAAGTTACCTTCCAAATCGAATAACTTTAACTGAGTTACTATTACAGGTAACTAGCTGCAACAGTAACTCATTTACTTTTATACCACAGACATCTAAGTACCAGACCGGAAAAGCGGGTCTTTTAACGTGGATCAACTTAAAGCTAAAAATTTCGAAGCCGGGAGACGCTATCATGGTGTTGAGCATACCTTCATATTTCCACTTGTAACAATTATTTTCAAGGTTATGAGTTATTGCACAACACAAGTTTGCAATTTTTAAGTTTAATAAGAACGATATAACTCTACGTATTTCGTTCCACAAGTGAGTACAAATAATATCATCATAATTAAGAAAACAACAAGAAGCTGAAATGTGCATCTTAGCCATATTTCTGTTCCCCCTGGCTATGTGGGAGAGAAGATGCGCGCCTACAAACAGAAGCGCATCGTTTCCAGTCTGTATTTAGAGGCCTGTAGTTTAAACACTATAATTCCTCTTGTAACTGTTGTTGTAACTTTGGACAGAATATTGTTGAGGACCTTTTCACAGGAAGGGTGAAAGAACTGTGAGATGAATAAAAATTAGAAGTATCTAAATTAAAATGTTACTGGAAATACTTAATGTCGTTGGCAGTCGTTGAATAAATTGCTTTTGCTAACGACAGCCAAGGGAAATCCGTACCACATTTGCTAAGGATGATTCAACGCTTATTCCTGTGATTAGACTACAACCACATCGAGCTTAATTATATATTAATCACAGCAAATTGCCCCATCCTTAAAATGGATTATCCCGAAAGAAGATATTGAGCTTTGGTTACGAGATTGAACTGCATTCCAGATAATTTGCAAGCATCTTCTGGCAATTTATCAAATATTATTTTGTATTTACGTAATGGGAATAATACTTCAAGGTTTATAGGTAACATTTTGGCGATATTCCAGCCTAATCAATTTTACGTAATCTCCCCATTATGGCCAGAGATGAAATATTATTATAATCCAGGAAATGGGTATAATTTAAGTAAATATTCCAATGATCTGCACTATGTCAAAAGGGAAGAAGCTGAAAGCAATAAGTAGCCTAGAGTGGACTAACAATGAGCAAATTATAATCCGGCTCGGGAAGTGATGAAAAAATCAAATTATTTTCGGACCCCTAAAAACGAAGCTACACTTAAATGGGGTCAGTTTTGTTTCAATTAAAACCAGAAAGCATTTTGTTCCTTTTTACTTCGATTTTTGATATATTTTTATACCAATCAGCAATAGCTGAAATGAAGTACCATTATGCGTAGTGGTGGCGAGGGGGCAGTTACCCCCCACCTTTCGCCACTCTTGCCCCCTCAGTATGCTGAATCATATCTATAAATGCAAATATACTGTCTTTGCCCCCAGTTTTGGCACCTTGCCCCTCCCCCCGGGGTTTTGGAACCCAATCGCGGCCGCTGATTATGTGACGTTTTCGTCCGTTTGTCTGCCTGTCCATCCATGCCAATATCACAGAAACTACAAGACTTATAAAAACATCATATGTTAGACTGATAGATCGGTGTCGTGTCGTTTGCGCGGAGACTTCTTATCGGTTCATTTCCGCCGTGACATATGTCAAGACCATTCTTGTCTGGTTTTCCCACAATCCAGAGTGTCATCACCGCCGCGCGCACGTGTGTTTATGGCCACATGGTGCATAAAGTGGACTTAAAACATAAAATCAAACGTGTGTTTATGACGTTACACAGCTGTGTTTACACTGAAATGTTAAACCTATCAACAGAGTCAAATATGACTTCTCTTTACTTATTTCAAAATACGTTACACAGGATTACTTGTATCAATTTTTTTCCACAACACAAAATACATAAATCAGCATCAGCCTATTAACTATTAATCATTTATCGTTAATCGTCAAAGAAACATTGTAAATACAGTGTTATTTTTTGCAAACATTATATAATTAATAGCTACCTATATATAAACACAATATTTCGATACACTTGCACAAGAACAGTACAAACGTTATTTGAATTCTTGTAGGTATGCGAATGCTCGAAGGCATCCTCGAAAATCGACTGAGCTTCTGTACTTCGAAAGAACACACTCAACACATTTGTCCATTTCGATGTATTGATATTTTCATATTCTCAGCCATCTTGTCGTCTCTTACAAGTCTCAGTTTTACATAAATACTAATTTCCCAATGTAGATTCCTCGTATATACTTTCATCTTACATTCAATTACCAATCACCAATCACCTGCAGCTGTGCAACGTTATAAACACAGGTGCGCGCGGCGGTAATGACACTCCGGATTGTGGGAAAACCCACCAACGAAGGTCTTGACATATGTTGCGGCGGAAATGAACCGATAAGAAGCCTCGGCGCAAATGACTCGGCGCAAGCGACACGGACTCCATAGATCTACCAAATAACAGCTCAGCGCAACAAAGATCAACTCGATCAGCCGATTCAACTATCTGTGAGAGGCAACAATCCATCAAAAGTGACCTGTCAATATCTCGCAAAATAACAATAAAATAACGAACCAAGAAATTTCTACAATTGAAATCATAGTAACTTTTAAAGTGACATAGTTCATTTCCATGGGCAGGCTCATCTGTCCGTAAGTTGCGGGGTCTAAATATTTGAAAGCCTGTCCTCCAAATATAAATACGAGGTTGCAACTCTTTGAATTACAATTACAATTAAAAATACAACTCTCTCTTTTGTTAATTTTTCCTCTACCATATTCTCTCACTGTTTCTAGTTTAGATTTAGATTTATTTCCTTTTATGCGCGAGCCATAGGCTGTACGCACTACATAATTTTGAATTTTCCTACAATTTTTGGTTACATTTAGTTTTTCATTTATGCTATCTCTTAGTTTGTCCCGTATATACACATTATTTCCCCTCCCCCAACAGATCATTCACTACACTCTTTCTTCTTCCAGTCTTTCTTCCTCGCCTCACTTCTCTTTTCCTTCACTTTCACCAAAAACACTCCCACTTTCTCTAACTTTTCCACACTTGCTGCGCTCGGTACCATAACTAATTTGAGCCTCCTTCCTTTTCCAAACCCTCCAACCATTTGTCCTGCAGGGCGCGCGTTCCCGGACATGCAAACAGGTGATCCGGCCCGTCATTCCCCTTACATATTATACATATTTCTTTGCTGTATAAAGGGTGACCTTCCAAGTAGTACACAATTGTCAACCTCACTTCCACGTAGTACGCCCTGGATTGCTGTTGGCAGACTAACAAGGCTCTGGCGACTGGCCCTCTGGCCAGTATAATTCTGTGTGGTGTCCTGTTTTTTGGGTCTTATGTGTGTGCTGAGTGCCCCTTTACAGCCTCAGCTTTTAACCTAAGTCAGAATAATTTAAGATTTTAGTTATGCCACATTACAGTTATGTTATTTGTTATGGTAAGGGGCAAACGTGACGGGTGCAAAATAGCCTAAGTGCTGACGCACTCAAAATTTCAAATTCAAATTCTATTTTCTTCATCTTCTTAAATCTCTCTCAATTCTTTTATTTATCTCCACCATGACCGTACATATGACGTCACCGATTTTCAATATACAGTAAACCCTCGTTAACACGAATCAAAAGGGACCGAAAAATTAAGAGTTCGTGTTAAAAAAAGTCGTACTAAACGGGGACTCAAATTTTATTGTTGCAATACAGTTCTTTCTACACATTAACCATTTACAATATGTATTATGTATGTCATAATAGAAAACAGTACTACAGTAATTAACTTTTTAAAAAAGTACTCATAGATCATTTTGTGGTGAAAAATTTCTGTATATTGCGCTGTCGCAGACGGGAACGCAAATGCCTGGTAACTTCATGGCCAACTGTACTCATCGCTTCCGTAAAACTAGCAGTCAATTCGGATCAAATTCGTACTGGCTACGTTTTAAAGAATAGAAAAACACATTTGAACACATTGTTGATCTGAATATGTTGGTTACAATACTGTATAAGTTGATTGTTGGCAAGATAATAGAGATTGTTGAGCGATTTCTTACATACCTAGCAGAGGAACGACAGAGGAACAACAGAAAAAATATGAAAAACTTTGAAAGTTCGTGTTAAATGATATCTAATGACACAACGGACTAAAAAGCAGTTCGTAATTCGTTTTAACCGAAATTCGCGTTAACCGATAAAACTTTCTATAAGATATAATACACCCCTGCTAACATTTTGTTCATGTTAACCGAGTGTTCGTCTTAAGCGAGTTTGTGTTAACGAGGGTTTGCTCGAATGAGAACAAAACTTTATAATTTCGACCAGCCTTAGAATTTTTCCTGCAGGTGGCTATGGACAAAAACTATCCTTGACAGCATGAAGCGTGAAATTCATCGCAGCGTAGCTGCAGAAACGCAACAAATGTAGAAGGAAATTCTTGTTGGTTTAAACCCCTTTGCTTGCTATCTGCATATCGAAAGACAAGACAAACGCCGCATCATTCGTATGCGTGAATGGCCTTCCCGGAAAGTCTCGTGATGATATTATGAAATATTTTCATAGCTTCCACCTCAGAGTGCCGTGTAAATTCAAATGAGATGGTCCTTGGGCGTCGAACACCTGGCGTTCTGTCACAAATTATGTCACTCGCATGTTGTGGGTGCCCTTCGGTCCACCTGCTGCGAACAATGCTAGTCTTTTGTTTCTATGTAGCATCATTGTAAAGGCTTGGGAAATATTTCTTGTTTATTGGGAATGAATAACTTGCCTTTTTGAAAATATATTTTCACTAGATATACCGCCATTGTCCCCTGAATTCTTCTTTACATTGTAGATAATAGCTGCATTTGATTTTTTTTGTCATTGTCTTTCCCTTTTTTATCTTCTTATTTCATCTTCTTATTTCTGTCATTCCTTCTCTCTCTCTCTTTCTCTCTCTCTCTCTTCCTCTCTCTCTCTTCCTCTCTCTCTCTCTTTCTCTCTCTCTTCCTCTATCTCTCTTTCTCTCTCTCTTCCTCTATCTCTCTTTCTCTCTCTCTCACACACACACACACTCACTCTCTCGAGTTTTTTTTTTTATCGCTTTAGTTCCATCGTCGCTATAATTTTATTCTTTCTATCTCTCCTTTCTTACTTTCTTCATATTTCTTTCTCTCTCTCTCTTTCTTTTTCTCTCCCTCTCCCCCATGTCTCTCTAGCTTATATCACTTACCCATCCCACTCTCTCGAAATTCCTTATCTTCTTAGTACAAGGGATCCCAAACTTTTCCGTTTTTCAAGGCGCCCTTACAGCTTCAAAATTTTTCCGCGGCACCCAAGTCAGAATGTTGGCCTATCTAACACTTGCAACACCCTGTTAATGTTGGTTAGGTTGCTTGCCTTAATTTAAAAAATAAACATATATTTTAAATTCAGAAACATTTTGTGTTAAAAGTACTAAATAAGCACATTATGGAACAATCATATAATTGATTGAATTTCAGTGAAAATATTCGAGCATTTCGCGGCGCCCCTGTAAACCAGCCACAGTGCCTCAGGGCGCCGCAGCGCAAACTTTGGGAACCACTGTTTTAGTTCTCTCGTTTCTTTCATTTCTCTCTCTCTCTCTCTCTCTCCAATTTTTAAAATTTCAAATTTCTTTCCAATTTGTCTCTCTGCATATCCTTATTTTACTCTCTCTGCCACTCAGAAAGGAAAAGTTGAATCAAAGGACCCACTGGAATGTTTATTTGTACTTCAATCGGAATCTAATGCATTTTCTTGCATTTAAGTGCTTCTTACATTAGTTTAAATGACTGTATTACATTCAATGCATTTTTCTGTTATTCCTATTAATATTGTGTTTGTTAATTTGTTGTTAAATATATGTAAAGAATCTGCGTGTGTGGGTGGGTGGATGGGGGGAGGTATCTCACATCACACGCAGCAAGTTGGAAATGACTACAACATCGATTAGTTTATATAATATAAGCCTCGTACATTATTTGCTGCATTAAAAAAGGAATATTATTATAATCACGCGGAAGGACTAATTCTATTTTAAAAATTGAAATTATCATATATTTCGTTTGGAGGGGTCTTGGGTTCGTATCTGAAGCAAGTCTTTCGCACACACTTCAACGAAACATCCTAGTATTTACCTTCATCCAAATCTACTTACAGTTTGCTAAATTCAAAGAAAACTAGGACGTCGCTATATAAAATTTCAATATATTTTTCACTTATTGATCTACTATCTTTTTTTTTCGTTGGTATGCTCAAAATGTGTATAGAAATTTATACATCGCAATTTCACATTATCAATAATATATTAATGCAACAACGTTTTCCTAAATATAACAAAACAGAAATTGATAACAAGGATATATCATCGTGCGTATTAAACACAAAATTAAACAAAACATATTAAATTAAATAAATGTGAATCTTTGGGAAAGTCACAATAACCACCCCTTCCGGTTAAAAATGTTCTACTTATTTCAGGTATGTAAATATCGAAAATTTTACCACATTTAGTTGCAATCTTATGAACATTGCATTTTTAAATTACAACATAAATTCCTTTTATTGAACTATATTAATTCAGTTCTTTATGAACTTCATGAATCAAACTTGACTGACACATTTTGTATAGCACTTTGTTGTAATTCCATTTATACAGTACTGTAAACGAAAAAAAAAAACAATATTCTTGAATGGAAATATTATCATAAATTCTACATCTCAAATTTCATATATAACAGTTTATTGTCTGCTGTACGTCACAAATTCTTCAAACTTTGCTAATTCAGCTCCTTACTCAATCTTGGATAATTTCTTCAGCAATATGTTTCAATAGATAGATGTACATACATAGATGCATGACAATCAAGAAATACAAAACATGCACTTAGTTCTTCTATTCTTCCCATCTTCCAATTCACTATCCCAGTTGAAAACGCCGTAATTATTCAAACATGACTACCTGATTACTTATTTCCTTGAGCGAATACTTCAACGTTGTCAACTGAGTTGCTAGTAATAACATAATGCTGCGACTGTTTCCTCAAATATCATACTTATTTGCGCGCACATAAACTTGTTAGACGAAGATAATCATCACATCGTCAGGGCATCCATGGCCTTTCAAAAAAGTATTGTCTACATTTATTCATGTACTTTGTAGACACATCAATTCTCAAATAAAATAATAACCACATGTAATCTAGTGGATAATTCTATTTTTATGTCCTACTAGACACAATACATTGGCATAAATCCATCATTTATATGCGGAGTATGTTATTCTCTGAACAAATTCTTAAACAATATCGCCCAGAAACAGAAATAAAGTTAATTCTTACTTGAACGCAGCAACAAGTCTTATATTTTATCACATCAGTAACAATAGGAAGAAATTCCAACATTATCATTTCCATTTAATATGCATAGATTAAAATATTCCACTTTTCTTGAAATTAAAGTGCGAAGAATAACTAAATTTCTTGATGTATGCTTTAACAAAACTTTGTTCAAAACTTGTTTGAAGAAAATTATCACAACCTTTTTATTTTAACATCTCACGGCAACTTGCGTTAAAGGTAAAGAACCTTGTACTTGATTTTTTCGCGAAGTACTTTGTTCACGATTTGCCATTCTTGTAAAAAAAAAAAAAAGAATTAGTTTGTGATACCAAACCTGCTGTTTCAGCTTGAGAATTTAATGGATTTGAATTTGCAGGAAAACACTGATATGGCATTGTATTATTATTATTATTAGCACTGCGACTTTCATTCCTTTAATAGAATCGCGATTGATTGAGCAAATTTTCATCATTAAATTGTCCTGTATATGAATGATAATTATTTTGTCTATAATTATTTCGGAATTGTCCTCTGTTTCTAGATCTCAAGCCATTATAATTGTTTCGTGCAATAAAATTTCCATGGTATCCATAATTATTAGAGGTTCGCCTAAAATTCTTGAAATATCGACCTCGAAGATTGCTTCCCTGCAGGTTTTCGTAACCTTCATTGATAACAGCATTGGCATCTACCTCACTACTAGTTGGAGTCTGAGTACAAACACTAGTGGTCTTCGAGCGTCGAACATTAACTTGCCGCACATTTAACTTGCCTCTATTTTGTTCCGAGTTCTTAATAACCTTTGGAATATTTTCACGTTCGTTGTCTTCATTAGGAAGAACAACAAGCCCCTTTCTACTAAATTTCATTATATCTAACCTTCTCAACATGCTAGTCAGTTGATCTACAGAACGAATTTCGTGACAAGTAATGTGATTGGCAATATTATCAGGTAATTGGCTAAGTATTAACTGCACAACATCTATATCTTGAGAATTTTCAACCAAATTGCAATAACTGGAGTGAGTTTTTAAAGCAAAAGTCTCTAAACTGCCATGTACACTGGGATCGTATTTGCTCTTCCTCAATATGGAGAGTTGTGATTGGATCCGAAGAACCAAACTGATTAATGAATTCTTGTACAAACTGATCATAAGAATTAAAGCAATATTTATGAGTTCGAAACCAATAACCAGCTCTTCCAATAAAGCATTGTTGAATATTTTGCAGTTTCATTTCTGTTGGCACTTCTGCAACATTTAATATGTTATCCAGCTGCTCAATATATTCTCTCACTGATTGTTGCTCTATCTTGCCTGAGAACATAGGCAATTGAGATAATTCACTTAATTTTAAACTTCCACTTCTTGCATTTCCTTCTCCATTGCATGTATTTCTAGTTATAGGATGATCACTTCTTCCTCTCGAACTATGCGGTCGATTATAGCAAATATGATTTGCTCCGTTTAACCCTGTGTTACCATAATCATGCAATCTCGGACCATTTACAGAAGAATGAGGATCATCGTGATTGTAAGAAAATGAATATGGTATGGTACACTTGCATCACGATAAATATTCCTAACACGATCATTTTATGGGTTAGGTTCCGATATTTGTGGCTTAAAATCACACCACATACAAGGAGAATTAAAGTTTGATCTAGATGAGAATGTGGATTATTATGTACATTCCTACCATTGTCATTATTCTTAGTAAGCACAAAACTAGAAGTAGGATGTGTATTTGTACCAAACAGTTGATAGCAAGCATCAGTGTAGTTATATTTCTCAGCACCTAACTCTCCTTTTTGGAATGGACCTTCTGTGTCGTTACTTCGGAATTTCTTTACTGAAGTTTCTTCAGAGCTAGATCTTACAGATTTATTATACTTGTGTTTCCAACGGACATGTTTACGAGCACGAGTGTTAGTAACATTCTTCTTACCGGAAACTGTCCTAGAAGAATCTTCTGATACATCCCTAGACGAAGTACTGAGTCCAATATCACACTAAGTTACGTATTCCATTCTGACATGTACTCCCTCTGTCCCATAATTATTGTCCGGTACACCTTTGTTTGTTGTCATAATAATTGCCCGATATTCAAACTGTGACATTGGTGTATACAGAAGAAGAAAATGAAACAAAGGAATGAGTCAAACAACATTACTACTCAAGGATCAGTACAAATTGTGCTTTCCATCTGCCTCTTCGTCTGTCATTTCTGTACTACAATTTTGGCATACCGGACTATAATTATGGGACAGAGGGAGTATTAAATTCCATATTATCCACAACAATTGATTTTGTTCTACCTTTACTATTTGTAACAGCTGAATTACAAGCAGAGGAATTATGTCCAAGGGCTACGCTACCTTCATCATTATCTTTAGAATTAACTTTGACTGTTAAATCCTTGCCATTAGCTTGAAGCTTTTTGATATTTTGTTCTATACCTTCAATACGGGAATTAAACTGTTGGAACTTTTCTGTGCAATGATAAATGTGCTTATATACATCAGCATTAACATAGTTTTTACTTTCTAAAATAGTGACTCTAGATCAACTATATTACCAGGGCTGTCATTATAATTTGAATTGAGATGATCTACACGTTGGTCATAATCAAGAACGTGTTCTTTCAATGATTCTTGTACATGTTCAAATTCAGATAGTTTGACATCAACATTACGACATTTATTATCAACTACAGATTCATTAAGACGTGTAGTTGGTTGTAAACACGCTGTTCCAACCGCATCTATCTTGTCCTTAAATTCAGACATTAAGATATTGAGCCGATTGTTAACATGACTTATATCATGAATAACAGCTTCAAATTTAACATCAAGCTGTGAAGATAACTGTGTATGTTCACTAGATAATTCAGCTTGTTTCGAAGATATAACTTCCAGCTTAACCTGAATATTTTCATTAGACAGATTTAATTCTGATCTAAGTTCTTGATTAGACTGTTCAAACTGAGACTTAATTTCTTGATTAGACTGCTTAAGTTCTTGGTTAGACTGCTTAAGTTCTTGGTTAGACTGCTCAAACTGAGTCCTAAGTTCTTGATTAGACTGCTTAAGTTCTTGGTTAGAACTTACAACAGATAATTGTATGCTTCTAATGCTGTTTAGTATGTCATTTAAATTAGGATATATGTTTTCCAAATAAACCGGCAATTGATAAGGATCGTAACTGGAATCACATTTGTTACAACAGTATCTTTCCTTTGTGGTAGAATAAATTGTCCAACGTGTAACGGAAAACTTCAAACATGATACATGATACCACGAATGACAATCAAAACATTGTACATAGGCTACCTCAGGTCATCATCGAGTTTATCACAACAAGCCACTCCTTCAATCTTACCTGACTGTACATCACAAATGTCACCATCGTGAGAATTACTACCATTAATCTGTGTTACTACTATTTATGTAGGTTCCTTCATATGCAACATTAGACTTTAGCCTACTTGAATGTCTAGGCTTCGTTTCTTTAGTTTTATCTGCCATGACTGCACAGAATAATAATAATCTTGAGTATAATATTTAGGGTCACCAATTTTGTCCTCGCAAAATGTTCGACAAATTGCAAATCCAAAAGACAAATTTAAAAGTCTATAACTACCATTGTGCAAACTTCACACCAAGCATCAGAAGATTGTCCTTTCTTTGTCCAGTCCTGGCTGTAGGCGTCAAATTATTGAAGCAAGTCTTTCGCACACACTTCAACGAAACATCTTAGTATTTATCTATATCCAAATCTACTTACAGTTTGCTAAATTCAAAGAAAACCAGGACGTCACTATATAAAATTTCAATATATTTTTCACTTACTGATCAACTGTCTTTTGTCTTTTTTTCGTTGCTATGCTCAAAATGTGTATAGAAATTTATACATCGCAATTTCACATTATCAATAATTAATTATACATCTTATTAATGCAACAACGTTTTCCCAAATATAACAAAACAGAAATTGATAACATAGATATATCAACGTGCGTATTAAACACAAAATTAAACAAAATATAATAAATTAAATAAATGTGAATCTTTGGGACAGTCACATATCCCCGCCTGGGAATGGGTGTTCTTCGTAAGTGTCCTTTCATTAATTTTATCTCCTCATATTCGCTATTAACGAAAAGTGGAAGAAACGTGAAGTAAAATAAACCAATCAATCAATCATAATTTCGTTTGGAAATGAGTTTATGAAATATTTTATGGATTTTACCAGCTCAGGTATTTTGATTAATAATATTATATAAAAAAATTAAAATATTTAATGACAATTCAGTAACCGATGCATTTCTTTATACCTTCGCTTCACGCAAGAGATTTTACACACTTTTCAGCGTTAATTAATACGTTTAATGCGGGGTGGTTGCCCGAACAGAGTACAAGGGTCACTATTTATATTTTGAGCCTAACAATGAAAAAACAGGAATTTGGCATTGAAAACTGCTTTATTGATTTTCGAAGTATTCTCCTTTATGGTCAATACACTTTTGCATTCGTTCGAACCATTTGTCAAAGCAGTTTTTCCAATCTTCCTAAGACACCTCCATAATATGGTTTTTGAACGCATCAACGGCGTCTTCCGCCGACGAAAATCGTTGTCCACGCAATTTATTCTTGACATTCGGGAACAAGAAGAAGTCATTGGGTGCCCAATCAGGACTGTACGGCGGATGACCCATCAATTCGATTTTTTGACTGTTCATAAAGTCGGTTGTTAGACGAGACGTGTGACAGCTGGCATCGTCTTGATGAAGAATGATCCGACGGCGTTTGTTTGTTTTCCGTATTTGACCGAAGACCTCTGGCAAACAAATTGTTGTGTAGTATTCAGAGTTGACCGTTCTACGTTCCACTAAAGGCATAGTTGCCACATGACCAGTTTTCCCGAATAAACAGGCGACCATTTGTTTCGATGTGCTTCGAGCGCGAACAACTTTTGTTGAATTGGGTTCATCTTGAAGCACCCATACAGTCGACTGCTGTTTACGTTCCGGCTCATATGCATATATCCATGATTCGTCACCTGTTACAATCTTATATACGTCTTTTGAAGCACCACGATTGTATTTATTGAGCATTTGTTTGCACCGATTGACCCGAGCGTCTTTTTGAGTTTTTGTCAAATTGTGTGGGATCCAACGAGAACATACATTTCTCACAGCAAAATGATCATGTAATATTTTATATATGCTGGTGGAACTAATGCCTATGGTTGCCTCAATCTCACAGTATGTCACATGACGATCTTGCAGTATTAGGTTTTGCACAGCATCAATGTTTTCTTGAACAACAACTGATTTTGGACGACCTTCGCGAATCTCGTCGGTGAGCGAATGGCGGCCACGATTAAATTGGTTATACCATCGTTTCACAGTGGCAAAGGATGGGGCTTCATCGCCAAATGTGGAAGTAAGTTGATCGATGCACTCTTGTCTTGATAATCCACGTCGAAAATCGTAAAAAATCATCGCACGAAAATGTTCACGAGTTAATTCCATTTTATTGTTGTCGCGCAATCTCCAAGGCAACATAAACAACACAAATGAAGCTATTGACAAAACATTTGAAGTACGTTATGGTCAATAATGCCAGACGATTCCGTGCAAACGTCAAATCGCGTCTAACTTCAATCAGTGTTGCCAAGGATCAAAATATAAATAGTGGCCCTCGTAGAACACTTGTAACCAGATAAAGAAGTAATGAAGTAAAGCGATATAAAAATAATAAGAGAAGATATTTTGTAATAAAGAGTAGAGAAACGAGAAACAACAGTAATTCCTTGAACGGTGACCAGGGAGGATTTTATAAAATTTTGGCCTCTAGGTTATTCTTTGTTTTGGGCCTACCGACATTATTATTATTATTATTATTATTATTATTATTAACAGTTTAGTTATCATGGTACTTCACTCTCATTAATAACATTTGTAAAGTTTAAAATATGGATATGTCTGATTAAAAACTATTAATTAAACTTTGATAAAACAATACACTTAGTTTTAACAAAAGAACCCTAACATAAAATTGTTTTCTTCTGGATATCATGGCAGCGAATTGATGAATGAGAGACAAATTCAATTTCTTGCAGGACATGAGCATTCGGTGTGAAGGATGCCAAACTAAAAAGTATGCTATCCTATGCTGAATTTCTGAGGGCAGTTTTAATTATTTTTAGAACACTAACCGGCCACTCTCCAATGGCACTTGATGCTCAGGATAAACACGCTTCAAATTTGAAAAATCTAAGTTATTGATATCATGTTCTTTTGGTAAGTTTCGAATGATGTTGTGAATGTCATCGGAAGGTTCAGATAGATTCATTTACTCGTCGATTCTACCTCATCATGGGAAATTGGAGGGTCGACATTGTCACATCCATTTTTTCTGAGTTGAGAGCCGTCTCAAACTGTTGTTCTCTTTTCGATCTGTTAAACTTGAAGCTGATAGTCTACTGAGCAAGACAGGTTTGCTTTAGACACACTTTGCGAACACAAGACAATAATGCAAGTTAACTTAGGTACTCTCTTTATAATTTCCGAGAAATGCTTTTCTCTCTGTTTTTACACTTCTCGTTTGTAAGCTTTACTTGGACTATGCATTTTGCCACACACATTACTAATACCGCACTGCCCAGAAACTGAGAAACAAGGATATTCATTTAAACCGTCAATACATCTGTACTTCACTTTCAATTGTTATCTCACTTCTGGGCCTCCCCGATGCCGCCGTGGTAGCGTCGTCGCCTTGTAATCAAGGGGTCCTTGGTTCGATTCCCGGTTGAGGCACATAGTGGTTCGGAACCCACTATAAACTGGAGGCCCAGTCCCGATTAGCCTTACTGTGCATAAAGTGGACTTAAAACACCAAATCAATCAATCAATCAATATCACTTCTGCTTACATAAACAATATAATTCTTGCAATCTATCAGACTGCGATCTGTTGGCTGGATACGTACCAATTGTCTCTATTTATTTAGTTTTGAATAACAGATGGAGGTACGTAAATATTTTTTCTACCCACCTTAGAAGGCACAACGATAAGGGGAAAATTAGAATACTGAATACACATAATTCAATAATATTTTAGAAACTGTAATATTTGCTTTAAAAAGTAAATGTACAGATAAAGGTATTGTTTATCTGTGGTTAATACACATCTCTTAAAGGTCTCAGTAAGTTTTAATGTTACATAAAAAATTAAATATAAAATATTTACGTTTTTTAAATAGTAATTCCTATGGCCTGGACTTTTAGGAATTTATAGACATCATTTTAGGCTTCATAAAAGATGATTTAGCCCTTTTTAGGATTTCTTTCCCTACCCGTATTTTTATTGAAATCTATCACAAATCTTTGTATTTACATGATCATCAATACTGCAAACACATTATCCATCACATATTACGTGCTTACTAAACTTAAAGCAAAGAACACAGTTTTTAGAAAATACAGAAAATAATAAAAATTTAAAAAATGTCATTGTTAAGCTATTTCTTTTGTAATGACAACTTTGCTTCCCCTTTTTGTATCATGCCCTTTCCCTTCTCTCATTTCCATTCCCTCTTCTGTGTGTGTGAGAGAGAGAGAGGGGGGAGAGAATACGTTTTCCTATTGACGTACAGTTAACAATGTGCTTGTTCACTCTGATGAAACAAAACAAGGTTTCAGCATTTTTTTCTTTTTACATTATTTAACTGAAAAGTTCAATTTAGCCTTTTTAGGATCTTATCTCCTCTTAGCCGTCTTTAGGACCTATAGGATTCATGTATTTAATTAAGAAATGGCTAAAACGAAAATATATGTTGGAATAGTGACGTTACCAAGTAAGGAATAAAATAGGTTAAAACCTGAGAATCCGGGCCCAGTAATTACATCTGATAGATATTTTAAGGGTTAATAAGTTTCATATCTAGATTTACTTTACAAAGCCAGGACATACGAATTATTTGGTACTATTCATGAAAATAATAATAAAATGCCAGAAGAAGTTATACAATTACCGGTCATTTTATGACTAAACGAATATATCGATATAGCTATATCGATCAATACCGATTGTACTGATTAAGTTATTTCATCCCTAGGGCATTTGATTAGTTCTCGAATAGTTTCTCTAGGTTTATTTTTTTTTTTTGCTTTTCCGCTTTGAATTGTTTATTGCCGAATGCACACAATTGATGGGCAATTTACTATTCATGGCTGTCACTAGATCCTCACATGGCCACAAAATATGAGCGAGAGAGAGAGAGAGCATACATAATGTATGTCATCCAAAATTCCGATTTGAGGCACGAGCCTCCCCCTACATTCCGTTTTAGGAAGCCTTTGGGGGGGGGGGTATCCTTCCCCTTGACCCTACCTCTGTCATCTCCCTTGCAGTTTGCATTTCTGCGTGTCGGTGATAAATTCACCCATAAATAACGTCTACTTTTGTGCCGCATGCAAAAATTGCCCCTCACATATCTTTCCATGCGAGTTGAAAGGGTTCGCTGCCTACTAGGCGCACGACTGGTTGCCCTCCCTCATATCGCGTTACACAGGTTGCATTTCGGAGTCCCTTTGAGGGTGCACGGTTTCAATCAAAATTCCGGCATAGGGGCGCGCGTGGTGAGCACCTGGCTCTGCGCGTGCAAGCATGAAAGCGGCGGCAAACTTGGGTTAATCTCGCATACTTGTATCCTCCTGCTGAGCTTGCAGCTAACGTGGTAGAAACTTAGGAATGAAGAGGATAGAAGTAGTGAACACTAACAATGCTAAGTCTCAGGATGCGAAATCATTAAAGACTGTTGAGGGGGGGAATATATTAATTTATATACAAACAGAAATATATATATACAGGGTGATTTGTAATTAGACCTATTCCTGGAAAGGGGTAATACTAGAGCACATTTGCAACAAATTTGACCCTATGCACCGAGGGTCGGAAACAATGGGTTTCGAGCTATTGCAGTTTGTAGATTTTCGTGACATATTCCGACTTGCGACCAAAAAACTACTAATTGTGAAATAACAACTCCACCCTGGGCACTTAATTGACTCGTTGCCAACAGCTGACGAATGAGTGGCTGCTGGGAAAGAAAATCATGCCCAATATTCCCATACTCACAGAAAGAAACAGTCATTAGATCACACGTCACGATCAAATTTGAAAACTATCGTTTAAATCGAAGAGGATGACTCAAAAAAATGGTAACACACTTAGCGTAAATATTACGGAAAAAACTTCCTCGTTTCATAAGCTCTCAAAAAGATACAAATGTTGTCAACTGTCACACGGGTTGAGGGGAAAAGATTTCAGTAAAAAGCACAGAGCAAGTAGCGGATTTTCTTTTCTTTTCATTTACGTGAGTATTCGGGAATCTGCGGGAATATTTGGGAACACAACCCAGGCTTATTCTGTCGCTCAATTCCATAATCAGTTACCTTCAACCATTGGGAGTTCGAACGTCTCGTTGTTAACTAAACGCTCACAACAACTTCCGTGTCAAATGGATGCAATCGAGAATGCAGAATACGCGGATATCGTATATTGTTACGGGTTTTGTGATGGTGACACAATAGTTTCTGGTCGCAAGTTCGAATATGTCACGAAAATATACAAACTGCAATAACTCGAAACCCATTGATTTCCGACCCTCGGTGCATAGGGTCAAATTTGTTGCAAATGTGCTCTAGTATTACCCCTTTCCAGGAATGGGTCGAATTACAAATCACCCTGTATATAAATATATATATATATACACACACACACACACTCACTCACTCTCTAGCATTCTTAAACCCGATGGTTTACTGCTGCAGCAACACAAGGCTTCCATTTGACTTTATCCTGGGCAAGATCAATCCAATCTTTTTCGATCCTTACCGATTTCTTTTAGGTCCATCTCAACGTTATCCCTCCATCTTCGTCTTGGCCGTCCTAGAGGTCTCTTACCATCATGTTTCCCAACAAGAATCCTGTAAACTATATTATGGGAGAAGATAAAATTTTATGAAATAAAAAGTAACACGCATTTTCTAAATGAAGCCTGCTTTTTTATCTCCTCTTTAATATCATTTTCATTTGCTAGTATTCCTCCTAAGTACATGAATTTGGAAATTGATTCAAACAAGTTGTTATCAATAATTAAATTTTGATTTATTAATGAATTATTATATGGTTTTTATATTTAGTTTTACATTGAAAATAAATTACAAAATATTAAAATTAAATAGAAAATACATAACAAAATTAATTTGTTACTTTTAAAAACAAAGTTATTTATCAAGTACCAAACACATTGTATATCGAAGCATATCACATGTGTAGTGCTGCCATCTCTGGTCGAGCGCGAAACTACTTCCAAGCAATACGCGGGAGGCTGCTTCTGATAGGCTTTTAATCTTCAGGTACACCATGCAACTCGTACAGTAAGTAATAAAACGCAATATTGGTGTCTTTTTAATCTTGACTATCATCAAGGTCACCATCACGCTTGATTTGCCTTCCTTTTGCAAGGAAAATTTCAAAAATTTACCAGAGTAACACTACCTCCATTATGGATTCATCAGAAATAAGCACACGGAGAACTCAACATGTGTAAATTCCTAACAATGTGTATAGTTTTTAACTCCAGTGAGACGTTAAAATGGATAAACTGTTGATGATATGTTTTTGGTGAGTCTAAATGCATAGACAAGTTCATCGAGGGGAATTTTTGTCAGCTGCTCGTAGTGTGATGCCCTAGAAATGCATCCATTGAACAAATCAAACACGATCGTTTTTTTGTTAAATCTAATTTGCGCTTTTAACAGTGTCTAGTGCTGCACGAAAAATGCATCAAACATGACCTGATGCATATCAAGTTCTGTGTGATGGGGAAACGGTGCTGTAAACTGTATTGAGTGGACGCATTAGAATTGCAACATCTTGAACTTTGCAGGGAAAAAATGGTAACTACAACACGTTACGTGTCGACCAGGGTTGTTAAATGTCCAGGAATTTTAAATAAATACAATTCCGGTCCAGGAGAGAAAATCAGCAATCGTAAATGGGTTCCTGTACCGTAAAGAACTTCTTATCTGTAAAGTATTTCAATTCGGTCCAGGAACCTTTTTTCCAGGATCAATTAAAATACGGTCCGGGAACTTTTTTCAAATTAATTTAAATTGGGCAAGGAAAAAAAGGTTCGATCCTGCAGCGGAACCCAATAGAACCCCTGGACCTTTAACAACCCTGGTGTGGACAGGCCTTAATGCTCGGCTGGGTCTTTGTCCGACACCAGCAAAGCCGCTATCGAAGTTTCCCCTCCTTTCGATAAACCGCTGTGTTATACCAAAATCTGAAAAATTACATCTGCTTTGAATTACTCGTAGAGCATTCACGTAAATGTTTGTATGGTTCGCTTCCGCTGTTGATTTCATGTTAGCAATAGATTCCAGGCTACGTAAGCAGTGCTTGAAAAATTTTCTTCAAAGCTATTCGCCAGCTCTGAAAATCAGGCGCCAGGAAAATACCTACTAGCAATTGTGCATACTACGGAGTGTTTCAAAAGTCGCACAACCCAAACTTTGAAAATGTATATCATGAAAACCGTAAGAGGTATTTACACCAGGTTTTCTGCACTAAACTAATCATGTACGCTATCACTGGATTAATAAATTTATGTTAGCATATATCCAAATAAAAGCAATTACATTATTTTTAAAAAATATTGTTAATTTGCTGAAAACAATTGTTGATTTTCAACAATATATACAAACGTAGAAATTTTCAGCGAAAAATGCTGGTTCAACCAGGACTCGAACACGGGTCTCTGATATACCGTGCTATTGCTCTAACCACTTTTTATATATATATATATATATATAAAAAGGAATACCCCTAAGCGGTAGTATCCCCTGTTTTTCACTTTTTCTCAATTCTCGGTTTATCTCAATTTTCATTTTTCTCAGTTGGACAAACACAAATACCCATGCCTTACCCGGGACTCGAACCCGGAACCCCTGGCGTCGTAGCGCGCTGTACTAACCACCCCGCCACGGAGGTCGACACCACTGAGCTACTAAGCCGGCCTGGCCTCGCCTGATTTTTCGCTGTCACTGTTTTACCTGCGTGGAATCTTCTCTGCCAGTGCTACCGCAACGGGATCTGTTGCCTTTGAAATACAGTAGACTTCGACGTTGCCTGGTTCCTGCCAGCGTAGAGATGTTAATTATTGAAGATCAGGCACACACAGGAAATGTACTACGTAGACATTTTCAGCAAAAAATGCATTAACATCTCTACGCTCTGGGAGGAACCAGGCAACGTCGAAGTCTACTGTGTTTGAAAGGCAACAGATCCCGTTGCGGTAGCACTGACAGAGACGATTTCGCACAGGTAAAACAGCGATAGTGAAAAATCAGGCGAAGCCAGGCCGGTTCAGTAGCTCAGTGGTTAGAGCAATGGCACGGTATATCAGAGATTAGTGTTGCCCACGAGACGAGACTTTGGCCTGTCTCGTCTCGTGGAAATTCTGTCTCGTCTCGAAAATATTCTTGGAAAACCTCTTGCACATGAGTGTAAGAATGAGTAGTAAAATACTCTTCAGCAATGCACACGCACTGCTCCAATGAATATGCCATGCTGAATCAATTAAAGAAACAGGCACAGTAGCGGCGAAAGTGAGCGAAGAGAATTCAGTGTAACCAGAGGCAGACTAGGATTCTCTCAAGAGTCCAATTTCGGCACATAATCTTGGTTTATGATTTTCCACGTAAATGTATAGCCACCAATACTTAGGCACATGTGGCGTGCGTCTGTTGACAATATTTTTCCAAAAATGGCACTTTTTCACTCAACCCATAGAATCGCCAATAAAGAAGTACATCAAATGTTGCACATGACCAATATTGGTCTCAAATGACAGATTGACATGGCATCAGTCATCAATCATCTAATTATGACCCTTCGATAATTTCTTACGTATTTTTCTAATTCAAAAGTGCATTTCTGGAAAAAAATTTAACGCTGCCTTCCGCCAGTTATTAATTTATCAAAATTTTCTGCACGAAGAAAACTGATAATTTTAAGCATTGAAAAATATCTCAATGGATGGGACTTTATAATGCAAAAAACCATGTGTAAATATCTCTTACGGTTTTCATGATATACGTTTTCAAAGTTTGGGTTGTGCAACTTTTGAAACACTCTGTATAAGAAGCTGAGCATCACGGTATTCAAAACATCGCTAAATTATTCGAGAAAACAGGAAATGGGGTGTTGGGGGACAAAGAGTAAGAAATTATTACTGACTCTCTGGAATGTTCACAACGTTGATTTAAAAGAAATCATTTGATAACTTACGCTGTACTGCAATTTGAACTTAGAATCATCAAAATTTCGTACATATTACAGCATAAGATCATAGTCGCCAGGCTGAAATTTTTAGTCGCCATGGCGACCGGGATTTTTCGAGCCCTGTACATAAGCCTATTAAACTTAAGGGTTTCTGGTCTCGGACTGACCTGGCAACGCTGCCAGATGTTCCCTTTTCTCCCTTTCTTTTCCAATGTTAACAGAAGAAGAAAACTTTAATTAGCTGCGTGGCCGACAGGTGTCGAGAGTGCCGTCCTCATGAAATGAAGATGACAAGTCAAGGGAAATCCCGTTCCTCCCTCCCTCAACGTCCTGGCTCCATCGTCCTTCCCTCTTGCGGGGGATGAGAAACTTCCCTGGCTTAGATCTTAACAAGATCCATTAAGAAACGTCTGGAGTAACGTTTGCTTCATTGCTTAGGGAAGCAGAATGAATAGATATGAAGTATTAAAAATAAATTTTCATCCAGATTTTTCTTTTTCTGATTGCCTAAGGGATTTTTCTGTATTACAAAGAAATAAAATCTAATTTTCGGTTGTGGAAATACTAATTAGACCACTGGCCTGTGCAGGGGAGACTGATGGGGCTACAGCCCCTGCCGAAATTTTGAGAAAATCAAAATTTTCAAATGAAAGCAGGAAAAAACTTGTGAAAACCAAAGTAGTAACTGCAAACCCCCTTAAAATGACCCCCCATTACAATTTTTGTCTTTGAACAACATTTTGAAAACGGTTAGGAATGGTAATTCTGAAATATTTCATGGTGTATTCCTCCCCACCCTTCAGAACACAGCTATGTAACATCCGTCCTTACAATTCCAACACCCTCCGAAATAAAATTATGCTTACGCCAGTGAATTAGACCCTATTATTCTTTCTCTAACCAACTTATACTGTAAGTCCAGTCCCGATCAGCCTTACTGTGCATAAAGTAAAATACCAAAATCAATCAATCAATCAACTTATGCCGACCTCCGTGGCAGAGTGGTTAACACATCGCCGCTAGGGCGTCAGAGGTCCCTCACTTCCTCCATTAAAAATGACCTAGATTAACAAATGTTTTCTTAGCCCAAGTATGCATTTTTGTGTGTTATTTAGGTGTATGGTAAAGGTAGTGAACTCAAGAGCACATAGGCCGTGTGGAGTTACAGCTCCAAATATTCTCGAATTAATTGAGAACTCTCTTTCTCTCTCTCTCTCTCTCTCTCTCTCTCTCTCTCTCTCTCCTCCATTCTTTCTCTCATTCTATCCCTGTCTCTCACTCTCTTTATTTCTCACTCACATACTCTTACATTTTCCCTCTCTCTGTCTGTCACTCTTGTTCTTTATCTTACTTACTCTTACTCTCTCTCTCTCTCTCTCTCTGTCCGGAACAGCTAAGGTTGGTCACCTGCAAATATATACCTAACTTGTCCACCCTGATGAAATATTCCTCTTTACGAACACTTCTGTAGGAATGAAGATTTTCAGCTAATAAGAGTTCCTCTTAGTTGGTAAGCTTTTTCGGTAAGTCATTCATGAACTTTAAGTACAACAAATACAACAAATCTCCCACGTATATACTAAATAAAGTCAAGGTAAAAATTGTTTTGGTGACAAGCTGCAAAATCAGATCTGCTTGGTAATAATATGGGGAACATATTGCTGAGGCTGCTATACATAAATGAAAGTAGTTGCTGTCTGTAGTATTTTTTTATCGCCTCAGAAACTGCTTCTACCCTATCTCGATGACAGCTTCTTCTTTTATTCATCTTCTTCTCATTTATCTGCAAACAAGTAAAACTGTAATGGCCTATAAAATTCTTACGACCTTGGCGCGACGGCGCCACTCAGCCTCCCCCCCCCCCCCACCAGCCCCTTCCTGCTCGAGTGAATACGCAGGGAATGGCATGGACCACGTTCTAACGGGTATGTTTTATTGGGAGTATGCAGCGAGAGATCGTCTACTGCGTATTAATATATTTATTTTTTTCAAGTTTGTTTTCCAAAACATTGAATAAGTGATACGAAGATGTTTATGCAGGGTGCGAAATCATTGTAATCTGGTGGAGAAGGAAGAACATATATATATATATATATATATATATATATATATATATATATATTTGTGTGTGTGTGTGTGTGTGTGTGTGAATTATTACATGATATACTTGAACATATTTATTATATTATTATATATGGAAGTAAATTATTAAAATACATATATATATAAATTCATTTGTTGCATATATACATATTGATTGATTGAGTTGGTGTTTTAAGCCCACTTTATGCACAGTAAGGCTAATCGGAACTGGGATCCAAACTCCTATGTGCCTTCACTGGGTATCGAACCCGATACCTCTTGATCACAAGGCGACGACGCTACCACTGCGACATAAAGGCAGAGAGAGAGAGAGAGAGAGAGAGGGAAGAGACACTATCCTTACTAAAGAATACTTAGAAAGGCAAAACTAAATATCCCCGTCTAATTTGCTGCTCTTTTTGACATTCTCTGCACTCGCGTGTCTAGTTGGTTACACGGTGCAACACCGACTCCTTTACTTCGTTGATTTGGTGTCAAGTAATTCACAAAAAACGCCCATGCTCTGGCCGGGATTCGAACCCGGACCTCTAGTGTTCTGTAGTAGTGTTATCAAATAGTACAATCACTACTATCGTATCACCAGTACTGATTAACAATACTACTATACTCTGCCCCAACTATCTGTGGAGCTAGACCGCGCATAGCGGTAGAGAAGATGGGGAATCGAGTGGCCAGAGCGAAACAGTACATGCTGCTACGAAGGCTAGTGATTGAAGTCGCTTCTCCTCCCCCTCCACGCAATCCCGTTCCCTCGCACGTGATCATTGGTGGAGCCATCTCGAGTCACTACTTGCGCCGAAATTTGTTTTCTCCAGAGATTCCAGGGACAGAGTATAGCAGGCCTCCTTGGAGTAGTGGTGAGCGTCAATGATGTCCTAGGTTAAACATGAACTTCATCCTTCCATCATTCATCCTTATCGTTGCGATTAACACAAGAGATAAAAAACGTCGTAAAATAACGTAAGTACTGAAAATGGAAATAATACTACTACCGGCATTAGAAATGATGAATATACTACTACTACTACTACTACTAATAAAGTATTTTTTAAAAAAATTGCTTAACAAGTATTTGCCTTGCTTCCCACAAGGAATTGAAATAAATCGGAACCTTTGCTTTGGATGTACTTTGCACGAAATGCGTCACCCATATTCTTCTTCAGCGGTCCCGTTCTGCATCAATAGGTGTCGCTGGTTCCGGTTCATCGAACTTGGGTCCTCGTTCCAGGGAGAAAAGATGGAAAATTACAGAGGTTTCTTTTATGCTTTCAGCGGAAAGAAAGCTGACTTTCCCAAGGTCACTTGAATAAGATTATATTCGATCCTACTAAATCTGATTTTGTTGAATGAGCAACTATGAAGAATACACATGAGATGATCGATACAACAGGAGGAGGATTGTCAACATCGATTCCTTAATTAGGGGAAATCTTATACACGTTTCGACCAAAGTTATTCATGTAGTTAAGATTGTACAGGGTAATCCGTTTGTGATGTCAGAAAAATAAACCGTTATCTACAAGAGGTTAATGTAGATATCTGTGAGCAGTTCGTTGTAATATAAGCAGAACGGATGTACGTTTCGAGTGAGTGGAGGTTTACTGACTTCAGCTGCGTGGTGGCATTAGCATGCATGGAATACTCGAAAATTTTACATACCATACGATATACTGTGTGCGCTGTTATGCCGTGATCACCACCTTTGTTACCATGCACATTAGCGCCGCCATGTGGCTGAAGTCTGTAAACCTCCACTCACTCGAAACTAACATCCTTTTTGCTTATAAGAGGGCTACTGGAAAAGTTTCTGCAAACTACCACCAACAGTGGCGCTAGTGTTCCACTATTATAAAAATCGGAAGAATAGACCTTTTTTATGTTTAAATTATCTTTGATTGTTTGTTTAAGCCTATTCGTTTGACAGCAGTTTGAAGTAGTAGTTTCGTGTGAGAAATGGTAATTTCTCGTGAACACTTTCGGGCAATGTTTTTTTTTAAGATTTCAAATGTAGTTTAACACCGAAACAATGCATCGAGCGACTTCATTTGGCTTTGGGGAAGGAAGCACCATCCAATAGGACTATGTACAATTGGTTTTCCGTATTCCAGCGTGGTCGCACATTTCTCAGTGATGAATTTCGTGAAGGTCGTCCATCCACGTCTCTTGTTGCCAGTAATGTTGATGCTGTGCGTGAAATGATTGAGAGAGATCGGCATGTGACATACCGTGAGATTCAGGCATCCTTGAACATTAACATGAAAGCAATACATACGCTTTTGTATGGTCATCTAAACTTACGGAAACTTTCAAGCCGTTGGATCCCTCACAACTTGACCGAAGCTCAAAAACAGACTCGTGTAAATTGGTGTAAAGAAATGCTCCAAAAATTCAACCGAGGCAAGTCAAATTTGGTGTACTACACCGTTACAGGGGACGAAATGTGGATCTATTCATACGAACCCCAAAATAAATAGCAATCTACTGTCTGAATGTTTCAAAGTGAGTCAAAACCAACAAGAAATGTTCGTTCGAGGAGTGCTGCCAAGCAAATGATTGCTTGTTTCTTCGGTTATACCGGACATGTGGCAACAATAGCTTTAGAAGATCGAAGGACTGTAAATGCTGAGTGGTATACAACAATTTGTTTGCTAGAGGTCATCAACGAATTGCGTAAAACAAACCAAAATCGTCTCATTATTCTTCCCACTCAGCACACAGGTAAAAATGTGGAATTAATAAATCATCGTCCGTACTCACCTGATTTATCACCTAATGACTTCTTTTTGTTCCCACACATGAAAAATAAGATACGTGGTGAGCGATTTGTGTCGCCTGAAGCAGCTGTTGACGCATTCCGAACAGCGGTTTCTGAGGTATCAGCTTCAGAGTGGAAAAAATGCTTTCAAAATTGGTTTGAGCAAATGTAAAAATGGGTATCGATCTTAAGGGTGAATACTTTGAAAAACAATAAAGCCATTCCCAGAATCTCACATGTCATTTTTCATATCGATTGCAGAAACTTTTCCAGCAGCCCACGTATTACAACAAGCTGCTAGGAGATACGTACATTAACCTCTTGTATATAACGGTTTACTTTTCTGTAGGGCTGAGCCGATACCGATGCCGATGTATCGGTATCGGAAAGTATCGGTTGGAATTCATCTACCGATACCGACCGATACTTTTCCGTTTATTGCTCTTTCACGGAGTCCGTAAAAATACCGCGCGATACCTACGCGGAGTCTAATTTTCCTGGACATTATGCAAAATTTTGCACGAAAACTATATTTTGTGATTACATAACATCTTTTTTTCATATTCTGATGTAATTCTTGAATATTCTAAAGCAAATTTCTTGGTAAATTGATGCACATAAGTGGAAATGAATATTTACACACCAATATTGTCAATATTTTAAACAATTTTTAATTATTGCAATTTTCAAGTATCGGTATCGGTATCGGTGGGAATCGGTAAGAGTATCGGCATCGGTTCAAGGTGGTATCGGTTCATCCCTAATTTTCTGACATCTCCAACGGATCACCCTGTATAATTTTACGGTACTAACAATTCATTGATTGATTGATTGATTCGACTTATTTTACGTCGCTTTTCTGTCACTTTTTAATAATCACGAGGATGAGGATGAGTGATGAAATGTTGAATCCCTGTTATAACCACTTCGTCACGGAGGTTGGCAATATGTCCTCGTGTTTGACCCTTCATTTTAACCGTCTCATGGAACAACGATAAAATTTACGCATGTTTCTGTGTGGGCTAAAATCGATCTGCCATGACAGTATCATTATCTCGTATAAAAATGTTATCGCCAAGAAGATAAAATTTAGTACATTTCACATGCCCACAGTAGCCAAATATGATGAAAGTCAACATCAATTTTTAACTTTCATGTGATCATACTTTATTAAGTCATTATTGGTAGTCTACAACGCACACATTCAATTTGCCTTACCTGATACTTCAAAGTTGGTTCTTTGTTTTATTATTTTGTACCATAACCTTTGTACCGCACCAGATAGGTCCAATGTCTTTACGGAAATGAATTCCTGAGAAAATTTCAATGCATTTTGATATGCAGCATGACTTCCTTTTCATTTGAAAATTTTGACTTGGATCAAAGATGGCGGCCACATTCTCTGGCCTACCTCAAAACGTTCGACCTCAGATTTTTCATTTTTCCTTTCGTTTTCTACTTAGTAGGGTGTCCAGGGACTTTTGACTTACCCTGCATATATAAATGCAACTTATTTGATTATTATAAAATGCATTTTGTTGTTCTCTTTGTGTATTTTTGCATGTATATTTTGTACTACACGGGAGACCCGGGATAGATGCCTGGCGTCTTTAGGGAAAAACGTCAGCTGGAGCGTTGTGCTCATCACACCATGATGGAGTTCGTAAGTGTTCTCCACACTTCCCTTCATGGTACAGCGCAATACACAAGGGAGTTCTTTACCTTTTCTCGTATTTGTATGTACTTGTTTAGTCAGAAATTTGTCTTAAGTTTAAGGGGAATCTGGACTGGACGTACAATTTTAAGTGGAATCTGACTCACTGTGCAACATTGCTGTACTGGTGCAAATGCGCATGCGCTGAGTCAACGAGTCCAGTGGGGAAATAGTGGTGTGAGAGGAAAGCAGGTTCCATGAACAACATTGAAGTTTCACAAATAGTAATCTCGCACGCAAAATACCTTAAGAGGTGGATGTTGGGGAGCTTTCAGACCGAAAGGAACAAGTGACACGGAGATTTCACACTAAAGTGGCAAACGCCAAGCTCACCACGGGTAGCTTCAGTCTAAAGGAAAACATTCACTATTCATGCGCGAATAACTAACCGAGGCGACACGATACATTTCATTGAGAAAATGCCCAATCCGAGCTTTTAGGAAGATATGAGGCCGGAGCGACAAGCGACACATGTCACTTGTCGCGTGGGTGTGAATTATCCCGTAATGTCGCTTCGGTTGCATTGATTGCTTAGTGTTCGCTTCCAAGCGGCACATGTCGCCTCTCTTCGGGTGATAGCTCCCTTATCAGTTGTATCAACAATCATAAATTACAAATACAATCAAGGGAGAGATATAAACAAAGAAATCGAACGCATACAAACGAAATACTGACCTGAAAAAAGGGGCGGCTCTATACCCTGACCCAGCTATCTGTGTAGCAGGCGAACGAGAACAAGCCTCTGCGCAAGTAGTGACGCGAGACGGCTCCACCAATGAACAGTGAGAGCAACGGAATTGCGTAATGGGGGGGGAGCAAGCTACTGGAGTTATCCGCTTTCCCTGCTTCGCTCTGCATCTTTGCCCACTCGATTTCCCTTCTACTTTCCAGCCTGCTATCCCTAACTTTCCCCTTGGCCTGCGTACTTCCACCCCCCCCCCCCGCAAAATAAACCTTGACGATGTACATATTTACTGTTTAAATAAGAAAAATAATAACCTTATTGTTTTAATACTGAAGTATTACTGTAAAGAATAGTATTGTTGTATATATGAATTTAGTTAACACTTACATAATGATATCAAAATAACGTTAATCTCTTATCTTAAATTGCTACATAACTTTTCAACGAATGTTACGTTACGCAGCAGTAAATTCAGAAATATAATTGGAAGGATGATAAGAACTTGTACAGCTCGGATATATTGCTTCCGAAGTCCCAAAATTTTTGCTTCCTTGAATACTTCTGATAATTGACTATATGATTTGACTTGTTGAATGATGAAAACTATTCATTTTATCCTTTCCATCTATTACCTATTTTTGTGCATTGCTCTCGTCTTTTCTACATTTTTTATTATGTTTCTACTTTCACTAAATTGATTCTTATCCTCCAACAATTTATTTATATTCATTTATCTTGTGCTGCCATCTGTGTTTGTTTTAGAAATTTCTTTCTTCATCTCGTGTCATTGAAAATTTGTTTTGTAACAACTCTTTTTGAAACAAATAGCCACATTTATATAATCGAAATTAACGTGTAGGCGCCATTCAAGGATGAAATCCCGGTTTGGGCCCCCCCTCGAGAGTGGCACCACGGATAGTAGCCCGGCCCTTACGAGTGGCCTGGAGGTTGGCATGAAAGTAGTTTCTTGGCCCGATGCGATACAGAGACACCTAGCAACATATCAGGGGACTAGGAATTGTTTTCGGCTGTCCTAAGCCTTTTTTTTTTCGCGCGTTTCTACTTGACTTTTGTAAATTCATCCTTATCCCACCATACATGTTAACCTACCTAAGTGTGCCACACGTTACCTACAAGTGAGAAACAAGTTACCTATAAGTGAGCCACACGTTACCTACTAGGTCGTTCAAGTCAATCGGGGACTTTTTTTTAATAAAAATAGAAGAACAAATTTCAAAGTGTGGTAACTGGATTTATTTTTCCACATAACCTCCTGCTACAGTTATACACTTATCCCAGCGTTTAACTAACGCCTGGAATGCTTCCGCATAGAAGGATTTATCATTACGGCGGAACCATTGTAGGACAGCATTCTTCACTTCATCATCAGTGTTGAAATGTTTTCCTCCAAGGAATTCCTTCAGGGGTCCAAACAGGTGAAAATCACTTGGCGCTAAGTCAGGACTATAGGGAGTGTGTGGTAATATCTCCCAGCCGATTTCCTGGAATGTTTGGAATGTGTGTTGAGCGGTATGCGGTCGTGCATTGTCTTGCAAAAAGAGAACACCCTTTGTGATGAAACCCGGACGTTTCTTCCGTAAACTCTTATGCACATCACGCAGAACACGGCAGTAATACTCACTGTTGATAGTGACACCATGGGGTAAAAAATCAACGTGAATAATCCCCTGTTTATCCCAAAAGACACTTGCCATCACTTTACCAGCAGACGCAACTGTTCGAAATTTCTTGGGAGGTGGTGATTCCGTATGCTTCCACTGCATCGATGCTCTTTTGGATTCTGGAGTGAAATGGTGAACCCATGTTTCATCACATGTCATGATGCGATTCAGAAAATCCTGGCCTTCCATGTCATAGCGGTCCTTGAGTTCTCTGCAGACTTCAACTCTTCTGTGTCGGTCAAAAGCGGACAGCTGCTTTGAGACCCACCGTGCACTCACTTTTCGGAACAACAAATGATCATGAATTATTGTGTTCACTGTTCCTAACGACAGATTACACACCCTTGCAATTTCACGACAGGTTATGCAACGATTGTCCAGGATCAGCTGCTCCACGCGCTGAATGTTTCCAGGAATGATTGCCGTGGGCTGTGATCCACCACGACCGGGATCGTCAGTAATAGAGATACGGCCATCTTTGAAGCGCTTACACCATTCAAATGTCTTACTGCGACAGAGTGTCTCATCACCGTACTGAGCCTAAAGTCTTCTGTAAATTTCGGCAGGTTTTCTGTCCTCGTTCGCTAAAAACTTCATCACAACACGCTGTTCTGTAGACATTCACACTGTTGTCCGCCATCTTGAATAACGATCTATGCAGAAACGCGGGAAATGAGCGCCGCCTACCAGTAACAGCACACAGTTGCCAGTTCCTACTGCATACAAAACCTCCAGCCTAGGCGTCTTTTTAAACCTGGAAGAAAAAAAGTCCCCGATTGACTTGAACGGCCCACGTACAAGTGTGTCACAAGTTACCTACAAGTGTGCCACAAGCAGGGTACGAAATCCTGGATGGGGAACGTGGAGGAATATCCCTTCTTGGCATCAATAATCCCCCACCAAAAATTTAAGGCTGGGGGAGTTTCTGTTATAACAAGCAAAATATAACTTTTAATTTCAAACATACTTTACTAAGAATAATATCGAGAACACACAGAAAGTAGTGTGGATGTGAGTGTTGAATGCTTTCTTTCTCTCTCTCTCTCTCTCTCTCTCTCTCTCTCTCTCTCTCTCTCAAGAGATCATTAACAAATCTACATCAATAAGCACAATAAAATTAAAACAAAAAATGCAAGACAAAAATAACTATATGGTCTAATACATTTATATTAACATAAACAATAACTAAATAAAAACATCTACATAATACAACCACTTCAACTATTTCATAATTTATTAACATCTATACCCAGTGAGTAAAGGAATTAGTTTGCTACTATATGATATCTGATATACAACAAAGTAACAAATAAATTTCTTTCAATGCAATTAATAATAATATTATATTTTAAATTTATTTTTACTTTTAATAACATTATAAATACGTATATCGTGTAATTTATGAATATGTTTGTGGGGGTGTAGATTAAGAAATATTCTCCCCCCACCACCAGTCTTCAATGATTGCGCACTCTGGCCACAAGTTAGAAGAAAAAAAAGTCGAATTACTTTCGGAACATCTCCAGCGGACTACGCGAGTCTGTCTAGCGAGCCTAGTGGGCGTGTAAAGCCTGGGCAGGGGGCTTATCGATACGTTCTCGGTTGAGATGACGTCAGCGGCTCGCTTCGTTGATTGGCTGCTTCGAGAGTTGTGACTCGTTCCGAAGCTTCAAATGCATAACAGCCAAAGATGTTATGGAAATAATCTCCCTCTACCTACAAGTGTGTCGCAAGGTAGAAAAGAATCACAGCTGAGCAGAAATGAGATAGCGAAATAAGATTAGCTCTGCTTCCCAGTGTAACACCCATGATTCCATAGTATCAGAATCATCCTCGCTTCCAAGAAAATTAACAATACTAACGCCCAGCCTGCGGCCAGGTATTCACCCTCTTCCCGGACGTGATTGGAAAGGGAATCCATCACGGCTCGTCTGATGCTGACGAGATGAGTCCCTCGCCTCCATCCAGTTTGTTAGCCATTCAGCTCCTCATCGTTAGTTGGATGCCCCGCAATTAGAAGTCTCAGCCACTGTCGCTCTCACTCAATCCCTTCCTCCTTTTTCCTTAGTCGCAGTGTTGCCAGCTCTGAACCAAATAATTAAATTTGGGCGATTTAATGTTCTCTCTCTTCCGGAGCTTTCAGGCAGAAGTGACAGACGCGAACCACAAGCGACAAGCAACACTAGTTATTTAGAAATAAACCCTGGGAAATAGAAGAAACGTTTCGTATCGGAGTGACATGACCCTCACCCTCATCCTCACGACTTGCGGCTTGCCCTCACCCTCACAGGCCCTCGCCCTCACGACTCCAAGTCGCCCTCACAAGTCTTCTCGGGGGTCTGGGTGAAGATGAAGTCTGTCTGGGGTGGTGGAAATAACGGCGAAAGAAATTAAGTGCGAAAGGACACAACTTCGAAACATAACAAGATTAAACGCGAAAGGAAGCAGAGCGAAACGAAATTATAGCGTGTGAAAGCGTCGGCCCCCCAGTCCCTTGTTTTAATCCGGCCCTCTGGATTACTTCCTGCTTTAATCCTTCAAATCTCTCCTTTCACCTTACCCTGGGTGCCAAGCCAGCAGATTATATTTGCGCCGGAATTACAAAAGTGGGGTTTCACATAACAATTTATATTTTTTTAGTCCCTGGATCGTTACACATGTACAGCAAGTGAATAAACAACTGGTTTAAAATGGACAGTACCGTAATTCTTGGAATCATAACATTTCTAGTAGGATTATATTGGTTTATTATACGTTGTTATATATATACATATTTACATACTGCTACCATGTCTGCATTTACATAATCAATCAATTTCCTTAAGTCAACATAATTGCGCACCTATGGTTTACACCATCGGTACTTCCTTTACCGGAGAGTTAGCATAACTATCTCAGCGGGCCTATCCTCAGCTTAAATGACAATCCGTTCATTACAAATGCGTTTCCTTACGCCTTCAATCTTTCTTTTGGGCATCAATTATTCAACACGGAAATATCCAAATATTCAAGGCTTTTTCTAAAAGTGGACTTGGGACAGCAACAGGGGTTGGCTTAACCAAATGCTACATTATTATATCCAGTCTAGCCACCATAAGTGGACTAAACTTGTGGAGACGTTCCTCTTTCGTCGGTCAATGGGGAAACACTGTTTTTTTGCTAAAGCTCACTGGCCTTTTTTATAGTTCGGGGTAAACGTCCGTGGACGTGGACCCCGTAGCGTTGCAAAATTCCACTGTAACGGTCTTTTGAAAGACAGCTAGCTCCCCCAACCGGGAAGATATAAAACAGGGGAATCTAACATCCAGCAAAGCACAATCCAATAAGCACATACACTTACATGCAATAAAAACATAAAAGTACACTCATGGAAACATATTACTTAACCCTACACCTTGTAGCTGGCCAGCAATTAATTATTACAATATACCAAAACCAGTAATGGTCAATCCGACTATTACAAGCGCGAACGGAAAAAATGCGAGCAAGCTCGAAATATTTAAACGCGAAAAGGATTAAGCGCTAATGGAATAACCGCGATGGAATACGCGCGAAAGGCTTAACCGCGAAAATTTGATTGTCGCGTTTAATCCCTTTTACGGTTGTTCTGGCGAGCCATCTGTCCTCATGAGGGTCACTCTCCGGATGGTAAACACTTCTGCGATATGTATGGGTATTCCGGAAAAAATAAACCGTACCGCATCTATCAATCTGCATTGATCCTTCTAGCTCGTGACAACAGTATGACCGTTTCAAGTGCAACAATTGAACCTTTGATATCTTTTTTTTATTTAGCGCCGCATTTCTGCCACTTTTGGCTAATCACGACGATTAGAATGAGTGATGATATGATGAAATTGACGAATGGACTTCACAAAGAACACCCGTGCTTAGGCCGAGATTCGAATCCTCGCTAGGATTCGAACCCGGAATAAACTTTATAACGGTCAAATATTGAGTAACAGGTAATTAAGCTAATTGCCCGTTATTGAGAATTAATTGCAATTATTAGTAATATTAATATCCGTCGCGAATACAGGTGTCTAGCGACTGCCTTAGCCAACACTAGCTAGCTCAACCACCGTTTTTAGCCCGAATTCGGATTTACATGCATTCTTATGGGAATAGCAAGAAAAATGCAACTTCTAAACCAATGGACCGAATTGGATGAGATTTTAACCAGCGGAAGACCACATCATGAAAGTACTGATTCCAAGATTTGAGCCTTACCAGAACAGAACTACGGGAGTTATGAATTATTAAAGATTCATCGCTGGATTCAATGGGAGACGGAACCCTACTGAGTTGGCCTTGCTTTTCGTGACTGACACAATAGAGGAAGATTTAGCCTAATCTCTGCACGAGGGGCTACTACCAGAGGTTAAGGACCGGAGTGAGCATTGACCAGGATAGGAGGACAACGGTCAAAGCACCAGAAACAATAAACAAGCACCTGATCATAGAGGGTAGAGCGTCACCACGTTCAAATCTGGAATAAAAGGGATGATTTGGAATAGCGAGACACAGTTTTGCCTACAATCGCCACCGGAGTGTGAGCAACGCGCGACCTAGCTGCGAGCTACAATCAGACCCGTGGTCTGGATTTGTTTTTCCTCGAGTGAGTGTTTTAGAACCATGGAGTAGAGCAGAGGAGAACCAGGGGGTCGTTTTCCCCCTCGCCGTCTACGCATCCGTGCACATACGTGTGGTTATGTGAGAATAACGCCAGACACGTCCACCTGTGTCAATCGTCCGAAACAACGTCCTAAGTAGTAAAAGTTAATAACATTTGATATCCATGTGAAACCGCGAATGGCTCATCGCGTATGTTCGTCTCATCGCCCAAGCCACGTATCTGTACTTACGAGTGACCGCGAAGAACTGACCTGTTATTGCGCAAGTTGTCGTATGGAGTCGACAGTGTACGTGTACCGTCCTGGACGTCCCTGCGAAGTGAACGAGTGAAGCCAGGATCCGATGATGCCAGATGGAGCTGCCGACTGATCCACTTTCGCCAACCAGGATAACCGTGAAGTGCAGCACTGGAGTGCGGACGTCTTCCAAAACTGTAGGACCACTTTCACCCAACCCAGGTCAGAAGGAATGCAGCGAAGGTAAGATCCAACCATGTGCGTGTGTGAGAGAGATGACGCCTATCTACCGCGAATCTGCGTAAATCAAATCATTGCATAACTTAAATCAGTGCTATGGCATCCCTAGACATCGGTATTCCGGCGGAGTAATCAATGTTAAAGATGAGAGTTTATGTTAACAGCAAACAATAGTTCATTGAAATATATTTATACCTTCAGAAAAGATAGAAGGGGTTCGCACAAGGAACAATTATTCACTTTATACTTAAAATCCTAAACGATTAATTGTAAAAGGCAATGTAGCCAAGACATAGCAAGAGTATGGTCAAAGTAGTAATTAATCTAACCTTTGTAATTGTCATATTGTCGCCATATGCCATGGAATGAGAGTATGAATGTGAGATCGAGTGAAAGAGGGCAAGATATACTGTGTATTTATCTGTGCTTTAATATATGTGTATATTCAGAAACACCGTAGTATTACGTAACGTCATTTCAGGTATTTAAAATCAAATCATCCTAGGTTTATTCTCGGTAACTCCGACTGTTAGGCATTATCCTGACCGTATTATAATTCATGTAATGTTTAATTCGCCCAGCAGGTGAGGCGAGCGATTCTTCGTTGTTGCGTTGCTAAGCTCAGTTGAGTCAGTTCAGTTGAGTTAATTAGTTAGTTATTAAATTAGCCCGTAACAACTTCAGGAAACCTGATCCTATCGGTGACAGTGAAACGTACAGCAGTATTGTTGCCATGGTGACAGAGTACATTGAGATGTGTTTCCTTTTTCCCTCCCTTACCCTCTTTCTCTATCTCTTTCTTTTCTGTTTTCCCCTCTCTCTCTTTCTTTCACTCTCTCTCTCTCTTTTTCTTTTCCCTCTCTCTTTTTTGGTTTTTCCATTTGTTTCTCTCATTCTTTCGCTCTTCCTCTCTTTCTCTCTCACGTCTCTCTCTCTCTTTTCTTTCCTCCCTTTATCTTTTCTTCTTTCTTCTTCCATTCCCTTTTTTCTTTCCTTCTTTCCTTCATCTTTGATCTACGATATTGCCACTTAATATCCTGGCTTCGAATCCCAGCAAAAACTATCCTTTGTGAGAGTCCCTTCATCAATGTCATCAAATCATCATTCATTCTCACCATCGCAATTATAGTGCAGGAGGCCTTAGAAAGATCGCTTCGCGGGCTTACAGCAGATGACAATATGGGGGTGTGTCTGCGAGAACCAATCAGGTCCGCGAATGAGCGAGCCCCGTTGCCACAGCTAGTTCGCTGCACCCTTCTGGAAGGGTGAATGACCTCTGCCTCTTGCTACCTCGGCCTGTTTGTTCGGCTGAGGAGCAGACGACACAAGAGTATCGGCAATAGTGTGCGAGCGACGTCTGCTGTTAACCTGCGAAACGCTCTTTCTAAGGCCTCCTGCACTATAGCTTTGAAAGATACAATATAGATAGATACAACGGTAGAATTTTTGACAATCATGTCAGAAACACAATTATGGTATGAAATTAGGAGAGTCTTTCAAACAATACATTTATGTGACTTGCAAAGTAAATACTTGCTTTCCTCATCTTGTTACATTACTTACTGATTACTCCTCGTATATTTGTTCCAAATAAAAGAACAGATAATACAATTATGTAACTTGCCAATTCTCTTACCCAATAGTATTATAATACTTCATTCTTCATGTTTCTGCTTCAGACGATACCTAAAGTAGCAAAATATTTCAATTTCTTCTCTTGTGAGCAAAAGTTTCCGCCATTCTTATTTGATCCATGGCTGGCTGAAACTTTGAAACGCCTTGAAGTGATGGGCCATTCTTTCTGCGAGTCAACACAAGCAGAATAAAATATCCCAGCAATAAGAATTGAATTTAAAAGAAGATGAAACGTAAAACGGAAATCTGTGAAAGACAGATTATCGCGGTTTTCTGAGAATCCTCCTCCTCGCCTCAGACAGATTTCATTCCCAGAATCCCTGGCAATCTCTCAGAGCGGATGCTTTGCTCTTCCGCCGCTGGATGTGATGTATGGAGCCTCGCCACCAGATGTCTCCCCACTTCAGCAGCAGGGATAAAGGTTTCCACTGCTCCACGAAAAGAACCATTTGAGAACTATGCGCCTTGAATTGAATAGATAACAGGGGGGAAATGTGTTGCAGTGTTGCAAACCTGTGAAGCTTCCTCGTCACAAGCTTGGTTATGTAAATGTCCTTCATTTAGCTTCATAGACATATATCGACTGTTGGACTGGCATAGACAGAGACGCAGGTGCGGACCACAGGGAGGGCGAAAGAGGCGTGTTTTTGGATATATTAGTATGCCTAATAATATTCAAGACTCATTAGTTCTGTATTCTTATCACCACGTTTAACAGGCTCGAGAAGTCCACTGTGTGCTCATGATAGGTTAATCGGAACTGGACCTACAGTTTAAATTTGGATCATAACGAGTCTACTGAGACCACTGCAGATAATGCGTTTTTATTCCTTTGTTTATTCCTTTTGCTCCTCATATCTGACCTTCAGTTTACCGTGACAATGGGAGGAATTATGATAACAACAGAGGCGTAACAAAGGGTTGGCGAAGGGGCCTCACGTCCCTTGGGCTTATTATTGGGTTGATGCATAAGTTCGTGGTGTTTTTTCACCTTGGAAAAGTTTTTTATTTGATACTCATTTGATAAGAACAAAAAACAGAAATATTAATCAGTAATATATTTTTCTTCATTGTCCATTGCTGTCTACCAACGCTGGGGTAGTTTTTCGATTTCACGCCTGAAGAAATCAGCTGATTTGGGGTTAATGACGTCGTCAAGCCATGTTTCAAGAGCCTTTTTGGTACCAAAGGGGTTTCCTTGAAGATTGGTGGATTGAGGCTGAAAAGGGCAAGATCGAGGAAGTAAGGAGGGTGTGGAATAACCTCTTGAATAACAGCTTTTGTCATGTTAGCGGAGTGTGGGTGTGCATTATCGTGTTAGTAGTACAAGTCTTCCTTCCCTACTTGCTGATTTGTGTTGTTTTCACTTAAAGCGTGCAGTGTCCTCAACCTTACCCATGGAATGCAAATGTCGCACGATGGCATTGAACTTCTAGAAAACATGTCATTGATGGTAGAATAGTGATTGATTGAATTGCTTTATTTTATGAGGATGAGTGATGATATGACGAAATTGATGAATGGACACTCGCAAAGATCCATGTCCCGGCCGGGATTCGAACCCGGGAACCCTGGCGTCGTAGCGCCTTCCGCCACGAGGGTCGGCTGTAGAATAGTGATGATGGTGATGATAATATACCTATACTTGGCATAAAAAGGATTAACAAGGGTATTCTTATGATAAAAAATATAAAACAACTATTTTAATGATTGAATTGAAACATAAAAATTACGGTATAGTATAGTAGAAAATATACGGCACGCATTGAAACAGAAGGTATATGGACTAATGGTTAACCAGTATACCCCCGTATACTCTCGACTATCGTGGATTAAAGCGTTCAAATTGTCATCATTAAAGCCCGATGATCTTCCTGAACGTAGAGAATCACTAAAGTCAAAATTGCCCTCTTTGAAATGCCTTTTCTACTCTGACAACTCAAACAGAACAATATGTATGAGTTGTTCGTTTTCTCCACTTGACACTTATTCTTCTTTAGCACACAAAAAACACTGTCTTTCTTCAAATCTGCAAAAATCAATGCGTATTCACAAGCACAACAATGTCACTCCAATTGATGAACGTTAAACTATCAACAAACTCCTAACACCGCAATGTTGCCATACCAAACACAAACACTACGAGCCCGACCCTGTGGCCGAGTGGTTAGCACATCGCGCTGCGACGCCAAGGGTCCCGGGTTCGAATCCCGGTCGGGCTTGGTTGTTTGTGAATGTCCATTCATCAATTTCATCATTTCATCACTCATCCCCATCTTCGCAAATTAGCCAAGAGGCACAAAACGCGAAGTAAAATAAACTAAATCAAATCAAAACAAACACTACGAACTTATGCATCAACCCAATACCTTTTTTTTCAAAAATGTAATAAATAGAGGTGAGGAAAATAGATGGCAAGGGCTAATTTTTGTGGGCGATGAAACTAAAACATTGTTTTTAACCGGTTATAAATTCTAGTGAAACATTACAATTTGAATGAATACGTCAACTATTTAGTATTTTAAATAAACCGGGTGGTAGCGGTCTGATTTTAGAATAATCAGGATGCCAAACAACAACAATGAAACGTTCTCTTACAAAGGTTGATAAGCATAAACACAATGTTTGACTTCTCATAATTTAGCGGTTCGACAACATCTGGAAACATTACACACAGCAGAAAAAAACAGAAAAATAAGGAAACTTCAAGTTGGTAAAAATTCTTTCAAAATATGACCAATTACCACAAGAACATTTCAGACGTCCCTAAACAATAAAATGAGATTCAAAATAATTATCCACGTTCTGAAATTCAAAATGAACTGATACAGGTAAAGAACAACGGTGTCAAAATGGCTATATTAATAATTTAAATAAAGTACAATTAGCTAAGTCCAGAGATTTACTAACTTCACGTTGTTTCAATATTTACTTTCTTTAAGTTCGAAACTTCTTTTACATTCTAGATTATTTTGTAAGTAAACGTGACCTAACACAAAACAGCACAACAATGTTTAACATGCAACAGTTATTGTTCATTGTTGAAGCTCCTTACAGTAGCTATGAAACTACATCCAAAAACTAACGACCAGACACGCATTAGAATTATATTGTAGTAAAACTTCAATATCGGATTTCGTTTCAAAAGTGGAGAGATGCTGGCAGCTGCAGGATAGTACGTAAGTTTTTTTTTATTTTATTATTTTCAGTTGCTTTTATGTAATTTCTGGCTAATAACGACGATGCAAATTTAGTGATGAGTTGATTAAATTATGGAAAGACACTTTGTGACTGTCATCTTTTTATAACATTCACAATTAAGTTGCATTAATGATAAAAATCTTTGATAAGAAGAAAGACATTTCATTATCACTGTTACTGTTCTAATTATGTATTATGGGATATAGTGTAATATACATCAATTCGTAAGTAGATTTCAGTATTTTTCTTTCTTAAAACAAATAATATATTTGTTTTAGTTGCTAATACAAAACTAACAGCAACAATTATGGCGACCTTCAGCCAGGATTCGTGAATATATAGTGTGGAAGTTATCTTCTGATTACTTTAAATAATGGATCGGAAACAACATTCTTACAACTTAAGAACGGGAGTTTTCTTAAGATCCGATGTCGTCGATAGTTTCAGGGAAAATGAAACTATTGAAGAAAATGCTGACCCCATGAAGAATATTATTTGTTGCAGTAACATTGGAGCAGATTCTCGTCTTGTGAAGTGCAATAGCTGCAATAAATGGGAACATTTGGAGTGCAGAGGTTTGACTGTAATGCACTGGGTAATATTTAGCTCTTCTAATGAAAGCTATTTTTGTAATTCTTGTAAACCAGATTTTGATCCTTTTTTGTTAAAGTCTTATACAAGTACAGTGAATCCAAACTTAGACAAGATTATTGCTGCATTTCAAGTTACGGTTACCCAAAGTTTGCAGCAAAATAATGAAAATCTTCAAGAAAAGTTGCAACAGAACATTCGCTGTGAATTACAACAAAATAATGAAATGTTGCAAAAGGAGTTGCAAAAGGAGTTGCAAAAGGATATGCAACAAAATAACGAAATGTTGCAAAAGGAGTTGCAACAAAATAATGAAATGTTACAAAGGGAATTGCAACAAAATAATGAAAATCTGGAAGAGAAGTTTCAAGCCATTCGAAATGAATTACAGCAGCATAATGTTAGGTTTAACGGCCGGCTTGATCATATTGAACATTCGTTACAAGATGTTGCCCAAACTTGTCAAAATGTTAGCAGTGAGTTGAGGTGTAAATTGGATGAAGGTATTAGTACAATGCATGTCGAAGTTTCAGATATTCAAGAACAAATGAAGAGTCATGACGGAAAGTTGGCAAGGTTGGAAGTCTGCAATGAGGAAATTATGGAGAAATTTACTCAACATGAGGTTAGGTTTGAAACATTAAATGCAGAATTTGATAGAATGAAGGTAGTTCAGACTGCTACATGTAGCTCTGAAACCTTGGTAAATGACCTTAGAGATAGGGTTATTTCTTTGGAGCAAGGCAATGCCATCAGCAACAGTGTTGCTAACGAAACTTTGAATGGAAGACGAGAACTCAGCGAAGAGGATGGAAATAGTAAACAAACTGAGCATGTGGCTTGTCAAACAAATAACGCAAATTCAAATCGAAGATCACGAAATGTTAAATTTCGGGATAGTGCTCGAAGTGACAAACGTGGTGTTGATTCTTCCGGTTATGATTCATCTGATATTGATGTACCTGTAATTACTAAACGTAAATCAGATCAGAACGCTTCTTTAGGAACTAATTTTAACTACAGGCTTTCCAATACATCTTATTTGTGGGATCCTCCATCACGTGACGAATCACCTGCTCATTTCACTACACATCCGTTGGCCAATAGGGACTTCGCACTTTCGGAGAATACAAATAGAGTGCATTACAATGAACCTTGTTCTACTAACCATTATGGTTATGGAAGTCCTCTGAATGCCAGTTTTCGTAATGAAACTCAGTGTTGTACAACGAAAGCTTATTCAAATAATCCAATTTCACAAATGTGTTTTCAGCATAGACCTTCATGTGAGAAGCCATTATATACTGTGGCTGGTAATACAAATGCTACAACTTCAATGAGTCCGATGTTTTGTAATCAAAATTACATTCCCAGAAATGACATTTTGAATGATCCAATTAACATTGCTTCTAAGAATTCTCAGTCTCCAAATTTTGAATCAAACCAGTTTTGTAAACCTGCGCGTGCAGAATGTAATACAAATATTTCTACAAGAAACCAATTTGGAGAATGCCCGGGTAAAGTTATTCGTGTAAATGAGCTAAGCCAGTTACCACGTTTTGGAGGTGACGTCTCGAAACAATCAGCTAGGGAGTTTATAGACCAGCTGACAACAATGTTAAATTTGATTGGTGTATCTTCTCAATATCGCCTGCAAGTTATTCACAAATGTTTCTACAATACTGCAGCGTATTGGTTCAATAGTGAAAGACGGAATTTCTCATCATATGATGATTTTGTGTGCAAGTTTCTTGAACAATTTTCTTCGAATGATTTGTTAGAAAGCCAACTGACAGATTTGCGTTCTCGTAAATACAACACATCTTCTGGTTTATCATTAGAAGCGTACGCATTGAAGGTATATTCATCTTATTGCAACCTTGTAGAAAAGCCTAAACAAGCTGAGATAATAAGAGTAATTCTGAAGCAATTGCCAGAAACAGTTTCTAAGAATGTGGGTTGCCACGAAATTTCCAACCTTAAACAATTAACACAAAAACTCAGGGCAATAGACTTATATTCTAGTGATAAAACCAAATCCTTATCACTACCTGGTGATTATATAAGTGGGGAGTACAACTCGAATAGGTTCGAAAAATCTAGGCATTTTGTAAGGCAAGTGTCTATGGAAAATAAGTCATGCAGCGATTCATCTACTCAAACAGTAGCTTCAGAGAGACTTATGGGCCAACCAGCTGCTAGGAATCCCAGAAACAACTATAGGCAATCTGGAGCTAATCAAGAGAGCTATAGGCGACAAGGTAACGATCGAAGTTTGTACTTTCATAATAATAATCGAAGAACAAACACTCAAAGGAACGCTAATAATAGCAATAATACAGATGCACCTAGATACAACAGGAATAGAAGATTTCAAAGTCCGACCAATACAGAATTGCGAGGTGACTCCATTAACACTAACTCAGAGATTTCAGCAAGGAACAATGGACATTTCCGAAATGGAATGAATTGCAATGACATTAGTTTAAATCAAGAATGTTCCTCAGTAACTAATGCTACTAGTGGGAGCCCTCCGAGAACATTAAACAACTAAGGCGGGGAAATGCGCTCCAATTCGCCCTGCCAAAGGATGACAACATGGAGCTTACTTGTAATTATGATCCTTACCTTTTGCATGTTAAGTCTTGTCTCGGTGACTTTAATAGAGTTAAATATTTAGGCGTTGATAAAGAAATGTTTTACCTGTTGCATTTTTGCTGGAGTGGTTTGATTCAGAGCCTGAGTGGACTGTTACAGATAAAGGAACTCCTACACCTTTACTTGAAGCACCAGAAATACAGGGAAGAATTTGTGACCTGTTTCTTAATTGTTTAATTGACACTGGTAGTCAATGTAATTTGTTGGATTACAAAGTTTGGATCACTCTAAGTTCTTTATTACCAAGTATAAAGCTGGAACCAATAGAAGGAATTCAGTTGGCTTGTTTCGCTGGTGAGCAACGTATAAAAGTTGTGGGTTTTAAATATGTCATTATGCAGTTGAGAGATGAATTTTTCCACGTGGGTTTATATGTAGTTAAACAATTACATGCCGATTTGATCTTGGGAGCACCATTTTTGTGGCAGTATAAGGCTATAATTAATTATCGTATGTCTACTGTTGAACTAATTCATTCAAGTGGTAAGGAAGTATCAGCTCCTTTTGTTCCGAGTTCCACAAATAATACTTGCTCGCTAAATTCCGTAATTGAATCTTGTAAAACTTTGACATTTGAATCTTCTCATGTTAATGATTCTGCTTATCTAGCTTCTGAAGAAGATATCCATAAGAAAGTTTATGGCAACGAATATTGTGAAGCTGGAGTTGCTGATAAGTTATTTAATTTATTACTGAAGTATCAAGATGTGTTTTCGGACAAACCAAAGGCAGCCAAGGTGGAATCTTATGACATACAGCTAGATACGAATGAACCTATAGTGGCATCTACGTACCCTATTCCATTCGCTAGGCGAGATGATATGGAGAAAGAATTAAAGAAATGGAAAACGTGGGGAGTAATTCATGAAAGTACATCTCCATACCGGAACCCTCTCCACATAGTTCCAAAGGCAGGTGGATTGTGGCGTCCTGTTGTTGATTTTAGGAAGCTGAATGAACATGTAATTTCACTCATGACACAGGTTGAACCTATATCTGAACTTTTGCCTAGGTTGAGAGGCGCAAAATTCTTTTCGACGATTGACCTAACTTGTGGATATTTTCAAATACCACTGACACCTAGATCTTATAAGTTCACATCTTTCTCATATCGTGGTATTTTAATGGAATTTCATTTTTTGCCTTTTGGTATTAAGAGTTCTGTTAGTGTTTTTGTCGACAGAATGCATAAAGTGTTTGGCAATGATACTAGTTCATTCCTTATAGTGTATGCGGATGATATTCTTATATTTTCATCATCACTGCAAAGTCATTTAAAACATTTGGACTACGTGTTGAAAACTTTGAAAGAAGTAAATATGTCCATCAAATTATCGAAGTGCACATTTTGTAAAACTGAAGTGAAGTTTCTTGGTCACATAGTATCAGGTGAAACCATAGCTGTAGATCCAGAAAGAAATCTAGCAATAACTGAATATCCTACTCCAACAAATAGAAAAGCGTTAAGGCCGTACTAAAGGCAATTTTGTGGTAGTTTTTCGATAACAGATGGCAGCACCGTTTGCCATGGCAACCGAGGGCCACGTTGCCAGATCTACGCATTATAATCCAAGTAGCTACGTACAGGTTGGTCAATAAACGATAATGAAGTAACATTTACTGTCAATAAATGACGTCACGTTTGCGTTTTTATTTCTTAAGAGAACTGAAACGAGGATGTTGGAAGAAAACAATGTGTTAAATATTTGATTGCAGTCGTCTAAATACATCCTAAACAGAAGAGTTATTTATTTCACCGTTGTAAAATGACATTGAAATATTAAATATATGTATGTAATATAATAACATTTGGAGTTGATGAAGTTGCAGTATTTTGCAACATACATTAAATTTGCAATTGATGCGTCAAAGCAAATATTTGAGATTTTCCTGACAGTGTTGCCTGTATTTGTTCAAAAGCAAATGAAAAGCACATATTAAATTATTCGTTCTCACGAAATTTTGCAACAAGCAATTATGGAAAAGACGGAACAAAATGCAATGGATTACATAAAAAATAATAGTGAAATGACTCTAATGTTTATACACGTGAAGATGGCAATATTTGTGGCACATAGAAACGAAGAACGTAAATGTACCAAAAAACAGCCTCCTCAAATATTGCGTTAGTCAATTGTAGTCAATGCATGAATCCATGTACGAAGTCATTTTGTACTGCATTATTGCTTGAAAACAGAACAAAACAGATTGTCAGGTTATACGTAGGTTGTACCTTATAGTGGGTTCCAAAAGTACGTACTCACACAATTTCTCAGATATACTTATCAGGAAGGATGTATATTTACTGCGGCAAATTGCTGACTTAGAGTAGCGTCGTCTTTACAGTTTCCAAGTTACAGAAAGCATTGGTGTTGTTTAGTAACGTTATGACGATCTGACATTGGCAAGTGTTGTATAAAACAGCAATGGTTTTACACAAAGGGTTGAAAAATATCTTATATATGTGAACAAACAACTAATAAAATAAGATTTCCCAGCTTCCCCAGTCTGGATTTCAATTCTGGTGGGAATTTAAAGGCGATAAATCTGCTGCACAACGAATATTGGATCATAAAGCCCTAGTTTCGACAAGGAAATTTGACGTTCTGCTCTAATTGGGTCCTTTAAAAAAATATACTCGTATGGAATTACATTTTAATAACTACGTTTAGAATGCAGTATCAAAAAGTAATTATCAAAATACATGTGAGATTATTAAGTGGCATCAATCATAAATAGGTGTAAAATTATTTAAATATGGCCCAAAAGTTAATCATTAATTTCAACTCTTTCTAAGATGCCTGAAATCAAGAATAAATCAGAATGTTTTACAGAACGTAAGAAATATTTAGCAATCAAAATACAATATATGAGATATAGTAAAGAAATCCTTCTTATATGAACTGTAACAAAGAAACATCGTAACATGTAACACACACACACACACCCACAGAGATTCTCAGCAGGTACCGTCAAGCAAACAAGAATAATGAATACATGGGCAAGCAAATCGGAGCCTTATAAGCATATAAGCCTACATGATAGATATGAATAAATGCACTAAACAATTATTACATTTGTATTTCATAAACAAAACATGTTAATATACTCAGATCGCTAGAAAAAATAAACGTGAATATATTTAACCTAAAAAAAATAAAGCCTAACATGATAGTCTTGTCCATTACAATTTTAACTAACTAAAAATCCATATACTCAGTACATATATACATAACTTTTTACAGCACAGCACTACCAAAATTATATATTTAATTTATGATACTCAAAGTTTTTGTAAATGAAAAGCCTATTTTACATTTTTCTCTTATTTTCTATAGCCTTTAACACATGATCAGGTTCTCTAAGGGGCATACCCCTTACTGCTCGTGAATCCACCAGTTCAGGTAGCACTGACTCGTGATAGAAATTGTAGAGTTTGGGATAAAGATTTTCCCAAAATGGCTTATTCCGAAGAATTCTTAATGTCTGGGTATCGCTCGGGGACCATACAAACAAATCACACCAGTCTCTGTCTGTTATTTCCAACTGGCCTTGTATTTGATAATAATAGCGGTGTTCTTTTCTAAGGTACAACTTGCCTTTTCGTTTACTTTAAACCCGATATTGCTACTTCTAGCAACGTCAACAAGTCTTATACATTCTCGGGCATTGTATGGACATTTTATCTCCAATAAGCCGTCACTGTTCACCAAACCATCTGGACTAGTACATAAAAAGGGGTGCATTTTATGTACAAATAATCCACATTGCTGCACATTATAATTTGGGTGGAAACTTGCATATTGCCTACGAGCTTCTGGTTCATTATCCCTTCCATAAACCAGTGAAAGGGCACAGCTGCTATTTTCATGGAGATTCGTTATTCTTTTTACCAAACAAGAAGTACGTGTAGTTGGTCTTCGTGAAGCAACGTCTTTGAACAAAGAAGATGGTATTCTTTTACTTCTTTCTTCACGCCATCTCTCGCTATTGGCTTGGCCACGTGTTAGTACTTCAAGCTGATCTGTCGTTGATACACTCAATCTTTTTACATATCTTTCAGCTAGATCGTCAAATATTTCTTTTGAAAGATCTGGAACTCTTGGGTTAGTTCCATAATGATTATCGCCGCCATCAGGAATTTGTTTACTAAACTTGCGTTGTTCTGAAACTTCACGAAATTGTGTTCTACGGCATCTTCTTTTCTCGCTGCGTAGTTCCCGCCTCCTAATAAATGACGTTACAGAATTATCACTATCATTCACACCCCAGTCCAAAACTGCGGTGTGCTCCTCAATGTTGTGCGATAAGGGTGCATTTGGATTGTCTACTGCATACCTGCGAAAGAAAGCCATGATTGACATCAGGTATAGGACTTCAGACATACAACACAAGACAAAATAATGCTCACATGATTCTTTAAGAATCTTACATTATTATAAGTAGCTATAAAAGTAAGAGCAGCGTGTAATTGTGACGAAGCTCGACATTATCAAATCAGAGCTATTGGCACATGTTGTCACAAACATCTGATAAAGCAAACAATGTCTGAAAAAGGTAAAGCCATAGACGACTTTACGTTTACTTTATTGGCATATTTGGAGAATATGCTATGGAATATCAAGTATAAATGATTGACTTCCTTTATTTTACTTCGCCTTTTGTGCCACGTTTGGGTAATTTGCGAATATGGGGATGAATGATGATATTATAAAGTTGATGAATGGACACTCACAAACAACCATGCCGAGGCCTGGATTCGAACCCTAAGTGCTCGAACTCGAGTGCTAACCACTCCGCCACGGGGGTCGGCTCAAGTTTATATGTCCGTACCCTCTGCATACTGTGTGTGCGTGTATGTGTGTTTTTGCATATTAATTGGGAACATATTAGCTTGATTGGCTGATTGATTTGGTGTTCTAAGTCCACTTTATGCACAGTAAGGCTAATCAGGACGGGGCCTACAGTTTAAAGTGGGATTCGAACCGCTATGTGCCTCCACCGGGCATCGAACCCGGGACCCCTTGATTACAAGGCAACGACGCTACCACTGCGCCATCGGGGAGACCGGAACATATTAGCTATTTTTATGATTAATTTGGGAAATTTAAAATTATTGTTGTAATTTTCTCTTTTCATGAAAAGCCTACAATTTGGAGCATATTCAAAACACTAAATACATGTAGCCTAACCTTTCTATAGTAGAAATATGCTGTGAAATGCTTAGACTGTAGAAGGATATCCTAGATACGTAAATGTTCATAGTTTTGCTATCCTACAGTTTAGCATATATATAAAATAATACAATGAAAAATAAATTATTTAGGTTCACAAAATGAGAAAAATGTAAATTGGAAGGTACGCCATTTAGGGTAATTTCACAACCTCCCTCAAGTATACAATATGTGTTTATGTAACAGTTAGTACACCTATAACATACTCCCTCTGTCCCATAATTATTGTCCGGTACACTTTAGGTTGTTGTCACAAAATACTTGTCCGATATTCAAACTGTGACACTTGTGTATACAGAAGAAGAAAATGAAACACGGGAATGAGTCATACAACGTTATTACTTAAGGATCAGTATAAATTGGCCGATCAAGTATCGAAAAGAACATAAATAAAAAGTTGGCATACCGGACTATATTTATGGGACAGACGGAGTATCATTTTTGTATGTTGGCAGAGAAATGTATCATCCTCACAGCTATTTATTATTTGTATTGATCTTCAGACCTTGTTTTGTGAATCATTGCAATATGATTCATACAATTATATCTCATATATCAATAAATCTTTTCAGTTTGGAACAAAGTAATTATGAATTTGTTCGAGTTATACAAAACAAATACAACTACAATTGTAACGTGATCGTGCCTCTTATTCTTGATTAATTACTGGTGTAGTATGCATTTTGTTTAACACACACAAAAAAAAATCTTCACAAACGAAGAAAACATTTGTACATGAGAGAGATATATTTATTGTAAATTCTATCCTGTCTACTGTTGAATTGCCCTTGCACATAACGCAGAACGCTTAAAATCTGGTTACTGTTATGCACAGTATCAGCCATGTAAGCTATTGACATCAAAGTTTCTTGGTTTCAGTCTAATTTTACAAATTTATTTATGTTAAATATATAAAGTATTACCGTTAGGAGGAAATGGGCCACGATTAGTTGAAAGTTATGAGAGGAGGTTGGAGTTAAAAGCGTTACAGGAATACTGTTTTTGTTCTAATTCGAAGCTCGAAGGAAACTGTAATATGTAGGGCGTTGTGGATAAATTAATCAATCTGACCAGTGCTAACCAACCAGCTTATTTTAGCCAAATCTATCGTAATGTAATAGTGGATCATGAGCAACCTAACCAATGAATGTTGACTTGTTGAAAGAATTACTATATCACATTGTATGGACAAAACAATAATCGATTTATTATTAGTCACAAATAATGGAACTCCGTTATTGAAGATGGTGCAAGGGCAAAGTGAATTCGTAAAGTGACTGGCTACTAAGAGTTTGCAAGCTGATATCCGTGAAACTCAAATAATAACAATTGTCCTTGACCTCGCGTTCTGTTTGTACGAAATAAGCAAACAGAAATCGTATGAATTGTGAATCTCAAAACTTCACTCACAAGGAAAACTGTAAACGTTTTTTTCTTGTGTATGTATCTTTTACACCTAGCATGCAGACAATACGTTTGATTGAAAAAAAAAATGTGTAAAGAAACCTAATAACAAATATGTATACTGTGTGAGAAATGTCCATCTATATTATGCATACTGAATTTGTAGCACACTTGATATCTGTAACAGATACGAGCAAGCAATTAAATATAAACAATTCTTACCTTTTAGTTCTTTCTTGCTTTTCACGTTCACGACGTATTCTTTGGGACAATGCTTTTCTAGAGCGAAATGGGTGTCTTTTACTTCCATAATTTTCTCTCACTTTTCCCATTTTCCACACACAATCATTCAAGCATGACAATCAACGTATTGTAATAACATACGGAAAGTAAACTTGGCAACAGCGTTTGATATAAATAGCTTGAGGATGAAACGCCACTTCAAAAATTATTAATATAAGAACTAGTTTATGGACGCACAAACTGAGTTTAAATTTACTCACAGTGCTCCTAATACTTGAGAAAAGAAACATGTGAAGACCGTTTCGTAAAAATCATCCTTAATAGACTTGCAACTTTAAAAAAATGCACCGGTATTAACAAAACTACCACTTCAGCGCCATCTGTACGCAGCAGTTTGAACATGACGGAGACCTTTTATTTTCTGTTATTTACTTAAATCCCTTCAATCGTAACAAAATTATAATGTTCACATGTTCTAGTGAATAAAACGATCTTTCATGTCGGAAAATTTCTTCCTTACCGAATCTATATTAGTTGTATGGCTATCATTAGAAATTTGGGTCTATGCTTTAGCATGGCTTTAGAACCCCCTTAAGAAAATTTTTAGGAATGGTAAATTGGAGAAGAAAATTTGTGGATAAGTTTGCAATGATTGCTGCTCCTTTATACGATTTACTTAGAACGAATAAGAAATAGGAATGGAATGAAGCACATCTCCAGACATTTATACGTCTGAAGGAATTGGCTTTGTCTCCGGAGATGTTAGCTCAACCTAACTTGAACAACACTTTCCATGTAAATACTGATGGCAGTAAAATTGGAATCGGTGGAGTCTTATGGCAATATTCTGACGATGGTGAAACTTTGATTATCCCGTATGCGAGCAGAGTTTTGCGAGGTTCAGAATTAACATATTCTGTGCATGAAATAGAATGTCTTGCCATTCTTTTTTCCGTGGAAAAATTTTCAATATATCTATTGGGCAGACCATTTGTAATACACTGTGACCATCAATCACTTTCTTGGTTACATTCAGCAAGATCGTTAAATCCAAGGCTTAATAGATGGGCTTTGAAATTGCAAAATTATGATTATACAATTCAGCATGTTAGTGGTTCTGCAAATACAGCCGCGGACGCGTTAAGTAGATATCCAATTAAGTCACAAAACAATTTGTTTCCTTCCACTTTACATGTAAACTGCACAGATATTGATTTACTTGAAGAAGAATACTTTTTGTATTGGATGAAAGTACAACAAAACGATTAATTATGTCAACGAATAATTTCCATGTTAGGCAAGGGTCATGACCATTTCGAAATTAAGGGAATATTTAAACTACATAAAAATATATTGTTTTATAGATCTACCAACTCGAATCATTGGAGAGTTTTTGTACCTGAAGCAGCTGTCAAGAAAGTTTTGTATGAACAACATGATTTGGCTGCCCATTTTGGGTTTTCTAAGCTTTATAAGAAGTGTTCTAAATTCTATTTCTGGCCTAAGATGAGAGGAAGTGTCAAGTCATATTTAAGTGATTGTGTGGAATGTGCAAGGACGAAACAAAAAACACAACATATTACCAAAGAGGAGCTTCACGTGATTTCTTACAAATTACATCAGTTCTTATCTTTAGACTTGATTGGTCCATTGCCATTAACTCAAGGATATCAACATATTCTGACTATTGTAGAATTAACCAGCAAATATGTTATGGCTTATCCTCTCAGGAAGGCTACAACTCGAGAAATTATCAACAGAATTAACTTAGGTTATTTCCATCATTATCCTATGTGTAGAGTTATGTTAACGGATAATGGATCACAATTTAAATCCAATGAATGGGAAAAATTTTTGAAATCAATTGGTGTAAAGCATATTCTCACTTCACCATATTCGCCTCATGCGAATCCAATTGAGAGATATAATAAAGAGATCATTCGTTTGCTTAGACTCTTTTGTAAAACCAACCACAGATCTTGGTCCAAAGTTTTAACAAATGTTATAAAATTTCTAAATTACTCATATAACGAGGTTGTTGGTTTCACTCCGGCTGAAATTTTTCTACACGAGGAAGTTCAAGATAAAATAACTTCTGTTATTGACTGGCCAGAAGAGATGAACGAATTGTCTTGGAAAGCTAAATATATTCAGTTAATTGAAACAACTAAACGTTCAAAATCTAGAAAGAAGATTCATTTAAACGCAGAAACCCCTACAATTGTTCAAGGTTGATTTGGTTATGGTTAGGAATCATGCAAGAAGTTCTGCCTTGAACAAAACTATCCATAAATTTTATGACTTATATGTGGGGCCATTTTTGGTGGAGGAAGTGAAGAACAATTTCGTGAACTTGGTGTCTTTAGATGGACAACAGATAAAGTGTAGACACAATTTACAAAATATCAAACCCTTTCACTGTTCATTGGAGAAGAAACACGAGTTGTTGTTGAATGTTAACAAATAGGTGCGCAAGGGTAACAACGTAGTTTTGAATTGATTGTCATTCTTTGAAAGATTTGTTATAGTATTAAATGTTGTTTTGAATGTTGAATATTTTAAAGTTATGTAACTGTTCGATGTGTATATTTAAAATCTTGTATCTTTTTAAGCCATCAAAGTATGATGTCTATATTTTCTTCACCCCAGGAGGGGAGATTATTGTGACTGTCATCTTTTTATAACATTCACAATTAAGTTGCATTAATGATAAAAATCTTTGATAAGAAAAAAGACATTTCATTATCACTGTTACTGTTCTAATTATGTATTATGGGATATAGTGTAATATACATCAATTCGTAAGTAGATTTCAGTATTTTTCTTTCTTAAAACAAATAATATATTTGTTTTAGTTGCTAATACAAAACTAACAGCAACAACTTACAAGGACATCCATGCCCAGATCGAGATTAGAACACGGTACCTTCGGTGGCAAGGTCGAAAGTCGGCCACTTAACACACTCGGTCACCGAATCGGTTTATGTTATTAATACTACATTGATTTGGCTTATTTTACTTCGCTTTTCTGCCACTTTTGGCTACTCGCGAAGATGAAGATGATGGCACAGTCACAAAGAACACCCATTCCCAGAGACCCTTATTAATGCTGTGTATGTTCAAAGGTGTTTGTAAAATAGATAAACCCTGTGGCCAACAGGTCTTAGAGTGCCAAAGCCTGCCAACCAGATTTCAGTTAGATGGCGCCTTGTGAACTCAGAGTCCCATCGCCGCTGCTGTATACAGCTTCATAGATTAGATTGCAGAATGAATGCTAGTTATTCTCTTTATCTGCTTTTTTATCTACTAGTTATATCCTGTGTGTTATATTATGTGCTAACAAAATATAACACACAGGATTTTCCTGAAGTTACTTGGATTCTTGCTGTAACACGATTATGCCTTGTTTCCATATTATAAGGGTTGGATAAAAAGTAATGGCTGCTGTCCCGTGAAAGGGGTGAGTCACAGCTGCACAAGCGTTTCGTGGCTGATAAAGGAATGTCAGACGAGGAAGTACAGTGAGTGGGAGCGATTGTATGTTATTCAGTCAAAAACAGCAGTGCTCTGAAGCAGAGGACGAGAGTGCAAACGCCCTAACAATATATTTAGGCAAGAAGAACAACGTCTCTCAGGCAGACGGTCAACGCAGCCTACTTCTGCACCTTCTTGCAACACCACCTTCGTCTCGCATTAAGAAGGAAGCGACGGCAAGGTGTCCCATCATCCTGCTTGACAATGCAAGGTGTCACAATGTGACGGCGCTCCTGCATAACTGGTAGTGGGAGGTACTGGAGCATCCGCTGTATTCACCGGTATGAGACCGTGTGATTACGACCGTTTTGTCAAAATGAAGGAACCACTGGGCCGGAAGCACTACGACACACGCGAAGCCATCATACGTGCTATAGGGCGGTCACTGCGGGACATCGACAGAGATGGACGCGCTGACGGTGTATGACGCCTTCCATATGTGTGACAGAAGGTCGTAGAGATGAGGGGCGATTACTTTGAAGGAATGTAACACGTGCTCCTCTGCCAATACAGTCAAGTACCAATTATACCAGTGTTGCCATTACTTTTTATCCAACCCTTGTAAACACACTATAGTTGCTAACGAAGGCAGTTTTTTAAAAATAAAGTAAAATCACTTTACGCGTTACGTTTCCACCCTATATCTCATGGATTCTTGTTATTCGGATGGCAATTGGAAAACTGTAGGATCTCTCCCGATAAGGTTTTTTTCCTACCGTTTGGTAGGAGACGTCGTGGAAGATCCACCTAGGACAATGGGCCTGCCTCTGCGTTGGTGGCCCTACTAGGTGTGATAGTACATGACGTTTTCCGAGCTGTACGAGTTTGACAGCTCTGGAATATTGCTGGATCGGGAATGTCCTATGTTTGCTCAGCATCCACTGTTGTTAGACTGCAGCGAACTTACTTGCCACAGTAAAATTTCAGTAATAACAGTAATCCTTGATATTTTCCCATGTCACTTCAGGCAAATGTAGGTGTGTAATGAAGTAAGTCTTGATGTAGGTCAAGTGCTTTGTGCAACTTTTATTACCTTAGATTTAAACATGCCAGTATTGTCAGGCTCGAAAGGCAGAATGGTGTATTATAAGAAATCTCTGTGGACATGAAAGCGAGATCTTGTTACACACAGATGCAATCGACATTTATATCGAATGTATTTGCAAGCTATATATCAAGTCGATTGCAGTTGGTTCTCCGGTGCAAGGCTGTAAGGTACAAATGGCCTTGCGTCCCTCTTCCAACTGAAAAAAAGAGGCCCTCACGGATGGTAGAGACGTTGACGGCGTTGTGAGGCTTTGAACTGACATCTACCTGTACCAACGCTAGTTCGTCCCATCTTTTCAGGACATTGAGAGACATAGCTTGATTGCCCACGAACCATATCAGATGGAAAGAACATTAGATGTCTAACTTCACGGCCTCATAATCAACAACGCAAGGATCCATTCCAGGTTTCGAATTGTGGAATCTAAACTTGGGGCGATCTCTCAAAAAATTAGGAAATATTTCGGAGATCAAAGCACAATAGACTTTGCAGATCACGTAATAATTGTAATGGAAGGTAATTCAATAACAGAGTTGGAAAGATAGACCAGTATTGCGATAAACTCTCTCGAGAACTTGTGTTATACAGCAAAATTGACGAATGCCACCCAGAAAACACACTTATAATCCTAAAAGGTAAGCTGAATGCTAAAAAACACCCACAAATAAAACTCAGAGAAAAATCTTAGAAGAGTAAAGGAAGCTAAATATTTAGGTGTGAAATTACGAGAAATTCAACGATGACATGGATTACGTAACTTCAAAAGCTGAGCCCGTAATAAATAAATTGGTAGCAATAGGTTCGAACACATTCAGACTTCCTATGTCGCTTATAAACCCATGCATATTCATAATCTACAACGCGATAGTTTCTTTCGACTGAGAAGACTACCTAAAATATACAACATATGTAACAAAAATAACATCATCACAAATGAAGACCAAATAACCAAACACAGAACCGCCATAGCTATGCTGGTGCAAGGAAGGCCAAGAAGAGATAATTTACAAAGTAATTGGCAGATATGCCCCCATCATTGCAGAATTAACTCCCAGATCATCCAGGAGTGGATGGAAGAATGGACCAACAGCCTCCACGGCAGGAGACTGTACCACTTCTCCCAATGTATAAGAGAGAGGTTGATAACGACAGATTGCTGGTAGATGGTCGACCGGGTTCACAGTTTCCAAATTCCTCAGCACACAAAACAACTTCATGTTTAAGTGCTGCATCATGAGTGATGCTTCTGTCTCTCCATTTTTAATGTCCGTTCGATGTGCACTTTGCAAAAGCTGGCTCACTGACCACCTATTTACAGTAACACCAGCATAAGAACAAATCACAGAGCTCACTACTAAAATAGACTGACTCTTGGTTGTGAAATGTTGATTGTTCTAAGACAACAAATTTTAAGGAAACAAAATTTCGTTAAGGGTGATTTTTTTTTACCAATACTTGTACTTCGGTAAAACATTGAGGAGAAAACTTGATACTTCATTCTATATTACACTAATACCAAGGCTACCTACAGGGTTAAAATTCAGGAGCCAGCTCCTTTTCCTCAGGAGCACTGGCGTACGCAGGATATTTTTTCGGTAGGGGCCGGAATTGTTTCATACACAATACGATATTTCATATTTTTACATTCTTACTCTTTCAAAATGGCAACTCTTCCCGAGTTCTTCACTGCTTTTATTTGAAAATGTTGATTTTCTCAAAATTTCGGAGGGGGCTGTAGTCTTTTCAGCCCCCTTCTACGTACGCCAGTGTTCATGAGCAAGCTCTTTTTTTATTTGCAAATACAGTCTAAGAAAGCCATGAATCCAACTAAGATAGAGCTACACATTTTGAAATATATTAAAACATTTAATTTATTAATTGGATTGGATTAAAAGTAATTAATTCTTGCGCGAGAGTGGCATTCCTCAAGAAGGCTCAACTGGTAACAACATGAAAAACTGTGCAATAATTCTAACATATGGCCGACTCTACCATATAGTCACATATTTTAAAATTCGGGTAGCAACAGTGAAAAAAATATAATGGCGTGTTTATTATTATGTAATGTTACACGTGAACAGAAAACACACAAACATTAAAAAACATGTACTGTGCTGTTATTTTTTTTAAAAAAAAAAAGATAATGGAAATTTCTTAATCGAACTAGAAATATTTTTAAAAAGACGTTTTTTAGCACTGAATTTGAAAATTCAGGAAGCAGGTGAAGATTTTCAGGCGTCCTGTATTTTTCTACCCCTATTCATGCATATACTCTGATCAATACGCCATCAAATCCAAGGTTCACCTAAATTTTCAAGATCAAACACCCGAGAAAAAGGTGCGCCTGGAATTCGAAGAAATACGGTATTTAAGTTTCATAATACCTTTGCTGACGTATGGCTGAAGATTTTGTATCTATGCACTTTGAAATGTAAATTTTAAAGAACGGATTGGGGCTTTATATTCTGATCTCGCCCAGACCCCGCAATATGTTTGCTATGCCAATGGATAACAATGTACAATAATAACGATCTATTCCACCCTGGACCCCTTAAAAGAGCTAATCCGTAGAGCTTAGATGTCTCCTGCTAAAAGAACCTTATAGCTATTGTTCATATACAGTGCAATTGTAGGTTCGGTGAGATACCCAATTTCTGGATCCGCCACTGGATCTCTGGGCGTACGATATGGAATTCAGGACTCAAATAAAGTTAATCTGAGAAAGTTTTAGGCTCTGTCCGAAAGGTCCAAAAAGCAGTCATGAAGTACGGACCTATCGAAAGTGACGTCACCTAGTGCAGTTCGAAAGCGCAAATTAAACGAGCAATCGAGACCGCAGCATGCAGCACGCATCGTTGGAAGCTTGAATACTTGACTCGTGCCTTCGCTGTTCATTTGTTTGAAATCATGGAAGTCGAAAGGCAGCCAGGTTTTTGGTAAAAGTTCTTCTAATGTGTGGATATGTATGTATAAAGAACATTTTAAAAGGTTATGTGATTTCTATGGTGAAAAACAAGTGGAAAAACAATGTAGATCTATTTGCTTTTCTGTCATATTTGGCTAATCGTGAAGGTGAGGATGAGTGATGATATTATGAAATCGATAAAGGGGCAGATTGGTGTATCTTGGCGGGGGCTAGGGGGAAGGGGCGCTCTTGTCCTCCCAAATTTTCAGGTTTATTAAAATGTATAAGTTAATTGTGCTTGTTAGCCTCCTGGGATCTGAGGGGCAATGTAATAAATAGTGTTTTTTTTATGATTTCGCAAATTTAAGAGTTATTAGCAAAATAGTCTCGGAGGCTATATTTATTGGATAGAACACTTTTTGATTCCCCCCAAAGTTAGGACTCAAGTTACGTCCATGAAGGAACACTCACAAAGAACACCATTGCCCAGGCCGGGATTCGAAACCTGGACCCCTGTCGTCTTAGTGCGATGTGCTTGCTAACCACTCCGCCACAGAGATCGACAGCTACTAATCGGATTAGGGGCGAAGTGTTGGGGTGGTGGAATAATAGCGAAAGAGATGATGAGCGAAACGGGCTAAGCGCGAAAGGGCACAACCGCGAAGCGAAACACAGGCTAAAACGCGAGAGGACGAAGCGCGAACGGAATAAGCCCGTAAGGTTTTTAGCGCGCAATGGAATAAGCGCGATTGGAATTAAAGCGAAACGGACGAAGCGCGAACGGAACAAGGGCGAAAAGATTAAGCGCGAAACGAATGGAACGCGAACGGAATAACCGCGAAGAAATAAACGCGAAAGGCACAACCTCGAAACAGATTAACCGCGAAAATTTCACTTTCACGACCCGAAGTGTAACTCGATTCCAGTCGAAGGCTTCGAGGCTGAACTGGCAGACCATTCTCGAAGTATTTTCGCTTCAAGTCTTGCATCTTTCCGACACGGCCTTAGTGTGACATAACCCAACAAAGAGAAGGTGCTCCATTGTAGAACGCGAAAGAATCAACCGTACTAAGGACGTGCAATCCGTAATTTCCGCAGACACTAAGGATGATTTGCAGCGACACGTATAGCAACACTGATTATTCGCTTCTCAGACGCAACCGCTTCCGATCTGCAATGATGATTGTCCCCCCCTCCCCTCTCACTTCTTTCCGATTCCCTCAAGTACGGCATCAGCGGCTTCTCTTTGAAGTCTGGAACAGCCATCGGCTCCAGCTGCCAGCATCGTTCTATGACGTGAGCGCCACCTCTTGATGAGATTTAAAATAGGAGGCGGCATCCTTAGGATCCATTGTTGGGATTTCATCCTGACGCGTACTCTGGACCCCGAGGGATTCTCTTTGAGGGATGAGGAATGGGAGCTTCGGAAGTCTTTGCGGAATGGGGTTAGTAATGATTTGCGGTTTACCATTAACCAGCTATTATTTTCGCACAAAACTTGTAATGGTCGTTTCTTAGAGGAGCCTGCTTAAAGTTAACCAGTTTTTGTAAACTTTTATAACTGAACAATAAAATGTTACTGATAGGTGACAGGATACTACAGTAACATGATCGTAGATTACAGAAGTAGAGTGAGATTAGCATGCAATGTTAACAGGACGTTATAGTACGAGATATTGTCTACTGCCAGTGGCGGCAATTGGGTTCCAAAACTATGGAGGCAAGTTGCAAAAAGTGGTGGGCAAGGACAGTTTACTTTCTCTTGGTACATAAGGTTTAGCAGAGTAAAACAAAAGTGACAAAAGGTGGGGGGAGGCAACAGCCCCCTTTGCCCTCCCCATTAATCGCCGTCACTGTCTATTGCTGTTGACTATACTTATTGTAAGGGAGATTTGAGATTGACGAGTCATGCGACAGGCGACAGGAGACAAGCGACAGGTAGAACTCACACCGAAGCGGCAAGCGACAAAAGCCTCTTCAGACATTCATCGTGCATACCTATGCGAACATCGGATCGAAGCGACACGATGCATTGTTCTGAGAAAACGACTTAGTCACGACACGCAAGGGACAAGCGACACGTTCAGCTTGTTGTGTCGTTTCGGTTCGAAAGGTTGCATTGATTACTGGGGATCCGTCGAACCGAAGCGTGTCGCTTGCAAAGCAGCCATGTACACGGTGTACCAAAAGTCCCATTAACACCCCCCCCCCCCTTTGAATTGTAGACAAACCTGCAAAATGTTATTTTAACAGCATGCGTTAAATCAGACCAATGACCACCATTTACTCCAGAGGATCTGTGTGCATACCGCCATTTTCATGGCACAGTATTATTCGCCTCCAGGTGCGATGTGAAATCCTCCGTAACATAAGATGTCAGATCTGGATTTCAGATGGCCATTTTAAGAGAATACCTCAATGATGTGTTCAGAGACAAATGGATTGGACAAGGATCGCCAAATTTACCAGCACCTCTAAAATGGCCACCCCAAAGTCCAAATCTAACATCTTGTGATAATACGCTACGGGGACACATCAAACAGAAAGTCGCCCATAATCGTTATCAGACAACTGAGGAACTTCAAGAAGCTGTTCGCAGTGCTTTTGCCTCCCTCACGTCAGCCATGTCACGGATGATTTCACATCGCACCTGGAGGCGAATAATACTGTGCCATGAAAATGGCGGTGTGCACACAGATCCTCTGGAGTAAATGGTGGTCATTGGTCTGATTTAATGGTATACCATCCTCTCATCATACGCATGCTGTTAAAATAACATTTTGCAGGTTTGTCTACAATTCAAAGGGGGTAATGGGACATTTGGTACAGCCTGTATATGTGTGTATTGTAGGTGTTGTACTGTACCATAGTATGTTGTGCTCATCTGGTATTACCAAACATACCAATATGGAGAGAAAAGTAGAAGTAACATGTAAGCTTTCCATATATTAATATAATAAACAAATAAAAACGACGATATCAACTCGAAGAACTGACGTCCTGGTTTATATTTAAGGTACCCCAAATTAATGCCCCTAAATGCATGCGGAAGGAGGAGGGTTCATGAGATCAGCCCCCATTTTCTTCTCTTGTTCTGATAATAAGCATACAGAAATTGAAGAAGTGACAGGGCAGGATCTATGTAAAAAGAACTCGTTCTTATCATCAACACCAACAGCAACCCAAATACTTCAGTAATTAAACATCGCTTGACATAAAAATTAATGAAATGTTCTTGACTGTCGAAAAATGTAAGGACAATGCAATTATTCCACTTCAATGTTTGTAGGAATCATAAGTTACTACCGCATCTATCCAATATTTCACATCATACATGCAGGGTTGGCTCAAGATTTAATTTTCATTGGGGCCAGGTGGATTTTTAGCGCCACCATTTTCATCCTACTATCCCTAATTTCCGCACCCTGGTTCTCCTACTTTCCAGTCCCAAAAGAACCTTATTTTTAAATACTTTAAGTATTGCTGAGGGCCTCCCCGGGTTCGATTCCAGATGGAGGCACATAGTGGTTCGGATTCCACTTTAAACTGTAGGTGCCGATTAACCTTACTGTGCATAGAGTGGACTTAAAGCACAAACTCAATCAATCAACTTAAGTATTACTGTTAAAGAATACGTTTATTGCAGGTATGCATTTATGTAATACCTATAGAATGATATCAAAATATCCGTAATCTCTTAGCTTAATTTGCTACATAAATTTGCAATGTATGCATTTTGTTATGCAGCAGTAAATTTCAGTCTTCCTTGGAAGGATGGTAGCAACGAAAAAGCTACAGTGAGCCGTGCTCAGGCCAGTACCCAAGGGAGGGCCAGGGGGGCCGTGGCCCCCCTCAAGCCATGAAAATTTTTAATTTGAACGTATAAAAACCTACAAAAATTACGTTGATGTTTTTTCAAAATTTACATGAATTTCGATTTTGTTTTGTTCTTGCACAAATGAATAGGTTGTTTCTGGACAGAGGCAGGCTATAGAAGTCTGCAGTCTGCAATATTGGGCTATTTTAGTTCTACAGCCATTGATGCAAGGCTATCAGGCGTTCCGATTTATTTGGGACAGTCCATTCCTTTTAATCCATGTCCAGACCTTTTTGCCTCGGTTCGGTCACAAATGTTTCACATAATTAGAATAGAGGGGAATTTTCTATACTTTTTACATTATGGAAGAAAGGTTCCTCAATGTCTGCAATACAAAACCAACTATATAAGGGGCATTTAGCTGTCCACCCGCACCGCAAGGTCTGTGATCCCTTTTCGCCACCATTGAGCAGAAGGATAAAAAAACTTTGTTTTCTTTCTCCGACATCAGGGTTTTTCTGTAACTGATGTCCATTCTGCCACTCAATGGCTTAGGGTTAATTAATATTATGTAAATGGAGAATCCACTTCACAGCAGAATCGTTGCTAGATTTTGGGGGCAAAAAATTGCCTGAAGTACTTTTAACATATATTGTTATTTGTCCAAAACACTCAAATTAAGTACATTATTATTTACGCAATTCTGTCAATCGGAATTTGTTTTTCTGCAACTTTTCTTCTTTTCTACTTGTAATTATCTTGAACATAAATACACAGTGGTGTGACCGTACGACAGTGAACAGCCAACTTTCACAGCGCGCAAAAGAAATCGAGACCAAAAAAATTGATGCTACAAGCCGTTGAAAATGGCATTTTTCTATTCCACATGTATGCAACCTCATTTAATAGCTTCTTTTAATAGCATTTATTTTTACTGTCGAATAAGATTCTAGAAGCGAAAATACACCATAGAAACACTATTACGCCAGCAGACACACTGCCAGGGTGAAGTCACTTAGCCGTTCCCTTCAGATAATTTATTTACAGAGTTCGCACTGATTCCAAAATCCTGGGCAACTGGAGGAGTCAGGAAAACAGGGCTAGGACTGAGGTCATTGGAAACAAATGATTTTTGCTTGGCAGAATTTGGAACCGGAAACACGTTTCGTTTTATCTTCCCAACAATCTTCTTTCTTGGGTAATATTGCTTATAAAAACGTTCTTTCATTTATTTTAAAAAATGTTCAACAAACGTGATTAATTTGATTAACTTACGAAGTTGAAATGTAACTCTTATTCTTTAGCATGTTAAATCATTACACAGTTATATAAAATACCTGGAAAATCAGGGACTTTGTAAAATGGGTGTAAACCCTCATCTATGAACCCCACACACATACCAATGTTGCTTTTCGTATTTGAATTGTTTGCATTATGCACACATGTAGTCTGCCCCTATCATACAATTTTTTTTTCGATCTCTGACAAACAAATGTCAGTGCCAACTGCAAATATTTGCCACGTGGTTGCATATATATATGTTAGAAAATGCTGCTCTTCAACATTTCGTAACAAAATGAGCAAATTCATCTACCCACCCTCTTCTATACACCCCCCACACACACACATACCGGTATATATATATACAGTGTATAATATGAGAGCAAATTTATTTAAAATTCACCTATGGGTCTGCCCCCCACCCAAAAAAAATCCTGGCTGTGCTTCTGTAGCTTTCAAATGTTTACTTTGTTGATTACTTCTTTATGTGTGCCTAACAGTTGATATACACGTAGGTATGCTTTAACTTATCGAAGGACGAAAACTATTTTCATTTTTCTTTCCATCTATTATCTATTTACAAACATTGTTTTTATCTTTACTTCAAATTCTTTTCATGTTTCTACTTTCACTAAATTGATATTTATCCTTCAACAATTTATTTATATTATTTTATCTAATGCTGCCATCTATGCTTCTTTTTTGAAACTCCTATCTTTAAAACTCGTGTTATTGAAATATCTGGTATTGTAACAACTCTTTTTGGAACAAATAGCCACGCTAATGTAATGAAAAATTAAGGGTTTGAGTAGACACAATAAGAGAGTTCTAAATCCTCTTTTGAGGCTCGAATCATCATTTGAGGATTGTCGTAGCCTTTTATGATGTATATTTTGAGGGCACAGAGTTGGCAACTCTGTGGGCTCTTACTGTAGCTTTTTATGAGGGGGGTCTATTGCCCCCTGTTTACATCTGGCAACACCGCCGTAGATTTTTTGACAGTGTTGTTAACCTACTGGGTTTTTCACTGTAAATTTTCATCAAAGGGCCTGAGGGGTCCATGTACTTTTTATGTCTGGCAACACTGTTGGGGGCCTAGTGTTGGCGACCTGTGGGCCCTTACTGTAGCTTTTTATGAGGGGGACCTATTGTCCCCTTTTTATATTTGGCAACTCTATTGGATGTTTCTTCTTTGAGGCTTGGGTTTTGCCAACCCATCCGAAGAAAATTCCACTATATGATCTTTCACTGGCTAAGCTAACCTACAAATAGGAGTTGGCAACACCGACGAGGCTCGAATTATCATTTGAGGCTCGAATCATCATTTGATGCTCGTCGGTGTTGCCAACCCACTCTACAAAAATTCCACTATATGATATTTTGAAGCCTTTCACGGTGTATGTTAATTTTACTAGCAGTGTTTCCTACTAGCAGTGTTTCCAACTCGTTGTAGCCTTTCACGGTGTATATTTTTTTTAGCTTTTTGTGTGTGTGTGAGTGTACGTGTGCCCGAACAAAACGTAGCTTTTCACGATGTGCTTTTGATAATGTATGTTAACCTCACTAACAGTATTACCAACTCGCTCTACAAAACACTAAACTCGCTGAAATGGCGCTTGCTGAAATGATGCTCGCTGAAAATGGACGCTCGGGGTCAGTTCTCGGAGAGAGGTTAATTTAACCTAATTTTTTTTTGTACGAAGCAAACATACGTAGGGGGTAAAGAAAAAGGGCTTTAGTAGTGCAGGTGGGCCGGTTGAACGTTATTAAGTGAGGATCAAAAAAAAACCTCAAAAAGTCACTTTCTCTCCACGTTCCGCGACTCATTTATTGCGGTGATGATGTTTCGCAGCGAAGAAAACAGCACCAAAACATCAAAAAACTCACTTCAATTCACTGAAGTGAGCCACAGTGTTGCAAAACCTACGAAAATTTCATCAAAACCTCAAAACCTCACTTTCTCTCCACGTTCCGCGCATTTATTCGTTGCGCTGACACAGCGTGATGAGTAAATAATGCACTCTCTCATCCTTTGAAGGATGAATGCACCTTATTGTAATTTTCCAAGTCCTGGTCAAATGTTTATACAGGGTGTTGCAAAATACCTGTTACAACGCTTGGGAGGTGATTCTACAAGTAAAAACAAGGAAAAAATGTCATGTGAAAAAATGTCGAAATCGGCACCGTTTTCGAGTGACAGGCGTGCGAAAATCGCCTCACACCATGTGTAAAGTACAATAACTCAAGAAGGAAGAAATATAGCAATGTCGGAATAAAATAATACAAACAAAATCGTACCTGGTGAATACAATGGTGCATCAATTGAGGCCCAGTGTAAATTGCGCAAGGGGACTCTCAAAGAAAGTGGGGAATCCCCTGATGGAAAATACAAGAAATTTACTACTATCTTCTACATAATGTTGAGATCGGAATGTAGCCAGTAAAAAATGGCGACGTATGTCCACATGTCCCACTACTGCTGGGACACCGTCCCACACCCGGGAAATAGGAAAATAACTGCAAATCTCCTGTTGTACACGGTTCACATTGCGGTTCGAAGAAAAGAAACCAATTTGTCGCATGTCTCACTACTGCTGGGACACCATCCCAAATGGAAAAAAATACTGGAAAATCATAAAAAAAAGTTTTCAATCCCTTAATGTTGACACACTACTTTGCAGTACGAAAAACAAAAGTTAAACAATGGCCACATGTCGTTAGGCTGTACATATACTACAAGAGAGCTCCCCAAAGAAAGTGGGTAATCCTCGAAGGAATGAAGACGGAGAATGGCGAGAAAACGCACACAATGGCATGTAACATTTCCAGGCACAGCACATCTGGAAGGGATTCCACTGAGAAGCGCACAACCTCCGCACATGCAGATCGACGGTATGAAGTACAGCGATATCCAGCATCTTCACTCGTACCTTTCACTAAAGGACACTATGTGGTGCTGATAGGGGCTCACACAAACACCGGTATACTCAGAGACGTTGTTGAAAATGTCCGCCATTGACTTCAAGACAAAGATGGCATCGGCGAAGCACTGATTGTCTGGTACGTGCAAATACCTCTGGCATGTCACCAATTGTTCCAGCAGCGGCACTAACACGAGCAACGAGATCCTCAGCACTTTCCACAGGGGTTTCATACACGAGCCTTTTCATTTCTCCCCACACAAAGAAATCCAGTGGTGTGAGGTCGGGGGAACGAGGTGGCCACGGTAAAGGTCCACCCCTGCCAATCCAACGATCGCCGAAAATATCGTTGAGTAAGGCTCTGGCTCCCCGGTCGAAATGTGCGGGGGCGCCGTCGTGTTGAAACCAGATACGTTGTCTACCTCCCAGTGGCACGTTTTCCAAAAGTTCAGGTAATACGTCATGTAGAAACACCCGATAATTACCACCACACAAAGTAGATGGCAAAATGTACGGGCCTATCAAGTGGTCACCTACTACGCCACACCACACATTCACTGCGAACCTATGTTGATGATGGCGCACAACGATTGCATGCGGATTGTCCATATCCCAGACGTGGCTGTTGTGGCTATTGAACATGCCGTCCCTGGTGAACATTGCCTCAGCGGTCCACAAAACTATTGTTGGGAACTCTGGAATGGAAAGAGTTTGTTGCACGTACCATTGGCAGAAATCCATGCGTAGGGGAAAGTCCGTGGGCAGTATGTGGTGCACCTTATGCAATTTGTATGGGTGCAATCCCTCCTCTCGAAGAACGCGGAACACATTGCTATGGTGGGTTTGTTGAGTACGAGCAATGACACGTGTGCTGGTGTCAGGACGGTCTCGTATCGCGTCCAACACGTCCTCTTCAAATTGCACAGTGCGCACAGTGCGGGGTCTTCCACAATCCCACCTACGGGGTAGTAGAGATCCAGTTTCACGCAGTCGAGCATCAAGTCTTTGAAAGAGTGCATGTGCTGGTAATCGCCTATTGGGAAAACGTTCGTGATACAAACGACGTGCTTCACGGCTGTTTCGGTTTGCCTCTCCATAAACGAGATGCATATCAGCAAGCTCGTGGGTAGAGTACTCCACCATTGTCTTGTTCGAGAACTGCCCAGAAACAGGGGCACTTTCCCTCCGAGTGACGGATCACAACTACCGTGATTAGCACCCACGTAATGTCACACAGGTGTCCACGCAGTTGTTGCAAACCGAGAAAGAACACGGGAATACGTACTCTACGTACAGCATTCCTTAGCGCAATTCAACCATACACACACGCCAGACTAAACTCCACGCTGCGAGACGCAGAACAAGACAGGAAAAACAACGGTCGACTACAGTCTCTACGTAGTATCCACCAACACTAATACGTAACAGGTGACCTACACTCACAGCGCCTCTAGTGGAGCTTTCTGTACCAATTAGCTGAAATCAATCTGAGCGTAATTTGACGGCATAGCGTCATTTTCGAGTGAATTTCCTATTTCCCGAGTGTGGGACGGTGTCCCAGCAGTAGTGGGACATGTGGACATACGTCGTCATTTTTTACTGCCTACATTCCGATCTCAACATTATGTAGAAAATAGTAGTAAATTTCCTATATTTTCCATCGGGATTCCCCACTTTCTTTGAGAGTCACCTTGCGCAATTTACACTGGGCCTCAATTGCTGCACCATTGTATTCGTCAGGCACGATTTTGTTTGTATTCTTTTATTCCGACATTGATATCTTTCTTCCTTCTTGAGTTATTGTACTTTACGCATGGTGTGAGGCGATTTTCGCACGCCTGTCACTCGCAAACGGTGCCGATTTCGACATTTTTTCACATGACATTTTTTCCTCGTTTTTACTTGTCGAACCACCTCCCAAGCGTTGTAACAGGTATTTTGCAACACCCTGTATATCGTGACCTTTGTAAACCTCTTTCGGGAACGATGTGCCACACACACACACGCGCGCGCGCGCGTGTATTGTGACGAATGCACTCTCTCATCCTTGAAGGATGAATGCACCTTATCGTAATTTTCCAACTGTGGGACCAAATGTTTATATATCGTGACCTTTGTAAACCTCTTTCGGGAACAATGTGTCGCACACTCACACGCGCGCGCGCGTGCCTGTATTGTGACGCAAGCAAACAAAAAAAAAACTTTGCCTGTCATTACAAAAAAAAAAAAAACTTTGACCGTATTCTTAAATAACTAACAAGAACAATGAATATTTTTGGCTTCCGCAAACAGATCAACATGGAGACTGCACCGCCAAATTTCAATAACCTCTTACCTTCCGTGTTATCTAAACTCAATGGTTTACTGATTGTTCATCTCAACAGCATTTGGACGAAACTGAATGACGATGTGGGCAAGATGTTTTATGTTTTTAATAACAATTTACATTTCTACGAAATTCCGATCGACGGGAAACTTCAAATCACCGTCAATCCGGAAAACGCAAGCGAAATCAAAATTTCTACCGGCAAGAATATTTTTCGAATCAATCACGACAAGATGCTTTCTAACATTACGTACGATGTTTCTGCAGGAGATTATCTTTACATGGAACTTCTCGGAGATTACGACAAACTCATTCCTCTCTTTGTAGAATTACGAATCGTCTATCCTATTATAAATAACCGTTAACCAAAAATGCCTAACGACATTTTCGGCAACACCAAGCGTGTAGACCACGCAGAAGAGATTCTCATGTTGGACATTCGAGTTAAGAAGTTGAGGACCGATTTGATTGCTTTGCAGGAGACCTTAAACAAAAGTTTAGAGTCGGAAATCGCTACGCTCCAAACGCAATGTCTCGACCCCATCCTGAAAATCGATTCCGAACTGAAGACGCTGATAAAAAATTATGTCGACGTACCTTCTTACGACAACGTTCAAAATATACAGTTGAGCGTGGATTCGCTTCAAAATGATTTGGCCAAATTACAGCAATTTCAATCGAAAAATGAAGATTTGGAAAAATTGAAACTCGAAATCGAAGAACGAACTTCCGCAATAGAAAAGAATTTCTCTGAACTTCAAACCGTCGTGAACGATATAGATGCAGAACGCTTACATGTCGTCGTTTCCAAATTACAAGAAGAATTCACCAGCACGTTGGAAGAAATTAAATCCAAGTTGCAGACTTTGGAAGATACAATGACGAACCTACCATCGTCGGACGAACTGCAGGTCATCGGTAAAAGCGTCGCGAACATAAAAATTCAATTGGAGGCGTATCGAGATTTCGAACACATTCAAACCACCATCGCTACGCTTCAGGCGTCCTTGGAATTAATCAACGAAGAAATTAAAAATATTCACGCTGAAGCAAGAGCGTTGACGAGCATTCAAGACACGTTAAGCACGGTTCAGCAGAAGATCGAATATTTAGAAAATTTGAACGTCGAAACGAATCTCGCTCATTTTCATCACGTACTCGACAACATACAGGGTGACTTGGAATCGTTACGGACGAGCGTGCCTTCGAGCGAAGATTTGGAAAAATTGAAAACGGCGGTGACGGCACTATCCGATTCGAACGACATCAAAAGTTCATTGAGCGATCTCGAGAGTAGGATGGCCAATCTCCCCACCTCCAAAGAATTGCACGCTTTGAAAAGAAACATATCTCGAATGCTGAAACGACTAGAAACGGAAACGGCGAACGTGGAACAGATTCGAGACGAAATTAGTTCGCTGGTGTCGACGCTGCCCACTTCGCAGAGCGTCGCCGACCTTCACACGCAGTTTACAGAGATGCGAAGGATCGTGAACGATCTTACCGAGAAGAGCTCGAAATTGAATCAAGTCGAGAACCTTCAGAACATTGTCGTCAACATCAGAGATCAAGTTGGAGTGCTGGAATCCACGCAGGAATCGACGCTGGCCTCTTTCGGTGCCAAGTTGCAAGAACTCAACGAAAACTACAAGCAGTTGAACGTGGAAGTGAAAATCAAACCGTCGTTTTCTGCCGTAACGGATACCATAATCGAGCATTTGCTGCCCATCGAAAATAAACTCGGACAAGTTCACAGTAATCTCGTCACCTTCGACACTAAATTCGCCAAATTGTTCACCTTGCAAGCCATCGAAATCAACAGCGTTCCCAATCAACAGAGAATCTCCACGTTCGTCGAAGGTAACAAACTGTACATGTTGCATCCTTATCATCCGTACTACAAGTTTCTCCTCGATGGCACAATTCAGATAAACGAATTTTCGTACTGGTCTCACGGCAGAAAAGCTAGCGTTCCCACCATGACCTTAATATCGAATCGTGGTGTTCAGAAAGCAGGAAACATTCCTCTGGCACGTTGGAACGAAACGCGCAACATATATGAAATACACGAAGACGAAGATCTTACCGTTTTCGACGTGAGTGCCGGCGATAAGCTGATCATTCAAAACACGAGCGAGGTGCCACCCTCTTTGAATTCCATCACGCTGGTGCTTCTTTTCAAACGTAATCTCTCAAATAATAAAATGTCTAGGCAAGCCATTGTCGAAGAATTGCATAAACCTGCACGCCGCAACTACGAACGTTTGGCTGTGGTAACCAAGGGCATCGACGAGCTCTGGCAAAGCGATCTCGTGGAGATGAGTAGCGGCAATTTGAAAAACGTACATAAATGGAACAAGGGCAACAAGTACCTCCTCACCGTCATAGACACATTTTCGAAATTCGCATGGGCTCTACCTTTGAAGGCGAAAACAGGATCGTGCGTCACGGAAGCATTCAAATTAATTTTTCGCGAAAGCGGCGGCAGACGACCTCGATTTCTGCACACGGACAACGGTAAAGAATTTTACAACGCCGTATTCCAAAAGTTTATTCAAAAACATGACATTCGACATTATTCGACCTTCAGTCACATCAAAGCCAGCATCGTGGAAAGATTTAATCGAACCTTGAAAACACACATGTGGAAACGATTCACGCTTCGGGGAAATTACAAATGGGTCGACATCCTGCCGGAACTCGTCGACACCTATAATGATACGGTACACAGAACGATAGGCATGAAGCCAGTTGACGTTACGAAATCTGACGAGCAGCGTTTAATTTCTACAGTTTACTGTCCAAAGTACACACCCACGACAAAAAGAGCTAAATACAAAATTGGAGACCAGGTGAGGATCAGCAAATTCAAACGCACCTTCGAGAAGGGATTCACAAAAAATTGGAGCACGGAACTCTTTACGATGGTTCGAGTTTTACCCGGAAACCGACACACGTATATAATAAAAGATAGTAGCGGCGAGATTTTGAAAGGAAGATTTTACGAAGAGGAACTCTCTAAAACGAAACACCCCGACACGTACCTCATCGAGAAAGTATTGCGTAGGAAAGGTGACAAACTGTTTGTCAAATGGCTGGGACTTCCGGAAAAGAGTTGGATCGACGCGAACGAAGTGATCTTGTGAGTACGTGGAACGTGGTGAAGCGTCTACCGGATCCGGAAAGTCAAACGAGAAAAAAAAAGAACGGCGAGTTGCTTCCCGACAGCATCCGCTGTCTGATCGTAGGTCCTTCGGGGTGTGGGAAAACGACACTGCTCGTGGACAATTTTCTCCTCGCACCGAATTGGTTAGATTGGAAGAACAGGCACCTGTACGTGTTCTCGAAAAGTTTGGAGCAATCCAAATACCAGCAACTGATGAAACTGTACGATGGTCTGGACATTGCAACGTTCGCCTCGGAAATAAAACCACTCGACGATTGTCGTGAAAATTCAGTCGTTGTGTTCGACGACGTCATCCTGGAAAATCAAAATGAAATTCGCAACTTTTTCACACAAGGTCGTCACAAAGGAATGGATTGCTTCTACCTAGCTCAAACGTTTTCCAAAATTCCAAAACAGTTAGTACGCGACAACGCTAATTTCATATGTTTGTTTCGTCAAGATCACACCAACCTCAAGCACGCGTACGATGACTACGTAGGCGGAGACATGAACTACAATCAATTTTCGGAACGCTGCCGCTCTACTTGCTGGAACGGTGATGATTTCGGATTCGCGACGATCGACATGACGAGGAAACCCAACGACGGAAAATACAGAAACAAAATCAACGACTTTCTAAACGTTGCAACGTTGTGAGAAACGACGTATATAAATAAACGTTATGACGAAACGAAAAATCGAAGACGAAAATCTCAAGCTTCGCGATTACCTCGCGAAACGCTTCAAAGGTTGGAAATCCGAGAATTGCGGATTCTACGAAGAGAAGAAACGTCAGGATCAACCTGTGATCGATGCCATCAATGGTCTAGGTAAAGAAATTAAAAGTGTCACGGAACAAAATAAAAATTTGATCAACGAACTCGTACCGCTCGCAGCTAAAAGTTACGCTGTACCCACGCCCATTTCGAGCATTCCTTCGACACCGTTCGAACTGAAGGATGCACCGGCACGACGTCGAGCCATTGGTAGCACGTCGTCTTCGGATAAAATCGAGTTGGGACCTTTGGCACGAGACTACCTGAGTACGGGGAAATTCGACAAGGATGAAGTGTTCGGATTGTATCCTAGCATGGAAACCAACGAAGGCGGTGGTGTGGTGTGGAAGATTGGGAAATCGAAGGTGACCTTCGAAGGCAACGACATTAAAGTTAATTTAGGCGAGAAGGATAGTTGGACCAGGTATCCGGGTACGGTGGGACTGTGGGAACTCGTTGCAAAAAAGCAGCCGAAAGATTACACCGACGAAGATTACCAGAGTTACAAGGAAATTCTGATCATGACGGATGCCTTGTACCAGAACAACGACGCCTCGCAGAATAGGGTGAAATCGAGCAGCGGCGAGAAGTACAGGAATCTCATCAAACCGATTTGGAACCAGGTCAAAACAGGCAGCGGCGTCAAACGCTACAACACGTTACCCAAAGAATTCGTTTGGGTGGACGACGTGAGGAAGCTCGTGGACCGATTGTTGGTGATAGCCGGCGAAGAGAATGCAGGCAACCGTAATTTCTACAACGAGAAGGTTGGCATCGTGGACATGATCAGCACGAAACTTTCCAACTTCATCGTGAACGACGACAAGGGCATAGGTTACCTGATCAAAATCATCAACACGCTGCCTCCGAGATTCTGGAACGTGGCCGAAGGAAAAGGACTCGTGAACGACATCATCAACAAGTTACCTTTCGAGATGCATTTACCTGGCTACCAGTACTGCGGACCGGGTACCAAACTCGAGAAAAGATTGGAGAGAGGAGACAAGGGTGTGAATCCGTTGGACGCCGCATGCAAAGATCACGACATCGCTTACAACACCACGCAGACGGATCTGGATGCACGTCACGAAGCAGACAGAAAGTTAGAGCACGCAGCTTTCGAAAGGTTCGTGAGCAGAGACGCATCGCTGGGTGAACGGGTCGCCGCACTGGGTACCACCATCGCCATGAACACGAAACAAAAATTGGGGTGGGGTATATAAATAACATACCGTAAAAAAACTACACAAGAAAAAATCTCAGAATATATATATAAATAACATTCCGTGAAAATAACACATAGAGCATCAACATGAAGCCCAAGGGTGTCGTGTACCAGATACCATACTCCAATCTTAAAAATCTAGGTGCCCTCGATGGGTTACTCACCAAGAAACAACGCGAGAAGAAACGTTCTTGCTTGAGCAAAGGACACGGAATGAAATTACTTCTCAGCACACCTCAATTGAGACGCTTGCAGCGTTCGCGGAAACAGCAAAAGATCGGAGGTTTCATATTCAGCATCCCGGCCATCCTAGCAGCATTGGGGGCCGTTGGAAGTTTGGCTGGCGGAAGTGCCGCCATCGCGAAAACCGTCATCGACTCGAAGAAGAACAAGGCGGAATTGGAAGAACAGAAACGTCACAACCTGGCCATGGAGAAGAAAGGGGGGAAGGGCGTGAGTAGTGGTATTTACAATAGGATGAGCGCCGGAAAGGAAGAGCTCCTCTCCAGCAGCTTTGCTACACTTAAAACTTGCTCAACATGAGCATATGAGCTTTTTGCTCAAGTGTAGCACTCTGCATAATCCAAGAATTTTGGAAAAATCCCCATCGGGAATTTTTCGGAAAGGAAGAGCTGCTCTTATGCAGATTTGCTATACTTAAAACTTGCTCAACATGTTCATATGAGCTTTTTGCTCTAGTGTAGCACCTGCTTAACCTAAGATTTTTGTAAAAATGCTCTTCAGAAAAAAAGAGCTCCCTCAGATTGATTTGTCTATACTTAAAACTTGCTCAACATGTCTATTTGTTCAAGTGTAACACCTGCCTAACCCAAGAGTTTTGTAATTCGGAAAGTATTAACCCCCCTCAAGCAGATTTTTGTCTATAAACTTGTATCCATACCTACCTATACATATTTACTTCAGGTTTAAGTTCAATTGGATACCATTCAATTTGCTTATCTAATATTAAAACAATGCAATATGTAGAGACCCCCTCTAGTCTAGCCATAACCTTGTTATGTATTGATTTTTGCTTCCCGAGTTGTGCGTAAATGGGAAAGAGCGAACAAATATGCTTCCATGTTCTTATAATCTTTTGATCAGTCCCATTAGTAAATGCCTGGAAGTTGTATGTCAACAGATATAATCTATATTGTGTCTTTTCAGTTATTCATCGTCATTAGTAAATGTCTGGGAGATTATATCTGTTGATATTACCTATACTGTGCCTTTTCCGAGGGAAATTACATGTCATTTGTCATGGAACTCAAAGAGAAATTCTTATCTACACTATGCTCTTTTCAGGAACCATCTATCATATTGAGGAATTGCCTTCTCGGATATTGTCATGCAAAGATTTGGTCTTGTCGCAACAGAATAATTGCAATGGCAAATGTGCTGGGTAGGTAAAAGCTTTTCTGCTACGAGCAGAAGTAAAATGGGTAGGTAATATATTTTCTGACGGTAAAGTATTGTTTTATATCCAAAGGGCCTCTGTGTTTGAATCGGATCTCTAGAATTGCTCCGGGACTCTCTCATTTCTTACATCATAAACATATGATTTTTCACCTATGAGAATGACGCTACATATGGTGTCATCTGGTAAAGCCTCGTGGAATTCACAGATAATTTTAATGTTTGTCCTGTCATTAACCACAACTTGTTTCCTTTTTGAAGTGTTGATTACAAACATGGGTCTCTGTGTTTTGAATTCATCTGGTGAGTAATACATATCAGTACTGCCAGTAGTGACACGCTTGAAAGCCAAAAAAGCCTCATATAATTTAAGAAAATCATCCTTGGACATGTCTAAATTGTAATTTTCTCTAGGGAATACCTCATTTCTGCCATTTTTAAGATAAATGTTCTTGATGTTGCAGCTATCAAATTTACTTGAATTTTTTTCCTGATTATTGTGTCTCCCAGTCTGAAACAATACCACCACAAAATCAGGCATGTCATATTGTATGCTGGAGAATGAGTTTGTAGCATCAAATTCATAATATGTGCCAGATGCAGGCTTCTGTACGCATTGATATGTGTAAAATTGCAGAGGAATCTGTGGATTTTTTATTATATCAGCTTTGTATTTAAGAGCGTAACTGGCTTCATATTCAACAACAGGGATTCTTAACTCCATAGTCTGAATAATGCACTTGCCTGTATCTGGTAAGGTATTGGGCAGAGCTTCCCCTGTAGAGTTTAATGTGCTGTACCTCATCAAAGCATTATTATCATTGGCAGCTCTTCTAAATGTGATTCTTAACCCGCCCTTCCACATAATATCTTTGTAATCTGAGAAGAATCCTGGCAATAGGCGCATGGGGAACAGCACTGTGTGATTTTTAGATAATATCTTATCACCAGCCTCAAATCCACCGATTTTGTAGTATGAAGCTTCGGTTTTGGATAATTTTAGAGTGGCCAAAGCTGTGGAGGTAATGCCGGGATAATCCACTCTGTTTATAACAACGCCATGCTTTCTGATCTCAATTTCAGAGAACAGATGCGGCACAAAATTATCCACCAATCTTATGTTTGAATTTGCCGGATAATCTGTTCCATCGAGCTTTACAACATCAAATTTGATGTATAGATCTGCTCTGTGGGGGTGTATAAATCCATCCCCTACATCAAGATCAACCTCAATCTCTGTGTTGGGTTGATTTAAATTTGCAAATGTCCTCCTGTTTGGAGGGAATGATTGTAGCTCATAACTCTCAATATTTTCCATTGTATGTATTTTTATTTAAATGTTAATCTCTATGATTGCAGTTGTTGTGGCTCCAGCAAAATCAACTAATTCTTCTTTTTCATTAGTGACCATCAATTCAATGTAATCTATTCTGTTGTGGCACACAGGAAAATATAATGTTGGGGATGGATTGTAGATGATGGGCTCCATGAATTCGGAATTAGGTTTGAATGTTGCAATGATGCCGGTTTGTTTGTGAGTGCCTATGCCATTTGATTTGGTGATCATACCCTCTGCCACATTACAGTGAATATTCAGAGTCTCTATGGCTAAGAATTTGGGTATATTCATAGCAGTGTGTTTGATGGCCGCTTCGAGTTTTGTGTTGTTCTCAAATCCTAACAGCTCTCCTATAGTACACAGATCCACTGTCTCTGTAGCAGATACAATCTCTACTCTGTGAGTGACAGAATTTTGAGTTAATACTATACCTCTGGGTAATTGAGCATTTAGAGTGGATAGATTATATTGCCCTGGAGTGATGACAATTTTTTGATCACCAACTGCAATTTTGTTGTTGTGGTGTGTAATATTAGGGATCAGGTACATGCCGTAAAATGCTCTGAGAGCTATTGTTTTGGGATACACTATGTCATCATGTAATTTGAGTTTCAATATTGAATTTTGGCTGGTGAGATGGAATACCCCCATGATGTTTCAGATACCACAAGGCCTTTTGAAAATTTTCAATTGATGGTTTATTTATTTGAGACATATATCTGAGAACAGATAAACACAAATGTCCGCAATTAACATCTTTGAAGTTTTGAACACGGGCATTATTGTAATAAAGATTAGCTGATTTTAGATATTTTACTAAATTTTCAGGTGGAACACCTCCAAATGAATCAAACACAAATGCCTCATTGTTTAAATATTTAAGATAACAGATCCAGTGAGTGCCCTGATTTTTGTACTCATCCAAATTAACAATGCCACACTCTTTGTTGAGTGGTTGTTCCGGTAAAGAATCAGACATGTACACACCCCTAAAATGTTTGATGCCCAGTGGCTTGATTAAAGCTTCAATATCTTGGTTTGTAAGCGGCTCTTGTTTTTTTTAAACTTACTCATGGCTCTCTTAACACCTTTGCCTTGTTTCTCCATGGCCAGGTTATGGCGCCTCTGCTCATCTAATTCTGCCCTATTTTTCTTGGCATCTATTACTGTTTTTGCTATGGCAGCTGATCCCCCAGCCAAGCTCCCAACAGCCCCGAGAGCAGCTAAGATGGCAGGGATAGTAAATATGAAACCCCCCACATGTGATTTTTTCCTGGATTGCTGTAATTTTTTTAATTGGTGGGTGCTAAGCAACAATTTCATACCATGTCCCTTTGCAAGACAAGAGCTTTTTTTCTTGCGCTGCTTTTTGGTTAAAAGACTATCAATAGTTTTAAGAGATTTGAGACCTGCATAAGGTATTTGATACATAACACCCTTGGCCTTCATTGTAGGTTTATTATATATATATTCACAGCCCCCACCCCAGTTTTTGTTTGGTGCTCATAGCTATGGTGGTTCCCAATGCTGATATTCTCTCACTCAAAGAAGCATCTTTGCTTACAAATCTACCAAATGCAGCCTCTTCTAATTTCTTGTCTGCAACATGTCTCTTGTCAAGATCAGAATGTGTGTTGTATGCTATGTCATGGTCTCTACAAGCAGCATCTAGGGGATTAACACCAGGATCCCCTCTGTTTAATCTATGGTCCAATTTTGTGCCTGGACCACAATACTGATAGCCTGGAATGTGTAGTTCAAATGGCAGCTTGTTATAATGTCATTAACCAGGCCCCGACCCTCAGAAATATTCCAAAATTTGGGGGGTAGAGTATTAATAATTTTTATGAGATATCCAATCCCCTTAGGGTCATTCACTATAAAATTAGACAATTTTGTGCTTATCATGTCCATAATTCCAACCTTTTCATTGTAAAAATTGTTGTTGCCAGCATTTTCCTCCCCAGCTATCACCAATAACCTATCTACAAGTTTCCTGACATCATCAACCCACGCAAATTCTTTAGGCAGGGTGTTGTATTGTTTGATTCCACTGCCAGTCTTGATCTGTGACCATATGGGCTTGATTAAGTTGTTGTATTTTGCCCCACTGCTCGACTTGACTCTTTTTTGTGTGGGATCATTGTTCTGGTATAGAGCATCTGATTTTATTAATATTTCTTTGTAATACTCATAATCTTGATCTGTATAGCTGCCAGGCCTTTTCCTAGTCATCAGTTCCCACAACCCAGGTGTGCCGGGATATTTAACAAAAGCACCTTTTTCTCCGAGACGAGATTCTGAATAAACAATCAGATCATCCCCCATAAAAGTTACTCTGAAATTGCCAATTCTATGTATGATGCTCCCATCAAGCTCTGTGTCAGCATATAAGCCAAAGACCTCATCTTTGTTGTCTTTAGGTGTGCTTAAATATTTTTGAGCAAGAAGACCCAATTCAATTGGATCCTGTGTAGCTTCAATTCTTCGAGGAGCAATAGGACTAGGTGTATGAATACTGGAAAGTGGGGTGAATGGATAATCTAATATGTTCCTTGCAGCTACAGGTACAAGTTCCGTGATCAAATCTTGATTTTGCTCTGTAACAGTTTTGATATTCTTACCTAAATTATTAATAGCATCAATTACAGGCTGTTCTGTTTGCTTGTGTTTTTCATAAATTCCCCGGTTCTCTGATTTCCATCCCTTAAATCTTTTTACAAGATAATCTCTTAACTTAAGATCATCAATTATTGGCCTTTTCATGGTTATTTATATACGTCTCAACGTCTAGAAAATCGTTGATTTTATTTCTGTATTTGCCACTATTGGGTGTTCTTGTCATATCAATTGTGACAAACCCATAACTGTCCTGGTTCCAGCACCTACTGCAAAACTTGGAAAAATCATTGTAGCTCAAGTCCCCACCTACATATTCATCATGTATGTGTTTGAGGTTGGTATGATCTTGATGAAACACACATATAAAATTGCTGTTGTCTCGGATCAGTTGCTTCGGTATTTTTGAAAAAGTCTGTGCCAGGTAGAAACAATCAATGTTTTTGTGTCGGCCCTGTGTAAAGAAATTTCTAACCTTGTTTTGATTATCCAATATAATGTCATCAAACACAACAACAGAATTATCGAGACATTCATGAAGTGGCTTAACATCTGGTTCAAAAGTAGCAATATCCAATCCATCATATAGCTTCATCAGCTGCTGATATTTTAATTGTTCCAAGCTCTTAGAGAAAACATACAAGTGCCTGTTTTTCCAGTCTAACCAGTTGGGAGCCAATAAAAAATTATCAACCATTAGTGTAGTTTTGCCACAAGCAGATTGCCCAACAATAAGACATCTAATATTTTCAGGCAGCAAGTTGCCATTTCTCTTATTCTGTTGTTCAGGTTCTGGCAGCCTTTTTATAACATCCCAGGTGCTCATATTATCACTTTGTCTGCATCGATCCAGCTGTTTTCCGGATGACCCAGCCATTTGACAAATAACTTGTTGCCTTTTCTGCGGATGATTTTTTCTATGAGATATGTGTCAGGCTGTTTAGTTTTGCTGAGCTCTTGTTCATAGAATCTGCCTTTGAGAATTTCTCCTCGTTGATCTTTTATTATATATGTGTTAAGGGTCCCGGGTTTAACTTGAACCACTGTAAATAATTCAGTGCTCCAGTTTCTTGTAAAGCCTCTCTTGAATAAGTGCTTATATTTGCTGATTCTTACTTGATCACCCACCCTGTATTTGGCCCTTCTTGTTGTTGGCTGGTATTTAGGATAATAAACAGTGCTGATCAATTTTTGCTCATCAGATGAAGTTACTTCAGAGGGTTTCATGTTGATTGTGGAATGGACCGAGTTGTTATATTTATGTAGAAGTTCTGGAAGAATATTAATCCATTTATAATTACCTTGAAGTGTAAATTGTTTATACATAAGATTTTTTAAGGTTCTGTTGAATCTCTCTACAATTGAGGCCTTGAGATCACTGTAACTCGAATAATGTTTTATTGCCTGGCTTTTAATAAATTGTTGAAACACTGAATTATAAAATTCTTTGCCATTATCTGTTTGCAAATAGCGCGGTGATCTTCCACTCTGATTGATGATTGTCCTGATGGCTTCTGTAACACATGTTCCAGTCTTGGATTTGAGTGGCACAGCCCAGGCAAATTTTGAAAATGTGTCTATTACAGTGAGTAGATACTTGTAGCCCTTGTTGATTTTGTCTAAGTTTTTCAACTGTCCACTTGACAACTCAATCAAGTCGCTCTGCCATAAATCATCTATGCCCTTTGTGACTACTGGGAGTCTCTTATAATTATGTCTGGCTTGTCTGTGTAATTCATCAACAACTAGACATAATATGAAAACAAGAATATTGCAACTATGGGGTGTTCAGCAGCTGATACTACAGGATTTTCTAAATATAATTTGTCCCCTATTTGTATTTTAAATTCCAGAGATCCATCATCTTCAACATAGGCTGTTTCTAATGTATTGGGGTCTGTAAAATCCTCTAACTCTACACTGGTGATTTTCACTTTGTTCTCAGCATTTGTTATTGATAAGGTGGGGTAGTGGTGTGCCTGTGGCTGATGCCAATATTTGATCTTGATTGGTCTCAGTGTGCCCCCAACAAAAAACTGGTAATAAAATTGTGCAGGGGACAGCATATATATTTTGCCACCTGGTGTAAATGGTGAATCATATTCTTTGTTGGGGATGCTGTACAATTCAAGAATTACTGTATGTTTTGGATTCTCGATTATGCCAGTTATTTCCTTTTCTGCTGTAAGCAATCTGCTTGTTACAGATTCAAGGTGCTCATTGATGGTCCTAACAACATCATCATGGCCTGGCTTGATTTTTATGTCCACAATAAGTTTCTTGTATTGTTGCACAATCTCTTGAAGCTGCGTGGCAAAAACAGACAGAGCATTTGCTTGATTGGATTCCATGGTTCCTAGCTGTTGCTTGATATTAGCTACAATTTGTTGCAAATTTTCAACAACTGCCAATTTTGAATTTTGAGCAGTAAGATCATGGACCTGTCTTCTGATATCCTCAAACAGGGCATGCAGTTCATTAATATGTTGATTGGTTGGTAGAGTGGCCACTGTCTGAGTGAGATGTTTGATCTCTGCTTGGATATTCTTGATATCTTCTGATTTCAATATCCTATTCACTGCCCTCTTAATATTTTTAAGTTCCTGTGATGTAGGAAGATTTGATACTGTATTTTGCAAAGATTCAAGTGCCAATTTTACATTGTTTAATTCAGAAGCATCAGCCACATTTTGCATAGCATTTTGGAGCAGGGCTATATCTGCCTGAGTGGGTGTGGATTGTTGTAAAATTTCAAGTTTTGTTTGAATATCATCGATCAAGTGATGAAAATGAGATAGCTCAGATTCAGTGTTGAGGTTTTCAAGCTTTGTGATCTGTTGCTGGACACTAACAAGAGTGTCTACAATACCAGGCAGGCGGGATTCTTGTACATTTGTCAAATCACTTTGCACTGCTGCTATTGTACCCTCAAGATGGGTTATGGTACTTTGAATTTTTCCAAAATCTTCATATGTTTCAAGTTGCAGCTTGATGTTTGCAACACTCCGAGTTATTGCATTCAAAGCATCAGAAGATGGCAAATTGTTCATAAAATTTTCAAGTGTGTCAATTTTTTCTTTAACCTCGGCTATGGCATTGTGCAGAGGATCCAGATTAGGTATCTGGAGTGACTGAATCTGTTCTTTTAGAGTGGAAATCACTAGATCAAAATCTTCTTGTGATTTTATGCTTTTGACAATTGTTTGGAGCTGTGTCTGGACATTATTAATCTGCTCTTCCAATTGTTGTTTCAATTGCTCGGAGTTGGTGGCCTGGGTCTTAAATTTGGCTTGAAGAGCTGCTACAGCTTCTTCTAAACTTTGAAAATTATCCAATGTTGCCAGATCAGTATATTTCTGAAGCAGCACTTTGAGTTCAGAATCAATTTTAAGAAGAGGGTCCATGCATTGTGATTGTAAATTTGTAATTTCTAGTTGAAGACTGGCATTGAGTGTGGTTTGTAAAGCTTGTAAATCACTTCTTAATTTCTTGACTCTGACATCAAGCATCAGAATCTCATCACTGTGATCTTCATGTCTTGTATGGCCAAATATATCATTAGGCATTTTTGTTTTAATGGTTATTTATTATAGAGTATCTGATTCTTAATTCTATAAAAAAGGGTATAAGCTTGTCATATGATCCCGGGACCTCAATATATAAGCAGTCACCAGCAGAAACAGTATATACAGTGCCAGAAACCATGTTTGAGTGCTTAATTCTATAAATATTTTTCCCTACTGAAATCTTGACATTACCCTCAGGGGTTGTAATAAATTGCAATTGCCCACCTACAGGTAATTGGTAATGATTTAAATTATTGTTAAATATGTACAATGTTTTGCCTGTTTCTTCATCAACATCTGTAAGTATGCTGTTCAGATGAATAATTAACAAGCCACTCAGTTTAGACAGCATATCAGGAGAGGCTTGTGGTGTCGGCAGGTCCATAATAACCTGTTTTTTGAACCCAAATAAGTTCATGGGCATGTTTATTTATTTCAAATCATGCTCTGTCATTGGGCATTGTTTGCCACTTCTCAAATCACAATGCCCCCATGGTAGAGTATGTATGCCACATGATAAAATGCATCTCTTATCATCATGTGGGTCCAGAGCCACTTTTCTTACAATATTTGAAGTCAATAAGTGATCCTCACTCTGAATTCTATTTTCTGATGTTTTGATTGAATTCTGGGATTTGATGCAATTTTCATAATCTTCAAATTCAAGATCTTTTTCAACAGTCACTCTGCTAATGCCCTTGGCCTTTTTGGCAACAGCGCCACTACATGTTTCAAAAGTGTACACCTTGGCACTTAACCCAGCAAATTTCACAATAACATCACCAAGTGTCTCATCTTTTAATTTGCCAGGCACCTTTTTGTTGTGGGGTTGAATTTTTGTATGTTCACTGGTATCAAAGTATTGAAACAATTCAGGCTGTGACATATCTTGATAAACATCTTCTGTTTGAATATCAAGAATAAAACTATCCGTGTCCATGTACAATAATTTTACACGATCACCATAAAAAGGTTTCAGCACATCATAATACAATGTTAACATATGTAATTTGGACAATTCCAATATCACAGCCCCTACATAAATAGGTTTATCAAATTTGATCTTTGTTTTTTTCATGTTGAAAAGTGCCATGTGCTCATCATAAATTCTTCTGTAATTAAAGTTGGGCTTTGCAACCAATTTTTTGCTCAGGCTGGGGTCAGTAATTATTTTAACATCGGTATGTTTCCTGACATTTTCAATAGTTTTGCCATACACAGAATTCACCATCAATTTAAACAAGCCCTTATCAAATTGGCTCTTTGCAGATGTTCGAAGCTCCGTGTTTGTATCAATGTATGGTTTCAACCATTCTGAGTGCCTGAACCTTAAGACTTTGCCAACTTTGGTCACTTGGACACCATGTTTCATCAGGAACTGGAGGTTTTTGTAATATGTAACATAACCCTGTTTCGGCTCCAGAGTCATCATGAGCTTCTTCTGTTTAGAGCCAGGTGAGCACTGAACCTCGGGAATTGGGGGCAGATCAGAAAATTTATTGTGCAAATCATCAGGAATTGTCAGATCAACCTCTAAGAACAGGCCATGTTCACGGTCATCAAAATCCTGAAGATCTTCAATATTGTAATTTTCAACCCATTTGCTCTGGCATATCTCTGGGAACATTGCACCATCCCTCCTCTTATACATTGCTCCATAAACAGATACATATCTTGATCGTGGATCAGATCCAAATGCATTTTAGTGTTCAAAAACGTTGCGGCCCATGCTAGACCCGGGGCACTGAAAAAATACACTGGGTCCAGTCTATAATTTTGCATGGAAGATTTTCTGAATGCTTGCAATATATCAGCTAAGAGGGTGACATCAAGTTTCAAATATGCCATGTGATAATCACCAAATGTCTTGCATTTTAAATTGTTCCACATCAACTGAGCATGGTGATAATCATCATCAGTGATTCCAGATCCTCTGATTTTGCTGTAAAATGCTTGTTGTGGTGGCAGGGAACACTCATCAAATTTAGAAAAATCTGTAACATAGTCATATGGATATACACCCTTCCGCCTAATTAATTTCAGGTCCTGATTTGGAAACAATGCACGTGTGATTTTCAAGTGATCATCAGGTAATTGAGTGGCCAGTGTAGCCAGGCTAGCAGATAAAAATCTGTAAGAATCAAGAAATCTTATGTGAATAGGAACACCATCAACTTTAATTATCTTGCTAATAGATATATATTTCTCATCATTTTCAGCTAAAATATTTAAATTCTGCTTGTCAAACCCCTCATACCTGATCAGATGATGGAAATCATAATTGGATGCTCCATGGCAAAATATGGGGACAAATCTTGGTCTCTTGATCTTAATATTGCAGCTATTACACAGGGCCATTAAGAATTTACCATCTGTATGAGAATGGTGTTTCACCTTGATATTTGTATCTGAAAATTCAGAATCACATACCGGGCATTTTTCTGCATTGTTGAAATCTTCAATCTGTTCCTCTGTTAAAGGCAACATAGGCTTTGATTTTAATAAGATGTTAGATGCTATGTCACGGCACTCATTTTCTATTCTAAGTGCAAATTCTTTGATGGCATCTGGTCCCATGTATGAATCTTTTTTAGTAACAACACCATCCTGTACAACCACATAACAAAAGCTGGAAGGTTCATGTAGCTGGTATGATGTACTTGAAGATTCTTCAGGATCTGGATTGCAGAATGCAATAGGTTTGACGTTCGATTCGAAATCACAGACAATATATGCTGGGTGTTCCAACGAGGCTTCATACTTTTTGAATTTGCAATTTTCACTTGGATTGGGCATCACCATATGAACAAGTTTATGATTCCCACAGTATTTCAGATGCTCAATTAACTTGTTTTTAGCAATTTCTGCATTCACTTCCCGAACCCCATTCACCATTTTTTGACCATCAAATTCAGTTAAACATCTTCTGCACAACTTGAATATTGTATTGGATTTGCCTTGTTGTTTTCTGACTAAAGCTTCAAGACTGTGTATCAGAGTATAATGGTATGTATTATTCCCTTCAATTAAGAGCAGATCAATCGGAATAGCAGATTCATCATCAAGTGTACTGATTCTGAGAGGTGCTATCAAGCAATTGCCAGTGGAACAAATAAATACATTAATAGATAATTGTTTGCCATTGATGTGCCTGGCCCTTTTTTCAAATTTATCAATATTCTGAATAGACATTGGATATTCTAAACCCTCCATTGCATCGTCAAAAAAATGTTCATGCTGTTTATAATAAGTTATTCTCTGAGGATCCCTTGAAACTGGATACAAAGCAGCTAAAATACACCACAAAAAGCATTTCTGGTCATTATTTTTTATATTGACCACGGCTCTTTTGTTTTTGATATTAGCAGGTAATGGCACATAAGTGGAACCTTGTAATGGGCTGATTTCAGAAATATTAATATATATAACTTGTGTGATGAACCGCATAGGCTCCATCCGGACTCTTTTGCCGCAAATTCAGAGTGTTTAATATTCAGTTGATCTATCAACCTGCTTATTATTGTATCTGAATTTGCATTTGAATAAACCGGTACAGTTTCTGTTATGTGGGGCTGTGTAAATTTTGTGCCATTTGGCTTCTTATATTGTACAAACAATTTAAGGGACAACATATAAGAGCCATTTTGTGCATTTAGAATTGCCTGGAGATCAGGATTTACACTGTTCAAGAAATTCTCAATACCACATCTTGGCTCTGATACAAAACGGTGATCCCTTAATTGGCCTTTAAAACTGCTACGGATGGGTTCATGGCGTGGCTGTTTTGCTGCTCTGGCATTAAGAGGTGCTTCGTGCCTTCTTTTCAGACCAGATGTTGATGACTGTACAGAGCAAGTATCTTTATGTGTATATGTGAAGTATTGCATGCTGTATTTTCTATTGCATTTGGGGCAATTTTTTGTGGGAGTTCTGTATTTATCTGGGTTACAAATTTTTTGGTGTCTGGCCCAATTAGAGCTAGATATATTTTTATTGCATTGATTGCAATATTTTTGATTCGGCATTTTTGCTGTTGTTTATTATATACAATTTCCTGGGTTTCAATTCAAAACTTTATACTGAATAAAAAATATCAGTTGGGTTCAGCTGTGTGATTTGTATGTGTGTGTATGTGTGTATGTGTGTATACACTTAATATTTTTGGCTTTGGTATTTATATAAAATTTCCTGGGTTTTAAATCTAATCTCTATGGATTAATATTATTAATATTAATCTTATGACAGGTTGTAAAGCCAATAGCCCACAAGTGGAAAAAGAGAATAAATATTCATTCACACTGACCCAGCGCAAATACCTGCACAAACATGCAAAACATGGGACAGCTTGACTCTAAATATGAGTGATTTACAACAAATATCAGATTTTATATTGTTCAATATGAATTTAAACCAGTAAGTATGAGAAGCACTGTATCAACACATCTGTTCTCCTCAGTCAGTCTCACAATACTGGCTGATGCAATACTCGGGAATTTCTGTAAATACTGGCGCTGAGGAGAACATGCAAACCAAAAATCAATACTACCGTCTCGGGAATTCCACACACTGACACAGAGGGGAAACATGCAAACACGGAGCAATTCTAGAGGGGGTCTCTACATATTGCATTGTTTTAATATTAGATAAGCAAATTGAATGGTATCCAATTGAACTTAAACCTGAAGTAAATATGTATAGGTAGGTATGGATACAAGTTTATAGACAAAAATCTGCTTGAGGGGGGTTAATACTTTCCGAATTACAAAACTCTTGGGTTAGGCAGGTGTTACACTTGAACAAATAGACATGTTGAGCAAGTTTTAAGTATAGACAAATCAATCTGAGGGAGCTCTTTTTTTCTGAAGAGCATTTTTACAAAAATCTTAGGTTAAGCAGGTGCTACACTAGAGCAAAAAGCTCATATGAACATGTTGAGCAAGTTTTAAGTATAGCAAATCTGCATAAGAGCAGCTCTTCCTTTCCGAAAAATTCCCGATGGGGATTTTTCCAAAATTCTTGGATTATGCAGAGTGATACACTTGAGCAAAAAGCTCATATGCTCATGTTGAGCAAGTTTTAAGTGTAGCAAAGCTGCTGGAGAGGAGCTCTTCCTTTCCGGCGCTCATCCTATTGTAAATACCACTACTGGCGTGATGAAGAAGTTTAAAAAAAAGAAACAACAGCACTCACCAACCGAGACATTGAATCTCTGATCGAACCGTTACAAATCAAACACTTCAGAGGAGTTTTCATGTCCGACTCGTTACCTTCAACCGTTAAAAGAAGAGAATGCGGAGTAGTCAACTTGGACGGTCAAGAAAATCCAGGCACGCATTGGATATGTTACCACAAAAATGATGATAAAGCATTCGTTTTCGATTCTTTCGGAGGTGTTCCACCTACAAATTTAATTCATTATCTGAAAACGAACAAAACCTCTATATACTACAACGACGAACGCATTCAAAATTTCGGAGACGTGAACTGCGGTCATCTCTGCCTCTCCGTGCTCGCGTTTCTCTCTAAAATAAATAACCCTACGATCGAGGATTTCCAGAAAGCATTGTGGAACCTCAAACAGCATCACTAGGATGGGCGTGTTCCATCTCACGAGCGAATCTTCAATCTTGAAACTCACGCTGCACGACGACATCGTCTATCCTAAATCCGTGGCTCTGCGTGCATTCTACAGCATGTACCTCATACCTAACGTCACGCAGCACAACAACAAAATTAGCGTCGGAAGCGAACACATCGTCGTCACGCCAGGACAATACAATCTTTCCACTTTGCAAGCTCAATTACCCAAAGGCACATACCTTTCTCAAAATTCGGTCACGCACAGAGTGGAAATCCTATCCGCGACGGAGACCGTGGACCTGGGCACCATGGGAGAACTTTTAGGTTTCGAGAACAACCACCCAAAACTCGAAGCTGGCATCAAGCACGTAGCAACCAACATTCCTAAATTCTTGGCCATAGAGACTCTGAACGTACACTGCAACGTGGCGGAAGGCATGATCACGAAATCTTCGGACGGATTATTAGGAAGTCACAAGCAGACGGGAATCATAGCCACTTTCAAACCAAGTTCCGAGTTCATGGAACCGATCATCTACACGCCCTCTTCGCCGATCTATTTTCCAGTATGTCGCAACCGCATAGACGACATAGAGTTGGTGGTGACGAACGAGAAAGGAGACGTGGTGGATTTCGCAGGTGCCACTACGACGGCCATCGTGGAGATCAACGTATAATAAATAACCATACATGTAAAATGGAGCAAATCGAAAGTTACGAATTGCAATCTTTCCCTCCCAACCGTCGCACGTTCGCCAATCTGAACGAAGCGAGGGAGATCGAATACGACGTGGACGTAGGCGACGGGTTTATTCATCCTCACAGAGCGGACCTCTATCTTCAATTCGACGTGGTGAAGAAGGAAAGCGGAGACGCGTTTCCTGCAGCAGCAAACTTGATACTCGTGGACAACTTCGTGCCTCACCTGTTCTCGCAGGTGGAGGTGAGGAAACACAACACCGTCATCGACAGAATAGATTATCCAGGCATCACGTCGACGGCAGTGGGAACGTTGAAATTATCCAAAACGGACGCAGCGTACTACCAGGCCGGGGGATTCGAAGCCGGGACCAAAATATCGACGAGAAGTCACACGGTGCTCTTTCCCATGCGTCTGCTGCCTGGTTTCTTCTCGGACTACAAGGAGATCATGTGGAAGGGAGGACTGAGGATCACGTTTCGAAGAGCGGCCAACGACAACGACGCACTAATGCGATACGCTACTTTGGGTCCGGACGGCACCACGCCGATAGCCAATACTTTACCCGAAGCAGCGAAATGCGTCATCCGGAGCATGGAATTGAGAATGCCGGTGGTGGAATACGAAACGAACTACGCCCTCAAGTACAAAGCGGAGATCTTGAAAAGTCCGCAGGTGCCGATTCACTTTCACGGTTACCAGTGCGTGCAGAAGATGGCGTCGGGAAGTCACATGGAATTCGACGTGACGACACAGTTCAACAACATACAGTTCGACATGCCAGATTTCGTCGTAGTGCTTTTTCAGACCGGGAGGGACAAGAATCAGGAAAAAGATTTCAGCAAGTTCGACGACTGCAAGATCAAGAACGTTTATCTGAAGAACGGTAGGAACGAAGTGTTCCCGCGCGAGAATTACAACCTCGACATGACCAAAGACGATTACCTCAAACTTTACGAAGCTTACTCGGCTTACAAACGCGTGACCGAGGGAAGCGTGGACGTGTACTACGCGCCCAGCGAATTCAAAACACGCAGGCCGATGTTCGTCATCAACACCACGAAAAGAAAGCAAGTGGTGGTCAACGATCGTACCAACATCAAGATTGTATGCGAGTTCCACGATGCCTTGCCTGCAGATACTCTGTGCAGTGTCATTCTTATTGCAGAGAAAACATTTGTGTATGACGTCAAGAATGAAAGAGTGACTGAACAGTTTTAAATAAATAAAAAAAAAATAGCACACAATAAGAAATGTGGAATTTTATATATATAAGTACAAATTGCAATTAGCAGTTTCCAGAAGTTTAATTTTGCTGTGCCATGCATGCATGTAATCGAGGAAGTGGAAGTAAATTAAAATTGTTTTTTTTTTTCGCATTGCCTATTACTTTTTGTTACACTCTGGGCAGGCCTTACTACTTTGGAGGCGATAGTGGCCCCACGGAAGTGTATGGACCCCACATTCAAGAATACACCTCTTGTCGTCGTGTGCATCCAGAGCAACTTTCCTGACAATATTAGTTGTAAGCACATGATCGACGCTTTGGATACGATGCTCTTTTTGTAGAATGGGCGATTTTGTTCTGAGGCACTCGAGGTAATCCTCAAACTTGAGGTGCTCCCGAACCACTTGCCTGCTTACACCCTTTGCCTTTTTTGTTACAGAACCCTCAGCCCGGATCGCATAGGCTTTGGCACGAAGTCCAGCAAACTCCACAATCACATCCCCGTCTTTCTCGTCCTTGAGTTTGCCGGGTATTTTTTTGTTCCGGGGCAGAATTCCATACCGGTTTAGCTGGGGATAGCCCGATGTGTCGAAGAGCTTGACAAGAGCTGGAACTTTGGCTATATCACCATACGCATCGGCCGTGCGAACATGGTACACCAAGCTGTCTGTGTCTGTGTAGAGGAGCGAGATATTGTGGTTGTAGTGTGCACGTAGTATGTCGTAATATGTCTCGAACATGCACAACTTGCTCAGATCCAAAACTGCAGCTCCCACATAGATGGGCTTGTTGAGTAGCACCTCGCCCCGGTTCATGTGAATCAGAGACATCTGTTCGTTGTAAATTGTTCGAGACCTGAACAGCGGGCTTGCAACAAGTCGACGACACTGTGTTTTTTCGTCACCAACCTCACATCAACGCGATTTCGCACATTCTCCATGGTCTTCCCAAATACCGCATTGTTCATTAATTTGAAAAAATCGCGATCAAGTTCCGAAGTGGCAGCAGTGCGATGTTTGGTGTTCAGTTCGATGTACGGCTTCAACCATGGAGACTGCCTGAACAAGAGCACGCGGTAAACTGCTTTGACCGAGACCCCTTGCTGCATTAACCACTGGAGGTTCCGGTAGTGTAGCACATAACGCTTTTTGGGCTCCAAGTCCATGACGAGCTTCGGTTGATCCGAGCCAGGTGGACACTTGAATTCCGGAGCAGGCGAAAGGTCACAGAATGTATCCTGCAGCTTCTCGGGGAAGTCAAGGTCCACCTCGGCAAAAAACCCAAACTCGTCGCACTTTTTTTCGATGTCGTGGTATAAAGGATCAACCCACTCAAACTGTCCTGTTGGGAGTGGCTGCATCATGGAGTGCCCGTAAAGATTATTCACATCAGTGTACATGATGTAGCTTGATGGTTGGGAGGGGTCGTAACCAGTGGCCATGTGGTGATTGTTGGCGTGTGCGAAGCGTTGCGACACTTGGACCATGCCGCCCCGGATAGCTCTCTCGATGAAAAGCATGATATCAATATCGGAGATAAGTGAAAGTTTAATTTTAGTCAGCAGGAGCATGGCCGACCATGCCAGTCCAGGAAGGCTGTAAAAATATACAGGGTCCAGGTTGTAAATTTTTATCGCAGTCGCCCGAAACGCCTGGAACACATCGGCAAGAAGCGTCACATCAAGCTTCAGGTATGCATCGTGGTAATCACCAAAAGTTCGGCAACCCAACTTGGCCCACATAGACTGAGCATGCTTGTACTCCTCGTCGGTAATACCTGAACCTCTCAGCTGGCTGTAGAACTTATCCTGGGGAGGCAGCAACTCTTCTTCGAACTTGGAAGGGTCGGTGACGTATTCGTAGGGGTAGACCCCTTTACGTCTGATGAGTGCGACATCTAAGTTCGGGAAACTTGATGTGGTAATGGCTAGTTGGTCGTCTCTGAGCTTCCCAGCAAGAGCATCCAGGCTTGCCTGGAGGAACCTCAGAGAGTCGAGGAACCGAAGCTCGATGCTCCTGCTTTTTGAGTCGGGGATCGGCACCCACTTGCTGACGCTAATATAACGCTCCTCGTTTTGTGCCAGGACATTGATTCTTGCATTGTCGTACCCTAGATGTGTGACCAAGTGATGGAAATCATATCCCGAGCCATTGTGAAAAAAAAACGGTATGAAGCGCGGGTCCCTGGCTCTCAAGTTACACCTGTTGCACCACGGGCCAATGTAGCTTCCGGTCCCATAATGGTCGTGGTGGTGGACCTTTTTGTTATCGTCATTGAAGACTGAGTTGCAAACAGGACAATTTAGAGCCATTTCGTGCTGATGCTTGTCTTCTGGAGACAGAGGCAGCATGGGCTTGGGGGCCAACAGCACCTTCCCTATCTTGATGCCTTCCTGTTGCATTCTCTGCAGGAAGTGTTTGACCGGGTCGGGACCGCGATACACATAGGGCTCGGAGGCAATATGTTGGTCTCGCCACACCACAACATAGGAGTAACTCGAGGCCTCGTGGATTTGGAAAGGAATAGTAGAGGATGTTTCGGGGTTGGGATGGCAGTTAGACAGAGGTTGAAGAAAAGCCTCGAAGTCTGCTACAATATAGGCAGGATGCTTCACCATAGCACTGTATATGCGAAAACACTCTACTGCACCAGGTTCGGGCAGGATAGTTCGTGCAGGCTTGTTGGTACCACAGTAGAGCATGTGGCGAGCTAGCTTCTCAGCAGCAATGTTGGGTCCTCGAGAGTGTTTGAATTTATAATGGTTTTGGTTGTCGAAAGTGGACAGGCACCTGCGACACACCACGATGTGACCATTATGTCTATTTTTCTGATTTGAAACAAGTCTGGAAAAAGAGCGAATAAGCGTATAATGGTGGCAGGTGTTATTCTTGATAAGAAGAAGGTCAATTTGCTGTCCACTATCATCATCTACATCACTTACCCGAATAGGGTAGACGATGTTTGCCTCGGTGAGACCGTAAACATTGATGGCTAATTGCAGGCCCAACAAGTCACGAGCACGAACCTCAAACTTGCGAATATGCGAGACTTCTACAGGGTAGGCAATCCCGGCCATTGCATCCTCCAGTTCCGACTCATACTGCTTGTAGTGTGCAACACGGCGTGGACTGTTTTCCCAAGGTATAGGGTGCAATGCTGCCAGCACCGACCAGAGGAAGCATTTGGTGTCTTTGTTCTGAATATTGAGAACAGCTTTCCTTGCTTCAACCTCGGGTGGCAGGGCAATATAGCTAGACCCTGCCAGTGGCAGGAACTTGTTAAGTGTCAGACAAAATTCGTGGGGGTCGCCACACAGCGAACCGCCCGAGCCTTCAGCCTGATGCTCCTCGTGCTTTGCCACAAGCTCCTCGACAAACTTGTCGTAGATGCTGTCGAGGTCAGTGACATCTGCCTGATGCAGTGTTTTTGCTTTTGTGGCATGGAAGAATTTATATATTTCATCAGACGGTTTCTTATACTTGCAGCATAGCACAGCATAGAATTTAGTGGAGTGTGTAGCCAATGCATCGTTGAGGATGGATATTATCTTAGCTCGCTCGCTCTCCAGAAAACTACGCACATCGCAGAAGCTGTCTGATGTTATGTCAAAGTCTTCTAATAAATGCTCAAACGCAAACCGGTCTGCTTTCTTTGCCAGCTTGACGCGTTTGGCAGGTGGCGATGCATCGAGGGAGGTTACTTCTACCTTTCGCTTGGAAGGTTGCGGTAGAGATGTTCCAGTGCTCTTGCAAGTAAGCTGGTGTCGCTTGAAGTTGGCAATAGTAATATTTTTTCCACACTTAGAGCACAGTTTGGTCGCACATATTCGCTTTCCCGGCACACAAGTACGACAGTGCCTTTGAAAATTTTTACTTGACACAGCAGTTTGGCACGTAGGGCAATTTTTTACAGAACGCATAATGCAGAGATTTTTTGGGGGTATGTTATTTAATACCCAATGCTGTGCAATGCAAAATATAATTGTTAACTTTTTTAAAAAAAAATCTATTTTTGAAATATTCTCTATAACCTTACTTGGGTTTTTCCGCCAAATTATATGCTTCTAGTCTCCTATACTTTGGCGGAGTCCGTTCAGGTTCTATCCCCCGTTATGTGGGTTCCTTTGTTAATTTAGTAAAGGTGAGAAATCAGCGCTGTGCTCCGGCTTATATAGATTTAGATAGTCAATAGAAATCTTGCTTACTTAAACCAATCAGAAAACACCACGTATAAATTATTAGCCAATCAAAATCTCTGTTTTTTACTCGAGACACTAAGCCAATCAGAAAACAACACGACTGATATGACATCATTATATTACGTAATAACTTGTTGCTACACACTACAGCTTACAGGTTGGCAGAATCTGATATGAAAGCAGATAATACGCTTAAGTCTTATTTATATATAATTTTCACGGGCGTACAATATTGTCAACAGTATCATATTTGAGCAGGTCGCTTGTCACCTAAACACTACAGCTTACAGGTTGGCAAAATCTGATATGAAAGCAGATAATACGCTTAAGTCTTATTTATATATAATTTTCACGAACGTACAATATTGTCAACAGTATCATATTTGAGCAGGTCGCTTGTCACCTAAACACTACAGCTTACAGGTTGGCAAAATCTGATATGAAAGCAGATAATACGCTTAAGTCTTATTTATATATAATTTTCACGGGCGTACAATATTGTCAACAGTATCATATTTGAGCAGGTCGCTTGTCACCTAAACACTACAGCTTACAGGTTGGCAAAATCTGATATGAAAGCAGATAATACGCTTAAGTCTTATTTATATATAATTTTCACGAACGTACAATATTGTCAACAGTATCATATTTGAGCAGGTCGCTTGTCACCTAAACACTACAGCTTACAGGTTGGCAAAATCTGATATGAAAGCAGATAATACGCTTAAGTCTTATTTATATATAATTTTCACGAACGTACAATATTGTCAACAGTATCATATTTGAGCAGGTCGCTTGTCACCTAAACACTACAGCTTACAGGTTGGCAAAATCTGATATGAAAGCAGATAATACGCTTAAGTCTTATTTATATATAATTTTCACGAACGTACAATATTGTCAACAGTATCATATTTGAGTAGGTCGCTTGTCACCTAAACACTACAGCTTACAGGTTGGCAAAATCTGATATGAAAGCAGATAATACGCTTAAGTCTTATTTATATATAATTTTCACGGGCATACAATATTGTTAAGAGCGTCAGTTTCCGTAGAGCTCTCTTTTTCCATCTTCCCTCTATACAGTGAAGCTGTAGAAGACACAATTAGCTAACCTAGCATACAACATACCTTCCTAATTAATATGGATATTGTCACACATTCCTCTTATTTTATACTGTTGTAAATGGAAAAGATTATGTACGGTAAATGTTTTGTACATTATAGGGAAAAAATGCAAAATATTCCCCAATTTTAATTCGATCCACCTCTGAATCGATTTTTTACATATTTTCATGCCGGCACATATGTTGTCCTATTTTGCTTCTTTTACTTGCCTTGCTTAATTAACTCTCGCTAATTAGCATTTTTTTTGGAAGAAGTCAACTAGAACAACATATGGCGGTATGAGAAATATGCAAATTAAAGAATATTTTAGTAATATAAGGGCCCTAGCAATTAGCTTTGTCGACTAAGAGTACTCTTTTAAACGTCTTCAGCTAGATCGTATTACTAAGCGAAGACGTTTAAAATGTTTGGGTGTTGAAAAAGTTTGACCTACTTTTTATTTCTATTGTTTGCTAATAGATGGCGCTGATAGTTTTGGAGAGCAAAACATAAAATTTGCATGCATCTGATGTCGAACTAGGAACTTTATCTTTCGGGGAGTCAACATTATTTTTTACTCAGTCGTCATATAACATAAACACACGCAAACATTCACATGTGCTTTTATTATTTTGTGTGTGGTAAGTACAAGTATATTCTTACATAAATTATTGTTTAATTTAATAAATTGTAAACTTGGAGCCTGCTATACTAACATTCCTTCTGTGTTTCATTATACTATTGAAAGCGAATGTTGCATGCATACGGAAATAACACAGAAAAAAAAAAGCGGATGGAAGCAATTTAAAATCAGTGGAGCAAGGTTAGTATTACGAGAACGTAAAAACATGTGCTTTCATTCAACTTCGAAAAATAAGAATAAATATGTGCATACAGAACACATATGTTTTCTTTTCACAGTTGTAAAATCATATAAATTGTACATGAAGTAAGTTGCGGGAAGGCTCTTTCTTTTATGTCTGGGTATATGTATGTTGTACAATTAGGTACAAGTATTGTACAATTAGGTACAAATTGTTGTACAATTATTTCCCCCAGTTGCCCAGTTGGAGTTGGGGGCACAACACTGGTACTATTTGTACCCACAGTGCTTACTCATGTATTTTGTTTAATATTTTATTTCAAATTCACTGTCAGAAACTAGTGTTGCCAGTTCCTGGATGTAGGTTTACCTACTCTGTTGGTTGTCACTGTCAAGCTCCCAGTATTCGTACAGCATAAAAAACCATAACCCCCCCCTCAAAATATATACATTGTATACGCCAAGATGTCCAATAGCCTAGCAACACATCATGAAAAAACATGCCAAGAGGACCCAGTGGGTTTATAAGTCAGTGCTGCCAACTCCTATTTGTAGGTTAGCTTAGCCTGTGAAAAATCATATAGTGGAATTTTTGTAGAGTGGGTTGGCAACACCGACGAGGCTCGAATTATCATTTGAGGCTCGAAATTATTATTTGAGGCTCGTCAGTGTTGCCAATTCCTATTTGTAGGTTAGCTTAGCCAGTGAAAGATCATATAGTGGAATTTTCTTCGGATGGGTTGGCAAAACCCAAGCCTCAAAGAAGAAACATCCAATAGAGTTGCCAAATATAAAAAGGGGACAATAGGTCCCCCTCATAAAAAGCTACAGTAAGGGCCCACAGGTCGCCAACACTAGGCCCCCAACAGTGTTGCCAGACATAAAAAGTACATGGACCCCTCAGGCCCTTTGATGAAAGTTTACAGTGAAAAACCCAGTAGGTTAACAACACTGTCAAAGAATCTACGGCGGTGTTGCCAGATGTAAACAGGGGGCAATAGACCCCCCTCATAAAAAGCTACAGTAAGGGCCCACAGTGTTGCCAACTCTGTGCCCTCAAAATATACATCATAAAAGGCTACGACAAGCCTCAAATGATGATTCGAGCCTCAAAAGAGGATTTAGAACTCTCTTATTGTGTCTACTGGTTTGGTGTTACTCAATGAAAAGACCCTGGTTTGGTGCCCCTGCATATAATGATTCAATAAGAAGTATCGGTGGATATTGATGCAATATATACTTCACCCACGTGCGCGCCCAGAAATTCCTACAGGGCACCAGAAGGAATATTCCTGAGACATGGTTCGAGCTTTCTTTTCTCCCTACGTCTCAATCTGTCTTCTTCTTTTTTTAACATCAATATATGAGGCAAAGGGAAGATCAATATTCTTCCTTTCCTCCCTATGGGCACGCCAAGTATTTCAATAATCGAGATTTTTTTGTAAGCATAGAATATATAGGCTGAGACCAGCAAGTAGTCAGCTTCCTGATAGTCCGCTATCTTTGGACTCATCTCTTTGCCGGAATATATTATTTAGGTAGCCTCCTCTTTGGTCCTGCTTGTTTTACTTTCTAACTAACTAACTCTCTAGCCATCTTAAACCCGAAGGTTCATGGCTGCAGCAACACAAGCCTTCCATCTGTCCCTAACTTGAGCAAGATCTATATACTCTTTTCCATCCCTACCGATTTCCTTTAGGTCCATCTCAACGTTGTCCCTCCATCTTCGTCTTGGCCTTCCTACAGGTCTCTTACCATCAGGTTTCCCAACAAGAATCCTGTAAACGCCTCGTTCCTCTCCCATTCGTGCCACATGGCCTGCCCACCAAAGTCTTTAATTATTCTAATAATATCTGGACATGAATACAAATTATGTAGTTCTAAATTATGTAACCTCCTGTCTCCTCATCCCTTTTAGGTCCAAATATTTTCCTTAAGGATAGTATTTTCAAATGTTCTTCTTTCAATGTAAGGGACCAAGTTTCACACCCATATTATACTCAGGCCAAATTACTGTTTTGTGTATTTTAACTTTTAATTTCTTAGATATTAAACGAGAAAACAAAAGTTTATGAAGAGAAAAGTAACATGCATTTCCTGAATTAAGACTACTTCTTATTTCCTCTTTAATATAATTTTCACTTCTTAAGAAAAACTAAATATGCTGACCAAGGCAGTAATTTATTTTATTAAAAAACATAAACTAACGTAACGTTTCAACCTTCTAGCAAGGTCTTCTTCAGACTCTGTATCAAGTACAAAAGTAACCAGATACAGCAAGAAGGGTAATATATATACACAAACATTACTCCCTCCAGACTATTTAGAAAGTTGTTAGGAACTTTCTAGCAGATGACTTTCACTTTCCAACTTTACTTTCACCTAAAAGGCTAAACACAATTACTTCCATATAGAATGTGGTTGGACTTTTTAATCTCACGCTCTTTTCCCTTCATTTTTCTTCCTTCTCCTCTCCTCTTTTTCTCTTGTCCTTTCCACTCTTTCCAACATCTTCTTCCATTCTTTGTTTAACTTCAGTCCCCCATTCCAGTTCATTGTGTCTTCTTCGCCTTTCTTCTCTATTTCCTTGGCTTCCTTCCATTTTCTCACTAGCATTCTCTTCTCCCTTCCTATCTGCTTAGCCTCATCCCACTCTATGTCATGTCCTGTTTCTCTCGTGTGTTTAAATATTGCATTTCTCTCTCTCTTAAGTCGTACATCATCCCTATGTTGTTTCAACCTGTCTTTCAGCCTTTTTTTCGTTTCTCCTATGTACACACTCTGACATTCTTTACATTTTACTTCGTAGATAATCCCTTCTTCTTCCTCTTCTCTGTTTTCCTTTTTCTTGTTAGCATTCCTCGCTATTCCTATTCCAGGACATGACATAGAGTGGGATGAGGCTAAGCAGATAGGAAGGGAGAAGAGAATGCTAGTGAGAAAATGGAAGGAAGCCAAGGAAATAGAGAAGAAAGGCGAAGAAGACACAATGAACTGGAATGGGGGACTGAAGTTAAACAAAGAATGGAAGAAGATGTTGGAAAGAGTGGAAATGACAAGAGAAAAAGAGGAGAGGAGAAGGAAGAAAAATGAAGGGAAAAGAGCGTGAGATTAAAAAGTCCAACCACATTCTATATGGAAGTAATTGTGTTTAGCCTTTTAGGTGAAAGTAAAGTTGGAAAGTGAAAGTCATCTGCTAGAAAGTTCCTAACAACTTTCTAAATAGTCTGGAGGGAGTAATGTTTGTGTATATATATTACCCTTCTTGCTGTATCTGGTTACTTTTGTACTTGATACAGAGTCTGAAGAAGACCTTGCTAGAAGGTTGAAACGTTACGTTAGTTTATGTTTTTTAATAAAATAAATTACTGCCTTGGTCAGCATATTTAGTTTTTCATAATCATGGAAACAAGGCTTAATGGAGTTATAATTGGTCACTTCTTAATATTACTCCTAAGTATTTGAATTTGTAAACTGGTTCAAACGAGTTGTTATCAATAATTAGATGTTGATTATTACCTAACACTTGGTGGTTTCGGCCTGTAAACATATATTTAGTTTTCTCTTTGTTAACTTCCAAACCTATCTCTTCAGCAGCTTTGAAAAATATTTTAGCATTATTCTTAATTGTATTTATATCATCCCCTAATAAGTCTACATCATCTGCATATGCTAACAACTGAGTCACAACATTTAATTTTAGTCCTTCGTTAGTTTTTTGTACCTTCTTAACAGCATATTCTAAGACAAAATTAAAGAGCAATGGAGATAATGCATCTCATTGTTTTAACCCATCATGAATTGTAAATTTGTCAGACACAATACTTTCTATATATAGGAAAAAGTAAGTTATGGGATATTCGAAGACTTGTCTGGCTGACTTCATTTATCAGGAAAAATAGAACATGAGAAACGGAACTGTACAACAATCATTTGTTGATACCCACCGCTAGTGTTGAAAGTCCTAAACGATCGTGTACTGCAAAGTTATTGTAGGCGTCCTCCCATCTCTTCCAAGATAATATCGTCTACTCTGTTCGTAACTCAAGTTAGCAACAACACACATTGGTTGAGCTTGTCAGCTGTTTTCCTTTGTAAAATGATTCCGGTTGGAATCAAATTACACTTTATAGGGTGGAAGTTGAGGTGGTCCAGGGAGTTGTTAGCTGCCTCTTTTTCCTAAGATTGGGCAGTGTTGCAAAACGTACAACGTATTAAAATCGTACACAGGTAATTTTGTATCCAGGACAGTACCCTTGAATTTAGGGATGTACTATGCGTTCCTGCGTGCGAGGGCGTGTGTATGTGTATATTATTATTATTGCAATGCCTTCACACATTGTGGTGTAGAAGAACATTCTCAATGAATGAATAAAATGGTTTGTCAGGCGAAACATAAAATGTACATATTTAATGCAACACTATATTATTTCTTAAATAAATAAAAAGTGCTTCTGTTTCAGTACATACCGGTACCATGTTCATGTGATGCACAGTGAACCAATTAAAATATTTTGAGAGTTTTTTCTTCTTTTTAGTTTTTCATTTCGGAGAAATGAAAGTTTGAATGTTTGTCCCACAATTATGGCTCCTTACTCAATTATAAATTAGAATGATGGCCCAAATTCGGCATTTTATGTAAAAATATGTAATGTAAACGGGAAATATGTAATATATGTAACATAGAATGATAGAAGGACTTAAGGCACAAAAATGATTTAACGTAATAGTTAAGATGAATTCCGTTTTGGACTGTGTTTTAGTAAGTGTAATGTTATGTATTTGCTTGTACGTGTGTATGTGTAAGGGCAAAAATATGTATGTGTGAGTGTGAGTGTGTGTGCTCGTATCTATAGGTTAGATTACCATTCTTATATGTATTTTTTCTTTGTATTTTTTTTTAATTCTGTGTAATTTTTATGTATTTTTTTCTTTCTTTCTTTTTTCAATATTCATTTTTTTTTTGTAAACATGGCCAAGTGGGAGAAAAGGCTCCACAGCCTTAACTTCGCCATGTAAAAGAAGACGAAATAAATAAATATCTCAAAATATGTAACTTGAAATTTACATATATGGTTCCTACACAGAGAAAAATGTTTGTTTGGATTAACCAAGAAAATGGTAGTGGTGAACAAATCGTTTGTTTAACTGCGGCACACTTACCTTGTACTTATATAGTCCAGAATCAAAAGGTTGCCCATGGGAGGTTCACTTTTATTCACTGCAGTACATTTTCTTGTTTAATTGTAGCTTTGATGTTCACATATCTTTCGAAGAATGTTAAAGCACAATTTTTCACTTAGATTACAATCAAACGTACCATTATTTGTTGTACAAAAACTTTGTTTCTTTTACACACTTTGACAGAACCATCTAGCGGCCGGTGTAGGAAACTCAGTATAAAGTAAGTATATTCTGAGCTTTTTTTTTCAGAATATTAGGTTACACAGCAACATAAAAACTCGCTTCGAGTAATTATCTATATACATGAGTTTCAATTTTCGAGAAAAGATTTTCATACACTCGACGAAACTGGACAATCGTTATTTCAAATTCGAAACCACGCTCACGCACATATAGTAAATTTAACCAAACGTTTTGTTTCTCTTTACTTACATATGTATCATTTTGTTTACGAGTACCATATTTTGTCTGACCAAATTTTTTGGTATTCTTAAACAAAATTATTTAGTAATTACAAGCAACATTTGGTTATCGGAAACAAAAAGCATAACCAAACAGCTCAACCAAACTTTTTTGGTAATTCCAAAGAAACCAGTTTTTTCTGTGTAACATCGTAATTCCCGACATTTGTAGTTTTTGCTTGGCTAAATACAAAGGTAAAAAAATATGTAATTACATAAAATTCCGGCCCCTTCCGATCTTCCTCCAACCTGTCACAAGGAAGGGTGAACGATCTTTTCAAAAGTTTACCCTTTGCTGGGGTCTTAGCGACTCAAAAGCAATGGCATCGGTGGAAAAATTTCAACAGATACTTACCGATAGCGATACCACCGGTATCGGCCGATTCCGATACATCACTATTGGTATCGGTTTTGATAATCATATCCGACTCCGTGACTGATTGCTCTTATTGCTCTAAGTCAATCTAAAAAATCTGAAAGCCTTTTTCCATCGCCGAGACGACTTCGAGAACCCGCCTGGCTGGGCGTAGCAGCACCTCGTCTCGATCCACTGCCGAGGAGACAAAAATCATATTTGGGCGTCGGCACTCTCTCTCTCTTCGTAAGTAATAGTGCAATTATGTTCTGGGTGTTCATCCCACTCTTTCCCCCCTCCCTCTTTCGGAGGCAATCAATTGTTTGCTTCTCTGTTTTTCCGCTTGTTTGATCTTCCGTTTCAAAGGACGCTCACCGCCTTTCTTTGTTGCCGCTGCGACAAACTCATTTTTTCCCCGGCTGCTTTTTAGCTTTCGGTAATTGGTCTGGAGGAGGACACTTCCACTCCACTTGCTCATATTTTAATATTGACAAGGTCGGAGAGCGCCGCCTCAGCAATTTCGTCATTGCCTGTGTCTAAGTTTGGTTGGTAATATTAATGTGGTCGCCTTCGAATAAGCAAATGTTGGAGTGGGGACACACTGGCGATATTATGTAGCTGTCGCTGCTTGTAGAACATATCTCTAAACAGAACAAAAGGACACGGACGGATTTGAGGAGAAATAGAGATAACCAGGAACAAGACGTGACTAGACCAAACCCTTCCAGACTTGTCAAGACAGACTTTTGTGAAATCGAGACTAGACCAAGACTTGTCTAAGTCTCGTCCCGTGTGCCTTATGAGATAGGAGATGTTCTGCGATTTCGTTGTACGCTCCTCATACATGTCCCACGCCTTCAGGCGTGTGTGTTGTGTGTGTGTGTGTGTGTGTGTGTGTGGGGGTGTGTGTGTGTGTGTGTGTGTTCATTGGCGGATTTAGCTTGAGGACTAAGGGGCACGTGCCCTATTCCAAAAGGGGGTATTAATAGATAACACTATTACAACGAACAAAAATGTTCGAGAAATCGTTTTTCAGACAGTAAAGGGGTTAAAGGAGTGTAGCACAAATATATTACTCTGGACTAGATTTACTACTGCAGACAGGCCCGTACCCAATGGAGGAGCTATGGGGGCCATGTCCCCCCTCGAAGTATGAAATATTTTAATGTGAACCTATGAAAACCTACGAAAATAGCTTTGACGATATTTCAGACCTCGAAAGAATTTCGATTTTGTCCTTGCATTAAAAGAATCATTGTTTGTGGGGAAATGCATGCTCCAGAGATCTTAAGTGTGCGTTATTTGATCACTGTAGTTTTATAACCATTGATGCATCAATGGTAATAATTCCTGTCCGGACTATTTTCGAACTGCAGTCGTGATGCAAAAATGTCATTTTTTTAAACTCATTTTCTGACAAGAATCATTGCTAATAAGTATTGTTTCATTTATGAATATATTTTTTTCTAAACATACAAATATGGATTTTCAATGGTGTTGGTATAAGAAAATTAAAGGGTAATGCTCTAATACTTCTGAGAATTTACTGTAAATAATAAGCACCAAGCTGTACACCTTGTAACAGTCTTTGTCCGTCAGCGGCTGTGTTGCTGATTGTCGGGTCAGAAGGGCGGGTCTATCGGAGAGTTGTAATTTTCCGTTACTTTGAACCACAATATTGCAACTCTAGCTGCATTTCTACCATAATATTGATGCTCACATAACATTTCTTTCTTTTTCCACATTTTGAGATTTGTTCCCCTCCCCTCCGAAACAAAATCCTGGGTATGAGCCTGACTGGGGAGTCGATGCCAGAAATCGAATCCGAGACTTGTTGATTACAAGGCATTGACGTTAATTGGTGGACACTAAGCAAGATTATTGAAGGCCAAATATTTCCCATGCTTGTGACAGTTTTCAAGCTCATCCCTTTCTGTAATCATTGTTAATACAAATAACTTAGAACCTGTTCTATTTCACAAAAAAGCTAAAAATACCTTACCATCAAAGGGTACTGGGTTCGATTCGTGAGGGAGGTATATTGTTGTAAAATGATTCGGATTTAACTTTGGCTAATACTTCTGACCACGAGCTAACACAGTGGACCAGTAACCAGGTACGTAGCTAGGTTGATCAGTTTTGGGGGGCCCAAACGTAAGATTTTTCTATCAAAATATTATAAATTAACAAACTATTTATTCACCATATAGGCCTATACTGTATACATACATACATTATATATGCATGTGTGTGTGTGTATATATATATATATATATATATATATATATATATATATATATATATATATAGTCTTGTATAGAAAAGGAGCAACGACAAGGGGTTCCGGGTTCGATACCCGGTGGATGCTCATAGTGGTTCGGATCCCACTTTACACTGTAGAACCAGTCCCGATTAGCCTTACTGTGTATAAAGTGGACTTAAATCACCAACTCAATCAATCAATAAATTGGAAAGGAACATCATTTTCTTCTGTAGCCCCCAGCAGTCTACGGATATACTCTCGCGAAATTTATTTTACTTCGCTTTTCTGACACTTTTTGGCTAATCGTGAAGATGAAGATGAAAATGAGTGATGTGAAATTGATGAGAGGATCATCATAAATAACACACACGCCCATTCCGGAATTCGAACCCACGACCCATGGCATCGTAATTCACCTTGTTAACCACTGCACAACATATAGAAACAGAAAATGCTTGATAAGTTAGTTGCTTCTCCATAACGCATGATTATATTATAATTATTATTCGCTGTATGACTAGGGATTAATTATATTTATATGTCTAGCCAACCTAGCCACCTAAGCAGCAGCAGCTTCCGCATTTGCAGGTGGAGGCTAAATGAAGTAACATAATACTTATAGAGCATGCAAACGGCTGTAAAAACAATTGCTACATACCTAGTTTAGTTCCTTAATTGAACGTGGTTTATTCTTGATTATACATGAGATCAACCACCCTGGGAGTCGAACCCAGGATCTTGTGTGGTAGTCAGACTCTCTTTTAGAATGCCAATATGTTGGATATTTGGTTGATCCTGATCCATTATCTCCAGAGGAAGACAATCTGGCAGCTTCTCATTCGACATTTTACTCGCGATGTAGGAAAACGAGATCACAAACACTTCGTGATGCTATCTTCTCGCCTTTACAGAAGTTTACCACCGCTCGGACCACAAATCCTACTTCAAACTATCTGACAGATATCAACTGTCCACCAAATCAACAGATGAACCGACCGCTTCGATGTTTCTCCAAATTTTCAGAGAGTGGCCGTTCCCCTCCTTTGCAGGGCAGGTCATTAGCAGGAGGGAGGAGTGCATGAGAGAAGAACCGCAATGTAATTCATTCCCTCGCCGAAAAAGGGACAAGCATTAGAATTCTGTTCTTGGAATTTGAAACGCATGGGGATATATTTTCTGAACCATAAAATAATTAACGCAGAAAGTTCTAGCCGCCCGTAGCTAAATCTTCCTGTTTGTGTCGTCCTTTCGGCGCCCATGGTGCCAGTGGAGAGCCAGTTGAAGAGAAAGTGCGGGTTTTGGGGGGACCATGGATCTGGTGTGCAGCAGGGAGGAAAAGTGCATTTTCAATAGGTCTCAGACTTCCCTGACCGGGACGGACCACAAATACCATTAACTGCAACCCCTCCCAATACATCTGTTTGTATCATCAAGCAAGAAACAAGGAAATACGAAAGAAATGCCTTGCTTGGTTTCGTGCTACTGAAAATTTAAGAAGTGTTTCAAACTGCAAGCAAAATTTACTGAAGAATTATTTTGCAATATTTGTCATCAAAGTAAAATTTCCAGCTAATACAGAACAGTTTCCCGGGGCCAGTGCCCCGTGTGCCCCCCTAATAACGTCCCTGCCAGTAACAATGCTACTCTCGTGCTAAGACGTAAAACATTAATAAATAAAATAATATAATCGAGCGTTCATAAAGTTTGTATGGTCTGAAATATTTCGGTGTCTACTGTTGTTACCACAAATAGACGTGTATTATACAACTTTTACAACTGATAAACGGGCCTCTCCGATGACGCAGTGATAGCGTCGTTGCCTTGTAATCAAAGGGGCCCGGGTTCGATACCCGGTGGAGGCACACAGTGGTTCGGATCTCACTTTAAACTGTAGGTCCAGTCCCGATTAGCCTTACTGTGCACAAAGTGGACTAAAAACAACAAATCAAGCAATCAATATACAACTGATAAACGCACTATAATACGTTCATCTGTGATAAAAGTCATGCCTTCGCAGTCAGTTTTCAATGCCGAAGCACTGAGGCTTCGCAGGTGAAAGTTTTCTCGAGAACATCCATCCCTCCGGACACGGGCTCTGATGACATCACGTCTAGCCCTCGACAGCGTTAAAATTTAGCAGTGCCATCTCGTGTTCCTTATTGTGAGAAGTAGTGGAAGCAAGAGTGCGAGTGGCGCCTCTCAGCGGATTATTTTGAACTTCTTGCGGAGAGCAATTTCCAGCAGGAGGTCAGCGCAGAGGTTTTCCTCCCTGAGTTCCACATCTGCCTATAATACGATTACCTGTATTGTTACTGATCTGTGACCAAGGAACATTAGGGTATCATAGAGACATAATGTAAGAGAGCTCCCAGATTGCTTATTTCTTCTTCTCTATTCAACCCCCCTTCTTCTTCGTAAGCATCTTTATAATGACGGAATGACTATTTTAAGATGAACTTGCATTGGGCTGGACAAGAGTGGGCAAATGTTCCTTCGGGTTTAGGAATTCCAGAGACTTAGATACCTAGCTCTGATATCCACTTCTTTGTAGCAGTAGTTACCCTCATTTGAAGCTCGAAGGGACTCACGAAAAGACACAAAAAGGAGAGGAGAAAAAGTTGCATTTCTTAGATTAGTTTCCTTTGATCATCCGCCGCCGAGAAAGAGGCGAAAAGGAAGACTTTTATATCCTTTGATGGTAAATGCATCTCATTATCAGTCATAAACGCCTTTGCTTTGACACGCTCCACGGACGGAGAGGGGGGAGCTAGGAAAAGAAAGAAATCCGCGACCAATAATCTCTCCCTTCTCTTTTCAAGGCGAAGAGAAATCACAGGAAAGACTTCTCAGAATCAGCGAGAAGTGATGTGAACAGTGGGAGCATGAATGTTTGAGCTGCCAATAAGATTGCATAGAGTTTTGAATTTCTAATAAATGTATGAAAAATATATTATTGTTACCTACAGTGTATATTTTTTATATACAGGGCTCTGTCTAGTGTGTGTTAATATAATACCCTTTCTAGGTCCAACAATTAGCTTTAAAGCTAAAATGTTACCATTTTGTGACTTCTTCTTACTAGTTTTTTTTCTTTTTTAAATGATGAGGTCAAATGATCAGGTAAGCAATGTGTGAGTATCGTGTCCATTAGACAAACTTTCACATAAGATAAGCAATGTGCGTATATAGTGTACATTGGCCAAAATCTCACGAAGGATAACAATGTGTATATAGTGGATATTGGACAAACTTTCACGTATTATAAACAATATGTACATAGAGGTTACCAAAACTCCAAAACCATGCTAAAGAATGGACTGTGATTAACGCACCAATGTAAGTGGCAGCATTTATCTCTACTGGTTTGTTTCTCATTCTTGAATTTTCGTCAATGGACAAACTTTCACGAGGATAAGCAATGCTTGCACAGCGTCCATTGGAAAAACTTTCACTGCATATAAATATTATTAAGGCACACAACTTTCGTTAATGAGATTCTTGTGTTTGACGCCTCGTTTCGAAGCTACAAACCCTCGAAAAAAGACAGGTGAGTCTTCCCATCCGTCTTGGCCAAGCGTTTCGAAACGATATCGAGACTTGCTCGTCTTGTTATCAGGAAATTTCTAGGTTTTCAACACAGTACATGTATGTTTGGTATATATATATATATATATATATATATATATATATATATATACACATATATGTTGCTTGAAGGCGAACGACCTCACAGGTGCAATTGTTACTCAAGGTAATAGAAGACTAAATATAAAAGCGCAAAGGAATATAACACAATGCTTCCCGTCATTCATTCCTTAACCCCGCACGTATGGTGTGATTTATCACAGCTGTCATGCAGCTTGCTTCATTTTGCTAGTTGATGTGCGCTGTTATTTCCAGCCGAGTGCTTGCGGAGGAAACATTTTGCAAAATACCTCCCCGCCATTGTTGGGAACAACAATCCATCTTTCCATTTAACCTCTCTCTGCGTGATCTTCACCTGCTAAATTGAAAAAACAACATGAAGTTGAATCAAATATAAATGCTAGTTGTCTGTAAACACAAAAATTACATTGCCTTAATGCTGTCTGCGGGTGGTTGGAAATTCTGTCACTATGAATGCCTGAAGTCTAATCGTTATGCACGTAGTAACTGTGAAGTTTCTCTTGTCATATATCATGTTGAAATAACATCTGTAAACGTTCTAACTCGTCTTTACATATACTATCCAGGTCAGTATTGAAACCAGTAACTTTTCTTCGGAGGTGAATGGCATAGTTATCAAATTATAGCTAAACTAATATTATAAAACCATTCGTTACTTCTGATATATCATTATATTTATTAAGCACAATTAGTTATAATTAACTATAATCTTAAGAATGCGATTATGAGAATCAATAAAATAATATTATAGCATGCAATAATTTACACTTACTGCAAAGTGCAAACTAACATATCTATGGAAGACATCATCAAATAAAGTTTCTGTGTGTTCCTCGTTTTCCTCAGCTGACACCTTCACACAAGCTTGAAGCGTATCCTGATCCATCCTATTTTTTTTAATTTAGCAGTTATCAAAACGGACGATGATCCAAATTCATTCATTTTGACTTTTGATTTTAAATAGGACTGGAATCAGTGCTTATTACTACGAAAAGGTCAGAAAAAGTACGCTCTACGTTAAATTGAATGAAAAAAGCGAAAGCTATTGTCCGAATGCTCTGTCAGTTTGCTGAAATTTTGAAGGGGAACTTTTTTTTACGGAGGGGGACCCCCACCCCGTTCTACCCCTTGACTTAATCACTGATTCAGATTATCAGACGGTAATGAGTAGGTACGGATTTTTGCCTGTTTTCCGTCTTTATTTTCTTTCATTAAAACATAGGCTTTCATGTCCTTTCAAACCTACTAGCACATTTTTGCAGTGTTCATAAATGCCTATTTCGAGGTTCTGTGCCTGTTTTGCATAATATTGCCTAGAATGCCTTTTTATTCTGTTTTTTTTCCTATTCGAGCTCTCCTTCTCTATTTGGCATTCAATATCCTGTTTTAACTGAGAATTTACTTAAAACTCATCATAAGGCGATGCGTGAAGGAAACCATAAGTTTTTATTCTAATATTATCACTCATCGTTTTTAAATATTTCGTATTTATATGGATATTAACTGATGAAAAAAGTTTTACGCATTGTAATATTTTCATATATTACGAGTATTTCAGACATATTTGGACCACTTTGACGAATATTTATAATGCGTATTTAAAGGTGTTAGGCTCAGAAATACAAAATATTAACCCTCCCGTCACTGTACATATATGAAATGGCATTATATGGGTAAAAAAAATATTGCGCTACGAAGTTCAATAGAACATACATACAATACCCAAAATAAACAGTTCTTAAAGCCTTACTTCACCAGGCTAACATTAGTTCAAGATGGAGCCTAACAGATGGCAATTAAAATATTCAATAACTTACCAAATGATATAAAAGCAGAAGATATGACAAGTTTCAAAAACAAATTAAAAAACTATTAGTTAAAATGAATATCATAGCGTCAGTGAATATTTAGATTGTAAATTATAGAAATTTTGTAATTATATTTTTTGTCTGAACTCTACTGAACCCTCCACATAGCAATGTATATGGTTTATATGGAGTAATAAAAATTCAAAAATTCAAAAAATTCAAATTCAATATCGTAGGCAACTTTTTACACAATCATTAAGTATTTTCTTTTATCATCCACTAGCGAGAAAGTGTTAACTTTTTGTAAGAGTCTGTAACTACCTAGGACCAGCCATTTCTTAGTTTCGATTTGTGAATTAGTGTTTGGATATAAGATGAAATCATTCTTAAAATCAGCAACAAAGTTCTTTCCACAGTTCTGAAAGTCAATGTTATTCGCTAAATCAAATCAATTTTTGGTTTACACGTAGGAAGTAATAATATTGAGCTTAATGCCCCAAATTTTGATGTTTCATCAAATTCAAACATGGCATATAGCTACTACACTGATATTTTTAAGTGGCACAACTGCACGCAACATATATTTTCAATTTGTAGACAGACAGACCCGAAACTATAGTTTGCATATTGAATTACATGTTAATATTTTCTGGTATTGTAATGGAGAATATACATTTTAGGTAACATTTCGAATATACTAGTACAAGAATGGGAACTTGAAATATATATTTGTTCATAGATATTCCTTGAAAAATCAAAATTATGAAGATAACACATCAAACTATGGTTTTTTATAAAGAGTTTAAGAGCTTTTGATATTAGACCAATGGCGTGTAAGGGGTAACCCTCTGGGCATCTAAAAGTGAACCCCACTTCCTCGTAGTGCACCCCAGTAACTGCTTCTTGCACGCTAACGAGGTTCTGGCATCTGGTTACGGTCAGTATAATCCTCTGCAGTGCTGTGTTGTCCTGTGTTATTTTCCTTATTTGTTCTGAGGGCCCCTTTACAGCCTTAGTTTTTAAATAGGTAAGGAGATTATAGTCCGCACAGACAGGTAGTGATTTTAGTTACGGTAAAGGGATGAGGGCTGTATAATGTGACGGGGCAAATAACCCAAGTGTTGACGCATACAAAAAAGTTTAATTCAAATTCAAATAGTAGACCAAATTCGTCTCTGCACATTATTTCTAATTGACTGTCATTGTAATAATGTAATTATTGCATTTTAAATCATGCACATGCCATGGTCATATTTATTATTTAATGTGTGAAGATATTTATTCTACTTGATGTTATTTTTTTTTATTTCGGATCATTTTCATTACTGTTTTCTTACGTATGTGATTTACTCAAATCGCAGTCAGTCTTTTTTTCTATGTTTTGCACCAAAGTGAAAAACGCTTTTGCCAGAGAATATGCTTAAGTCATTACTTCCTCCGAAAAGCTTACATTGCTATTCCATTTTTATTTGTCCAGCCTACCTCAGGAGTTACCTTCCATGTCATAATTTCCATGGGTTACTTCTATCGTCTGTGTTCTTCTGAACTGATTACATAGCAAATTTCTGATGTGATAATTGTGTCTCAGATTCTGAACGCTCTAATTCTGCAAAGTAAAATGAAGGAATACAAACACTATGAGCAAACATGGAACGAAAATAAATTTAGCTTTACCTTACTAATTACCCACAAGAATTAACGAACGCACATGTACATGTTCCAACCCCAAGAAGTGTTTCCAACCTGAGAACTAAAATTAATTGAAATGTAATGATTGTTCTTACTACCCCAAATTAAGGACTTGGCTTTCATATATCAAGTACATGTCTTCAAATAAGCTATTTTTTTTCAATGTTAGTTTTAACTAATATAGTAAACTAATTATAGTTTTCATTATGTTTCATAATGAGTTTTCTTTTTTTGCAGTTTTTGAAGCGTCCATTTTTTCCCGCCGAAATCCGCGGGACTAGAGGCTAGATCTACAGTTTAAAGTTGGATCCGTTAGGCCTAAGTGGCGAAGTGGTTAGCACATCGCGCTAAAGACACATAAAGACCCGGACCTCTACGTGTCCCCCCCCCCCTAGCATCAAATCCGGAACTCCTTGATTTCAAAGCGATAGTTACGTATGTTTTCCTGCATGTATTTCTCTGTAGATTAAGGTGGTGAGGTACTGCTTCGTTAATTTCTTGCCAGTTCTGTCAAAATGTTCTCTTGTATTATGCATATGATTGATTAACTTGGTTCATTTTTGCTTCGCTTTTCTGCCACTTTTGGCTAATCGAAAGGATGAGGATGAGTGATGATATGATGAAATTTGATGAAGGGACACGGCAAAGGGCACTCCGGGATTCAAACCCGTGACCCCTGCGTCGTAGCACGCTGTGTTAACCACTCCGTCACGGAGGTCGACAAGTCGCTGATCTACTTTGACTAAAATTAGTTTTTAACATTAGACCATTCCACTGATGCGATTTCTCTTCCATTTCTCTCACCTCCTGGACCTCCCCGATGTCGTAGCAGTGACGTCACAACCTTGTAATCATGGTGTCCTTTGGTTCAATACCCGGTGGAAGCACATATAGTGATTCAGATCCCACTTTAAGCTGTAGGTCCAGTCCTGCTTTCTATGCATAAAGTGAACTTAAAACAAAGCAAATAAAAGTTATTCCTCTGTTTCGACTTAAACCACATAAATGTTTTCCTTGTTTCTATTAGTGACTTTGGAATCCAAAGTTTCATATTCGTTTGACAAAATGAAGCACTCTACTTCTTTAAGAAATGTTCTGCTGGAACGCGTTGATTGAAATCTGAGGCCATTCTTGAAAAGGACAATATTCACCAATCAATTCTGAACGCCAGTTCAGTTTGCAAGAGATATTTTCTCAATTTTTTTCGTGAAAGAACTCAGTGACTAGATGCTGGTTGTCGCTTCTGACTATTCGATTTAATCAAAAGTGATTCATTTTTATTCAGTTTTGGGGAAATCGTTTTAACAGTAAAGTACCCATATTGTTTTAAATCTAAAACTATTGTTTGGACAAAGGCAATCTTCATCACTTAATCCATAACACCGCTTCGGTACGATACCAAGAGATATTTTTGCATTATATCACAGCCCATCGTTCCCTATTTCTATTGTTTTTAAAATTTACAAGAATAATATCCAAGGTGTCCGGAATGGGACTGACAGTTTTTAACGAGTTATAACTTTTTTTGCAAACCGAGCTTGTTTTTAACAAATGGATTGCAGAGAAAGTAAACATTTGCATCACAATTGTTCATACTTGTATGACTATAGATCGACCACAAGAAAAATAACCTTGGACGAAAAATCCCCGCGTAGCTTTCCCTTCTTCTATTCAGCTCGGGATATAAGGAAGCATGGTTCAGTCTCCCTCTCCCCTCCACGCGGGAGTACGGTGCACAGGAGTAGCGGTCTGCGCAGGTTTCTTTGCTTGTGGTTCCACTATAGCGTGTCGGCGCTGGTATCACTGAGCGAAAGAGTGCAATGCGTGTGGTGGTATGCAGAGATAAACAGTGTTGTGCAAGTGAAACGAAACTTTCGCAGTGTTTACTAGAAGGATCCTCCATCACGTAACACCACCAAGGCGTGGATGGTAAACCGCAAGTGTCAGACTAACATGTGGTGTGCTTTAACGCATAATGAAGCCATAGGCCCATTCTTTTTCGTAGAGCAAACAATAACACGAAATGTGTTCCTAGATGTGCTCGAAAACTTTGCAGCTTCCGAATTACGTCAACAACCTACAGTGATATTCCAACTAGATGGTGCCCCGCCACATTGGAGCCTGCAAGTGAGGGAGTATCTTGATAGGGAATTTCCTGATCGTTGGATAGGCCGTGATGGGCAAATTTCCTGGCCACCACGCTCGCCTGATGTTACCTCTCTGGACTTTCTTCTCTGGGCTTATGTGAAACACATTGCGTATTCTGGCCCAAAGGTACGAAACCTACAAGAACTGCAGGACCGAATTAGGTCAAGCCTCCGATGCTACAGAATACATGGAGACAAATTGAATTCAGGTTGGACATCCTCCGTATCACAAAAAGAGCTCATGCGGAGCTATACTTAGCTGTGCTGAGGTGTAACTGCTACCAATAAATCTCGGTGAGTTTTTCTTCAAATTGCTTGCGTTTCTTTTTATCTACTTCTATCCATATTAAAACCACAAACTTTTAAAAACTGTCAGTCCCATTCCGGACACCCTATATGTAAAATCGAAAATTTGTAACACTATACAGTCATATTTCACAAGTAACCATGCTTGCTTCAGTGTTACACGTTCATTTATTAAAATATAATTTAGGCGATTCTAAACTCCCGTTCAATGAACAGCTCTCTCTCCCTTTACCGATATTCAAAAACTGTTGCACGTAACTCCAAACTCGTTCGCTCAATCCGCGAATGAATTGAGCGTGGTCAAAAGGATATAACAATCCAAAGCGTTTTAAATCTCTCCCCGTCCTACAGGCAACAGATGCTTTGTCTGTTTCCAGACTGGGCCTGTTTGCAAATCGACGAACGGTGGCCGCCGAACAACTTTAAAATGAGCTTATATCGGAGATTTACAGTGCGTTTCAAATGGTAATTCCATCAAGAACAATTCAACTGGTCGTAAATTATTTTGAGGAGGATTTTTTCTTCTTTTTTTTTTGAAGACTTAACTCGGCGTTTCTCCCATCGTGTAATCCGCTCAGGAAGTGATCGATAACATAAATCCCCTCGTGTGAATCTGTCGGGGGCGTCGGAATGAGATGCCGTCGCCCTCTCCCCTATAAATCAATAATATTACGTGCGACGCCTCTCAAAACACCCAAGTTTTCACCCCCCAACAAGCGATCACGCTCGGGAGCGCCTGGGGAAAAGCAATCTTCCTTCTGTCTTTTTTCACTTGTTTCTCAGTTCTAGTGCATTTCCCAAAGGAAAATATCTCTTCCACTCATCGTAAGGTGAATTTTGTTACAGTAGATGCAAAATCCGCCATCTTGAAAATTTTCACCGATAAAATTTTCACCCCCTCTAATTTCCACCCCCCCCCCAATATAGATACGGCCATATAACGGTTTTAACGAGGAAAAATAATAGCCTTATTTTTTAAATATCGCAAGCGTTATTGTTAAAGAACACGTTTATTGTAGGCAGTATTTATTTAACACGTACATAATGATATCAAAATAACAGTAATCTCATAGCTTAAATTGCTACATGATTTTGTAAAGTACTTATCGCGTTATGCAGCACTAACTGAAATTAATTTTTGTCCACACAAATTCAAGTCTTTTGAAACCAATGAGCCACTTATATAATCAGAAATAAGGTTTTGGAGTTACAGCCCGGTTTGGCGCCCCCCGAGAGCGCCGCCCTAGGCAGTCGCCCCTGCATAAAATACCAAACTAGTTAGCCTATTCGAAAGAGGTCGAAGCCAAGGACGTATTTGAGGGGTGTCCAAAGGATTCAAATATATTTTTTAGCTTTTGATTATAACCGAGGGTTCTTTATTTCTGCCGAACTTACACGAAGCCAACAATTATATTGCGATCATACGGCTTTGAATTGACAGTATCTTAGATGTATCCACAGTACTGATTATAATAATATGCTAAAAATATTGATCATGAATATTACTTGTTGTCAACTGGATCTAACATCCTTTTCTTGTTACTCCAAAAATGTTTAATCCTTTATGTTTTTGACATTAATTAACTTGCCAGAAAAGTTAATTTTATACTAATTTTGACAATTTTCTTGGTAGCCTACCTGTAGATCAGGCACGTATCTAGAAACATGTTTCGGGGGGGTCCGAACCAAGTGTCTCTAAAATGATAATAGTAATAATAATAATTATTATTATTATTTTCAACTAAAATAATTATAATTAGCTATATTAAATTAATTATAATATTAATAATCCGTTGCGCAACAGCCCATGAAGGGCCTAGGCATACCTACCGACTGCCGATCTCCCTCCCACGCTTTCCTTCGTCACCTCTAAGCGCGGAGATCTTCAACCAGTATTGGAATAGTCGGGGGGTCAGCCCGACGTATCCCCAGCCGTTATAGTAGGTCTCCGTGACCGGATTACGCTCACTCACTCGGAGCTCCCCAATTTCCTCACGATGGTGGGTCGCCACCGGCCCTATACGTAGGCCGAATAAATTCCGACCAGAGCCGGATTCGAACCTACGCCGTCCCGCAGCGAACGATCTCAAGACGAGTGAACGCCTTAACCCGCTCGGCTACGGAGGAGGACTAATTATAATATTCAAATTAATTAATATTATATTTTCATTACATTAATAGGTAAATGGACGGTACAAGAATAGTGATATAACAGCACGTATTCGTTTTCTAACTTACGCGTAGTTAAGGTCGGCAAAATGTGTACAAAGAAACTGCCCTGGCAACGAAATTAATGTCAAATAGATAAGAAATCGAGTATTTATTGAATATTTAAAAAAAAGGATGTTGACGATAAGTAAAGTTCCTGGTAATATTTTATGCGTATTAAATCTTGTATAATCTTCTTTGATACTGTCATTCAAAGTCGTATGACCGCAATATAATCCTTGCCTTCCAATAAGTTTGGAGTAAATTAATAATAATCCTCGATTAAAAAAGAAATATTTTCATTATTTAATTTTAGTTATTTTGTTATTTCATTATTTATTTTTTGTACTTAGTAAGTCTTTCGGGGGGGTCCGGACCCCCTGGACCCCCCTCCCTAAATACGTCCTTGCTGTTGATTGATGGATGTATTTGTTGTTTCTTATTCTTCCTTCCCACATTCGCAGAAAAGATTGAAGATAAGTCTGAAATCATATTGACATATGAAGGCAGTCACGTGTAATTATTCCACCTGCCGAAAATATATTGCTTCTTCTTATCTGTGTGTGGATTTCAGTGACTTGGACCAGTTTCTTTGCTGCCTCAATCCCATTCAACTTCAGTTCATGAACACAGACATGCATGCTTCCAGTCACCCTTCATCCTTTGTCCTTTTTTTCAGAAAGAGCTGAAGATAGAGTGGTAAAACATCATTCAGTTGTCCTTGAAACTGAGAGGGCGTTTATCAGAAGTGATTTGAATGAGTTAATTTCAACCATAATCGATTGGCCGTCACAAGACGTAATGGGAAAGATGTCGCTATCAAATTCTGTTTCCCACGTTTCTGGACAGGTGGCATTCAGTAAAATGACTTATACCAGTCAGAATTTATGCGATGTTACTTTTTGTCCGGTAAGTTGATGCGACGTTGCTGACTTAAAACTAGCAGCGCGAACTGTTAATGGTACCAGGTATGCTATGATTTATTATTCCAAAGGAGATGGAATAACGACTTTTTAAAGCATGCATTAGGAGAAGGCATGTGAGATAAAATCCAGACTGTGAATGTCAACTAATAGCAGAACCTGAATATTTCATTCCTGAAGGGGAAAATTGGTTAAAATTAATCTCATGACACTCAATGTGCATTAGTCGATAAATCTCAATGCTTTTTTCGACACTTACCTTTGATAAGCAGTGGCGGATTTATACAATTCGGACCTCCTTTATTTTGGGCCCTGCTGACATCATCATCATCATTACACTATTCTACAAAAAAATAAACTTTTTTATTTTTTCTGGAGGAAAATGTTCTGATTCCTATTGTAAATTTTGCGCTGATTTCAAATCTGTATTTATATTTTCTCTGTCAGGGATAGTTTACGAGCAATCGTGATTTTAATTTTTTCTAACATTCTTGCAATTTTAGGGTGAATACTGAGTGAACTCATGGAATAATTTAATCATCCTTTCTCTAAACCTAGTATATTATGTTTAAAAGTTATAAATGTAATATGTGACACAATATTTGCAAACAGAATTGTTACATAATTCTTATTTTCAAAAAATATAATTAAATTTTTGCAATTTATATTGCATATAACATTATATCCATGTTCTTTTTTCTTTGTCTGTTAAACATGCTTCAATCTCTGGAGTTTGCTGAGATTCTCTAATTTCAGGTCCCACAAAACGCCTTCCTTTCTTTTTTCTGGTGAAAGACAAAGATACATCATGTATATCCACTTGAGTTAAAAAGTATTAGACTTGTGCACTTGTTGCCTGATGCAAAGGGTTATTTTAAGTGGAGATGATGAACAGTGTCTACTTTCTTCACTTTCATTGTGGATCACATTTGCTTTTTCTTAGGTACTGGAAGACTTTCAGAGTGTGGCACTGGTCTTATTGCACAACGTAGATTAAACTATGCATCTGTCAGATTTCCTGTTTGTAAATGCCTGTGTATTTGTCAAACAAAAATAACACTTTGTGACAAGGTGTTTTCGTTCTCTCTATGGGTACAGCCAACAACATTGCATTTTTACCTTTCCATCAATTACTCAATTTAACATAACATGCTGCACAACAGATATGAGGTGCCTAATCCTTATCCTGGTCTCCAATGTCCATTCCAAGGTAATGTTTGTAGTACTTCTTTATGATGGATCGAAACCTCTCCTTATGCCTTGCAAAGGCCAACTCACGAGGAGCGTTCAAAAAGTTATGCCCCACATTTTTTTCTCAGCTAATACTTAATTTACGTTGATGATATTGCTACAGAATATTGTTGTATGTATCCTCTATACATGTTATTTTTCAAAATAATCTCCATTCACTGCTACGGCCTTACGCCACCTTGGAACAAGGGCTTGTATGCCATCCCTGTACCAGCTTGCGGGCTGTTTCTTCAACCATGTTTTCGCAGCACGAACCACACTCTCATTGTCCTCAAATTTCACACCGCGCAGTGCATTCTTCATTGGCCCGAAAAGATAGAAGTCGGAAGGAACGAGATCAGGGCTGTAAGAAGGATGGGTGAGTTCAGGGAACCCCAATCTGGCGATTGCCTCGGTGGTTTTCAGGCTCGTGTGTGGTTTTGCATGCAAAAGCAATACACATCCTTCACATTTCTGTCTGGTCTCACTCTTCTAGCTTTTCTTCAGTTGCTCCAACGTGTCAGAATTTACTGTTTCACCTTGGGCCAAAACATCAACAAGAACGACCCCAAACATGTCCCAGAACACTGTGATCATCACTTTACCGGCAGAGGGTGTTGTTTTAAACTTCTTCTTTCTTGGTGATTGTGTATGGTGCCACTCCATCGATTGTTTCTTTGTCTCTGGTTCGTAATGGTGTGCCCACAACCCGTTTGTGAATATTCAGCACACTTTCGTTCTCGGCCACCAAGAATTCAATTACCGCTCTCTGTTTGTAACGATTGTCACACAGACCCGCCATCTTTACTCACCGCTACACTGCTACCGCCTATCGGTCGAACGTGAAACTCTGCACACAAACTAAGGAAGCATCACAGTCGGACTGAGGAACAGGGCACTTCGATATCTTGAACCAGTGATGAGGGGAAAAAATTTGGGGTATTACTATTTGAGCGCTCCTCGTAGCAGAAGCTACCTGGTTGATTTCGACAGGCAAAGTATATCAACTTAACAAAAGCTGCAAACACAATGCTTAGTATTTTGACAATAACTTGCAGTTACATCTTGTAGCTTAGTAAGAGAACTGCCAACATCTGAAACAGAAGCTCACAGAAACAGATGTTGCCAACTGCTCTTCTGATAATTCCCTTCATTTATCAGCAATGGTGAATCTGAGTAAAACGAGGCTTTATTTCCTTATAATTAAAAAACTGTCCCTTCCAGCGAAATTCTGATTACGGATTTGAAATTCCCATACCAAATTTCTTCAGATAAACTTATTTTCACATAAGAAAAGAAACCTTTGTAGAACAGTGTTACTCATAATTATTATTATTATAATGAGTAGTATAAAAGTATATAGGATAAACCCAACTTACAAGTGTAGAAAAGGCGAGGCTATTTGATTGAACAATCAGATTTGCTTACACTTAAAACAATGCCAAGATGGGGCCTGTACCCCAATTCTTCAGGTGTGATATGCTCTGATTTTTAAGATATTCTGAATTTCTAGTGTAGAAAAGGCGAGGGCTCAACAGATAGATTTACCCATACTTAAGACAATGGCAAGAGGGGCTTATACCCTAATTTTTCAGGTGTGGAGGTTCGGGTTTAAGTCCTCATAAAATATGAAGCCTCCCCTGATGGCAAAATGATAATATTGTTGCCTTGTAAACAAAAGGCTCGGGGTTCGAGTCCTGATAAAATATTTAAGATTGAAATACATGTGGCAAAATAATATGTCCACAAGTGAGATTTTGAGAATAATTACTGCTAGTTGATAGCCCCCAAATCTGAAACCCCCCCCCTCCCTCCTCTGCTCAGACAGATTCGGCCATGTGTGTAAAAGCTATATCTGTGTGATTGTTGTTTATAAACTTGTCAAAAATATGGCTTTTTTGTATGAACACATACAATCCTGAATACAATTCTGGTTTTGTATTGTTCTGTTAATATAAACACAAGTGAGACTTACAGAATATTTATTGCACAGTTCAAAATCCAATTTTGAATTGTATTTAGTTGATATAGAGATGAGGTTTTAAACCTGGTGAAGTGTGTTGTACATCAGCAAAACTATCACCAAAACCTAGTTACTGCTGTTGTTTGGGTATAAAAGCACCAGCTCAGCCACTAACTGCTGAACCCAACTGATATTTTTTATTAAGTATAAAGTTTTGAATTGAAGCCCAGAAAATCTTATATAATAAACAACAAGAAAAAATGCCAAAACAAAAATATTGCAATCGGTGTAATAAAAATATATCTAGTTCTCATTGGGCTAGGCATTGCCGTATTTGTAACTCTAAGAAATGCAGAAAAGCCACAAAAATGTGTCCAAGATGCCATAAAATATTAAGCAAGGCATATTACAAATGGCATAAGTGTAATTCTTATGTACAGTCATCAGCATTGCCCTCACAACCATCCACATCTGGTCTGAAAAGGAAGCATGAAACACCTGTTAATGCTTCACCTGCAAAGCAGCCACGCCATGCACCTATCCATAGCAGTTTTAATGCCCAACTTAGGGATTATCGGTTTGTATCAGAGCCAAGATGTGGTATTGAGAATTTTTTGAACAGTAAAAAACCTGATATACAGGCAATTCTAAATGCACAAAATGGCTCTTATAAGCTGTCCCTCAAATTGTATACTCAATATAAGAAACCAAATGGCACAAAATTTACACAACCCCACATAACAGAAACTGTACCGGTTTATTCAAATACAAATTCAGACAAAATAATAAGCAGTTTGATAGAGCAATTGAATATTAAACACTCTGAATTTGCTGCAAGAGAGTCAGGATGGAGCCTATGCGGTTCATCACACAAGTTATATGTTAATATTTCTGAATTCAACCCATTACAAGGTTCTACATATCTGCCATTACCTGCCAATATCAAAAACAAAAGAGCCGTGGTCAATATTGAAAATACCGACCAGAAATGCTTTTTGTGGTGTATTTTAGCTGCTTTGTATCCAGTTTCAAGGCATCCTGAGAGAATAACTTATTACAAACAACATGAACATCTTTTTGACGATGCAATGGAGGGTTTGGAATATCCAATGTCTGTTCAGAATATTGATAAATTTGAAAAAAAGGCCAGGCACATCAATGGCAAACAATTATCTATAAATGTATTTATTTGTTCCACTGGCAATTGCTTGATAGCACCTCTCAGAATCAGTACACTTGATGATGATTCTGCTGTTCCGATTGATCTGCTCTTAATTGAAGGGAATAATACATATCATTACACTCTGATACACAGTCTTGAAGCTTTAGTGAGAAAACAACAAGGCAAATCCAATACAATATTCAAGTCGTGCAGAAGATGTTTAACTGAATTTGATGGTAAAAAAAATAATAAATGGGGTTCGGGAAGTGAATGCAGAAATTGCTAAAAACAAGTTAATTGAGCATCTGAAATACTGTGGCAACCATAAACCTGTTCATATGGTGATGCCCAATCCAAGTGAAAATTGCAAATTCAAAAAGTATGAAGCCTCGTTGGAACACCCAGTATATATTGTCTGTGATTTTGAATCGAACGTCAAACCTCTTGAATTCTGCAATCCAGATCCTGAAGAATCTTCAAGTACACCATACCAGCTACATGAACCTTCCAGTTTTTGTTATATGGTTGTACAGGATGGTGTAGCTAGTGAGCCACACTTATACATGGGACCAGATGCCATCAAAGAATTTGCACTTAGAATAGAAAATGAGTGCCGTGACATAGCATCTAACATCTTATTAAAATCAAAGCCCATGTTGCCTTTAACAGAGGAAGAGATTGAAGATTTCAACAATGCAGAAAAATGCCCGGTATGTGATTCTGAATTTTCAGATACAAATATCAAGGTGAAACACCATTCTCATACAGATGGTCGATATAAACAGGCCCTGTGTAATAGCTGCAATATTCAGATCAAGAGACCAAGATTTGTCCCCATATTTTGCCATGGAGCATCCAATTATGATTTCCATCATCTGATCAGGTACGAGGGGTTTAACAAGCAGAATTTAAATATTTTAGCTGAAAATGATGAAAAATATATATCTATTAGCAAAATAATTAAAGTTGATGGTATTCCTATTCACATAAGATTTCTTGATTCTTACAGATTTTTATCTGCTAGCCTGGCTACACTGGCCTCTCAATTACCTGATGATCACTTGAAAATCTTACGTGCATTGTTTCCAAATCAGGACCTGAAATTAATTAGGCGGAAGGGTGTATATCCATATGACTATGTTACAGATTTTTCTAAATTTGATGACTGTTCTCTGCCACCACAACAAGCATTTTACAGCAAAATCAGAGGATCTGGAATCACTGATGATGATTATAACCATGCCCAATTGATGTGGAACAATTTAAATTGCCAGACATTTGGTGATTATCACATGGCATATTTAAAACTTGATGTCACCCTCTTAGCTGATATATTGTGGGCATTCAGAAAATCTTCTATGCAAAATTATAAACTGGACCCAGTGTATTTTTACAGTGCCCCGGGCCTAGCATGGGCCGCAATGTTTTTCAACACTAAAATGCAATTGGATCTGATCCACGATCAAGATACGTATCTGTTTATGGAGAAATGTATAAGAGGGGGGATGGTGCAATGTTCCCAGAGATATGCCAGAGCAAATAACAAGCATATTATGCTGCCTGATTATGATCCAGCACGGCCATCAAATTTTATACTGTATGTAGATGCAAACAGCCTCTATGGTTATGCCATGATGAAAAAACTGCCATATGCAGGGCTTGAGTGGGTTGAAGATTTCAATATTGAAGATCTTAAAGATTTTGATGACAGTAACTATGGCCTGTTCTTAGAGGTTGATCTGACAATTCCAGATAATTTGCACAACATATTTTCTGATCTGCCCCCAATTCCCGAGGTTCAGTGCTCACCTGGCTCTAAACAGAAGAAGCTCATGATGACTCTGGAGCCAAAACAGGATTATGTCATATATTACAAAAACCTCCAGTTCCTGATGAAACATGGTGATCAAGTGACCAAAGTTGGCAAAGTTTTGAGGTTCAGGCACTCAGAATGGTTGAAACCATACATTGATACAAACACGGAGCTTCGAACATCTGCAAAGAGCCAATTTGATAAGGCCTTGTTTAAATTGATGGTGAATTCTGTCTATGGCAAAACTATTGAAAATGTCAGAAAACATACCGATGTTAAAATAATTACTGACCCCAGCCGGAGCAAAAAATTGGTTGCAAAGCCTAATTTCAATTACAGAAAAATTTATGATGAGCACATGGCACTTTTCAACATGAAGAAAACAAAGATCAAGTTTGATAAACCTATTTATGTAGGGGCTGCGATATTGGAATTGTCCAAATTACATATGTTAACATTGTATTATGATGTGTTGAAACCTTTTTATGGTGATCGTGTAAAATTATTGTACATGGACACGGATAGTTTTATTCTTGATATTCAAACAGAAGATGTTTATCAAGATATGTCACAGCCTGAATTGTTTCAATACTTTGATACCAGTGAACATACAAAGATTCAACCCCACAACAAAAAGGTGCCTGGCAAGTTAAAAGATGAGACATGTGGTGATGTTATTGTGAAATTTGCTGGGTTAAGTGCCAAGATGTACACTTTTGAGGCATGTAGTGGCACTGTTGCCAAAAAGGCCAAGGGTATTGGCAAAGTAACTGTTGAAAAAGATCTTCAATTTGAAGATTATGAAAATTGCATCAAATCCCAGAATTCAATCAAAACATCAGAATCCAGAATCCAGAGTGTGGATCACTTATTGACTTCAAATATTGTAAGAAAAGTGGCCCTGGACCCACATGATGATAAGAGATGTATTTTATCATGTGGCATACATACTTTACCATGGGGTCATTGTGATTTGAGAAGTGGCAAACAATGCCCAATGACAGAGCATGATTTGAAATAAATAAACATGCCTATGAACTTATTTGGGTTCAAGAAACAGGCTATTATGGAGCTGCCGACACCACAACCCTCTCCTGATATGCTGTCTAAACTGAGTGGCTTGTTAATTATTCATCTGAACAGCATACTTACAGATGTTGATGATCAAACAGGTAAAACATTGTACATATTTAACAATAATTTAAATCATTACCAATTACCTGTAGGTGGGCAATTGCAATTTATTACAACCCCTGAGGGTAATGTCAAGATTTCAGTAGGGAGAAATATTTATAGAATTAAGCACTCAAACATGATTTCTGGCACTGTATATACTGTTTCTGCTGGTGACTGCTTATATATTGAGGTCCCTGGATCATATGACAAGCTTATACCCTTTTTTATAGAATTAAGAATCAGATACTCTATAATAAATAACCATTAAAACAAAAATGCCTAATGATATATTTGGCCATACAAGACATGAAGATCACAGTGATGAGATTCTGATGCTTGATGTCAGAGTCAAGAAATTAAGAAGTGATTTACAAGCTTTACAAACCACACTCAATGCCAGTCTTCAATTAGAAATTACAAATTTACAATCACAATGCATGGACCCTCTTCTTAAAATTGATTCTGAACTCAAATTGCTGCTTCAGAAATATACTGATCTGGCAACATTAGATAATTTTCAAAGTTTAGAAGAAGCTGTAGCAGCTCTTCAAGCCAAATTTAAGACCCAGGCTACCAACTCCGAGCAATTGAAACAACAATTGGAAGAGCAAATAAATAATGTCCAGGCACAGCTCCAAACAATTGTCAAAAGCATAAAATCAAAAGAAGATTTTGATCTAGTGATTTCCACTCTAAAAGAACAGATTCAATCACTCCAAATACCTAATCTGGATCCTCTGCACAATGCCATAGCCGAGGTTAAAGAAAAAATTGAGACACTTGAAAATTTTATGAACAACTTGCCATCTTCTGATGCTTTGAGTGCAATAACTCGGAGTGTTGCCAACATTAAGCTGCAACTTGAAACATATGAAGATTTTGGAAAAATTCAAAGTACCATAACCCATCTTGAAGGTACAATAGCAGCAGTGCAAAGTGATTTGGCAAATGTACAAGAATCCCGCCTGCCCGGTATTGTAGATACTCTTGTTAGTGTCCAGGAACAGATCACAAAGCTTGAAAACCTCAACACTGAATCTGAGCTATCTCATTTTCATCACTTGATCGATGATATCCAAACAAAACTTGAAATTTTACAACAATCCACACCTACTCAGGCAGATATAGCCCTGCTCCAAAATGCCATGCAAAATGTGGCTGATGCTTCTGAATTAAACAATGTAAAATTGGCACTTGAATCTTTGCAAAATACAGTATCAAATCTTCCTACATCACAGGAACTTAAAAATATTAAGAGAGCAGTGAATCGCATATTGAAATCAGAAGATATCAAGAATATCCAAGCAGAGATCAAACAACTCACTCAGACAGTGGCCACTCTTCCAACCAATCAACATATTAATGAACTGCATGCCCTGTTTGAGGATATCAGAAGACAGGTCCATGATCTTACTGCTCAAAATTCAAAATTGGCAGTTGTTGAAAATTTACAGCAAATTGTAGCTAATATCAAGCAACAGCTAGGGACCATGGAATCCAATCAAGCAAATGCTCTGTCTGTTTTTGCCACCCAGCTTCAAGAGATTGTGCAACAATACAAGAAACTTGTTGTGGACATAAAAATCAAGCCAGGCCACGATGATGTTGTTAGGACCATCAATGAGCATCTTGAATCTGTAACAAGCAGATTGCTTACAGCAGAAAAAGAAATAACTGGCATAATCGAGAATCCAAAACATACAGTAATTCTTGAATTGTACAGCATCCCCAACAAAGAATATGATTCACCATTTACACCAGGTGGCAAAATATATATGCTGTCCCCTGCACAATTTTATTACCAGTTTTTTGTTGGGGGCACATTGAGACCAATCAAGATCAAATATTGGCATCAGCCACAGGCACACCACTACCCTACCTTATCAATAACAAATGCTGAGAACAAAGCAAAGGTCACCAGTGTAGAGTTAGAGGATTTTACAGATCCCAATACATTAGAAACAGCCTATATTGAAGATGATGGATCTCTGGAATTTAAAATACAAATAGGGGACAAATTATATTTAGAAAATCCTGCAGTATCAGCTGCTGAACACCCCATAGTTGCAATATTCTTGTTTTCATATTATGTCTAGAAAAATTATTGTTGATGAATTACACAGACAGGCCAGACATAATTTTAAGAGACTCCCAGTAGTCACAAAGGGCATAGATGATTTATGGCAGAGCGACTTGATTGAGTTGTCAAGTGGACAGTTGAAAAACTTAGACAAAATCAACAAGGGCTACAAGTATCTACTTACTGTAATAGACACATTTTCAAAATTTGCCTGGGCTGTGCCACTCAAATCCAAGACTGGAAAATGTGTTACAGAAGCCCTCAGGACAATCATCAATCATTCAGGAAGATCACCACGCTATTTGCAAACAGATAATGGCAAAGAATTTTATAATTCAGTGTTTCAACAATTTATTAAAAGCCAAGCAATAAAACATTACTCGAGTTACAGTGATCTCAAGGCCTCAATTGTAGAGAGATTCAACAGAACCCTAAAAAATCTTATGTATAAACAATTTACCCTCCAAGGTAATTATAAATGGATTAATATTCTTCCAGAACTTCTAAATAAATATAACAACTCGGTCCATTCCACAATCAACGTGAAACCCTCTGAAGTAACTTCATCTGATGAGCAAAAATTGATCAGGACTGTTTATTATCCTAGATACCAGCCAACAACAAGAAGGGCCAAATACAGGGTGGGTGATCAAGTAAGAATCAGCAAATATAAGCACTTATTCAAAAGAGGCTTTACAAGAAACTGGAGCACAGAATTATTTACAGTGGTTCAAGTTAAACCCGGGACCCTTAACACATATATAATAAAAGATCACCGAGGAGAAATTCTCAAAGGCAGATTCTATGAACAAGAGCTCAGCAAAACTAAACAGCCTGACACTTATCTCATAGAAAAAATCATCCGCAGAAAAGGCAACAAGTTATTTGTCAAATGGCTGGGTCATCCGGAAAACAGCTGGATCGATGCAGACAAAGTGATAATATGAGTACCTGGGATGTTATAAAGAGGCTGCCAGAACCTGAACAGCAGAATAAGAGAAATGGCAACTTGCTGCCTGAAAATATTAGGTGTCTTATTGTTGGGCCATCTGCTTGTGGTAAAACTACACTAATGGTTGATAATTTTTTATTGGCACCCAACTGGTTAGTCTGGAAAAACAGGCACTTGTATGTCTTCTCTAAGAGCTTGGAACAATTAAAATATCAGCAGCTGATGAAGCTATATGATGGATTGGATATTGCTACTTTTGAACCAGATGTTAAGCCACTTCATGAATGTCTCGATAATTCTGTTGTTGTGTTTGATGACATTATACTGGATAATCAAAACAAGGTTAGAAATTTCTTTACACAGGGGCGGCACAAAAACATTGATTGCTTCTACCTGGCACAGACTTTTTCAAAAATTCCGAAGCAACTGATCCGAGACAACAGCAATTTTATATGTGTGTTTCATCAAGATCATACCAACCTCAAACACATACATGATCAATATGTAGGTGGGGACTTGAGCTACAATGATTTTTCTAAATTTTGCAGCAAGTGCTGGAACCAGGACAGTTATGGGTTTGTCACAATTGATATGACAAGAACACCCAGTAGCGGCAAATACAGAAGTAAAATCAACGATTTTCTAGACGTTGAGACGTATATAAATAACCATGAAAAGGCCAATCATTGATGATCTTAAGTTAAGAGATTATCTTGTAAAAAGATTCAAGGGATGGAAATCAGAGAACCGGGGAATTTATGAAAAACACAAACAAACAGAACAGCCTGTAATTGATGCTATTAATAATTTAGGTAAGAATATCAAAACTGTTACAGAGCAAAATCAAGATTTGATCACAGAGCTTGTACCTGTAGCTGCAAGGAACATATTAGATTATCCATTCACCCCACTTTCCAGTATTCATACACCTAGTCCTATTGCTCCTCGAAGAATTGAAGCTACACAGGATCCAATTGAATTGGGTCTTCTTGCTCAAAAATATTTAAGCACACCTAAAGACAACAAAGATGAGGTTTTTGGCTTATATGCTGACACAGAGCTTGATGGGAGCATCATTCATAGAATTGGCAATTTCAGAGTAACATTTATGGGGGATGATATAATTGTTTATTCAGAATCTCGTCTCGGAGAAAAAGGTGCTTTTGTTAAGTACACCGGCACACCTGGATTGTGGGAATTGATGACTAGGAAAAGGCCTGGCAGCTATACAGATCAAGATTATGAGGATTACAAAGAAATATTAATAAAATCAGATGCTCTATACCAGAACAATGATCCCACACAAAAAAGAGTCAAGTCGAGCAGTGGAGCAAAATACAATAATTTAATCAAGCCCATATGGTCACAGATCAAGACTGGCAGTGGAATCAAACAATACAACACCCTGCCTAAAGAATTTGTCTGGGTTGATGATGTCAGGAAACTTGTAGATAGGTTGCTGGTGATAGCTGGGGAGGAAAATGCTGGGAACCACAATTTTTACAATGAAAAGGTTGGAATTATGGACATGATAAGCACAAAATTGTCTAATTTTATAGTGAATGACCCTAAGGGGATTGGATATCTCATAAAAATTATTAATACTCTACCCCCCAAATTTTGGAATATTTCTGAGGGTCGGGGCCTGGTTAATGACATTATAAACAAGCTGCCGTTTGAACTACACATTCCAGGCTATCAGTATTGTGGTCCCGGTACAAAATTGGATCATAGATTAAACAGAGGAGATCCTGGTGTTAATCCCCTAGATGCTGCTTGTAGAGACCATGACATAGCATACAACACACATACTGATCTTGACAAGAGACATGTTGCAGACAAGAAATTAGAAGAGGCTGCATTTGGTAGATTTGTAAGCAAAGATGCATCTTTGAGTGAAAAAATAGCAGCATTGGGAACCACCATAGCTATGAGCACCAAACAAAAACTGGGGTGGGGGTTGTAAATATGTATATAATAAACCTACAATGAAGGCCAAGGGTGTTATGTATCAAATACCTTATGCAGGTCTCAAATCTCTTAAAACTATTGACAGTCTTTTAACCAAAAAGCAGCGCAAGAAAAAAAGCTCTTGTATTGCCAAGGGACATGGTATGAAATTGTTGCTTAGTACCCCCTAATTAAAAAAATTACAGCAATCAAGAAAAAAATCACATGTGGGGGGTTTCATATTTACTATCCCTGCCATCTTAGCAGCACTGGGGGCTGTGGGGAGCTTGGCTGGGGGATCAGCTGCAATAGCAAAAACAGTAATAGATGCCAAGAAAAATAGGGCAGAATTAGATGAGCAGAGGCGCCATAACCTGGCCATGGAGAAACAGGGCAAAGGTGTTAAGAGAGCCATGAATAAGTTTAAAAAAAACAAGAGCCGCTTACAAACCAAGATATTGAAGCTTTAATCAAGCCACTGGGCATCAAAAATTTTAGAGGTGTTTACATGTCTGATTCTTTACCAGAACAACCACTCAACAAAGAGTGTGGCATTGTTAATTTGGATGAGTACAAAAATCAGGGCACTCACTGGATCTGTTATCTTAAATATTTAAACAATGAGGCATTTGTGTTTGATTCATTTGGAGGTGTTCCTCCTGAAAATTTAGTAAAATATCTAAAATCAGCTAATCTTTATTACAATAATGCCCGTGTTCAAAATTTCAAAGATGTTAATTGTGGACATTTGTGTTTATCTGTTCTTAGATATATGTCTCAAATAAATAAACCATCAATTGAAAATTTTCAAAAAGCCTTGTGCTATCTGAAACATCATGGGGGTATTCCATCTCACCAGCCAAAATTCAATATTGAAACTCAAATTGCATGATGATATAGTGTATCCCAAAGCAATAGCTCTCAGAGCATTTTATGGCATGTACTTGATCCCTAATATTACACACCACAACAACAAAATTGCAGTAGGGGATCAAAAAATTGTCATCACTCCAGGGCAATATAATCTGTCCACTCTAAATGCTCAATTACCCAGAGGTATAGTGTTAAGTCAAAATTCTGTCACTCACAGAGTAGAGATTGTATCTGCTACAGAAACAGTGGATCTGGGTACTATAGGAGAGCTGTTAGGCTTTGAGAACAACACAAAACTCGAAGCGGCCATCAAACACACTGCTATGAATATACCTAAATTCTTAGCCATAGAGACTCTGAATATTCACTGTAATGTGGCGGAGGGTATGATCACCAAATCAAATGGCATAGGCACTCACAAACAAACTGGCATCATTGCAACATTCAAACCTAATTCCGAATTCATGGAGCCAATCATCTACAATCCATCCCCAACATTATATTTTCCTGTATGCCATAATAGAATAGATTACATTGAATTGATGGTCACTAATGAAAAAGAAGAATTAGTTGATTTTGCTGGAGCCACAACAACTGCTATCATAGAGATTAACATTTAAATAAAAATACATACAATGGAAAATATTGAGAGTTATGAGCTACAATCATTCCCCCCAAACAGGAGGACATTTGCAAATTTAAATCAACCCAACACACAAATTGAGGTTGATCTTGATGTAGGGGATGGATTTATACACCCCCACAGAGCAGATCTATACATCAAATTTGATGTTGTAAAGCTCGATGGAACAGATTATCCGGCAAATTCAAATATAAGATTGGTAGATAATTTTGTGCCGCATCTGTTCTCTGAAATTGAGATCAGAAAACATGGCGTTGTTATAAACAGAGTGGATTATCCCGGCATTACCTCCACAGCTTTGGCCACTCTAAAATTATCCAAAACCGAGGCTTCTTACTACAGAATCGGTGGATTTGAGGCTGGTGATAAAATATTAACCAAGAGCCACACTGTGCTGTTCCCCATGCGCCTCTTGCCAGGATTCTTCTCGGATTACAAAGAAATTATGTGGAAAGGCGGGTTAAGAATTACATTTAGAAGAGCTGCCAATGATAATAATGCTTTGATGAGATACAGCACATTAAACTCTACAGGGGAAGCTCTGCCTAATACCTTACCTGATGCAGGCAAGTGCCTTATTCAGACTATGGAGCTAAGAATCCCTGTTGTTGAATATGAGGCCAGTTACGCTCTTAAACACAAAGCAGATATAGTAAAAAATCCACAGATTCCTCTGCAATTTTACACATATCAATCTGTACAGAAGCCCGCATCTGGCACATATTATGAGTTTGATGCTACAAACTCATTCTCCAGCATTCAATTTGACATGCCTGATTTTGTGGTGGTATTGTTTCAGACTGGAAGACACAACAATCAGGAAAAAAATTCAAGTAAATTTGATAGCTGCAACATCAAAAACATATATCTTAAAAATGGCAGAAATGAGGTATTCCCTAGAGAAAATTACAATTTAGACATGTCCAAGGATGATTTCCTCAAATTATATGAGGCTTTTTCGGCTTTCAAGCGTGTCACTACTGGCAGTACTGATATGTATTACTCACCAGATGAATTCAAAACACAGAGACCCATGTTTGTAATCAACACTTCAAAAAGGAAACAAGTTGTGGTTAATGACAGGACAAACATTAAAATTATCTGTGAATTCCACGAGGCTTTACCAGATGACACCATATGTAGCGTCATTCTCATAGGGGAAAAATCATATGTTTATGATGTAAGAAATGAGAGAGTCACGGAGCAATTCTAGAGATCCGATTCAAACACAGAAGCCCCTTGATTACAAAGCAATAATACCAACACTTTGCTGTCAGAGAGGTCCCAGACACTCTACCAGCTTTGAAACCTCAACTGTATTATCAGCTAGCAGTGAATATCTTATGTGTGGGCAGTTGTATATATTTCAATCTTTTATCAGGACTCAAACCTAAAGCCCCTGATTACAATGCAACAATATTAACACTTCTCAATATGGAATATGCCCACATTTTACTGGGTTCTGAGACCCTTATACAGACAAAATTGGATTTTGAACTGCCATAATATTTTCTAAGTCTTTGCCTAGGCTCATATTATCAGAATAGAATTGCTTTCAGCATGAAGGGGGTGCAGTTCATTGCCACTGTGTGAAAATATGTATTTTTATCTCAATAATCTTTGTTACACTTTTACATGTCTGCAACATGTTACACTTTTTCCCCCTGTCGCACAGAAAGATTAATGCCCCCTTCAGTGAATCGTACAGAAAAATCATTAATGCTCCCTTCTAGCGTGTAGATTTTATCTCTTGCGTGCCGGCAGGACATGGAGGCAATTAATTATGCCTACCTACTATTCTTCTATTGTATTGAGCAAGTGGTTATAAAACATGAGAAAATAAGAAAATTGAGAAATTCAGTTTTTGTACAATATATTGTTGTAAAACATTGTTTTACCAGGGTTTCAGATTTGGGGGCTATCAACTAGCAGTAATTATTCTCAAAATCTCACTTGTGGACATATTATTTTGCCACATGTATTTCAATCTTAAATATTTTATCAGGACTCGAACCCCGAGCCTTTTGTTTACAAGGCAACAATATTATCATTTTGCCATCAGGGGAGGCTTCATATTTTATGAGGACTTAAACCCGAACCTCCACACCTGAAAAATTAGGGTATAAACCCCTCTTGCCATTGTCTTAAGTATGGGTAAATCTATCTGTTGAGCCCTCGCCTTTTCTACACTAGAAATTCAGAATTTCTTAAAAATCAGAGCATATCACACCTGAAGAATTGGGGTACAGGCCCCATCTTGGCATTGTTTTAAGTGTAAGCAAATCTGATTGTTCAATCAAATAGCCTCGCCTTTTCTACACTTGTAAGTTGGGTTTATCCTATATACTTTTATACTACTATAATGAATAAGATAATAATAGAGAGCACTCGCACCTAAAACTGTAACGCAAAACACAAATGGTATCTACGGTGACCAACTAATGACTGCAGCTAGTGGCGGCGATTAATGGGGGGAGGGGTGGGGGAAGTTGCCCCACCGCTTTTCACCACTTTTGCCCCCGCACTATGCTAAACCTTATCTACAAAGCGAAATATACTGTCTTTGCCCCCTAGTTTTGACACTTTGCCTCTCCCCCCACCGGTTTTGGAACCCATTCACCGCCACTGACTGCAGCAAATTGTTCAGAGCAACAAATACTTTATACCTCATTTCTACGGACTGGTTGAAATTTCTCTCACCACTGCTACAGCAGAGAGATGATTATTCACCCTTCGTCGTATTTAAGACGTGTACCTGTCATGAATAAAGTGGCTAACAGGGGCCCACAGATCATCCAGGTGAAGTGTTAAGTGTTTTTACAAGAAAGCCGAAGAACATACCATTATAAGGGACACCATTTTGAACGATTTAAACATACAGTCTCAAAAATATCCAACTGTAAATAATAAGTTCCAAAGCAATACTTTATGGAATAGTGATATTTATTGTTTCGGTACTTAATCCCCCTAACAATTTTCCATCACGCTTTTCTCTATCCAAAGTTGCACCCCACCCGAAGGAAAAATTCTGGGTACGCTTCTGATTTTGGATACTGGAATATATATGAGGGTCGTACCAAAAGTAATGCGCAACAATTTTTTTTCTACCTAATCGTGTTGTATTTGAACAACCAATTACGTAACCTTAATTTTCCCAAATAATCTTCACTTGTTTGTGCGCATTTTCCCCAACGTTCTGGAATTTTCAATGTACCTCTGCAGTAGAACTTGACTCCAGCCTGCCGAATACACATGCGCAATGCTATCCAAAAGTATGGTCATCTGATGGTACCAGATCAGGGATGTAGGATGGGTGTGGAAGTACTTCCCACCCCATTCTGTCAAGTTCTTCCGATGTGAAGCTAGCTTAGTGGGGCCGATCATTGTCGTGCTGAAGAACGATCTTCCTTCCATGACATTTAACGCGCAATGCAAGACGGAACTTCTACAGTGTCCGCACATAATGAACAGCATAATGTTTTGTCCAGATTCAATAATATCTTCCTAACCCTTTCCTTGTTGCATTCGGTTGACGCTGTTCGAAGTCGACCGCTACGAGGTTGATCTTGGATGCTGGTGTTTCCATCTTTAAAATGTTTCACCATCTTCTAACACCCGTGCTCACATTTCCACAGGCAGGCTGAAGTATCTGGTGAATTCCTGCAGCAAGGATTTCTCTTTAATGAGATATTCAATAACAGCACGTTGACGAAACGAAATATCGTTGCTCGCCATTTTGTTAACAGTAATACTCGTCACAAAATGGAAGCTGCTCTTCTCTTATGACACTCAAGGATACACAACAGATGGCGACACCTACCTCATAAGCTCATTCTTCTGCTGTTACAGATTTGTCCGCAAAAAGTAAATGCTCATTACTTTGGTATGACCCTAGTATATGACGTAACAATAAAAATTGTAACATTTCAGTTCGTACTCTGCTGATTTTAAACAAGAAAAAAAAATATTATCCCCTGCCACAAATACATTTGTTACATTTTTAATTTTATGGCATCCACGCTGTTTCCATTTTGCGAATGCATGCAATATATAGCTCGACCACAAGGAAAAAAACCTTCCGTCCAAAGCGTTCGCGCAACTTCCCTGCCGTTATCGGTGTTCGGGGCAGTGTTGCCAGGTCAGATTTGAAAAATTCGGGAGATTGTTCCTTGGGAAACCAGAAGATCTGCTACAAAATCTGATGATCTAATAGTAGCGGATGAACGACATTCTTGGGGGCGGCATAGGCGTGCGCACTGGGGGGGGGGGAGGGGACGTTCACAGATTTCTTCCAGTGAGGGGGAAACAATGTATATTTATCAGGCGGGTGAACGAGGCATATTACCGAGTAATAATGTTGACCTCTCAGAAAACACCACTTGAGTTTGAAATTATCACGTTCCTACATCCCTATTATAATAATGGATGTAAATTACTGTGACTAAAATCAACTCATACGTCTGAAATAATGGGTACTTTTGTGTCAACATTCATTTTCCAGAAGGGGAGGGGGTGGCGACCATCCTTACACTTCCTTCTGGACGTCCATGAGGCTATATAATTTTGTAGAAAATTAAATATTTAAGTATAGAATAGTATATTAAGGATAGAAAACTAAGTATTTTCAAGCCCATGAAAGTTCCAAGCACGTAATTGTAATTGAACTATGCCGCTTCGTTCTCTAGCAAATTTCTTGTTATTAACACTCACATGCTTTATTCGTTATTTATGCTGCCTCTATGTTGCTGCATTTAATATATATATACACATTATACACACACACACACACACACATATATACGCGCCTAAAATTACCCAGAACTCTGTGTTTGGCGAAAATAAACCGAAGATCTCCATTTCAGGAGAGGACATGTTTCAAACAAAAGAAAGTAAACAGCCCGAGGGAACCGACCAACATCTTTCATCTCTTCTGCATTTTCCGGTTAGAGGGTGCGTGGAAAACACCCTCAAATTTGCCCTTTCTCAGCACCGACACAAGGGGTTTGCGATGCCTCTATTATCGCGAAGAATTTTTATGACAGGAAATGGTAGAAAGTTGTGTTCACAGATGAAGTTAACGTGCCGCCTTTCGTTGTCGGCGATTTTCCACAATCTTTCAAGTCGAATGCTAACAATAACAAATCAATTTGCCTTCTGCTGGTGTTCGGTGTACAGCTATCGATAGGGGTGGGCACGCGTCCTGCACCATAATGAGAAAATGCATTACGTATGTGAAATATATTTGGTGAATTAGACAGCATATCTTCATCAATAATTCAAGATAGCAACGCTTATGCTAGGGTGCCACCCATCCTCCCCATCTGCTAGAAATACACACACACACCCACAAACACATGCATGTATAACATAATTTGCCCACGCTACGAAGTCAGTGTTTCTACCTCGTAAGACAAGGACGTTTCACTGTGTTTGTGTCACATCATCTATTTCATCAGTTTTTCATTCATCCATATTGTCGTACTTACCCGTAGAGGCACAAAAGCGACGTAAAATAACTAAAATAGAAATAGAGTTTTGGGGTGGGATAAAATACAGCCATCTAAAAATAGTAATGTAGTAAAAGTAATAAAATAATGTCCTAGCACAATTGAGTAGCGTTTGATTTGATTTTGATTTGGTGTTTTAAGTCCACTTTATGCACATTAAGGCTAATCGGGACTGGACCTACAGTTTAAAGTGGGATCCGAACCACTTGTGCCTCCACCGGGTATCGAACCCGGGACCCCTTGATTACTTACCACTGCGCCGTCGAGGAGGCCCGTGAGTAGCGTTTGACATAATTTCACAGTTCAAACAGCACTTGTCACGGCTGAGTGGAGTTCCACTCCACATCTCCCCTCCATGTTCAAGTAAGATGAGCAGGAAACTTGTTTTTGAGCAGGCCGTCGGAGGTACCATAGCAATAGTTTATTATGGAATCCTACCGAGAAATCAAGAGGTCTGGCAACACTGACGTTGGCCGCTCTGAAGGCTCCTTCCTCCTGTCTTTTTCCCCCACCCGCCAGCGCGATGGGGTCTGCGCAGGTTTCTTTCCTTGTGGTTCCACTATAGTAAGTTCTACACTCTTTATATTGTTTCATAATTTTCAGACTATATTTACGAGAGTGACAATCGATCATGAGTTGTGAGAATATATTGTATTTCGATAGTTTTATTTCTAGTTAAATTTCATTACAGAATTTGGAATTTCATAGGGTAACGATGAGTTCTGGAAACTCATTTGTAAAAGTAGTATTTTATTACTAGTAATAACCACTGGCTCAGTAACCTTTTCAAGAACTGTTACTCGTATTATAGCCTGTTTATTCTTCCTGGACTGCTTAGAGTGACCTCTGAATTGGCAAGAGCTTTCCCAGGTTAATAGCCATGCCGTAAGCGTACATTACACATTTTAAGGTCGTCCGATTTTCTGTTTGAAGCATTAATACCTTTTACCAGAACATTAGCGCCGCAGTCAGCTTTCTTTGAGTTCTTTTGAGTAATCCCCTGCTTAATTTTTGATCGTTCTGATGCACTCAGATGCTAATAACTCGTAAACAACTGTTACAATATCTGGCACCCCCATTTCAGCACCGTTACAGCGTGTTAGAGGAGTGAGTTTTGCAGCGCGAAGGACCCCTTTTAGGCTGACAATCGTAACATTGGCCTGGAAATGAAAGCGCCCGGTCTTTTGTGCCTCATAATGATCAATCAAGATGAGAATAGCTCCATAACTAATGCAGAAATACGGCTTCCTGCTTCTTCCAGACCTCGCCCTTCTGGGTCGGAGGAAGTGGGGTGAGTGTCTGGTGATGATAAACAGGGGACGGGTACTCGTTAGTCTGTTAATGGAAGGCAGCGGCTTCCAAAGGCATTTAAAATTGCGCTCCATAAGAATTCTTTCCAGGACAATGATTCCCGAAATGAAACTTGAAGCATGTGAATAAGAATTTAATTCACGAGGCATTCATGTGAAAGAGAAGTCCTTCAAGTGGAAATATCAATTTCTCCTGATGCTATCGTTTTGTGGAGCTGAATTGCCTTGGTTTATATAGAGTTATTTCTTGTCTGGAAGAAGAATATATTCGCCTAATTTCTTCAGTTACTACGAGAGGGGTTCAAAAAGCTTTCCATAGTCAATTCTTGTTGAATCTGTTTGTCTGCCTGTCTATATGAAACCTTGTCAGTCACTTTACACCTATACATGCCATGATCAGCAGACACGTATCTAGAAATATGTTTCGGGGATTGGGGAGTCCGAACCAAGTGTCTCAGGAATAATAATAATGTTTAACTTAAATAATTACATTAAATCAAATTAATACTATATTATTATTACACGAATAGGTAAAAAGACTATATAAGAATAGAGATATTACAGTGCATATTCATTACGTAGCTTACCTGTAGTTATGATCGGAATAATTTACATAAAATCAAGTGCCCTGGCAATGAAATTAATGTGAAATAGATGTATAATTTAATATTTATCAAATAACAAAAATTATGTTACATGTAGTTGGAGAAAAGTAAGTTTCTGATTAACATTTTATGCATATTATTTTGAGTAGTAGTGTACATAAATCTTATTTGTAATTTCACTCAAAGCCGAATGATTTCAATATAATCCTTGCCTTCTAAAAAGTTCAGAGAAAATCAATAACCATCGAATATGTAACAAATGCTAATATTTTCATTACTTAATTTTAGTATTTGGTAAGCTTTTTGGAGGGGCGGACCCCTAAATACGTCATTCCTATCCTTCAAAGCCGTATGATCCCAATATAATCATTGTCTTCCAATAAGTTCAAAGGAAATTATACAACAAAGGCTAAAATAATATTTTTTCATTACTTAATTTTAGTAGCCTACTTGATAAGTCTTTCGTGGGGTCCGGACACCCTGAACTCATCCTTAAATACGTCCTTGATGATGAGATACAATTTCTGTCCAATTTAGTGCAACCATATGTGGGTGTTCTCACAGATTCATTTAGTTTACTTTCCTTCGCTTATCTGCCACTTTTGGCTAACTGCAAGGATGAAGATGAGTGATGATATTATGACACTCAGAAAGTACACCCATGCGCAGTGCGGGATTCAAACCCGTGGCGTCGTACCACGCTGTGCTAACCACTCCGCCACGGAAGTGTCGGCCAATGTTTTCATAGATTCACGGACAGAACAGATTCACAACAACACACGAAATGCAGGAATGTGGGGACTCCCCCCCACCCCCACCCCAGCTAACACAATTTGCGTAAGCATCCTCCCAACCCACTGCAATGTCTCTCTACCCACAGCTGTAATCCGTCCAGCTAACTGTGGAGCAGACAAACGAAAACAAGTAGTGACGCGAGACGGCTCCACCAATCAACACGTAAGAGGAACGGGATTGCGTGGAGAGGCGAAAAGCGACAGAAGTTACCAGCCTTCCCTTCTACTGCTTCTCTATGTCCAATAGATTTCCCTCGCTTCTCAGATGCTATGAGCGGCCTTGCTCCACAGTTAGCTGGGACAGGGTAGCTATAGGAATTTCCTCTTCGAGCACTGATTCATAGTGTGAATGTGGACCAAAGGTTTATGAACATTTTCTTCAATGAGTTTTCGATGTCTCGGGAGAATCAGCACTTCAATTTTATTGCGTTTACTCAATGCAACATATTTATAGTATTCTAATTTCTAGAGATTTAGGTCTACGATTTTTTAGTCCTTTTTAATTTTTCAACACGGATCATGGAATAAAGAAGAACAGTGTTGATAATTATCTTCCACCAACAAGATTACATGGTTTTCACTTCCCTCCCCCCCTCCTTTTCAGCCCACATTACCTTTTTTCCTATTCTTAAAACATTTTCCTTTCTAGTCCCTTTATTGACTAGTTTCTAAGCCTACATTCCGCAACCCCCTCTTACAAAAAAATAATTCCTTGGTTCCTTTATTGACATGATATCAACTCTTTTGAACGACCGTTTTTTCCCCTGAACAAAACATTCAATTTATTTTTTATTTTTTTTTGAGCAAAGAAAGAACAAGCGCCTTCTACCTTACCTTCACTCCATAATTGTTGGCACATTGCAGCGATTTTTGCAATGCGATCTGGGTTTAAGCCGTAGCAAACTCATTGTAAGGGGCACGCCTGTTGAGTTAAAAGTGAACTTATCTGCTAGTTTTAGACTTTTATAGTGAGTTTTTTTAGAATATTTTTAACTTGACTGTGTGACAGTCATGACAGTATTGAGTGTTAGTGAAATGGCGAAACCAGGTGCAAGTGGCCGCAAGCTATGGATTGCGGTATGTTGTTTATAAGAAGATTTCATATAAGGGATAGTAAGATAATTCGCAGTACTTTACCTTCAAAAAAGGATATGAAAAAGGACTATAGATAATTTGCATTACACTAAAAATAATATTTTAAATGAAAGCACAATATATACTATTCATATGTATAAAGAAATATAGGTAGGTATTAATACGAAATTTAATGTATCCCATTTTTATACATGAATGATATATATTGTGTTTTAATTTAAAATAGTAGGCTTCTAGTGTAGTGCAAAAAAACTATAGCCCGTTTTTTTCCCTTTATTGGCAATAATGTTCCCTATTTTGGCAATAATTTTCCCTTTTTTGTTCTTTATAGAGGGAATTTTTTCCACTTTAAATCCGGTCTCTAGTAATTTCCTTGAGAAACTTGCTCATAGTCTCACCCTTACGTACAGATAAGATAGTCTGAGCTGGACTTGAAATTAACTTTACCAAAACGTGGGGTGCTTGAGACATCAAATACTACGAAAGATTTTTAACAATTAAGGATAGATTTACATATGTAAAGAAAATGGTAATGGCAGGTAATTAATGCAGAGAGGAATGAAAAGTTGATAGAATTCCCATGCAGGTGTGTGATACATAAAAGACCAGAAATAAGCCAAATTATCTTGAATGAATATCAATGAAAAGCATCATTATTTGTAACAGTGCTCAAGCGTGAGCGTAGTGGATAGGACCGAGATCAAAGCAGGATGGTAGTTTTAATTGCCAGATGTGTTGGAAGAGAAGACAAATCTAAACGCGCTCCTTAAGTTCAAGAATTCTGCGAAGGTAAATTGAAAATACACAATTACAAAAAAAAAAAAAATGAAAACTACAAGGAGAAGATAGTGGATTCTATAAAGAGGATTCCAAGAACACACAAAACGTGAACATTGAAAGTGATAATTAGGGGAGAGAGAAAATATAGGAACCGTTGCACGCTCTTGATGATGATGATGAAGATGTCATCTTTGTTGTGCAGAACAGACTATTCGCTCTATTCAGCGATTTTTCTTTATTTAGACATATACAGCGGAGTGAATGATGTTTTTGTCTATGAATTATTATTTTGCCTACATGTTTCCTAGTTAGATCAATTTATCTATAATATAGCATTGCATATTACATTTTGCTTAATTTAACACTTGTGTGTGACGGGTGCTTTTTGTTATTTTAAGAAATAGTTTCACGTCGCTTTCAAATCTTTTTAGGCTAATCGCGACCATGAAGATGGAAGGTGATTACGTGAAATGGACATTCATTGAATAATCTGACTATCAAATTCAAATTCACGATTAATAATTGTCGTTTCGTTGGCGTCGCTTTAATGATGGTCGTTGCAATTTGAGTAATTTGAATCTCGTCTTAAACTCTACCCTCCCCGCATACATAGTTCGCATTCCAAGTGTCGAATTTCACTTTAGCCTAACAAAGAACAAGCTTCATCCTCTGAAATGAGGTACCCTTTGAAGCAACTCCTCGAGGTATCTTCTGCTGTGCTTAAATTTCTCTGGAATTATGGAGGAAATTCTAGTTTGGACGAGCAACCCTTGGCTGCTTAGCGACCGGAGAACCGCTTCACGTCTGGTAAATTGATAGCAGCATCTCGCACTCAACAACACTTGCGGTCCGCAGGTTTAATATGAGGTTCAAGATAAAGAAATCTCACGTTTCTCGTTAGTGCAGGGGAACGGCTTCACTTTCGCTGTAAACCGTGAATAGTCTTTCTTGGCTATAACTCGCACGGTTTGATAAGACGATAAAACAAAAAGTGCAAAATTGGGCTTGTAATGATAGAATCACTACAAGATCCATTTTATTATTAATTTTAATGTATGTTCGATGTTATTTTTTTTAGTGACAGCTATACTTCTTTTTTATGCAGTTTCCAATGTAACTTGCTGTAGGGATGGCCTACGTGACGGTGAAAGCCAGCTTGCAGAATGCTGTTAGTTTTAAAATCTTGTCCTTTCAACCTGAGGGGGGTTGGAAAAAGTTCCGTTTACTGTTTTTTTTTTCCGAATCACCTATATAAGAGAACCGATTGAGTAACGGGGATTGGCATTCTTACGTTTTTTGGGCAAGAGGAGACCTTTGGAAGGTTCTTTCGGTGCCGGTAGAGCGAGCGGTGGGGCTAGTCAAATGGCTGGAGGTCAGGGATCAACTATTTGCTTTCATAGATAAGTCCATGCATTTTTGCTTGATTCGTTTGGTGACAAGCCAATGCTTAGATTTCGGAGGACATTTGTTATTATTATTAGAGAAATATCGTATCCGAGGGAATTACGGGACACGTTTAATTTCAAGTACAGTGTATGTCTATGCGTGTCAGAAAAACTAAATAACTTGTTGCGCGAAAGTATTCGTTTAAATTTGTTGATTCGACTCTGTCAAGGGTCGATTTCTATTTAATCTGGGATTAAAGGGACAGTGACAGGGTCAGGCCCGTAGCTAGAGGGGGACAGGGGGCAACTGCCCCCCTGGCCTGCATTGCCCCGCCTTGGAAAAATTCAGAACACATTCCTACCTGGAATTCTCATTAATCTTTACAATTGTATCATGTGTAACTCTAGCAACATAACAAAGACACTTATTGATTTTGTGATTTATTAGGGTGTATGGGATTCCGCATAATATCGTATCAGGATTGGGAGGAAAATTCCCTTCCAGATTCAGACTTCGGGAAATGATTTCGCAATTTTCAGTATCTAGAACAGTTGTGACATTTTGAGAAGTCTTGTATTAAAAGTGCCTAATGTGTTCAGATGTTTTTCTCGGATGTGTTGCTATAAACTTGGAACTGCTTAAATTTTTGTTTCCCAAGTCTACCTTTTGGTAAGTCATTCATGTGGTAGAGAGAGGGAGTGGATATTTGATTTTTTTTTTACTTAGCGTTGCTTTTCTGCCACTTCTAGCTAATTGCAACAATGAGTGATGACGTGAAATTGATGAAGAGACACTCGTAAACAGTGCCGCAACCACAGGGAGCAGGGGGCATTGTCCCCCTCCTCCCACCTTGGACAGAAGTCCATTCGGGGAAGCAAACATTGAAGTAAAAAAAAAGACTAAATCTAATAATAGCAGGACAATTGGATACTCATGATGGAATTAGTTTTTACGTGTTCCTTGCAGTTTTCTTCCAGACGGCCAAGGGCACTTGCAAGGGGCACAGAGGATCAATTGCCGCCCTCGATTTCAAATTTTATACAAATAAAAATACATTTCGTAAAATTTTCTTCCTCGCTTCGCTCGCAATGTCTGCTATTGTTATAGTTCAAGTTCAGAGCCATGGCTATGGGGCGGCGGGAGTCGGCCCTGGGAGTCAAACGATCTATATGAAAGAAAAAAATGTTAAAGAGAATCCCATGGCGCCCCGTAAAATGATTTGCGCTCTATTAAAATAATTTATTTCTATGAAACTTCATATGAAATATTAATGATGACACTGTATTTGATTTTTTGATTTGATATAATTTATTTTACTTCGCTTCTTGTACCATCTTTGGCTAATTTGCGAAGATGGGGATGAGTGATGAGATGATGAAATTGATGAAAGGACACTCACAAACATCCATGCCCAGGCCAAGATTCGAACCCGGAACCCCTTGCGTCGTAGCGCGATGAGATAACCACTCCACCACGGGGGCCGGCTGATAACACTGTAATCCAAGAAGTCATTGATCAATAAAGGGATTCCTATTTGTTTGTCAGGTGTCAAAACATGTATTTCAACTACGATATAATAAAATTCACACAATATTTTGCAAAATGGTTAACGTAACCATTAGGCTAACATTGTCTGTAGTGATGCAAGAGTCTCACCTTTGAAGGAAATAGAGTGCGTGGTGGACTAAGGGACCCATATTTTAATGTTTTAGCAAGTACAAAAAAATGTATTACAAATTTGTACACAATTCATCGTGTAGATAATATGTAACCATTATTATTTAATTAATTCATTTTTTTTCATAACACGACACAATGGTGTTGTTGGATTCTCGTTAGATTCCTTTATGCGTAAAAATCTTGCATACTGGAAACTAGAGGGAATCATAATGAAGCATGATTTATAAAAGGCTCCCTTAATCAGTTCTGCAGAGAGACCCAAAGCTGTTGGTACATATTAATCGTCTATTAACATTATCGACCTGTAAATATCAAGTAGATACAGTCGCTATTAGCCTATTTATGTTAAACTTTACGCTCTTTGGCAATCTGGAAAGGTTATCATCGAAATATTGCTATTTGACGTTGCTCGATTTTTTTTATTTTTTCGATGCAGTTTCAAGACATCATCCCTTTTCTGTTCCGTATCTCTTTTGGGGGAGGGGGCAAGTACCTCTGTGTACCCTGCTATATCTGCCAATGCGACACAATAGATATATTTAAATTTTTCCCCCTTCTATGATTGACTTCGTCCCCCCCCCTCCTACAAAGAATTCCTGGCTACTGGCCTGGACAGGGTGGGAAAAAATCATAATAGTTTTGTTTTTATATAATTTCAAGAACAGAGCAGTTGTTGTAATTTCAACCAAGTTTAGTTTATTTTTTTGAGGCTATTTTCCTTATAAACAAGAAAAGGAGGCAATTCGAGAAACATGTCATATATACTAGTGACAAGCTAGATACATTTTTTAACTAGTACTGCTGGTCTAGGCCAGGGTACGAACCTCTCCTATAAATTACAGTGTTTCAATTAAAGAGGATCATGTCATTTTTTTATGTGGGTGTTATTTCATATGTAATTCTTTGTACATATTTAATCAACGAAATAAATAGTTTTTTTTATATATATATATTTTTAAACAGAACGTCTGATCTATCATTCAAGAAAAAAGAACTGAGTTTTCCCTAATATCCATTGTAAAGAATATGGTAGTTACTCTATGTCTTTAATTCGATCGTATCGTTCTTGTTAGGTTTTTAAGTGTTATGCTAATTATTTTGCTTGGGGAAGTAACGATGACAACTAACAGGTCGAGCCAAGGCAGGTTACTATCCCTGGAAGAGAAATAGAGCACAAGAAGCTAGAAAAACTATATTTACATGAAATAAGTACACATATTAGTAGACCAGTTACGAATTTAACCAAATGTTTCTTTCCATTCGATAGTTTTTTCTATCTTCTCAAGAAATTATAACGAAGTATCCACATGAAATTGATTGATTGATTGAGTTGGTGTTTTAAGTCCATCTTATGCACACTAAGGCTAATCGGGACCGGACCTACAGTGGGATTCGAACCACTATGTGCCTCCACCGGGAATCGAACCTCGGACCCCTTGATTACAAGGCGACAACTCTCCACATGAAATTGTACGTACCAAAACTATTAATGGATAAATTTAGTCTTTCCAATGTTCTGAATGTTGCTTTTTAAAAGTAAGAGTTAAAGTTACTCATTTTTAAAAATTAACTGAGTTATTGGGACTTGTAATGCAACTATAAATTGCATTTTCAGTTACTTTCTGCAGGAAATTTTCTTGCAAATAAATTACACACAATCAATGGTCATTGATTATAATGGAATTAATATATGAAGACTTACATATGTTTTATTTATGTTTCAGGTACACAATATGTGTTCACATATTTATATTATAACATCATCATCAAATAAAAATGATGGAACAAAGCATCAGACTTGCTTGAACGATTTCAATTCGGAAAATCGTTCGTGTACTGGCCAAGATTACACATGTACCTGTTTCTTTCCCTTCCATTCGAAGCACAACAAGATCCACACCCTCGACAGTGACTTCTTACGTTCCAACTGAATGCAGGAATCCACGAAAAACAGTAAAGTTTTCGCGCGGAATTAGAAATGAATAACCAACGTGTGGAAGATCAAAAATTAAGCATGCAACGAATGTTGGCTTCCTAGCCTTAGGCAATCACACGAAAGTCCTTTCACCTTAGCATCCAGAGAAGACACATGGTTGGAAATGGAAACAGAGTTGCCAAATTTAGCTCTTATCCCACACATTACAAATTTTCAAATTAACGATTTAAGTGCCGTGAAGTAACTGTAAAAATAACTGTTGGTAACGTTGCTTCTATTGCAAAAGTAACTCTGTTATGAGTAATACGAGTAGCTACTTTTCTGTCACTTTTGGCTAATAGCCAAGATGAAGAAAAGTGATTCGAACCAGTTGTCTCTGGTTACCAGCCAGGTAAAATCGGCATTAACTTCCAACGTTTCGAGCGCATACATTCCTCTCCTCAGGGAATGAACGTCGAAATTTTGATTGATTTATTGATTGATTGAGTTGGTGTTTGAAGTCCACTTTATGCACAGTAAGGCTAATCGGGACTGAACCTACAGTTTAAAGTGTGATCTGAACCACTATGTGTAGGGTGACCATAATATTTTAACCCAAAAACAGGAAATCCCAAGGAGATCAGTTTACCCGTCCCTTTTCCCTGAAAAATCATTTAGTTCTAATCCTAAAAGTATTGTTATTATTTATTAAAGTATGGATCACATAAATGATACATCATACACAATAAATGAAATATGATCTCCCAATGTCCAAAGGTATTCATTATTATAATCGCAGTATGACTTACATAGCGTTTCTCGTCATTTCTGATCAACCTTTATGCTGAAGTTGAGTAATGTCGGAAGTATTAGCAGAAGAACTAATTTTCTTGAGCAGCTTTATTCCTCAACAATCGTTTATTAATCTCGCCCAAAACCTTACCCCACATATCAGACACGCAACTTTAGATTTTCTTTTGAGTTTGTGTCAAGACGTAGGAAATTTAAAATCTTGTTGAAATTCCGTAAAGAAACTGCTCTAAAAAGAACGGAACACATAAGAAACAATAAATCTTTTTTAGCATGAAATGTCTCAAATTTAGACTTGGTTTTCAAGATAAGTCCCAGACTTATATAAAACGAGAGAAATAGTGGCTTTTTAAATATATGGACGGGACGACCGGGACAAGCCACTGAAACGGGACTGTCCCGGTCAAAACAGGACGTATGGTCACCCTAACTATGTGCCTCCATCGGGAATCGAACGATTGAACGTTGGAAGCTAACGCCGATTTAACCTGGCTGGTAACCCAAGAACACTTGTTCGAATCACGTTGCCAGGAAAGCTACAGCTCCTACGGAATGTTGTTGTTGAGTTGGTGCTTTAAGTCCACTTTATGCGCCGTAAGGCTAATCGGTACTGGACCTACAGTTTAAAGTCGGATCCGAACCAATGTGCCTCCACTGGGTATCGAACCCGGGACCGCTTGATTGCAAGACGACGACGCTACCACTGCAACATCGCGGAGGCCATACAGCTCCTTCGATGTAATGAAATTGATGAAGGGACACTCACAAAGAACACTCATAACCAGACCGCGAGACGAACCCGGGACCCCTTGGCGTCGTAGCGCGCTGTGCTAACCATTCCGCAGGGGAGGTCGGTGACAAAAAACGTAGAGAAGAATGAAAGAAAAGTGACAATGCCATTGATTTCAAAATAGAACTTCAGCAATAACAATGAGGGAAAAATAAATTATACAAACGAAATCAAGGACTCATGGTCAAGGGAAGGCGCAATGATTTTTTTCTCAAGAGGGGCAGTCACAGAAACTTTTATTATTATTATAATAATTATTATTAATTATAATATTGCTATTGATTGATTGATTGATTGAATTGCTTTATTTTACTTCGCTTCTTGTGCCACTTTTGTCTAATTTGCGAAGATGAGGATGAGTGATGATATGATGAAATTGATGAAGGAACACTCACAAACATCCATGCCCAGGCCAGGATTCGAACTCGGGACCCCTGGCGTCGTAGCGCGATGTGCTAACCACTCTGCAATAGTGCTATTATTACTGTTCTTATTGTTGTTATTATTGTTAATAATATTATTATTATTTCATTACCATTACTACTACTACTACTATTACTTATATTATTTTTTAATTACATACATTTGTAATTTCCATATTCTGTATATCTATATACAATTTCCATAACGGTATAATTAACATTAAGTCATGTAGGCCAAAAAGCTGTTTTTTATAGTTAGATAATCAGTGTAAAATAGACTGTAAGCGTAAATGTAACCCTATTTCAAATAATAACAATAGTTGCTGTAACTGACAACCTGTAAGTCACAGAAAACAATACCTTTTGTTATGAAATACCTCTATAATTTCATCATTCGGATTACATTAATTCTTTCCAGAAATCTCATGAAGGGGGGGGCAAGAACCTCCCTGTACCTCCCCTGTGGGCGCCCATGCTCATGGTGGAAGTTGATGGTTACTTCCTTCCATCTCACTAATGTTTTTTTGCAGAGCTTCTAACCAGTCCCAGCGTTTCTTGTCACCGTCCAACCGAGATTGCCGCTTCCTGCGCCGTCGTGACGAGGCAAAAACGGAATCCGTCTTTGTCGTTTCCAGCAGCGACCGAGGGTTTTTACTGTCTCCCAACAGCTTCTGCTGACAGCTGAGAGCCACTGGCGTTTCCCTTCAAAAGAAAATGATAATCGCTCAATAAAAATAGCTGCTTTCCCCCCGTGAGTCATTGCTCCTGATTGTTTTATAACTGGGTTTTATTGCTGGCGTCTTTCGGCTGAATGGCCGTCCAGAGTTTCCAACTGTTGTCCTTTGAAGGCGAACTTAGGGATTCTCTCAGATGGCACTTGGCGTTTCCCCAAAACATGGGAGGATTTACAAAATGTTGGCCCCTAGGCTATCCTTCGTTTTTGGCTCTGCTGCTTTTATTGTTATTGTTATTATTATTATTATCCTTTTACTTGTTTATTTCATGAAAGAAAGTAGAAGAAAGAAGTTTCAAGCCTTTTAATAATTATTATTTAATCATAACCCAGTTTTCAGGACTGCATTTTAATCGGAGTGCAAGTCTGTATGGCAGACTGCAAATGAAGCTGCGTAAGGTTACGTACCAGTGCTCAGGAATATTGACGTGTTGTTTTATTTTTCCCGTAGACTATAGCCTAGGATAGCCTAGTGGCAAATCTCATCCTGCCACTAAATGCTCTTTCGGTTTGCTGAAATAAATGTATGTTGAAAATCTTGCTTATTCCACTCCTTCGATGTTGTGGTGGTATCGAAATCAATGTGTTCTGGTTTCTATACCCCGTTGAGGCACATTGTGCACTGGTTCGAACCCAACTTTAATGTGTAGCTTCAAAGCCAGGTTAGTTCATCTAAGAATAACGTGGACATAAAACATATTTCGTATGTAATACTTTCAATCATGTAATATCACCCTGGGTTTTAGTAGCTCTCCTCCACTTCTTCCGTTAAGCGTGGTGGTGGAATAACCGCGAAAGGGATTAAGCGCGAAACGAACTAAGCACGAGAAAGCACAACCGCAAAACGTAACACAGGAATAAGCGCGAAAGGAATAAGAGCCGAAAGGAACAACCGCAAAACGGATTAATCGCGAAACCAAAATTATAAACAGGAATAAGCACGAAAGGAACAACCGCAAAACGAATTAATCGCGAAACCAAAATTGAACACAGGAATAAGTGCGAAAGGAACAACCGCAGAATTGATTAATCGCGAAACCTAAATTGAGCACAGGAATAAGCGCAAAAGGAACAACCGCGAAACGAATTGAGAGCGAGATTCTTCACTTACCAGCTTACCATTTTGCTCCTAATAATTCCATAATACTGTGTATCTGCTTCATCTATTTTCATTTCCATTTTCAAGTTTTCCAGCTTCCATGCTGGCAAGAGTGTCCTGATATCCAAAGTTCAAATCATCATCCTTCTCTCTTCTGTTGTTGGCCTTTCGTCTTACCACTGTTGACCTTCCTAGATATCTCCTCCCGGACATTGAAATGGGAGGATACTTTACGTCCTGAATCTTTTGCTCTGAAAATACTCATGTCATATCAACAATTACAGCTGTACTACACTCTATTCCGGGAATATCTGGAGCAAGCGAACGAAAACAAGTCCTCTGCGCAAATAGGACTCGAGAGAGCTCGACCAACGAACGCGCGAGAGAAGAAGTGAGCTCATGAAGGAGAAAATTCGGTTCCAGCTACCAGCCGTTTGCAGCAGCACGCACTGCTCTGCTCTCAACGTTATACGTGGCCTTGCTCCGAGAAAGAACAGTGAGGTAGCTTCCCGTTACTTTCTGCACACCACAATCTCTCTTTCACATCTTGAAATATCCAACGGGTCCCAGTATGGAAGTAAGGAGATTTGACTGAATTATACGCTCTCCGGACTCTACAGAAATTCACCGCACCGTTTAGGTATAGGATGAATATTATCTTCACGGATTTTGACCCTTGTCGAGATCGTTCTTTAAGAACTAAAAGAGAAAAGAAGAAGGAAAAATCCTCGCCCCCAAAGGAACTCGGTGGAGTGAGTGGTGCCAAACCTGACTCAACCGGTGTCTGCACCCAAAGGAACAGACCTCTCCTGAGGAGTTTCACCTTCTGTTCATTCTGAAGGGAAGACTACACTACGCCTAGGCAAAAGACCAGACAATGGGCTATGATGAACTCTTGTCTGGTCTTTTGCCTAGGCGTAGTCTTCCCTTCAGAATGAACAGAAGGTGAAATATATTATTGGCAAATATATAAAGATCATGCGTGTGCATGCCACTACAGCAAGGCCAGAAGTGCTGTCCCATAGCATTAGAGTTGCAGTTTTTTTCTTTCTTTTCTGACTTTTAATTTTTCATTATTTCTTCGTGTTAACTCATCGGAATGAACCTGCAAGTCTCCAAGGTTTGTCGTTTTCCGATATGGGGCCATCCACACCCTCTTGTGGCGTGTTGACAAAACACGTCAATCGATTACCGTGGTCATGGCGTAGCCAAAGAAGTAGGACCCCGAACAGAAAAAGCCGACCTTGAACCATCCAATGAGAGGTTACTTTATGTGGGGGAAAACTTCCCCCACCCCCTCCTCTCCCCAATCTGCAGTGGTCAAAATTACAGTCTAGTACAAGCAGCTATATCTACTGATGTAATTATGTATTGCGAACTGCACGATCAATTGTCCACGTATACTGTATATTGCCAGCGTTGTAGCAGACCAACCGAGCAGGCCATAATGTTTTGTTTTTTTCCTTGTTTTTTTTTAATATTCTATAACGTTTAAAGCACATTAGGAGTGCAGAAATATGATTGCTGATATACGTATGACATTCTACATGAAGATAAACGTTTCAGAGCGTTGAGTCCATTACAAGATATATATAAAACATCCACAGACACATCCGCCAAATTAGTTGCTAACACTCACTGGCTGCTGTCACATTTTTTACAAATATTTTGCGAAGTTAAACGTTACTGTTTATCGGGCGTGTGAATTTCTGCTTGTTTATTTTTTGTGTATATATATCTCCCTCTTTCTGTGCGTGCTTGTGTGTGTTGTTATTTTCTTGGTTCAAGAACTTCAAAAGAAACCACTCGCGACTCGCACGTTTGAAGTGAATGCCATCATTTCCAACCAACTTCATATATTCCTGAATTGTAGCAGCAGGCAAAAGGTTTCACATGTTACCATACCAACTTCCAAACTACAGAAAGTTCGAATGGTTGTGTAGGCACCGAAAGCTTCAAGAACTTTTCTGTTGGCATTGTTTACTATTTTCGACGGAAAGAACTTCGTCATGGATTTGTGAATATTGCAACTTTCAAGAATTATGAAAATGGTTTTCAATCATCTGCCTAAATGTGTCGTTTTAAATACGTTCCAACAGACAAAATGAAGTTCGAATAAATTAACAACCCAAATTTTAGCAAATAAACAGTTTAGAATGGGCCCTTTTCTCTATCAGCACGATAATGCCCCTGTCCATAAAGCAGGATCCATTGCATCGTGGTTTCAGGACAATCAGATGGATGTGCTTAGCTGGCCCGCTCAAAGCCCCGACTTGAACCCCATAGAACATCTTTTAGATGAACCGGAGCGTCGGTTGCGTGCCAGACCGAAAACCACCCATGTGGCTACAGGACGAATGGGAAAAAATCCACCAGCAATTTAACAGAACTTAATGGAAGTCCTGCCCCGAACAGTAAATGCTGTAATAATAGCGAAGGGAGGTCCGATATGTTATTAGTTGCCTGACTGGTGTCTTTGGAATGAACAACACTGGGTGTCCGGTAACTTTTGGTTATATAGTGTACATTAGTACATATATGGACTGTTAAAGAAGTATCCCTCCATTACTCTGTACGAAGTTGGTCACCCTATTTATAAAATTCAAGTGGAACCCTATCTGGCTCGTGATTATGCAGAAACTGATAGCATTATAATAGATAAGAACAGGATTTGCGAGTTGCACATTGAAGCAAGATAATTCATGATTCATGAACGAGCATAAATCTGTTGGAAACGTGAATATCACTGCCTACCAACAAGTAGGTGTGGGAGAACCTTCGACTCACTTCGTGTCCTCTCTAACTTTTCGACCAGAGCAAACCAGGTCTTTAAATCAAGCGGTAACCATGGTAACAAGGGACTCCGCTCCTCCCGGCTCTCTTCACTTGCCGCGATCACAAACTACCCGTTAATTATTGTCGGAAGCTTTTGTAATTACTCAGTGTCCGGACCTGCTTACGTCACCGTTTTTCAAACAGCTTTAATAAGAGGGCGGGGGTTCTCTTCACCAAAGCGAGAGTCCTTTCCCATTGGTCAAATGCTCCTCGAAGGCAATTTACATACTAACAATTGATTTTTGCCGCTTTAAGGAACAGCCCTCCCCTCCACACGCACACATTAGAAGGAGATTTCGTCTGTAAAAACCAGTTTCCAGGAAACTTTTCTTAGTGGTTTTCAATGACTTTTCCAATTAAGGTCAATCAAAATGAGTAGACTTCACTCAACGTACCAAGAAGGTAGTTGCTCTCCATTCTTTTTACCCCCTTAGGGGTAGTTAGGAGAAATAGTTGTTTTTACCCCGTAAGAAACCAGGGGACTCTTTAATTAATATTAATTCCTCGTACGGATTTCTCTGTAGGGTACGAATGGAGTTGCATACCAATCTGGTAACGAGAAAAGTCAATCTCTTTTTTATGTATTTATGATTTTCAACAGAAGGAATTCTACTCAAGGAATATACAGGGTGTCCCGAAAAAAATAGTACCTGTTTCTTCTCATTCGTTCGACGTGACCAGTGTACGGAGAAACCTGTTTCAAGCCTTGATTTCAACTGGACTGCAGAGGTTTCACTTGAAATAGCCGCCGTGCGCTTTGCTTGTGCGAAGTGGTGCTGACCAGACAACAGAAAGGGTTTTGTGTTGTAGAATATGTGAAAAGGATGTCTGTGATCACAGTTGAACGCAATTTTTGGCGTTAATTGAGGTTTGATCCACCTCCTAACAACTCCAGCAAGCGTTGGTAGACGCAATTCCTGGAGAAAGGTTTGGTGGAGGCAGTGGATGGAGTTCGTCAAGTCTTCCAGCACATTTCCAGGAACTTGCTTCGAAATTCAAGAATGTCTCACTCTACGGTCTGGGATGTGTTATTGTGCTTTAAAGTGCTTTCAACTGAAAGAGCTTACAATCTGCAAATTGTGCAGGCACTCACTGAACCAGACAATGCACCTCGGTCTTCAGTGTGAAAATAAAAGTATAACCATGGTTATGGATCACCACGGAGTTCAGTTGAAATTAAACTTTTAAACTTGCAACACCATGTTAGCAAAACTTGGTGAGGTTCTGTTCATTTTGTTGTAGAAAGCAAGCTCATACATCATCATAGAGTTGAGCATTAATGTTTTTAAAAGTGTACACTCTTCTCCGAACACCCTGTATGTACTACATCAAGAATTCATTTGAAATCCACTTAGAATAATTTGGTGTCATACTCCAAAACAAATATTTTGCTGTTACATCAGATAAAAGTTGTACATTCGATTGTTATTAGAATCACGACACTACCCTGCAATGAAAAAAGTGTTTGGAAACTAATAGCTGATTCCTTTGGATATTTGTCTACTGATTTCAGAAAAAGTATCAGAAAAGTCCCATCACGCAAGGTTTTGTCACAAAATCGTTTTTTGTCCATCACTTTCGCCTTTCCAACTATTCTACAAATCTGATTGCTAGGTGGCAGAACTGTGGTTTCTTAAATTAGATCAAGAAAATGGTAGAAGTAGGCAAAAATCATTCAATTAGGAATAACGAAATTGTAACACAACATTATGTTATACGTGTATTTCACAGAATTAAGTACTCTAATCAAAAGGTAAGATTTCATTTGTGTGCAACATCAGACACTCCATGATTTACTTCAACCTCTCTCATATATCTAATAAACTGAACTGATAGAGAAAGGTTCATTAAAGGTGCATTAAGCAGAGGTCTTTCGAAAGAGTCCTAGATTTTCGACTAAAGGAAAATAATCTATTGGCACCGGATCTCTCTTTCTCGTGGTTTAAAAAGAGAGAAGCAGATTTCATTCCATACTTTTCCGAGGAAGAGGGTGCTACGTTCCCCGGATTATTCTCAATGGAACTACTTACGTTTATTCCTCAACGGCGAGCTTGAGACTTATCAGCCTACTATGAAGCCCTCAGGATGTGGGAAATCAGATAAGGATATACTTACGTAAACCTTACTAACTCTCGCACACAAAAATATATTTAGAAGTCAGTTAATGTTAATATATTACACTTGAACTCACAATTAAACTTCTTATTACAAACAAAAGTGTATTTAGATCTTAATACTTCTTCGCTACACAAATTAAAACATTCACATTTCCAAAATCACTTGCATTATTCCAGCAACATCCATAATATCTCTCACCTCACAACCCACAATCAAATGTTTTAAGGTTAGTCCATAACCATAAAAGACTACCCAATTGGACAAAACAAATTACGTCATAATAGACAATTAACATTTTGAACATATAAAACACCTAAAATGATACAATACGTGGGTGCGTATCATGGCATCCTCCCACAAACAAAAAGAAAATTAACAAAATGAAAATGGAGTAAATTTTCTTTTTCAAAACTCTAGGGCAGTAGTAGGTATCTACGATAACGTCAATCGCTATTTAATATTCGCAATTCATTTGTATGTACTTATAACTAATTTGCACGGGTTTTAATTAATTCGCACGTACTTAGAATTTATTTGCAAGTACTTAGAATACTTTACATTTATGTATTTGCATGTTTATAACTTTTTATGAATATATAATTATTTATTTTATGAAAAATATGTATATAGAAGGTAATTAGAGGTACTAAATGTTATGCATATGGTTTTATATTCATTACTGCAAAGTATGTAATGTATCAATCGATAATAATTAATGTTTATAATATTGAAAATAAGTTTTCTATGGTTTATGAACCGCTATGAACGGTGGTAATGGCTGTAGGTACAGGTCCAATTACGATTGGGGACGGTCCCGGTACTCGAACCCACGATATGTAATATTATTAATTAGTACTATGTAATAATGTATGTTATTATGGTATGAAACACGATGGTTTCACACGCTAGACAGAAGACGGTGAACTCCGCGCTGAGGGTAGAGGAGAAAGGAATTTTGGGGAAGCGCGCTCAAGGTCAAATGACGTCACAACGTCAGGACAAAGGAAGAACCTGATTGACCAATCAGAGAACGCGTCGGTAGATTTTCAGAACCGGTTTTTTCAAGGTTAACCAGTACGCAAGAACAGGGGAAAGCTATGCAATACTGTAGGGCAGGGGAGGGATTCAACCAGACAACAAAGGATGTCTGGAAATTCGCAGCAAGGGGAAAGCTATGCAATACTGTAGGGCATGGGAGGGATTCAACCAGACAACAAAGAATGTCTGGAATTCGCAGCAAGGGTCAAATCTCTAAAGCTATGCGTCGCTTGTAGAACTGGTTTCCGCCACCAATTAATATTCCGCTCAGGGTTGCCCCAAGGCACAGGACGCTTTAGCGCAGGTTTTTTTTATCTGTACTATGAAGAAGGGAGAGCTATCAGGGACGGGGCCTACAGTTTTCACCATTTGCTTTAATCACGGGGTAACGAACCTAGGACCCTTTGATTATTGATTTAGGTAGTAAATGTATGTTACTGTGTGCTATTTAATTAATTTTGAGTTTATTTTTTACCAAACTTTGACTTTATGTCAAACATTTTCACAGCTTATTTTTATTTTTACAAAAATAACACTATTTGTACTATTCAGGCAACATTTTTTATTAAATTTTCGACACACAAAGTGTGTGTTCTCAACTTCTATCTGTTTATTTTACAATTTTATGTTAATTTTTTACCAAAATAACACTATTTATACTATTCAGGCAACATTTTTTATTAATTTTGGATTCACAAAGACATTTTTTTCAACTTTTAACTTATTATTTTACAATTTTATGTTAATTTTTACCAAAATAACACTATTTATACTATTCAGGCAACATTTTTTATTAAATTTTGGACTCACAAAGACATTTTTTCAACTTTTAACTTATTATTTTACAACTTTAGCCTAATATTTACTCAAATAACACTATTTGTACTATTCAAGCAACATTTTTTATTAAATTTTGCACTCACAAAAAACATTTTTCAATTTTTAACTTATTATTTTACAACTTTATGTTAATTTTTACCAAAATAACACTATTTGTACTATTCAGGCAACATTTTTTATTAAATTTTGGACTCAGAAAGATATTTTTACAACTTTTTAACTTATTATTTTACAAGTTTATACCTATTTTTAACCTAAATAACACTATTTACACTATTAAGGAAAGACTTTTAGTTATATTTTCGACACACAAAGTGTGTGTTCTCATCTTCTATCTGTTTATTTCACAAGTTTAGGCTTAGTATTACTCAAATAACACAATTCTATCTGTTCAGGAAAGATTTTTAGTTACATTTTCGACACACAAAGTGTGTGTTCTCAACTTTTATTTGTTTATTTTACAAGTTTAGCCTAATATTTACTCAAATAACACGATTTGAACGTGTTTTTTTATTACATTTTGGACACACACGCACTCACACACACACACACACATCCACACACACACGCACACACACACACACAGAGAGAGAGAGAGAGAGAGAGAGAGAGATTTTTCCAAGTTTACAGGATTATTCTCTAGTTTACTCAAATAACACAATTTAGATGTGGTTTGAATTAAATTTTGTACACATGAAGTGTGTTTCGTCAAGTTTTACCCTTTTATTTTACAAGTTTAGGCTTAATATTACTCAAATAACACAATTTAATCCAGTCAGGAAGGATTTGGTATTATATTTTGGATGCACAAAGAGATGTTTTCAACTTTTTTACTGATTTTTTCCAGGGTATGTATTAATTTTTATTTATTTTGTTTTGTATCATATATACATTTTCAAATTTTTAACTTAGAGTTTAGTATTTATTTAAATCTTTTCAAAAACAGTAAAGAAAAAGTACTTTTAGCTAAAATGTAAGCCACAGAATATATTATTATTATTATTATTATTATTATTATTATTAGAGTTTACTGATTTCCACTATGCTATTTTTGGTTCTGTATTTCTATATGTATTTATTTAGGTCAGGTTACGCCTGCTACGTAGGAAAGTTTGTTTATTTTAGAGTTTGCTGAGTATTTTGTTACTCTTATACCAGGTAAAGTTTTCTAAGTATATCAGGTAGGGCTCCATCCATATACTTTTGTTTTTGCTGTTTGGAGATGATGTGATCAGCATCACTCTCCATCTGCTTTTTATTTTATGTACCCAATATTATTTTGAGGCTTAGTGAATTCTAGAGCCTATTTATGCAGGAGAGAGGGCTTGAAAATTTTCATCTCAGATAACCCACAACTATTTGTCAGAGTATATTAAAGGATATTTTATATTTATTATGTGCCACTAGAATATCAAAGCTTGCTTAATTTTTATGTCTGTAACGCTGTTATTGTATTTCTAGCTAAGGCTTACTGGATAAAGTACACGAAATGTTTATCATTTCGACTATTTACCTTTATACGAGGCCAAATTTTTAGTGTAACGAAAATTATTGTGTGTCTATAAAAACTGAAATTCCTTTACCGATGGGTCCATAACTGGACGCTTACCAACATTGTTCCTTTTTTTTTTAGAAAAAAATATAACCATTTATCAATATATTGACAATTCACAGGACAAGACGAAGTTCACAGACGACTGACTATATGAACCATAGGTCCATTTGCTAAACTTTTTTCTATGCTAGAAGAATAATTTAGCCTTATAGCCTTTTTCTAGGTATTTTTGAAGTATTACTGGTTTTTTGGGTGCATCAACACTTGGGTTATTTCCATTTGTTTTATTATACGAGACTATAATCACTATCTGAACACTGAAATCCTCTGATTGAAACTAAAAGCTTAGGCTGTAACTAGGGATTTAGTATGTATATCGAAAATTTATAGGACAACACGAACCTTACCAAGGATTATAGGTGACGTAGGACCATACGCCAGAGCTTTGTTAATCTGCAAGAAGCACTTACAGCTAATATTACGAGGAAATGAGGTTAATTTTTACTGTTTCACAAGAATGCTATTTTTTATACACCCAATATTTGCTTTTTCAAGTAACTACTTGTACCAGAAGCACTTACAGGCCAACTCTAACTAGACTTCGACTTATTCTATATCAGGTGCTAAATTTATAAAGAACTATGATTGAGGAAGTACGCAAAAGCAGATTACCAGATTAAAGTATCTGAAAAACAGATTTTTCTATGCAAGTATATTTTTATTGACTGGATTATTTAACAGATCAAACAGGAAGACTGCAAAATTCATTAAATGTAGTTCTATAGTATAGGTGGTTTCAGAGATATAAAAAGAACAAATATAAGATTTCGCTTTTTTTGCTTCTGAGGCTAATCGCGACGCAAAGGGTAAATGGCGAGGAAATGTAACGGAGGAGAAACAGTCCCAAAAGTTATGGGCTGCATGTAAGTTAATACCACAGAGATATTACAGTAGGTGTAGGTTCTACCACCAGAACTTTTCTATCATAATAATAATGGTTATGCTGTACTGTTAGCTAAAGATGCTGATATTTGAGAAACTTAAAAGCTTATTTGCAAAATTTTAAGATAAATAATAATCTGTTAGACTGTAAACATATTTTATATCCATTCTGCGCAAGATCCGATGACAAAATTTAAAAATTGTTATCGTCCAGACAGGGACTCGAACCCTGGACAGATAGGTTAAAAGCCTAACGCTATACCAACTAAGCTATCTGGGCACAAGGTATTCTTTTTTTGAAAAGTTAGTTATTTTAAGAAATATATTGAAACACTTGAGAACACTTTTGGTCTGGTTCGACAGACAAGGAGACAACATTTCTAAATTTTTACAGACTGGGTGTATTTTTCCACTATAGAGGCCTTCACTATATGTAATTCGAAACGCTAAAGTTCAGCTAGCTTCCAAAATTGAGGTAAAGATTGTGTTTGGCGAGATTAACAAGTTACAATTATATCCAGTTACGGACAAATAAAGCTAAAACTCTTAGATTTACTGTACTAGCCAAGTTTTAGTAATATTTTCTTCACTTTAGTACAAATACCAAAGAAATAGGTATATTTTATTTATAATTTGACAAAATGTACTAGTATTTAATTTACAAAATTAGGTAAAAAACAGTATTTTTAAAAATATTGTTACTGCCTTCAAATTTTATGTTATTTAGCCACTAACAACTGATTTACACTGTTTGGCATTCTTTAAATAGGAAAAGAAGGAATTATTTGTTTATTATTTTTACTTTATATTTATATTTATTTAAGAAAACAATTCTACAGTTTAACTTAATTTTAACAAATTGTTACTAATTTATATATCAAAGTTATGTTATTTAGAGTGTATCAAGGCGTATAAAGTTAATATTTGTACTTATCAGTTCAACTAACAATTATATTTTACACACAAAAGATGATGTTTACAGTTAAATTACTTGAATCAGAGAATAATATTTTACAGTAATTAATTCATTCAGCACTAGTCAGTACGTTTATGCATCAGAAAGTTTTCTTAATTTTCTATTACGCATGCTATTTTGGGCTATTTTTAAAATGTATTTCTAAGGCAAACTGGTTTAATTTTCTGCTTATAATGCAAAGTTGACATAGTTTTCGCACAATGCATTGTACATTTGTTATACTCTCTACTTACAATCCAAATATTATGCTTATTTAATGTATAACTAACTAACTCTCTACCCTTCTTAAACCCGAAGTTTCATGGCTGCAGCAACACATGCCTTTCATCTGTCCCTGTCCTGAGCAAGATCTATATACTCCTTTCCTTCCCCACCAATTTCCTTTTGGTCCATCTCTACATTATCCCTCCATCTTTGTTTTGGTCTTTCTATTGGTCTTTTACCATCAGGTTTCCCATCAAGAATCCTGTATACTCTTCTTTCCTCTCCCATTTGTACCACATGATCTACACACCTAAGTCTTCTTGATTTAATCATTCTAATAATATCTGGACATGAATACAAATTATGTACTTCTAAATTATGTAACCTTCTCCACTCATTTGTCTCCTCATCTGTTTTAGGCCCAAATGTTTTCCTAAGGATCTTATTTTCAAATAGTCTCAATTTATGTTCCTTTTTTCAATCTAAGGGACCAGGTTTATTTACTGTATTTAACTTTTATTTTTTGTAATTAACAAAAATTAAAAGGTTATACTGTAGTTATTATATCTTTTTCTATCAGCTTATTTTGAAATTAATATTATTAGTTATAGTCTTTGATTTATAACTATATTGCTTTTTTATCAATTTATCTAAGAGTACACGCAGACAAACACATGTGTACACACGTTTATGTAAATAGATATGCCTTTTTTCAATATTTTAGTATGAAGATTGCACTTTAGCTATTTAAGCAAGGGTAGGAAAGGTAGGATTTCTGAGAATTTGTTGCAGGATTTTGTTGTCCAAGTATAGATGAGAACTGAGCTGGGAGACTGTTTTGAACATTTTCATGATAGTTTGCATGTGAACTGTATGCAAATTGAGCACTATTGACTGTGCATGCTTCTAAGTTTTGCTGTTATTTCACATCAACTTTGTGAGACTGTAGACAGTTTTCCTATTTCAAGTAGTTTTTATTGATTGTATTTGTATATGTTTTGGGGACTTAGAAGTTTTATGTTATGAGGCAGTTTCTTGTAGAATATTTTTACCGGATTGTTTTGAGATATTGAGTGTCTGCTGTTTTACTTGTAATTATTTTCCTCCTTGTGTTGTGTATTTGACTATATTTTGTCCAAGTTCGTAGTATTTAGAATAATTGTTATTGACTTGTAGATGTAGGGAGTAATAATCCTTTGCAAGATGCTCTATACTTTAGTCTGAACATTATTCTTAGTGTTCACTTTTGAAGCCTTAGTATTCTGGTAGTATTATTAATTTAGAGGTAAATTAGGCTGAAATGTAGGCATTTTTCTGATACATTATACTCACTTAGTTGTTTCAGCAGGTAGAAGTTGCATGATGGTTTACTGCTGATGATGTTAATTTGCTCTTCTTATGTACTACGTATGATGTAGCTTACTTGAGTAATTAGAATTTTCTACTGAAAAAAGGATTGCTTTTCTATTTTATTCCTATGTTGTTGAGTTTGTCCATAAGCAAGCCATGCTTTTACTCTATCCTGTTGGCAGTTTTATGTTTCTCTAAGGTTTCAGCTATGTAGTTTTTTAAACTGTGCTATGGGTGTGACTATTGATTTCTCTTTCTGGATGGCATGTTGGTTTCTGTGTATTCCTCTTGCTGCTTGAATTTGACTTAGGTTGTTTGCTTTTTTCTTAGATCTTTATATGTTTATTTGTTCAGTATTTTTTATTTTTTTGAATTTTAATTATTTTAATTTTACATTAACTAACATATTTTACTTTAACAACAAAATAATTTTCTATAGTAAAAAAAAAACTTCTACTAACAAAAATGTACTATTATAACTTTTAATTTTAGAAAATTGTATTTTTAAAACTTTAACTTTGAAAAATTGAATTTTAATTACTTTAATTTTACATTAACTAACATATTTTACTTTAACAACAAAATAATTTACCCTAGTATAAAAACTTTTACTAACAAAAATGTACTATTATAACTTTTAATTTTAGAAAATTGTATTTTTAAAACTTTAACTTTGAAAAAATTGAATTTTAACACACTTTGACTTTAACAATGTACTTTGATTTTTTTATGTAAAAGAATATTAAAAAAATAAAAAATACTGAACAAATAAACATATAAAGATCTAAGAAAAAAAGCAAACAACCTAAGTCAAATTCAAGCAGCAAGAGGAATACACAGAAACCAACATGCCATCCAGAAAGAGAAATCAATAGTCACACCCATAGCACAGTTTAAAAAACTACATAGCTGAAACCTTAGAGAAACATAAAACTGCCAACAGGATAGAGTAAAAGCATGGCTTGCTTATGGACAAACTCAACAACATAGGAATAAAATAGAAAAGCAATCCTTTTTTCAGTAGAAAATTCTAATTACTCAAGTAAGCTACATCATACGTAGTACATAAGAAGAGCAAATTAACATCATCAGCAGTAAACCATCATGCAACTTCTACCTGCTGAAACAACTAAGTGAGTATAATGTATCAGAAAAATGCCTACATTTCAGCCTAATTTACCTCTAAATTAATAATACTACCAGAATACTAAGGCTTCAAAAGTGAACACTAAGAATAATGTTCAGATTAAAGTATAGAGCATCTTGCAAAGGATTATTACTCCCTACATCTACAAGTCAATAACAATTATTCTAAATACTACGAACTTGGACAAAATATAGTCAAATACACAACACAAGGAGGAAAATAATTACAAGTAAAACAGCAGACACTCAATATCTCAAAACAATCCGGTAAAAATATTCTACAAGAAACTGCCTCATAACATAAAACTGCTAAGTCCCCAAAACATATACAAATACAATCAATAAAAACTACTTGAAATAGGAAAACTGTCTACAGTCTCACAAAGTTGATGTGAAATAACAGCAAAACTTAGAAGCATGCACAGTCAATAGTGCTCAATTTGCATACAGTTCACATGCAAACTCTCATGAAAATGTTCAAAACAGTCTCCCAGCTCAGTTCTCATCTATACTTGGACAACAAAATCCTGCAACAAATTCTCAGAAATCCTACCTTTCCTACCCTTGCTTAAATAGCTAAAGTGCAATCTTCATACTAAAATATTGAAAAAAGGCATATCTATTTACATAAACGTGTGTACACATGTGTTTGTCTGCGTGTACTCTTAGATAAATTGATAAAAAAGCAATATAGTTATAAATCAAAGACTATAACTAATAATATTAATTTCAAAATAAGCTGATAGAAAAAGATATAATAACTACAGTATAACCTTTTAATTTTTGTTAATTACAAAAAATAAAAGTTAAATACAGTAAATAAACCTGGTCCCTTAGATTGAAAAAAGGAACATAAATTGAGACTATTTGAAAATAAGATCCTTAGGAAAACATTTGGGCCTAAAACAGATGAGGAGACAAATGAGTGGAGAAGGTTACATAATTTAGAAGTACATAATTTGTATTCATGTCCAGATATTATTAGAATGATTAAATCAAGAAGACTTAGGTGTGTAGATCATGTGGTACAAATGGGAGAGGAAAGAAGAGTATACAGGATTCTTGATGGGAAACCTGATGGTAAAAGACCAATAGAAAGACCAAAACAAAGATGGAGGGATAATGTAGAGATGGACCAAAAGGAAATTGGTGGGGAAGGAAAGGAGTATATAGATCTTGCTCAGGACAGGGACAGATGAAAGGCATGTGTTGCTGCAGCCATGAAACTTCGGGTTTAAGAAGGGTAGAGAGTTAGTTAGTTATACATTAAATAAGCATAATATTTGGATTGTAAGTAGAGAGTATAACAAATGTACAATGCATTGTGCGAAAACTATGTCAACTTTGCATTATAAGCAGAAAATTAAACCAGTTTGCCTTAGAAATACATTTTAAAAATAGCCCAAAATAGCATGCGTAATAGAAAATTAAGAAAACTTTCTGATGCATAAACGTACTGACTAGTGCTGAATGAATTAATTACTGTAAAATATTATTCTCTGATTCAAGTAATTTAACTGTAAACATCATCTTTTGTGTGTAAAATATAATTGTTAGTTGAACTGATAAGTACAAATATTAACTTTATACGCCTTGATACACTCTAAATAACATAACTTTGATATATAAATTAGTAACAATTTGTTAAAATTAAGTTAAACTGTAGAATTGTTTTCTTAAATAAATATAAATATAAAGTAAAAATAATAAACAAATAATTCCTTCTTTTCCTATTTAAAGAATGCCAAACAGTGTAAATCAGTTGTTAGTGGCTAAATAACATAAAATTTGAAGGCAGTAACAATATTTTTAAAAAATACTGTTTTTTACCTAATTTTGTAAATTAAATACTAGTACATTTTGTCAAATTATAAATAAAATATACTTATTTCTTTGGTATTTGTACTAAAGTGAAGAAAATATTACTAAAACTTGGCTAGTACAGTAAATCTAAGAGTTTTAGCTTTATTTGTCCGTAACTGGATATAATTGTAACTTGTTAATCTCGCCAAAAACAATCTTTACCTCAATTTTGGAAGCTAGCTGAACTTTAGCGTTTCGAATTACATATAGTGAAGGCCTCTATAGTGGAAAAATACACCCAGTCTGTAAAAATTTAGAAATGTTGTCTCCTTGTCTGTCGAACCAGACCAAAAGTGTTCTCAAGTGTTTCAATATATTTCTTAAAATAACTAACTTTTCAAAAAAAGAATACCTTGTGCCCAGATAGCTTAGTTGGTATAGCGTTAGGCTTTTAACCTATCTGTCCAGGGTTCGAGTCCCTGTCTGGACGATAACAATTTTTAAATTTTGTCATCGGATCTTGCGCAGAATGGATATAAAATATGTTTACAGTCTAACAGATTATTATTTATCTTAAAATTTTGCAAATAAGCTTTTAAGTTTCTCAAATATCAGCATCTTTAGCTAACAGTACAGCATAACCATTATTATTATGATAGAAAAGTTCTGGTGGTAGAACCTACACCTACTGTAATATCTCTGTGGTATTAACTTACATGCAGCCCATAACTTTTGGGACTGTTTCTCCTCCGTTACATTTCCTCGCCATTTACCCTTTGCGTCGCGATTAGCCTCAGAAGCAAAAAAAGCGAAATCTTATATTTGTTCTTTTTATATCTCTGAAACCACCTATACTATAGAACTACATTTAATGAATTTTGCAGTCTTCCTGTTTGATCTGTTAAATAATCCAGTCAATAAAAATATACTTGCATAGAAAAATCTGTTTTTCAGATACTTTAATCTGGTAATCTGCTTTTGCGTACTTCCTCAATCATAGTTCTTTATAAATTTAGCACCTGATATAGAATAAGTCGAAGTCTAGTTAGAGTTGGCCTGTAAGTGCTTCTGGTACAAGTAGTTACTTGAAAAAGCAAATATTGGGTGTATAAAAAATAGCATTCTTGTGAAACAGTAAAAATTAACCTCATTTCCTCGTAATATTAGCTGTAAGTGCTTCTTGCAGATTAACAAAGCTCTGGCGTATGGTCCTACGTCACCTATAATCCTTGGTAAGGTTCGTGTTGTCCTATAAATTTTCGATATACATACTAAATCCCTAGTTACAGCCTAAGCTTTTAGTTTCAATCAGAGGATTTCAGTGTTCAGATAGTGATTATAGTCTCGTATAATAAAACAAATGGAAATAACCCAAGTGTTGATGCACCCAAAAAACCAGTAATACTTCAAAAATACCTAGAAAAAGGCTATAAGGCTAAATTATTCTTCTAGCATAGAAAAAAGTTTAGCAAATGGACCTATGGTTCATATAGTCAGTCGTCTGTGAACTTCGTCTTGTCCTGTGAATTGTCAATATATTGATAAATGGTTATATTTTTTTCTAAAAAAAAAAAGGAACAATGTTGGTAAGCGTCCAGTTATGGACCCATCGGTAAAGGAATTTCAGTTTTTATAGACACACAATAATTTTCGTTACACTAAAAATTTGGCCTCGTATAAAGGTAAATAGTCGAAATGATAAACATTTCGTGTACTTTATCCAGTAAGCCTTAGCTAGAAATACAATAACAGCGTTACAGACATAAAAATTAAGCAAGCTTTGATATTCTAGTGGCACATAATAAATATAAAATATCCTTTAATATACTCTGACAAATAGTTGTGGGTTATCTGAGATGAAAATTTTCAAGCCCTCTCTCCTGCATAAATAGGCTCTAGAATTCACTAAGCCTCAAAATAATATTGGGTACATAAAATAAAAAGCAGATGGAGAGTGATGCTGATCACATCATCTCCAAACAGCAAAAACAAAAGTATATGGATGGAGCCCTACCTGATATACTTAGAAAACTTTACCTGGTATAAGAGTAACAAAATACTCAGCAAACTCTAAAATAAACAAACTTTCCTACGTAGCAGGCGTAACCTGACCTAAATAAATACATATAGAAATACAGAACCAAAAATAGCATAGTGGAAATCAGTAAACCCTAATAATAATAATAATAATAATAATATATTCTGTGGCTTACATTTTAGCTAAAAGTACTTTTTCTTTACTGTTTTTGAAAAGATTTAAATAAATACTAAACTCTAAGTTAAAAATTTGAAAATGTATATATGATACAAAACAAAATAAATAAAAATTAATACATACCCTGGAAAAAATCAGTAAAAAAGTTGAAAACATCTCTTTGTGCATCCAAAATATAATAACAAATCCTTCCTGACTGGATTAAATTGTGTTATTTGAGTAATATTAAGCCTAAACTTGTAAAATAAAAGGGTAAAACTTGACGAAACACACTTCATGTGTACAAAATTTAATTCAAACCACATCTAAATTGTGTTATTTGAGTAAACTAGTGAATAATCCTGTAAACTTGGAAAAATCTCTCTCTCTCTCTCTCTCTCTCTCTCTGTGTGTGTGTGTGTGCGTGTGTGTGTGGATGTGTGTGTGGGTGTGTGAGTGCGTGTGTGTCCAAAATGTAATAAAAAAACACGTTCAAATCGTGTTATTTGAGTAAATATTAGGCTAAACTTGTAAAATAAACAAATAAAAGTTGAGAACACACACTTTGTGTGTCGAAAATGTAACTAAAAATCTTTCCTGAACAGATAGAATTGTGTTATTTGAGTAATACTAAGCCTAAACTTGTGAAATAAACAGATAGAAGATGAGAACACACACTTTGTGTGTCGAAAATATAACTAAAAGTCTTTCCTTAATAGTGTAAATAGTGTTATTTAGGTTAAAAATAGGTATAAACTTGTAAAATAATAAGTTAAAAAGTTGTAAAAATATCTTTCTGAGTCCAAAATTTAATAAAAAATGTTGCCTGAATAGTACAAATAGTGTTATTTTGGTAAAAATTAACATAAAGTTGTAAAATAATAAGTTAAAAATTGAAAAATGTTTTTTGTGAGTGCAAAATTTAATAAAAAATGTTGCTTGAATAGTACAAATAGTGTTATTTGAGTAAATATTAGGCTAAAGTTGTAAAATAATAAGTTAAAAGTTGAAAAAATGTCTTTGTGAGTCCAAAATTTAATAAAAAATGTTGCCTGAATAGTATAAATAGTGTTATTTTGGTAAAAATTAACATAAAATTGTAAAATAATAAGTTAAAAGTTGAAAAAAATGTCTTTGTGAATCCAAAATTAATAAAAAATGTTGCCTGAATAGTATAAATAGTGTTATTTTGGTAAAAAATTAACATAAAATTGTAAAATAAACAGATAGAAGTTGAGAACACACACTTTGTGTGTCGAAAATTTAATAAAAAATGTTGCCTGAATAGTACAAATAGTGTTATTTTTGTAAAAATAAAAATAAGCTGTGAAAATGTTTGACATAAAGTCAAAGTTTGGTAAAAAATAAACTCAAAATTAATTAAATAGCACACAGTAACATACATTTACTACCTAAATCAATAATCAAAGGGTCCTAGGTTCGTTACCCCGTGATTAAAGCAAATGGTGAAAACTGTAGGCCCCGTCCCTGATAGCTCTCCCTTCTTCATAGTACAGATAAAAAAAACCTGCGCTAAAGCGTCCTGTGCCTTGGGGCAACCCTGAGCGGAATATTAATTGGTGGCGGAAACCAGTTCTACAAGCGACGCATAGCTTTAGAGATTTGACCCTTGCTGCGAATTCCAGACATTCTTTGTTGTCTGGTTGAATCCCTCCCATGCCCTACAGTATTGCATAGCTTTCCCCTTGCTGCGCATTTCCAGACATCCTTTGTTGTCTGGTTGAATCCCTCCCCTGCCCTACAGTATTGCATAGCTTTCCCCTGTTCTTGCGTACTGGTTAACCTTGAAAAAACCGGTTCTGAAAATCTACCGACGCGTTCTCTGATTGGTCAATCAGGTTCTTCCTTTGTCCTGACGTTGTGACGTCATTTGACCTTGAGCGCGCTTCCCCAAAATTCCTTTCTCCTCTACCCTCAGCGCGGAGTTCACCGTCTTCTGTCTAGCGTGTGAAACCATCGTGTTTCATACCATAATAACATACATTATTACATAGTACTAATTAATAATATTACATATCGTGGGTTCGAGTACCGGGACCGTCCCCAATCGTAATTGGACCTGTACCTACAGCCATTACCACCGTTCATAGCGGTTCATAAACCATAGAAAACTTATTTTCAATATTATAAACATTAATTATTATCGATTGATACATTACATACTTTGCAGTAATGAATATAAAACCATATGCATAACATTTAGTACCTCTAATTACCTTCTATATACATATTTTTCATAAAATAAATAATTATATATTCATAAAAAGTTATAAACATGCAAATACATAAATGTAAAGTATTCTAAGTACTTGCAAATAAATTCTAAGTACGTGCGAATTAATTAAAACCCGTGCAAATTAGTTATAAGTACATACAAATGAATTGCGAATATTAAATAGCGATTGACGTTATCGTAGATACCTACTACTTAGGGCCATCCACTGAACTCAACAACTGCTTCTCAGTTTCTTGGAGTGTAGGACGGGGCAGACGTATTCCAAGTGGTAAGATCTAATTGTTTAACACTAGTTTCTCCACTATCGAAATCTTCCGTCTGTGTAGCACTTTCTTTCCTCCTCCAATTGGAGTTACCCCTATACCGGTTATAGCGATGTGGGCAGAAATTATTATTACCATACGAACATCTTCTTCGGAATGGCGTTCTTCTTTCTTCTCCAGAAGATCGCTGTGATCCCTCGCAGTTCCTTCTTCTGTAGAACCCGCTTCTATTTTCTTCTCCTGAAGGATTGTTACTTTGCCTAGCGCTACCACTCAAGTTCTCATTATCAGATCTTCCGTTACCAGCAGGCACCTTCGCTGAATCGGGTTGATTTCTGGAGAACGTCAATTGCCTAACTCTAGCTTGGTCGGCTCTTCTGTTCTCGAATCTCGGATTTTCTCTCCTCCATCCCTCAAGTTGCTCCGAGGCTTCATATCTTCCCAAGAAGCTGGTAAGTTGGTCCATGTTGCGTGGATCGCGAGTAAGTACCAACTGACGCACTCGCATCGGAAGTTGACTAATAACCAAGTTCAGCGCTTCGCTTTGGTCAACGCTATCCACAAGATAACAATACGAGGGTCACTATTTATATTTTGAGTCTAACAATGAAAAAACAGAAATTTGGCATTGAAAACTGCTTTATTGTTTTTCGAAGTATTCTCCTTTATGGTCAATACACTTTTGCATTCGTTTGAACCATTTGTCAAAGCAGTTTTTCAAATCTTCTTGAGACACCTCCATAATATGGTTTTTGAACGCATTAACGGCGTCTTCCGCCGACGAAAATCGTTGTCCACGCAATTTATTCTTGACATTCGGGAACAAGAAGAAGTCATTGGGTGCCAAATCAGGACTGTATGGTGGATGACCCATCAATTCGATTTTTTGACTGTTCATAAAGTCGGTTGATAGACGAGATGTGTGACAGCTGGCATTGTCTTGATGAAGAATGATCCGACGGCGTTTGTTTGTTTTCCGTATTTGACCGAAGACCTCTGGCAAACAAATTGTTGTGTACCATTCAGAGTTGACCGTTCTACGTTCCTCTAAAGACACAGTTGCCACATGACAAGTTTTCCCGAAAAAACAGGCGACTATTTGTTTCGATGTGCTTCGAGCGCGAACAACTTTTGTTGGATTGGGTTCATCTTGAAACACCCATACAGTCGACTGCTGTTTACGTTCCGGCTCATATGCATATATCCATGATTCGTCACCTGTTACAATCTTATATACGTCTTTTGAAGCACCACGATTATATTTATTGAGCATTTGTTTGCACCAATTGACGCGAGCGTCTTTTTGAGTTTTTGTCAAATTGTGTGGGATCCAACGAGAACATACCTTTCTCACAACTAAATGATCATGTAATATTTTATATATGCTGGTGGAACTAATGTCTGTGGTTGCCTCAATCTCACAGTACGTCACATGACGATCTTGCAGTATTAGGTTTTGCACAGCATCAATGTTTTCTTGAACAACAACTGATTTTGGACGACCTTCGCGAATCTCGTCGGTGAGCGAATGGAGGTCCACGATTAAATTCGTTATACCATCGTTTCACAGTGGCAAAGGATGGGGCTTCATCGCCAAATGTGGAAGTAAGTTGATTGATGCACTCTTGTCTTGATAATCCACGTCGAAAATCGTAACAAATCATCGCACGAAAATGTTCACGAGTTAATTCCATTTTATTGTTGTCGCGCAATCTCCAAGGCAACATAAACAACACAAATGAAGCTATTGACAAAACATTTGAAGTACGTTAGGATCAATAATGCCAGACGATTCCGTGCAAACGTCAAATCGCGCCTAACTTCAATCAGTGTTGCCAAGGCTCAAAATATAAATAGTGACCCTCGTAAGAGCCATATGTGTCCCAGCAATATTCTTCAAGTGAGAGGCCACAGCTCCTCGAATACCATTTGCTTCTCGGCGTCTGCATTTCCCTTTGCTTGGCATCAGCAGAGGCATATTGTTTTCTAAAGGCAGCACAAAAATGTCCAAAAGTCTTCCACTTCTTCTCATTTGCAACAAACCACGCCTTAGCCTTTCCTACCATAAGAGAGGGCAATAACTTCAATCTAAAAATCATAGGGACATTCATTAGATCCAGGTATGTTATTAGCTCTTTTAAATACCTCTCAGCAGAGACAGTATTAATCTCTCCAGCAAACTTTGAAAGAGCGTTAACATCAGACATGCGAAAAGATTTGTAGGAAATATTCTTATAGGCATTGTCACGAGATATCTCATCCTGTCCCCATCTCTCAGACTTTCCATTATTATGTCTCTTCCTGGGCTTTGTAATTTTCCTAGTTTCAGTTTCCTCAGAACTAGAGGAAACTGCAGAGCAAGAACTTGTCGAGTAACGATTCCTTTTCCTCATCTTCCTCTTCAAATCACTTCTCATTGTTGAACCGTTCATTCCCGGTTGAAATACAGCTTCACCATTTTGAGAAGGTTCTAGAACCCGACAGCTTGCCATTAACATCTGTAGTTGATCGACCTGCTTATCTACAGATGCGACTTTCTCCATAACTTCTTCAAGTTTCTTTTCTTGCCTTCTCTGATTTAGCTCTAAATTATCAAGTAATTCTGAGGAACCCGGTGTTGCTTCTGGCCTTGCAATTATTTCAACACTCTTTATTCGTCCCCTCAATTTCTCAATTTCATTTTCCATTTCCTTTTCTTTAGCTTCTCTAGATGTTTTCTCCTGTGTCAAGTCGAAGTTCCACTTTTCATAATCCTCCTTTTGTTTTTCTTCCAGCTTTAGTATTAATTCAGCTACTTGCTGCCTCTCACACGCAATTTCCTTCCCCAGAGTCTCCTTAATTTCTCTACATTCCTTTCGCCCCTCTTCTATTCTAAATAATAATTCTTCCTTATCTTGACTGAGCAGCTTTATCAATTCTCCTCTTTCTTCATTCCTTTTTCTTTCTTGTTCATTTCTTATCCTTTTCTGTTCCTCTTTATCTTCTCTTCTGATTCTTTCTTGTACATTTCTTATCCTTTCCTGTTCCTCTTTATCTTCTCTTCTGATTCTTTCTTGTTCATTTCTTATCCTTTCCTGTTCCTCTTTATCTTCTCTTCTGATTCTTTCTTGTTCATTTCATATCCTTTCCTGTTCCTCTTTATGTTCTCTTCTGATTCGTTCCTGTTCCTCTTTATCTTCATTTCTTTTTCTATCTTGTTCATTTCTTATCCTTTCCTGTTCCTCTTTATATTCTTTTCTTATCCTTTCCTGTTCCTCTTTATCTTCTTTTCTTCCCATTTCCATTTTCTCCATCAGGGTTTGAAACAACTGTTCCAAACAAGGACTTCCTTTGTTACCCTTCTCTTTACAAATAAAACATTTCAATTCTTCCCCCTTGTACTGCGATTTTGGCAAAGGATAACTAGCACAACGTAAGTGGAAGCTTCTTTTACAATCGTTGCACTCAACCTCTTCATCATCAGCTTTCCCTTTATCGGAACAGCAACTTAAAGTATCCATTTTTAACTTACGACGATCACTTCTTAAATTACGCTTCTGCATACCCTACTCAAACACATTTACAGAGTCCCGCGTTGCGGCGCCAAAAAGTTTACACCTGCTACGTTCCCCGGATTATTCTCAATGGAACTACTTACGTTTATTCCTCAACGGCGAGCCTGAGACTTCTCAGCCTACTATGAAGCCCTTAGGTTGTGGCAAATCAGATAAGGATATACTTACGTATACCTTACTAACTCTCGCACACAAAAATATATTTAGAAGTCAGTTAATGTTAATATATTACACTTGAACTCACAATTAAACTTCTTATTACAAACAAAAGTGTATTTAGATCTTAATACTTCTTCGCTACACAAATTAAAACATTCACATTTTCAAAATCACTTCCATTATTCCCGCAACGTCCATAATATCTTTCACCTCACAACCCACAATCAAATGTTTTAAGGTTAGTCCATAACCATAAAAGACTACCCAATTGAACAAAACAAATTACGTCATAATAGACAATTAACATTTTGAACATATTAAACACCTAATATGATACAATACGTGGGTGCGTATCAAGGGCTAGTATACTTTCGCAATGTCCCTGGGCTGATGAAGAAGTAGAATATACAGTATGAGGTTAAGGATTGTAGACTATTCATCGACTCCTCCAAGAGAAGCCTCAAAGCTATATAAACTACCCATAATGTTAGTACGTAAGCATCCGTTATAGTTGGTAATTGTGTGTATCTGGAGGAAAGCCACGAGAACCTATCTGTAATTGTCACAAAACTGAAATACAATGAACGAGGGTGTGCAATATGTGGTGATCTAAAAATAATTTCAAACAGGGTTGAAGTAACCCTGAAGATGAGAGTGACGTTAGCTCTCGAAAGCTTGGAATATTTTCCACAACTCACCTGGTCGATAGCCCGAGAGAATCTATTCATCATTCGTCGCCAGGAAAGCTTCAAATCTTACTTCAATGAAAATAATTATTTTAAGCCTACAGGCAATCTCTTACAAATATTTTGCAGCTGTTTTGTATTTTTGATTACATTTATTTTACGATTTATGATTAACCAATATACATAAAAAAATGGGCACTTTCCCTGCAGCTGTTATTCACTTTTGCGAAAAATCCTTACGTGATGGAGAAAAATCGAGGTCATATTTGGAATCAGCATGTCAAAAGAAATTAGCATCAGCTCTTAGATTCCAAACACTTGTTAGTGACTCTCATTTTGGAGGGTAGTGATAATTATTCCGTTATGGTAATTCTGAAAAAGGATCCAAATGATATCGAATAAATGTTGGAACTAGGTGAACGTTTATATTATATAGAGGCCCGGGACTATTTTTAACAGCGTCGTGACCATTTTGCACACACACATACGCTCTCAAACACACACTCACCAGCACACACACAGTGTGATATTGGAATAAATTCCAGTGGAGGAAGTTCCCAAATTTACCCTTAAATCGTCATGATTTGTTTCTGTTTAGAGTGCTTTCTTTCTGGCGGTACGTAACGAAACCTTCTTCAGAAGAATAAAGTTAGAAACAAGGGAGATGAGAGAACCACTGGAGAGGAAGAGAGATAAATAGAAAGGGAGATGGAAGCGAAAGGCAGAGATAAAGATATAGACAAGCGAAAGAGAGCAAGAAATTGTAGAAGTGAGAGATAAAGAAATAGGCAAAGAAGAAAGAGAGGGAAAAGAGAAATTGAAAACTACAGAGAGTGAAAGAATAGAAAAAAAGAACAATAGGGAGCGAGAGAGAGAGGGAGCGAGAGAGAGAGGGAGCGATAGAAATATAGAAGCCCGAGAAGACAGAAAGAATGATAAGCGAAATTGAAAACAGATAAGGAAATGTAATGAAAAGTAAAGATAAATTTTAAAAAAGAAAGCAGGCAGAAAGAGAGAATGAAGAGGAGTAGCAGATGACCGAAGAAACTGACAGAAAATGAGAGGAAAGCCTAGAAAAATGAACTTGTTGAGAAGGGATTTCCTCAGAAGAAGGAAGCTAGAAAGAAGATGCAAGGAATGAAAGAGACAAAAAGTTACAAATATGAGAAAGGGTGGAAGTAGGAGTACGCATTCTTCCTTATTCCAAGGAGGGGTCAAGGGCGCATGAGGTCTTACCATGAACACAATAACAAGTTAAAATAAAGAGTACCGGCATTTTTATTCCCAGAAGAAAGCACTGTGTATATGTATTATATTTAATACTTGTATGGCTCAAATATAAAAAAGATAGCAACCGGGAGGATCAATCAATCAATCAACCTTCATCAATTTAATCATATCATCCTCATCTTCGCCATTAGCCAAAACTAGAAGAAAAGCAACGTTAAAAACATATTAGAACCACTTTCTCTGTTCATAGAATGAAAATCAACTCCAAACCATTCCTACTTATTGACCACTCCAACGTTCCCGCAAGTGGGTGTCAGAACTCAAAAATATCTCCAGATTTCGCTTATTCTCCCCACAATGGCCTAGGCCTGTCCACCTCACACAAAGCCAGTCTGCAGCAAAGCACAGATCTCCCTTTGTGCTCTCCCGGCCTGGATGTGGTTGTTTGTCGTCCGTCGGACAGGCCTCTCCTCTTATCTCGACAGGTGTGACGTTTCTCGCCTTTCCTCAATGGGCCCCACAATAGGCCGCAAAGACTCCCGTGCGGGCAGAGAATCCCGACGTTGGAACCAGCGTCCAGCCTGCACAAAAGGCCGCTGTCCTCCGAATCAAAGGAACAATCGTGAAATAGGTCGATGGAATCTCTTTGGGTTTTGAATACCAGAAGAGAACAATGGTGAAATTTCCTGCTCTCTCTATATTTGCCCATTTCTTCCATGTCAACCTACTGCTGTTCCATTCAATGGTGCCAACTGAACCCTCGACTAGGTTCCATTGCTGGAGCTGGACACCATACGCCAACATGAGCTGTTGTAAAAATATTGCAAATACTCGATTAGGCTGTAGTTGTACGCTATTTTGCCTAGTCCCTTAACAGACCAGAGTATCTAAGAGGATGTTATTTGCCACAAAATAGTTTAAATATTACCTTGCTCGACCATGGTCGAAAGGTTACGCGAACGGTGAAGTGGGGTACCTAAGTGACCCCAACATTAAATTATGCATTTTAAACACATTTATTTATTTATTTATTTATATCTTATTTATTTGTGGGGGAGATTAAGGCTCATGCCTTTTCTTACACTCAACCACATACAAAATTTCATAATATAGAACATATTCATAAATTGATTCATATATAAACATTGCAAATAACGATCACACATATACATTTCATGTCAAACCAACAGCGGTAAAAATATGTAAATCAAAGAAACACATAAAACACACACACACACACACACACACACACACACACACACACACACACACACATATATATATATAAATATATATATATATATATATATATACATGTACACACACACTCATACATAGGTTTATATACATAACAGGCTACTACAAATATTTATTAAACATGTACTAATTTGACAAAACAAAAAAACAAAAAAAAATCACTCCATGAAACATTCTCTTAATCTTCTTTTGAAGATACCTATGGAAATTGATTTTCTCATTTCATGGGAAAGTGCATTCCAGTCCCTAACCACTGATACAGTAAAATAGTTACTAAAAAATTCAGGGTTCGATACCAGGGCACATAGTGGTTCTGATCCCACTTTAAACTGTAGGTCCAGTCCCGATTAGCCCCCATACAGCACACCAAGTTTCAGACATATTTCAGAAATATTGCAATCTTTCATATACGTTTCTAACATTCTGGTTTCGCGTTGACGTTACAGAAAGCATCACATGAAGTCCCAGTTTTGTTTCTGAAACATTGCAATGTTATCGTTTCATTGTCTAGTTTCTGGAACGTCTCGGAGACATTGCAACGTTGGATTCAGTCATCATCGGCCATCCGGGAAATTTTCTGAGGCGGCCATGTTGTGTTTACGTTCAATGCTAACCGGGAGTCGTGCACATCTTATGAAGAATAATGTTGTTTATTGAGTGGTAAGTTGAATATTATTAATACCAAAGTGTGTTTAATTGTGTTATACTTAATCTGTGTTGCGTAACGTGTGTGAGAACGTGAGTGGAAACAAGGCAGGCGTTATCAAACCAGTGTTTAAAGAAGTATTTCGTCTTGTTTGTTTAATTGAAAATACATGATGTGAAGAAGCATGGAACTTCTCGCACCTCATGAAACTAAAATAACAGGGAATAAAGTGCTTACCTATAAGCAGTGCACATTTATAGTATACCGAAAATAGATTGAATGGAAGAGACGGAAAGTACTTGTTGCTGAAAATGTATCATTTTTCGGTTACATTATAAGGTAAATTTCTCGTATCGGACAAACGGCTGAAATTTTCTAGTTCATTTAATTTGAATATTCGTACTTACGTATTCTGCATTGAGAAACATTGATGAATGTGGCATTTCGCTTATTTCACGGAAATAAGCTCTATTTGCGACATATCGAGTAAGTTTTCTTCGTTTCTTTTTGCCTTCGGTAACACGCAAAATGGCGGTCACAGTTTCACTACCGTAGTCGGCATGCAGTGTTTCCACCCCACTGCACCCAAAAATACCTACGTAGCCCCACAAACCATTGACGCATAGCCCCACGAACCATTCACACATAGCCCCACGAACCATTTTCGGCAAGGTTAGGTTAGGTAGGGTCACTATAGGTTACAATAGTTAAAAATTGGTTTCGAAAAAAATATGCGTAGCCCCACACACCATTCTCGCATAGCCCCACGAACCATTGACGCATAGCCCCACGAACCATTGACACATAGCCCCACGAACCATTGACACACAGCCCCACAAACCATTTGCGGAAACGTACCTTCTTCAGTTACAAAAACGCGTGTTTGGAAACACTGACCGGGATTACGTCATCACACACAGGCTACATCCACCTGGAAGTAAATGGATGCAAGAGCTTTCGTGCATCGGTCACACATTTATATCGAAAAATACATGATTTACCGGCAAAATTCAATGAACGATGCGAGAAAACACTTATACATATCGAGTAAGTTTTCTTCGTTTCTTTTTGCCTTCGGTAACACGCAAAATGGCGGTCACAGAAACTAACCTAACCACATGTCAATGGATCGCAATTATTTTGCAATTGCTAGATCCTGATACTACCACGACATGAAATTTTCACTATGTTTGCCTAACCTAACCACACGTCAATGGTTTGTGGGGCTAGCGTCAATAATTCACAATTATTTTGCAATTTCTAGACGTTTCCGACAAATTTTAACTTCAGATTCATCATTAGCAGGCCTCAAATTAGTAAGTATGCCAAATATGAAGAAAATCTGAGAGGGGTCCGGTCGTCTTCAGTCATACCTTATTTTCTTTCTTTTCGTAAAATGAAATGAAATGCAAACTTATTTTCCAAATAGTAATAACCCGTGGCGCAACAGCCCGTGAGGACCAAGGCCTATCTACCGACCGCCGGTGATGATTGATTGATTTGGTTTATATTACTTTACTTTTCTGCCACATTTTTGTTAATTGTAAAGATTAAATTAAAAGATTATTATTATTATTAGAAATTCTTTATTCATGGATGCAGTTCAGCCACGGCCAGGCTGGGATTCTAACCTGGAACCCCTATCATTGCAGTGCAATGTGCTAACCACTCCATGGAAATTTGTGCGATATTCTGTCTTAAACTGTGATGAACAAAGGTATTTTTGGTTAATAAAAAGTGGCCTTTGGTTAGAAGCCCTAGCGAGGCATAAGAATGCTTTTGCTCATATTTCTATCATGTCCTCTTATCAGTTGGCTGCAACAAACAAACACACAATGTATTTATTAAGACTGAAATGTAAAAATATTTTGTAGCCCTGTAGAACAGATATGGGTTGCAGAAGTTCAAATATATGGCTTGCTTTTATTTTACTCAAGGATAGTTTCATGTCAATTCTGGGTCATTCCATGTCAAACCAACCAAGTAATTGGTTGCATGACCATTTTAGAAAAAAAAATCATTTTTAGTACAAATGTTGGTACATGTTTGTAGATATTAAAAACAATATCCCAAAAAAATATTGTATTTAGTTCTCCTGGGCCAGCCATTTTTCCAACAATTGCCCGTGACTTTTTTTGCTCATGTAGAAGTTGACGGATTTCACAGATCTTCAATTGTCATACCTTGTAATTTTAATTTCTGGTAAGTCAACTATTAAAATCCTATGTTATTATATTTTCTGATTTTTTAAGCCCAACTTTAAAAAAGAAAAAGGAAATGCTTCATTCATTATTCTAGGTATACATGTGGCTTAACATTACACACTAATGTCACAAATTAGATCGCATATGTTTTGTCATATTTACCAAACAAGTTGAGTCTAAAAGTTGGGATTTTTACTGTGAGTTAGGTTCATGCAGGGCTTCCTCCATGCCAAATTTCAGAATTTTTCAAAAGGACCCATCTGAGATATTTAAAACCGACACTGTCAAAATTCCATAAATGGCCATGTTTCTTGACCCGGTCGTGAGTGGGGGTGATGTGATCAGCATCACGCCCCTGACCGCCTTTACCCCCCCGGGGTTTCCCCCCCGGTACCCATGTTATTCGACGCTGCGAGGGGGCCGGGGCTGCTTCCACCGTTATACCGCGTTTGGTAGAACCTGTCCCGCTTCCCGCGCTAGGGAGCGCTCAACAGTTTCGGTGCCAATGAGAAACGAGGAAAAAATCGTCTGCTGGGCAGCGAGGAGCGAATGAAAGCCAGAAGAGAGGCGCTTACGTAGACGCTGTTGCGACGTTGCGTATTTTAATTGGCTGCCTGGCTTTGACTTTCCCCAGCACCGAGAAAAGACAGGGAGCAACTAGCGCGGGAACCGGGACAGGTTGTAACAAACGCGGTATAGAAAAGTTCCCGGATTTGAACCGGCCGGGGATCGAACCCGGGACCTTTAGCATGGTAGTCAGACGCGTTACCAACTGAGCCACCGTGGGCACTGTCTTGTTACCCAAATTACCACCTTAATTTTTGTTCTTAGGATGCAATTTTGAGCAAAACATACTTGAATAACATAGAAAGTATGATTCATTAACTACAGAATGAATTTTGTTTTAGGTCTCTAGCTTTACTGATTTTTGAGATATTAAGGTTTCCGTAATTTGTAATGTTGGAAAAAGGATGTTTCAGGAGAAATAAAGACAATAAATATTTTTGAACATTGTTTCTGATATCTAGAAACATGTACTAATAAGGTTGTTTTTTTCTAAAATGGTCATACAACCACCATTGGAGGGTTTCTACCAACAAAAGGGGTTTGAGAACTTATGATCCTCAATTTTAATGAAACTCAGCACATTTCATCTTTCATTGTGGTGAGAAACCACATGATTTTTTTGGTATTTACCTTGAATTATGACCCCTTCAACTTTTAGTTATTCCTTTTCTTTTATTCCATTCCCAAACTTTCCAGTGCGAGCTGCAGTGTCCTAGAAGAAAAAAATTCTGTCGCTCTTCAAATTATATAATGTGTTTTGAGATTTCACAACGTTAACCGAAGAATATAGATTTCAGAGAAAAATGTGACATTCATATTCCAGTATATTAGTAAAATATTACCTGGTTTTGGCCCAAAAGCAAGGTTTACTAGAATTTCGATTTTTTTAAAGGGAAAGTTGCAACACCAACTCAAATATTTTTAAAGTAAAGTTTCATATATATAATCTAACTTACACAGAAATAAAATTGATGGTGTTTTCATTCCTTCTGTGATTTTTTAAAAAAAGTATATCACATTTTATAGTTTTCAAATTATCTCTAAGAATCTAGATATCACAGAATCAATTTTTGGAGTATACAATTTTAAATAAGGTTTTCATGGATGCCAGGAAGGTGTCACCTTAAAATTTCATACTTCACCCATATAATTTTATTTCAGTCACAGTCATTTGAATGAATTATTAAAAGGATATTGCAGAAATATGATAACTTTGAATTGACTGTGTTTCTTTCAGGGAGTGACACTATTATGGAGAAAATATGCCTCCCCCCTCCCTTTTGAAAAAAAAATCAGTGCTTGGCCCTACCTGAAAACATCCTGTGGTCAAACATGAATGTTTTGTTCTTACCTTTATAATTACTAATATTAGTTTATTTACATTTACTATGACAAAGACACATCTTAAAAAGTAGTTGAATACTACTATAACTTTTTAATACATGGAATAAAATTAACGAGGAATGTAACTTGTAGTACAATTTTTAGATTTGATCCCTCGGTTTAGGATGAGACTTTGTGTAGTGTTTGAGCACATTATAGCTACTGATATACCAAGGTACTAGCATGCACTAGCCAGCCATTTTCAACAAAAAGCACTTCATAGTTTTCCAACCGCTTCTCAAGTAGTGAAGATATTGTCCAATTGCCAAGTGGATCTGGTGGTCCAGTAGTAAGGCACCAGTTTGGCTTTTCCTTCCATGCCCTGCGTTCCTGGCATCCATGAAAATGCTATTTAAAATTTTATACTCCAAAAAATGTGCTTCAATGATATCTAGATTCTTAAGAGTTAATGTGAAAAGTATAAAATCCGGTAGTCATTAAAAAAAAGCAGAGGAAGAATGAATCACCATCTATTTTATTTCTGGGCTAGATAGATGATATATCAAACCTAAGAAAAATCGAAATTGTAGTAAACATTGTTTTTGCCCTAAAATCTGGTAATATTTTACTAATTTATTGGTGTACAAAAATGTGAATGTGATACGTTGTCATATTTTCTTTCTATTATTTTGGTAATGTTGTGAAATTTCAAAGAAGTTTGAATAATTTGTAAGGGAGCTAGAATTTTTCTTCCAGGACAGTGCAGCTCACACTTGGAGGCTTTGGTAATGGAAGAAAGAGGAATTACTGAACAACTTAGACCGAAAAACTATGGTTTCTCACCACCATGAAAGTATTATTAAATGTGCCGAGTTTCATGAAAATTTCAGATTATGGGTACCGTGGTCTGGTTGAACTGATGTCTGATGTGGAATGACCTTATGCAAAATTTTGTTTCTTTAAATGATATTTCTGCCCACAGAATGCTAATTCAGAATTGATGTTACATGACATTATTCTCTTTACAGGTAAAACTGAATGTTGTTCCACTGAGGCTGTCTGAGTGTGGTCTGCAGAAATTTCAACTGAACAAAAAAATGTATTTAGACAAAAAAATAAAGACTCTTTTGTGAAAAAATATATATTCCTTTGATAATACTTATCCTTTTATATTTGTTTCATGTGTGAATTGTTGTTTGAAGTCCACTTAATGTGCAGATAGGCTAATCGGGAGTAGACCTGCAATTTAAAGTGGGATTCCAACCACTGTGCAATGTGCCTTCACATGGTATTGAACTTGGGATCCCTTCACTGCAAGGTTCTTATTTATATTTCTCACAGTGTATTCTGAAACTGACGAACCTAGCCTAGCACAACCATTTGAAAGTCAATGAAAGATATAATATAAATCATTCAAAAATCATGTCTTGCATGTTCTCATTTTGAAATGTTTTGGTATAAGTTAGGAAATCTATGTAAAATTGTTTTCATGAAGAAATGGTAATGTAGGAAATCGTAGAACATCTTTGAAGCAACAAGACAATGGAAATTTCTCACAAGAAACAGTAATAGCATTGATAATTCTGACTGGCAAGCACAACCTCTGATACTGCACATTTTCAAGATTATAGAGAATGTCAAAACACATTTAATCAATTTTTAAACTTTGATTTGCTATTATTGTTCAATTCTTATTTATATTGTTAGTTCCCAAAAATTGCCCAAGTTTAGCTTGTGTCCATTTTGCTCTTTTTTCTTGTGAACTGATAGTTTTCCAAGTTTTTATTTTTTACTGATTCTTTTAATAATAATAATCCATGGCTCCGCAGACCTTGGGGTGGCACGGCATACTTAACGGTTGCCAACTTTGTGGTCAATTTCTCCAATTATGTAAGTATGTAGGATATTCTTATCAAATGTATAGACTGCCAATTCAGGTAACTTGTAGGTCACTCTGCATGATCTCCAGAAAGTATCCAATAAGGTATCTCAGATGTTTCCAGAATAATGCATGTTTCAAAACCAATATTATTAGAATCTAAATGGTGTAAATAATTCACAATAGCTATGTACAAGGTGGTGGTAAATTACAAACATGCAAGTTTGCAGTTTAACTGTTACATTAATTTTGAATTTTTATTTGGGATGATATGCTCAAATTATCTGTTCATTCTTTTGTAATTAATATATAGAATATACCTTATTGTACAAGATTTTTCATCGTAAAGTGACACAATGCACAAAGTAAATTTTAATATTTAGTAAAATGTTTACATGCTTCCAGTCTATCATCAATTGGTAAAGTGGGCGAAAAGTGACTGGAGCATGATGCTGATAACATCACCCTCAATCCAACCTTCCTTGTGACGTGGCACAGCAAACCACAAAGAGCTTTGTTATTGCATGTAAAACTCTATTCCTTAGTAAACAATTGAAGGTATTAATGATGATTACCAATTTAATGTTTCATATTTTCTTTTGAGGTGTCTAAAGTTGTTTTTTTTTTAACTCTAGCTTTGTCTGACATGAACGAATGCATAATCGGCAATTTTATGCACTTTTTCTCCTGACTAGATTAATTGAGATATGTGGTCAATTGATGGGAGATAAAATAAATATTAATCATCATGCCTAATGAGGTTTCAAACCCAAGACCTCTGGCACTTTCACAGCATCACAATACTTGATTTTAAAAGAAATACTGTGAATTCTATTTTCAGGAAATTATTTACAAGTAAATATTGTAATAATTTTTGAAGGGGGTTTAACCCCAAACCCCCCTCAAATATGCCATTTATGAATACAGTACTGATTCCATTCAATATAACAATAATGTGAAATAATATCACTGTAATGTAACTGAAATATCACAAAACTGTACGGAAATGTATCTGTAATGTTACACTGACATGTTTCTGCAATGTTACATTGACACGTTTCTGTAATGTTGCACTGACATGTTTCTGTAACATTACGAATGTTATGTTAGATTCGCGGACATTTTTACATTGCTGAAACATACCTGAAACATCACAGTAATGTTTCGCAATGTTGCTGCAATGTTACAATGTTTCAAGAGTTACGTATCCGTAACATATCTAAAACCATGTTGTGCTGTATGGGCCTATCTGCGCATAAAGTGGACCAAATCAATCAATCAATCAATCAACCAGCCAACATACCAGTTGGCATTTGCCAGACCTCGTGTTGTATCGACCAGATTATCCATACTGCCCTGCGCCGCTGGCATCAAATTAAATATCGTCCATCTTGTCATTGTTGTTCTGTAGCGTGTAGCTACAAAAAGCCTAAAAATAAGTATGGATTGGAAATTATTTTGTCGTAGCTGAGTATTGTTAGTTTTTGAAGATCTAATTTTGAAGAAAGTAACACTATATAACCTCTACTACAGCCCTGCCTACAGTTTAAGTGGGATCCGAACCTCTGTGTCATTTGCCTCCATCGAGTATCGAACCAGAGACTCCTTGATTACAAGGCGACCAACCCGATTCGAGCTGAATCATTTTGTAAGTCAACATTCATGCACAGAAAGGCTAATCTGGACTGGACCTACAGATTAAAGTGGTATCGAAAACACTGTGTGACTCCATCGTTCTTTTGACTTGGTTCTGAACCCATACCATTAGAGATACGTCAGTTAAGAAATAATAATAATAATAATAATAATAATGACATTATTATTATTATTATTATTATTATTATTATTATTATTATTATTATTGACATTTTATCCTGGTATTTTTTCAACACGTTCAATTTCACATTAGCTAATAATGGAAAACAAGCTCACAAACTATTTTTGAAAGACAAAAATGGCGAATGTAATTCTTTTTTTACATGACATGTGGGGTGTTTCATGTAGAATATAGTTTTACACATATGCAACATGGAGCGTCGTAAAATAAGAAAATACATATGCAACATGTTAACACTAAATTGTGTACGTATTCAATGATTCTTTAATACACACAAATATATTTTTTAAATTCATTCCATAATCAATTCATCCATCTCATAACAAACCAACAGCGAAAATGATTAAATTGTCTCCACATGTGTGGACATTTAAAACAAAACTGTTTAGCAGGAACAGTCTGAAGTACATATTTGGACTTACTTCTCTTTCTGGTAATTTACAGTACATTACAGAAAATAATGATACTGCGAGCGAAGCGAGCAAGAAAATTCTTAGATCCAATATTTGCAAACTGAAAACAATATTGATTTAATAAGGCGCAAGTAAATTCACGGGGCGCCATGGCACTCTCTTTTACAATTTTTTTTTTTCATTTAGATCGTTTGGTGCCCAGGTACGACGTCTAGTGCCAGAACTTTGACTCTAAGAAAAGCAGGCAATGCGAGTGAAGCGAGGAAGGAAATTTTACAAAACATATTTTCATTTGCATAAAATTTAAAATCGAGGGGGGAATTGCCCCTCTGTGCCCCCCTTGCAGGTGCTCTTGGCAGTCTGGGAAAAATGCAAGGAATACATGAAAAATAATTCCAGCTTGAGTATCATTTTGTCCTGCTATTCTTAGGCCCCTCCTGCCCCCTCTGGTTGCGCCACTGTTTACGATTGGTTTATTAAACTTCGCTTTTTGCCTAATAGCAAAGATGATAATGAATGAATGGTGATGAGATGAAATTGATGAAACAGAAAAAATCACAAGTACAGGACACAAACCTCTCGAGGATTATACAGGCCCGTAGTCAGAATTGATCTCCAGGGGGGCTCACTAGTTATCAGGCGGGCTTTGTAAATCAAGTCCATTTTTCAAAAGTTTAACAATGTCAAATGAAGGTAAATTAGGTGTGTGTGTGGGGAGGAGGGGGTCATTAAGTTACATAAAGTTTAGAAATATCACACAAATACTACATTTTTCAATATCATTTAAAATATCACTTGAAATGTTAATTGGCTGCTACTGAAATCATCCCTTACTACACTTTCCATACGTTTGATGATACAGATATTTATATTACACAGAAAAAGATGGACAATATTCAATCATAGGGTCTACTGTACATTCCACTCCCCGGCGGAAACAATAAAACTCCCCTTCGTTCCCAAAACTTGGGAGCTGTTAACCTTCGACGCAGAAGCGGAGGGAATTTGCATAATGACATCAAAGTCACAGATTTCTGTATAAATGGGAGGTTGCAACAGGGGCAACGGAGGTACAGATAAAGTAGCTCCTCTGTGAAGAAACTTTCTGAAGTCTAGAGAAGAGAAATCTCCGAAATACTTGCCGCTACTTAAGACTTCTTCTTATAAATAAGATGCGCAAATGTAATAGCTGCTGTTCATGCTCCCTGAATTTATCCTTCATCAAAGTTGTGAGGGAAATAATATCTGCTGTCTACATTTTCACTGCAAACAAATTACACAAAATAGCTTTACCTAATGTCAAGGGGGCTGACCTCAGTGCCGCTATGCTTTATCGGCGTGCATTACTGTGAACGGTGGTGACATAAAAACGCAGGTTCCTAGAACTATTTTATAACGTCTACGAACTACTGCAATGTCAACCAGACACAAGAATCTTCCCTTTCGAGGGATGGAGCACCTCAAAACCAGTTCAGCAGGCAAAATGACGCAGTCTAGACGTTTCATCTACCGACCAGAGAATTTTCTGGTTCCTTTGGGAAAACAAAGCATTGCATCATCGCAACCTACATTCACCACAGATAAGGCAGCCCTCATATTCGGGGAATCTCCCAACGAACCTTCAGCAGAATTTACACTTGTTGGCCGGCATCGCCGCCAAAGGTCACTTACGGACTTGGACAGTCTCGCCCAACTATATGAAGGGAGACATCCAACAAAACTACAAAAAAACCATGCCGTTATCAACTGAGGTCCCAACTTCAAATACATTTGCGCCCCTGGCTCAAGATCCCTCAGGTGACATGGATATCCCCCAAGAAGAGGTAACCCAACCACCTCAAACAACTCAACCTAAGAAAGACCCAAGAATCCCACCTATTTCCGTGTTCGGAATTAAGGAAACTTACGCCTTCACCTCTACTTTAAGCAAGACGCTTAATCAACCTCCTCCCATACAGCACAATAGAGAGAAGGTCAGCTTCCAAGTATCAACCAGGGCAGATTATGATAAAATAATTGCATTTTGCGACCAGATCAAACGAGAATATGCCACCGGCATCTTTCGCAGTGAACGGCCTGTGAAGGTGGTAATACGAAAATTACTTATTGATACCTGTCTGGGCGACCTGGAGCAGGACCTGAAAAACAAGAACTATACACCTATATCAGTTCTCCAAATGTCTCGCAGAAGGTTGGGATCAAATGAACGAGTGTTGATGCCACTCTTTCTGGTGTCGCTTTCAAGAAACTCCACCACTCACGAAATATACAAAGAAGAATATCTTCTTGACTTAAAGTACAGGTATACAAACCACCCACCACACTACAGTGTTATCGCTGTCAGCGAATGGGACAGGGTGAAACCCAATGTAAAGCACTGCTCCGCTGCCTCAAATGCGCACAGGGACACTTGACAAGGGCTTGTCTCAAAACAGACACCACTACCCCAGCCAAATGTGCCAACTGCCAGGCTGATCACCCAGCAAACTTCAGAGGATGTACAGTGTTCAAAGCCTACACGGACGCTCAAATTTCCACCAACAAGAAGACCCAAAAATCTCCACCAATCATCACTTCTCAACAAACACCTGCAACTTCTGCAGAAACCACTTCTTCACAACAAACCTCATCAACATACGCAGGCGCTGCATCTCCGCCCAGACACACCCCAAACAAAACCATCACCAAGGCGGCCCCCTCCACAACATATATATCAGAATCCACTCGGGTTGACACATCAGCCTCAGACATTAAACTTATTTTTGAGTTCTTCAAAGGAATGAATATAAGGACATGTTAAAAGAGGTATTTCTCGTCTTACCTCTGTTACAGACACAACCACAAAAGCAGCCACATATATTGATACCACTGCAGAAATGATTGCCGATGGCTGTTTCTAGTCAGTCGAAAATTCACCACTCACTTACCATCATGGCGTGGAACGCAGATGGGCTAAGAGGGCAGAGACATACCCTCATCCACTTTCTTCAAAATAATAAAGTAGACGTAGCACTCATCAGTGAAACACACTTCTCCCACACAGTCAAAGGCTGGAAATTGCCAAACTATCTCATATACAGACTGGATCGGATTGGAAGACCGAGAGGCGGATTATTAGTAGTAGTAAAAAGGGACTTTCCATCTCAGCAAGTACATGTACCACCTTTGTACGGTTTAGAGGTGCTAGCTGTGCGCATTCTAACTCCCGGAGATTCACTCATTCTCGTGGCTGGATACAGATCTCCTGCTGCGGGACTTGTACCAGATGATTATGACAACATAAGTAAACTAGGCAATAAAGTGGTTCTTGCCGGAGATCTCAATGCCAAGCATACATCCTGGCATTCACGGTATCCTAATAATTCAGATGACCTACTGCATGACTACATACTTCGATCCACCTTAACTATACAAGCACCCCGGGAACCAAATCACTATCCGAAGATGGGTGGCAGGCCTGACGTGCTAGACGTAGTCATGAGTAAAGGGGTGCCACTCCTCACAGACCCGTACATAATCTCTGCTTTGGATTCAGACCACGATCCTGTCATGTTCCAATTCTCCCACCGTACTCTTACTCAAGGAGTACGACTTCTAAGACGCGAGACAAATTGGGATAAATTCAGAGGGAATGTGAACTCTCTTCTCGATCTTCATGATAGGCCTCAGACACCCCACAAAATCGATCATTCAGTACCACATCTCACCCACTCTCTGCTCAAAGCTGAGGCAGAAAGCACAGAAGTAGCACAGCTACAAAGATCGTCACAAATGACAGGCAGTCTTCGTCTCCAAATGTACATTCAGTTAAAACGGTGGGCGAGACGAAGGTGGCAACACACAAGGATTACCACATATAAAACTCTTTGGTACTCTCTCTGCTCCAAGGTGAAAACCCTCATCCAAAAATAAACTGCACATCACTGGAATGACACACTCAGTGGCCTTTCAGTGAATGATCAGCGTATATGGAAATATACCAGGGCATTTCTTCGTCCCAAGGTCTCATCACACACCATACAAGTGTGTCATAGAAGGACCAACCGGACTGTTACATGAACTACAAGATCAGGTTGAAGTAATTGCAATGCTCTCGAGGAACAATTCACTCCAAATGAAGATCCATCAGATGAGCATACAATCGCACATGTAAACAGGTCGATACTCACTTTCACCACCAGACAAATGGAGCACATGCCAAAGATGACGCCACCTCGAGAGGTAGAACGCCAAATCCGAAGATTGCCTAAAAACAAGGCTCCCGGGCCAGATGGTATACGACCCGAACTGCTGCGACATCCCACTCGCAAATTACTTGTATACATTACATACATATTCAATGCCATCCTAAAACTAGGATACTTTCCCACTACATGGAAGAAGGCAAAAGTAATAAAATTGCCCAAACCTGGGAAACTCTTCGAAAGAGTATTACTCTCGAGACTTGTGACACACGTAGAAACCTCCTCGCTCCTACCACATCACCAATTTGGTTTTAGAGCCAACCACAGTACCTCTCAGCTGGTCCGTGTGGTAGACTACATCACAACGGCATTCAATAGAAAACAGTTCGCAATAGGGATTTACATATAAGCACGGCTTTTGACCGAGTCTGGCACTCTGGTCGGCAGGGTTTCCCGGATTGCTATGTCCGAATCCTCCAATCTTACCTGAGCAAACGCTGTTTCTTTGTCTCCTTCTCAGGGGCATCGTCCCAAACCCGGCTCATATTAGCAGGTGTACCTCAGGGAGCAGTACTGTCTCCACTTTTGTACACACTTACACAGCAGATGTCCCAACTGCAAAGAGATTTTTCCAAGCCACGTACGCTGACGATACCGCATTCTTTACAGCCAGTCGTCGAATAGCCTTATCCTACTGCTATCTCCAACAACAACTCGATGAGTTCCTAGAGTGGGCTCGCAAATGGCGTCTGAAGGTGAACGCCGCGAAAATTGCATGTGTCGTCCACACAAAAAGAAGAAAGTATGAACTCAGACAACTTTCATACCACGGACAAGCCATGAAGACAAAGTCAAATATCTAGGGGTCACCCTAGATCGAGTCTTTGCATTTTTCGTTGTTTACATGTCCGGAACTCACACTACAGACGAGGCTACATCTACTCCAGATGTGCATCATTCCAACTTTGACTTACAAGGGCCCAGCCTGGCAGCATCCAACCTATTCACATCTTAAACGACTGGAACGGTTGCAAAGGAAAGCAGCTAGGATCATCTTAGGCAATGACATGTGTACACGCAGCACCCAAGTTTTAGAGGATCTGGAATTAACTCCAGTGATCCAGCAGCTACGAGACGCTCACCAAAAATTCTTGCAAACACTGCCGAGACATACAAATCCGGAAATAGAACTTATGGTAACAGCGAATCCCTTCAGACATACTTATGCAATTCCACGCCCATGAGACACAATTTCCATATGAAACATTCCTTGTGTTGCGACAGTTGCACACACAAGATCCACGTATAGCCCCAGACACTTTTCATTAATTCCTCACACAGTTCATTTATACAATTGTCATAGAGTCAAGGCGAAACCAGCTCGACACTCAACTTCAAGACGTCAGATTTATGCCATGCCATGCCATGCCATGGTGGAGAAAAACTGACACACGTACTCAGAGTTCCTTTAGTTCATATGAACTTTCCAGCCTGCTCATTACCAGTGCGTAGTTAGAGATCGGTTAGTTCATTGAGCTATTCAACGTGACTAGTGCCTATTTTAAGGGGGCGTAAGAAAATTAACAACAAACATTGGTGGTAGACTGTTGCATGCATCCTTTCATATCGAAATAATATCCAGATGAGATCAAAAATTGTACTTTTCGTGATCATACATTATCCAAAGTAGGTACAAAAAAGTCTAAATCAAAGCATAATGTCCAGATTACGTCCCACTTGATGTCCAAAACATGTCCAAAAGTGATACGAAAATGTCCAAAACTTATCATTTCTGGATATCTTTTGGATATCACGTATGCGACAAATGGATATCCAGCAGATACCCAGTTGATGGCAAATGGACATTCCTGGATATCTATTGGATATCCAGAACTTCCGACACAAATATACAAAAGATACCCAGTGGATATCTTTTGGACATTTGTGTGCTGTGTGGGTATAGTTACACATAAATTGAAATAAATTTGGAATATTATGTAGAATCATAATTTATTTTTGGAATTGTATAACATTCATGGATTGTCTAAGCTTGTAAATGATTGAGTTGATATCAAAAATATTCACGATAAAAGTATAAGAATACTGTTTAAACTATTATGACGTATTGAAATATTAAAATTGATAATATACACCACTACAGTCATATTTTATAACAAATTTTACAGGTTATCTACTTATGCTGGATTCTCTTCATTCTTATTATTCAAGGTCATAATGTGTAAATAAGACCTACTGCTACGAGAGTAACAAACTTTTATGTTGCTTTTATGTAGCGATATTTAGTACTGCGCACGATGGTCTCTGCAAAACGTCATTTTTTTAAAAGAAGATTTGATTTCAGGTATTGATGTTATAGTTGGGCTTGGAAATGATACCGTGTTGAACATAATCTTTTTGCAGAGTTGGAGGCAACCATATTGGAACCGTCATAGTACTTAGTTGAGATTTGTATTTAAAAACATTATAAATATCCATATCATTACGTAGGGGAAGGAAGGGTAAAGTGGCCAGTGCGGGCAAAGTGGCCATGTGCGTTTTCTTCGCTGTACAGCGCTTCCGCCACGCGGGAGCCAGACGAAACAGTCGCCACGGATGCTGTCAGTGTTGTCTGTGACTTTGAACCGAGAGGCTGCCCTTTTCTAGATGTGAACTCATTCTATTGTTTTTTCGCAAATCTGATTTCAGCTAAGTGGTGCAAATTGTTGATTATAGCTAAATAATATTAAGTGTTATAATTATATGCTCTTGTGCTGTTTGATCAGCGTGAAATAACCTTTTAAATGATGTGTGTTTGAAAACGCTAAGTCATGTAGGTTAGATGTTAGACCACAGTTTTTGTAATGGCGCCATTCCGGACATAGTGGCCACGAAACAGACCGAGCAAAGTGGCCACGAAACAGACCGGCCAAAGTGGCCACGAAACAGACCGGGCAAAGTGGCCACGAAACAGACAGACTCGAAATGCAATGAAGGATGGATTAGATGTTTAAAGTGTAAGAAATGGGCACATGAAGAGTGCGCCGGTTGTGACGAAGAAGATGATGACTTTGAGTGCAATTTTTGCAAATAGGCCTACGGCTAATCCTTTATTGATAGACTATTGATTACGAATTACTAATTACTTTATCTTGTAAAGATTTCATACTTAAGATAATACCGTATCATTCTAAAGAATGATGGGATCTGAACCAGTCATTGAGCAATTAATTGCTGGGTGATGTAAGTTACTCATCATTCATCCTCTAATGAGAGCACTCGTCATTGGCATGACGAGTTAACGCTTGGCAATACGAAAGGTACAAATAAGATTAAGGAACTAAACTGCTAGAAAAGACAATGGTCACTCGTTGGGTTTTCTGAACCTTTGAACCTGAATCATGGCTGGGTGTTAGGATAGTTACCTGTCTATCTGATGAATTATGATGAATAAAATATACGAAGTCCTCTGTTGGCTTCTCAATTGGTGGACCAGAGCGTCGTCTCACTTCTGCCCTACTGCTCTCCTAACCTCTTCTCCCTTCTCAACTCCAATCCAAAGTCAGTCCCCTCTCGGCTTGTCTCACCTCTATATCCCTAGGCCATCGAGCCCTTCCTCCATGCCGAATCGTGTTTTTAATTGCCACTATGCAAACCGCTGACTCCATAGGCAGAAGAAACCAAGGTCCGTTGACCTGTGTTTGCCGCTCGCTTTGGAAGGTCCGTTCATAACGCGCCTTTGAGCAAGCCGAGGTGGTTGTAAAACTGTGACGTCATAGACATGACAGGTCGCTGGGGAAAGTTTAGTATCCGCTAGTTTTAGCAGGGGAAACGTGTTTCTGTGTTCTTTCCTTGCTCTTGTATTCGTGTATTCGCGTGTATTTTTAGTCATTTTGTTGTGTTTTAATATTGTAATGTGAGTGATAATAATAATGTCTAACTGTGCTGTGAGCACATGTCGAAACTATCTCAGGAAAACTAAAAATTTTGATATAGTTTACCGTAAATTTCCTCCCAACGAGAAGTTCCGAAAAATCTGGGAGAGCAAATGTTATCGAAAAGACAAATTTCAGGTTGCTAACTCGAGTATTTGTTCTTCAAATTTTTCACCAGAATGTTACGAACGCGATTTAAAATCGAAATTATTAGGAATTACACCAAAGAAGAGACTGAAGAAAGATGCCATTCCTACACTGTTACTTCCAGTCACACATGTGCAGGTCAGTGACGACAACAGCGTTCGTGCAAGCCGTGCAAAGGCAAGATGTGCTAGGAAAAGGGTTCTCTCTAAGGTAAGTGAACAATTATTAGTGAACAGCAGCGTGCCACCTCAAGAACAAAAGCCTTTATCTGTGTTGTCATTTGTTTATTCAATAGAAAGTGAAAAAATCGAAAACACAAAACAACTGTAAGTGCTTCGTGGGGAAAATGAAAAGCTAAAGACAGATATAAATAATTGTCATGAGGAAATCAAAAACCTTAAAATCAATTTGTAAAAATGGCAAGCAAGGTATAAGAAGGTATTGCAGTCAAAAGTGGCTTTAAAAACAAGGGAGCGGAAGAAAGTGAAAACTATCGTGAACAAAAAAGTGAGACAAATTTTTAGCAAAACCTTTACTCCAGGGCAAATCAACATGTTAATTAATGGGAATAGATAGCAGAGGTGGAAACAGGAAGATATAATTCCTGCATTAACACAAATGGCGATCAGTGAACGATTGTATACCCACATGAGATCAGAGGTCGGAATTCCATTACCCAGCATTGCAACACTTCGTCGCTGGGCGCAGAAATTGAGACTCCCACCGGGAATTCTTGCACCAGTTTTGAATATTACGAAACAACAGGGACAGTGTTTGACTGAAGTGGAAAAACTGTGTGTCCTGTTGTTTGATGAAATGAATGTTAACGGACGAGTGTGCTACGACAGTGAAAATGACAGAGTTTTGGGTCCCCATAGAAATGTTCAGGTTGCAATGCTTCGAGGATTGACAGGTGAATGGAAACAGCCAGTATACTATAACTTTGATACGGCTATGACCAAGGCTTTGTTGTTTGATATTATATCCATGGTTGGGGTAGCTGGGTATAAAATAGTCGCTATAGTTTCGGATCTAGGTGGAAGTAATAGAAAACTATGGAACGATCTTAGTGTCAATTGTGAGCAGCCGTTTTTTTTTTCAGTTCCATTGTCAGGGGAGAAAATTTGGGCTTTTGCGGATTTGCCACACTTAATAAAATTATTGAGGAATCATTTTATCGATAATGGGATCCAGTGGAATGAAACAGTTATGAAGAAAAATATCATAGAAAGGATACTCAAAATGGATTCTTCCGAACTCAGGCTTGCTCCAAAGTTAAATTGGATGCACATATAAGTGCAACAGAACGACAGACAAAGGGTTGCCCCAGCAATGGAACTTTTCTCCAGGCACACTGCTGCTCTTATTGAGTATGTCTTCCCAGAGAATGAGGTTGAGGCAAATTTTTTCCATCTCACTAACAATTTTATTGACGTCATGAATTCAGGTGTGCCACTGAATTCTAGCAATAAAATCAAATGTGGCTTTGGCATACATTATGACGAACAAATGGAAGTGCTTAGTGAAATGGAGAAATCAATATCAGAGGCAAGAGTTATGGGAAAACGCAATCTTCTTCCATTCAAACAAGGATTTCTTGTCTCCATCCGCAGCCTAAGAGGATTATACCTTGATTTAAAATCAAAAGATTTTAAATACATTCTTACCAGAAAGCTGAACCAAGATGCTCTGGAGAAACTTTTCTCTCAACAATCCGCTACCGGTAGAAGTGAAGCACAGGTTGCGCTTATTGATACTAGGTTGCCGCCTGCCTCACCCGCGGAGTGCTCCTGTGGAAGATGCTGGGGAGACCACGATGCTTGCTTCATTGTTTGATGGTCTCGTCGATTCTCAAACAACTGACCAAAGACAATAAGTGACCTTTACGTCATCATCTGTAGACTTTCCAGATGAAAACAGTGACATGCTTTACTTGATGAGAAATGAAGAAAAGGAGGCTCTGCAATATGTTGCGGGCTATATCGCAAGAAAATGTAGGAATGTCGAAGCTGGTGAAATTTGTGCATCAAATTCATCGGGTGGAGGATGGATAGAAACTTTGTCACGGGGTGGCCTTGTGTCTCCCTCTCCTAATTGGATGCAAGTTATAAAAGAGTGTGAGGGAATATTCCGGCAGTTCCACGGAAAAACAATAAATCGAAGAGCAAAAGTAATAAGCAGTCTGTTTGAAATTCTGAAAAATAGGTTTCCCCATGAAGATCCGAAGATGCTCAAGTTGTTTTGTAGAGCAAGAACATTTTTCAGAGTTCGATATCTGAATCGCAGGACCCAAGAAATAAAAAGGAGAAATGCCATGAAACAAAAACAGTGGACCCAGAGCTGCTCTTCTTCCAGTTCTTTCCAGCACTAGCCGTGGGTAAGTTTATGCTTTTACATACTTATAATTCATCTATACACCATTACTTTCATGTATTCTGTGTAAGTTGTTTTGCGATGCTCTTCACTATGTGTTTTTTCTCTTAAAAACAAGAGCGTTGCAAGCTTTACAGTGCTGAAAATAGCAGACACGCAGAGAGTATCATGCTGATGACGTCACAGAACCCCTGCCGAAGTTGTAAACACGGGGATTGACAAAAATACCTGTTATGACCAGACCTTCTAGAGCGGGGGAAAATGGGCTTCGACGGACCTTGGAAGAAACTACCTGTTTCCTGAATAGCTCAGGAGGTTTGCATAGCACAACACTGTGCATTGTTTACATGCCTCAGAGGCTGAGGCCGTGTCCGGATTGGCAAGCGCTCCGTCCAGTTCTCCCCCGTTGCTCTCGCGTGCCGTCGAAGTCACGTCCAAGTCGTCCGAATCTGCATGTCCCCTTGTAGTACGGTTATCACTTTTCCCGCCAGGTGTCAGCTCGAACTTCACCCACCGCGCTCTGGGGCGCAGGCGCATCGCACGGAAGCAGAAGGCAGACGCCAAACAAACATGACAATGATTTCCAGCTATTTACTACTCATATTAAAAATGTAACACGCTATTTCATCATTTACAATTTTTCTGCATTCAGTATTATCGATAAAATGTTAAAGTATAACTGAGTTTTACATCCTCTAATCAGTAAATGTTGTCTGTACAAAGTGAAAGTTAGAATATGGCTGCCAAGCGCAGCGTCACAGCGAGTTCAAGCGTGCATCTGTCGCTCCTCTCTGCTCTCCCCTCCGACTCCACGTCTGCCGCGAATTCGGACAACGGAGGTTGGCTGAGTCCCCGGATGGAACGGTGCTCTAGGTGACATCTGCTGCCGATTCGGACGCGGCCTGAGACAACTGAGAAAAACAAGTGAATGCCCTGGTCAACGTGAAGCAGTCAGAGAGGCTTTATAAAATAAACATATAATCTTAGGGATTGATACGATACTTAAAAAAACATAATACTTATTCTTAATGTGTATTACTTCAGCTTGTGTTGATTAAATACACACTCTGAATCAATGTGATTTGTTCATTTACCGATGCAGGTAAAATGGGAAGGGGCTGGCCACTTTACCCAACCTAGACGGGCGAAGTGGCCACTTCGTACTTTATTTAAAAAAAAAAAGTAACGTGTACATTTCTAAACAACAAGAATTAAAGAAAATAAAAAATAAATTGGAAGTAAAGTTATTATACTTACTATTGGTCTATGTTTCTATAACTTTGCTGATTAAAAAGGTATGACAAGAATTCATCAAAGCTTAGAGTGGCCACTTTACCCTTCCTTCCCCTCACTACATATCTCTACAAGAACTCTGCAAAGCACAGCGCACTTCCCTGATGAAGACTGCAACATAGAAAATGCCCGAAGAGGGCGAAAGGCAGATAAAATGGAAACATATAGCCAACGTTTTCCAGAATGATGAGCTTCCAGCGTCTTGTCCATGATTCGTCCCCCAGGAGTCACGTACGCACCGAAATGAGTTACGTGAGAGTTTTTTCCAGTTTTGTGAATACACGAAAATGGCATTCCAGGCATGGCGACCGGCCATTCAGGTAATAACGCTCAAATGCTCAGGCGACGCGTATCTTCCGGGGAAAAGCCTTGGAGTTACAGTGATGAAAGGGATGATTGAGAAGGGGATTTATGTTTCCACTGGGAACGTCTCAGGTAAACGATCTCACGAAAAGATCCAACGTTTTGCTTGCCCGTGCACCAGTCCTTTGCACACCTAGCTTCATTTCTTAGAACAAACGCGTACTGGTTGCTGAAATTATCAAACTGAATTTGTGAAATGTGTTATGCGCAGTGTCGTATACTGAATCCAAAATCTGGGCTATCTCACTATGTCACGTGGTCCTAGGCTAGGAATAGAAATAAATTTACCAACTCCTAAGAAATCAGGTTGCCAACTCATAGGAAATCAGGTTGCCAACTCATAGGAAATCAGGTTGCCAACTCATACGAAATCAGGTGCCAACTCATAGGAAATCAGGTTGCCAACTCATAAGAAATCAGGTTGCCAACTCATAAGAAATCAGGTTGCCAACTCCAGAATCAGCATCATCATCTCAATGATATGAATAATGAGATTTACAATTTCTGATCGATTATTCTCCTGTATTTTATTCTCTAGACTTCAGGCTTCGCAGATAGCTTAGCTAGCCTAATATACGCTCCTGGTTATGCACTACTGGTTTCTCTACTATAAATTAATTTATAAATTCCAGGTGTTTCATAAATAATTGAGGGGTTGCAAAAATGTATTGCAAATAAACTATTGAGCATTTGTTAATGAAACCAGTCCAGAACGAACGAGGAACTCAAACAGTTTATTTTTATACCTACAAATGTTTAATGTATGCACCACGGCACGCATCAACACAGTTTGTGCGTGCATGTTTTAAGTCGTTCATATGTTCGATTACGAAGTGATGAAATTATGCTGAAAAAATAGCATTGACATATTTATGCTGGATGCCACAACGTTTGCTCTTTTTGTACTTTTCCCTCAGAAACGTCCCTTAACCCTTTTTCACCATGAACGGGGAGTTGATAAAAATGTCGTGACGTCATCATGACAAGAGAAATTGCTATCCTCTCGTTGGTCTTAATAACGATATGAGTTGCTGGAATCCTCAAATTGCGGGAGCAGGGCTATAGGTCGCCGGTTCGTTGCCTCGAGTCTTAAACTTAATTGGAAAAATTGGTCAAGTTACAGTGTTGCCAGGACTTATGATATTTTTGTGCCACATTACCAGATGCAAGAAACACTTGTTATGAGAGGAAACATAGCAGAAGACGCGTGGAAAGAACAACTGCCACAAAATGTAGTGGGCCAATTGGCAGAGACACATAAAGAATAACATTAAGAAAAATCGAACAAGTAGCATTCTTGGTGCGAGACGAGACCGAGAAGGAACATGAATTTGAATTTATAAGCTACTCCACCCAGGGTGCGAAATCCTGAGGGGACGGGGGTTCCCGCATCAACAATCTTGGCCTAAAAAAGAACACCAAAAATTTCCGGGTGGGGGGGGAGTTTTTGTTAAAACAAACAAAAGTTAAGCAAGTACTTTTAATTTCAAATATACTTTACTAAGAATAATATCGAAAACACACACAAAGTAGTGTGGTTGTGAGTGTTGAATGCTTTCTCTCTCTCAAGAGAACATTAACAAATCCACATCAATACGCTCAATAAAAGTAAAATAGAATGCAAGACAATAATAACTATGAAATCTAATTGATTTACATTAACATAAAACAAAAACTAAATGAAAATGTATACATAATAAAACCACTTGAACTATTTCATAATTTATTAACATCTTTAACCAGTCAGTAAAGGAATTAGTTTGCCACTTTATAATATCTGATTCATATAAAAGTAACATTTTAATTTCTTTATTTGTAATTAATAAAAATAACAATATATATTTAATTTAGTAATTTGCTTTTACTTTCAATAACATTATAAATATGTATATCGTATAATTTATACAAATGTTTGAGGGGGGAGGGGGTTTGTGGATTAAGATCTTTCTCCTCCCCACCAGTCTACAATGACTTCTCACCCTGAAATTAACCATACGAATACAATGCTATGTAGACGGTTCAGTAAATTTCACTTGTTTCTCATTGCAATACAATCATAATTATTTACAAAATTTCTATAATTGCCAGTCTAAGCATGCACTTACGCTCTAATGGAGTAATAGTTTTTAAGTTTGTTTTTAATCTTTCTGCTTTTCAGATGGTTGATTCAATTACCATTTGTCCTGTTTGTATTTATAATTTTGCTATTGCACCATCCATTTTCTGCCACTTGTGGCTAATCGCGACGATGAGGATGAGTGATGATTAAGTGAGAGTGATGAAGGGACACTCACAAAGAGCATGCTAGTATCTGTTGTGGTCCTTGTGTAGAATCGAGACAAGGCGAGGTCATTTGTATGTGAGACTCTCGGAATGGTATGATACTGGAACAATACCTAAGACAAATATATTTTAATTTCTGACTTTTTCTAGCTTACCTAACAATATCAACCTTATTATTTAAAGATAAGTCGTATATTCCGTTTACGTCAATTACAAAATCAATCCATTGGTGGATGTTGAAACGTGGGTTGCCTGTTTTCACAATAAAATTATATTTCTCGAGGAGTAGCGTCGAGACGAGGCATCAAACGGAGAAACCTTATTAGAGAAAGCTGTTTTCCTTAATAACCTGTATATGCTGTGATTGTTTGTAGGGTGATAAGTTATATGTGTCGTTTACGGTGTATATTACGAGACAGGACTGACACTTGCCCTACCAGACTGAGCACAAGACGAGCATTTATAATTCGAGGCGAGTCTGAGAAAAAGCCAAGTTTCGTCTCGTAACCATGGCTACAGCATTCATAGGTAAACTCAACAAGTCATTCTAGTGCATTTTAGCTAAGGAGATAGGTTTGCAAGTTAACGAAGAGAAAACTAAATATATGCTTAGGCCGAAACCAAGCGTTAGATAATAATCAAAATCTAATTATTGATAACAACTCGTTTGAACCAGTTTCCAACAAATGAAAATGATATTAAAGAGGAAATGAAAAGCAGGCTTAATTCAGAAAATGCATGTTACTTTTCTCTTCATAAACTTTTGTCTTCTCGTTTAATATCTAAGAAACTAAAAGTTAAAATATACAAAACACTAATTTTGCCTGTAGTACTATATGGATGCGAAACTTGGTCCCTTACATTGAAAGAGGAACATAAATTGAGAGTATTTGAAAAGAAGATCCTCAGGAAAATATTTTTGACCTAAAAGGGATGAGGAGACAGGAGAGTAGAGAAGGTTACATAATTTAGAACTACATAATTTGTATTCATGTCCAGATATTATTAGAGTGATTAAATGAAGAAGACTTAGGTAGGCGGGCCATGTGGCACGAATGGGGGAGGACAGAAGTGTATACAGGAATATGTTAGCAACTGGGAGGTCAAATATAGTAGTCGTGAAATTGAAAGTTAAGTAATTTAAATCAGTGAATTATCCAGAATTTTCTATCTGGGACTTAAGTTTGAATTTAGAACAAAAATGACTCTAAATTGGGCGTTTGTCAATTTTTTTAGGTGTGTTCGTGAAATTTTGGGGGATGTTTGGGGTTCTGGGGATGTGAATAAGTCAATACTCTAAAGTCTCCATGTAGCTAAGGAAATTATTTCGTCTGAAGGGAGAGGAAGTTCTTTGTTGTATTAATTGATTGATTTATGTGGTTTATTTAACGTCGCATTCCTGTCACTTTTGGCTAATTGCGACGATGAGAATGAATGAGAGGACAATGACAAACTTACATTGAGAGCACCCAATAAATCCCACAGAGGATTATACTGTTTGTGAGTCCATACACCAGAGGCTATTTGAACTGCAAAATGTGGTGCAGTGCCATCCGAAAGGCCCTTACACCCGGCTTTCTTGTATTCATCCTCTATGGAGAAGATATAATTTTGATGACTTTAGTACCGCATGTCGATAATGAAGAAAGTATCTCGAGACTGGCAACACTGATCTTCGTCTGGCAGTAGATTGTCTCCAAGGACTGACTTTAGAAGAGCGTCTCTTGAGTAGCAGCAGAGGAAGGAGAAAGAAAGATGATGCAGCTGCAATGTGGAAACTAATATTAACAGGAGATCAGATGCAAAATTAGCAACATTTTTAGTCTTCGCATCTTTGTAGATTAGAATCGAAACTATAAAATAGAGAAACTCCCCTCCCTCCCCCCTTTTGTATGGTTATTCGAAAGGTAGTACTCTTCTCCAAAGCTGGCCTCGTTGAATTACCAGGTTGAGTGGTGAACACACGATTTCACAACTGAAAGTTCGGCTTCAATTGATTGATTCATTTCTATACAGGCACGTAGCCAGGGGGTGGGCTGAAGCCCCCCCCCCCCGAAATCCTAAAAATATCTAATTTAAATAGTGTATAGTGGTAATTATTTCTACTTCCTTAGCAGGATTAAACATTAGATCGAAAAAAGTTTAGTGTACAGTCACGGACACTGCCGGCTTGTAACGATTCCATTGAAAGTCAATGTATTCATTACAAGCCAGCAGTGTCCGTGACTGTACAATAGATGAGCCAGGTTATATTTTTATTTTCTACCATTTAATCCCAAGAAAAAATCGATCCGCAGCTCCCAAAATGTATAGTTTTCTTCTTGAGAGGTCACACAATATAAACTGTCAGTAAAATTTCACCCTAACTTTTAAAGCCTTTTTTTTTTTAAACGGAATGTGTAAAAGTTAATAACAAAATACAATAACTATGAATTTCAGTACACAAAATGTACAAAATGTAAGAAAAATACTGGATAACACTTGTGTTGGATTGTCAACGTCTCTCTATTTATGTAATAATAATAATAATAATAATAATAATAATAATAATAATAATAATAATAAATTTGGATTAAAATTGGATTATTTTTAGTAACTTATAATAGTTATTATTGTAAAATTACAATTATAACAGTGGTAATAATTCTTGTCATCATTATTTCTAATAATCAAGTTTTATCAGTAGCCTGCACCCTCTATAAATATTTCTGGCGATGCCTGTGCTGGTTAGGGATTAAAATCGTGGCTACGGACCTGTTTGTATAATATGAGCATGTCGCCAAATGGGCTATTTTTGCCTGTGAAACAATACAAGGATAAGCCCCTTAACCAAAACAAAATTGAGCAAGGGCCACTAGCTGGAAAATAAAATGTGTCCATTAAAATTTCCTCACTCAATTTTTAAAACTCATTACTGAACAATAACGAGAACTATACTGATTCCGAGGATAAAATCTCCTCACCCATGTTAAAAGCAGAGTATGTAAAGGGCCGCTCAGAACGTACAAGCTCAAATACAGGACAACAGGACTCCAGAGAGGATTATCCTGGCCTTGAATCCAGGCGAGAACCTCGTTGCCCTTCAAGGAACAGTTACTGGGGTGTAGTATACGGGGAAGCGAGTTTGACTTTTGGGTCGCCGGAAAAATCGCGAAAGGGATTAAGTGCGAAAATGATATTTTCGCGGTTAATCCATATCAAGTTTGTACCTTTGTAGCACCTTTTCGCTCGTATTTCATCCCTCTTGTTCCGTTCGCGTTTAGTCGGTTTCGCTCTAATTCCTTTCGCACTTAGTCGCACTTGCTGTGTTCAATTTTTGTTTAGCGATCAATCCACAATCAATTCGCGCTTATTCCGATGTTCAAGTTTGGTTTCGCTCTTATTCCATTTCGTGCTTAAACATTTCCCGCTCATTCGTTCGCGCTGGTTCTCTTTCGCTCTTGTTCCTTTCGCGGTTTTGCCCTTTCGCGTTTAGACCGTTTTGAGCTTAATCTCTTTTTGCGGTTATTCCACTACCCTAGACTTTTGATGGCTTACTTTTGTGGCTGATCCAGAAGCTATAGTTGGGAGGGGCGAATTTCAGTCGGATACTTCAACTCTCCAAGAATCAATTTTAACCAACACTTCCACTCTTTTATGTAAACATCAGTGGCGGCGATTGGGGGGCGAGGAGGGCAGTTGCTCCCCCCCCCCACATTTTGCTACTTTTGCTCCCGCACTGCTCTAAACCTTATTTATTAAAGGAAAGTGAACTGTCCTTGCCCCCTCCCCAATTATCGAACCCAATCGCCCCGACTGGTAAACAATATATCTTACTCTGAACATGAATCAAGCTGACTTCCAAGTTTTAGAGATTTTTTGTACAAAAATAAGTTCCTAGTACAGAAATAGATGGTTATTGCATGTCGTTATCATAATTTCTACATTGCCAGGGTAATGTGAACGAACAGAGGAGTAAACAAAACAAAGAAAACAAAAAATAAAACTATTACCAAGGGGCTCGGGTTCGATTTTCTTTGAAGACATATAATACAGTGATTCGGATTCGTATTTAAACTGTAGGTCCAGTTCCGATTAGCCTATCATGAGGGTAAAGTGAACTAAACTACAAAAAAACTCTCAAGTCTTTTAATCCTGGTGATTAATGACAGAACATTTGAATTTGCAAAAATTTTAGGGAGAATAATGTATCTAAATACCGAGCAGTGGGAGGGGCGATCGCCCCTATTGCCCTCCCCGTGGATCCGCGCCTGCCAAAAGGTCACCCCCTTACACCCAGTTCCGGCTGTAAGTACCAGTTGAGAATTGTTTACATTTAGATTTATTTTCTTTCATGTGCGAGCCATAGGCTGTACGCACTACATAATATTTCAAATTTTCTTTTACAATATATATTTATATTTGCATTGAATTGTTCTTTCATGCTGTATCTTAGTTTATCCCCTGTGTACACATTCTTTCCCCTCCCCCAACAGATCATTCATTACACTCGTTCTTCTTCCAGTCTTTCTTCATTCTTCATCGCCTCACTTCTCTTTAACTTCACTTTCACAAAAAACACTCCCACTCTCTCCAACTTTTCCACACTCGCTGCTCTCTCTTCCACAACTAATTTCAGCGCTCCTTCCCTTTCCCAACCATTTGTCCTGCAGGACATCCTTGCTTCACACCCTCCCGGATTTTTTATTTTCAGTCACCGTTGTTGCCTGGCACCTGACACAGAACTCTAACCTTCTATCTATCGCGTTCACCATAGTCGCCGACATTCCCATATGCCACAGTTTATCCCATAGTTTGTCTCTGTTTACTGTGTCGAAAACTTTGTGAAAATCGACAAAACATGCGTATAGTTTAACCCCCTTTTTCCTTAGCAGTTCGTCTATCAGTGCTTGCAGTATAAATATTGTCTATTGTGTTACAATTGTCCCGGAAACCGGTTTGTAACTGCGTTAATTTGTTCTATTATAAGAGTAAAAGGCATGAGACTATTGAAAGCTACAATAAAATGTAATGAAGAAAAACAATTTGATAATAGGAGACATTGATCAAGTTCATTGCTTTATAATCAAAAAGCTGATGCATAAAAGAACAAGTTGCAATTAGCCCTCTGTCGTGGAGCTAAGCAAGCCAAACTTATTTTGAAATTAAATAATTTAATTGCCGTTTTATTTTTGTTAATGAATCCTGTTTTTGCAGCCTCAATAACGATGTGATGAAAGTTTATACCAGTAAACAGGTATGTAAAATCCAAAATTCTTGATCTAAATTTATTTTTTCCTTTATTCTTAAATTACGGGAAAACATATCGGAAATGCAATAGCTTAGAAGAATAAATTAACAAAGACTTAAACAAAGAAGAAAAATTACGATAATTATACACACATACACACGCTCTATATGCAGACGATATCAAGTTATTTAAGGAAACAAAAAAAAAAATTACGATGGTAAAAGCTAGTAATGCAAACTCGTATTGGAAACAAAAATAACAGGACGTTTAAATAAAATATGGCCATAAACGTTAAGAAGAGTAAGGTTATTGAACGACACCCGTTACTTGCATCCATGGGGGTATATAAGGGGGATTCAACTGGTCTAACCCCCTCTCCCCTTTTGGTTCAGTAAAATTACCAGATTACCTGTTCTATCCGCTTGTTCATAAAAATTTCTTCGGACTTATTTTATTCTCCTAAATTAGAGACGTATAGAACGGGATACGGATGGGAAGGAAATTACGTAATTCCACACACCAGATGGGACTGCAGACCAAATGTCTGCAATTTCCTAATAGTGTCGGAATTTCTCTGATAAGAAACTGCATTGAGACTGTCATATCAGTTAATTTTTTTTTTCATTCGAGTCTTTTTATAGGAATTTGGTTTTTAAAAATGTAGTGCAAGAAAATTAGGGAAACACCGTAACATTCCCAACTTGTTTGACATAAGATGGACAGAAAAGTATCAATACTAAGTAGCGTGACTTGTGTAATTGTATTCACTAATTGTAGAAAGTTTGCGTTTCTATGAACGCAGTCAACGCATTAAAAAATTGCAACAACATATTCCAAAAATGTGAAATGGCTATCCCTCATTCATTGGAACAGTGCGTCAAAATGTTGGATGACCTGGTTGATGGAATGGATTTTGATAGCCTGATCATACCTATGCCTGCTGTTCGTCCCGAATTTTCCGGGACAATCCTGGAATGATATCATTTGTCCTGGTGTCCCGATATACAAATGTTCTGGATTGATTGATTGATTGATTTGCTTCATTTTACTTCGCTTCTTGTGCCACTTTTGGCTAATTTTCGAAGGGGTATGAGTGATGAAATATGATGAAATTGATGAATGAACACTCACAAACATCCATGCCCAGGCCAAGATTCGAACCCGGGACCACTGGCGTTGTGATAACCACTCCGCCACGGGGGCCGGCACAAATATCCCGGAATCTGCTGGGACAGAAGAAATGATTAAGACTATACTTTCCTCAACTTTATTTATATTTATATGCCTAATATTAAAATGCTCATTTTACTAAACAATCTAACTACATTGGACCGTTCCCTCTCGATAATACAAAAGTTATCGAGTTACAAAAAGATGCTTCACGATAGCGCCGCCGTCTGCTAGCAGCACTGAATTTCATTTGCAAAGCTCTTCCATTGCATAGTAACCTGTTTACAGTAAAGAGTCAGTGCTTGAGTGTCCGCACTGTTCAGTCCGTAGTTCAGTTCTCAAATGAAGTTTCGACATTGTGAGATAGCAGCTTAGTTCATTATGACACCGAGAAGGAATTGCAAGATTAATGATATACTTCTAAGTGGATTTCTATTTATTCTTAAGAAGTTTAAAGAATATGATACTGGATATGTATGTACATACACACTACTTTATCGGGTCCTGCACATCCCTCCCTCCCCCGCTCCCCAACAAGCTTCCGGTCAGCAGTGTCCCGAATTTTTCAAAAGTTGACCCCCCCTTCCACGTGAACTATATATACGCCCATGCTTGCATCCCTCCGAGAAGACTTTGTCTTGACCAGTGAACTCCATCTGAATAAGAAGTGGATTTTGCAGAACAAGCATACCGTATTTCACCACATAATCGTCGCACCCTGTTTTTCAGCCCAAAAAATTGGATTATAACCTTTCATCGTGTACACATCGGATCGCCACGTCAGAGATCGAAAACGATGATAGCGGCGCAGAATCTTCGGCCACAGAAGATTAATTTTGTAAGTTCGTACTTCGCAACACTGTACTAAATGTTTTTGCGTGTAATTTTTCGGCTAAATGCACAAATTAATAACAACTAAAATGTTAACTTTTTTTAGACCCGAAAAATGGTCGCTAAACTGTAACGAAGAAATTATGATTTTAACGTGTATTCACGAGTATACCGCACATCCGCATCTTGTACCAAAACAGTTTAGTAATAAATTATTTTTAAGTACCCATAAGACCGGTATATATATAGGTATATATAATATTATACGTATATACAATATATTAAATGCTTCATATAATGGTCGCACCCACACCCCACTTTCTTCATACTAAAATTTGGCAAAAAATCTGCGACTACTAAGTCTTGAAATAAGGTATAGCGAATTCATGTAGGCCACACCAATTTCAATGCTTAGTATGATTAACAGGCGTACGCAGTAGAAATGTAATAAAAATTTCACAAGAGAAACACAAGGGCATGTAAACATTATTTAGGAAATATGAACAAGATAAGGATAAGTAATAATATTCTGGTGAAATTTCTTCCACTCCAAAACCACGCCAGTATTATTATTATTCCTTTCTTTACTTAAAGTTTCCCATCCAATATTGAACGATCATTTAAAAATGAAACTGTAAATGTAAAACAAGAACTAATAACAACACTAAAAGTACTACAACTATTAATTACATATATTTAATTCATGCATGCAATGTAAGGGAAGAATTTTCGAAAATAAATCTTTTTCTATATTTGTAGGATGTGGGTGGGGTATGCAGATGTTACGACAAGGTTATTTTTATTGTACCTTAAGAAAAAAGGTACTTCATTTGACATTGAGATGACTACATTGCAGTTTCTTGTGCGTATCAACATAATGCATTCCTGTTATAGGTGTTTGTGAACCTAAAAAGAGCTCTGACCAAATTACGGTAATGCGTTCTGTGTCTGTTCTGTCAATTTATTTAATCACTTTCTAATTTCCGCCATCAGGTATAAAAGGAAAGCTTGGTAAAATTACATTATATTTAAAATGTAATATAAATTTGTAATTATGAGTAGGTATACTTATTGCAGACGAACATATATGTGATCTTCTTGTATAGAAATCTACCTGAAGCAGTATTAACGTTTGTCATACCTGTCTTTATCATTTCAAATATTCTCATAATGTTATTTTCAGCCAAAAATGCTAGTGAATCAACTTGTACGAATGCTCTCGCAATGTTTTGGGTGATTCTATATAGTTGTTCACTATTTTTATCTCAGTTCAATAGATTCTGAAGTACTTTTGCTTTCATGTATGAATCTATGTTTTTTTTTCAATTATTCAATTTTAATTGCGCATGGGTGTACTTGGTTTTTGTTTATACTTTCCCCTTTCCCTCCAAATACAAATTAGATTTTATTGGATTTAGTTTGGGTTACTTTACTTCGGTTAACTGCCACTTTTGGCTGATGCTGGATGAGGATGAGTGATGATATGATGAAATTAATGAAGGGACACTCACAAAGAACTCTCGTGCCCAGGCGAGGATACGAACTTGGGACCCCTGGCATCGTAACGCACTGTAACCACTCTGCCACAAATGTTGACAAATACACTCGCGACTGTTGGGAAAATTTAACGTGAACATTTTTAGTGACATATGCTAATTCATACACCTACAAAATCTGGCTCATCGGTTGGAGCGTCTTGGTGTCGTTGAAGTTTACTGTAGTTACGAGAAATGGTTGGAAGTGAGGTGACATTGAATGACGTGGGGTTGTTGTGAAGAACCATACTTGTCACCCGACACCACCCAACTGCCTCTTGTTATTTATAAGCCCAGGCTAAAGCAAAAGGAAGAAAGGAACAATTTGAATGAGGGGTCTCCTGGAGAAACCTGGTCTCCGATCGTAAATGTCCAGCGCTTGGAATTCTGCCAGTGTTTCCAACCATTTACATTGCATTTTGACCTTTCCACGTGGAAGATTTTCCAAAAATTTTAACTACTACATAATTGCATTTAGTACTCTTGATGAGTTGAGAGCTATGCTATGGACAGTGATGCAAATCTACAGCTACATTCATTGCCTACACATAAATTACAATGACTATGGTTTACATGTGGCGTAGTGGCATAGTGGCCTAGGATTTTCGTAAGGAAGGGGGCTACGTTTTTTTTAATTTTCTTTTTTAGAAGCAAATCCCATATGTGCCACATTTTTCAGCATTTCACGTTTTTCTTATGTTTAGGAACGCCGGGTCAAAAGGAGGGTTTGGTTTGACTTTTAATTAAGTCCACTTGAAGCACAAATAGGATAATCACAACTGGACCAACAGTGGGATCACACCAGTATGTCTCTCCACCAGGTATCGAACCCGAGATCGCGTGATACCAAGACGACGACGTTACCACTAAGCCATCGAGGAAACCCAAAAGAAGAGTATGGCCATGGATGTCCGGAGGATCTTTTAAGGGAGGAGCAAGCAAGGTATTTTTTCAAAGGGGGGCAAACAAGGCACAATAGTGTTGTCCCCTCAAAACATTGCTTCAATTTGAAGTTATCATGTTCATGCAATAATAAGCAAGTATTATTGTGTCCGAAATGAAATTATATGTGTGAAATATATAATTTTTGTTTGACTTTCATTTTCCGGAGGGTGGGGTCGTTGCTCCCCTTGCTCACCCCGTCCGGACGTCCATGGGTGTGACATCTACCAATCCTCAAGTAACCTTTCGACTCAGTGTCCATTTACTTACGTCTTGTCCTTCTGAGGACAAGTTAACTGTGTGATCAATATATTTTTGTGTGAAAAAGTGGTAGACACAAGTGATCACACTGAGTATGTGAAATCCTTGGGCTAATGTGGACTCCATGTGGTCTCTATCTGACCTATGAAACTTTGAATAGACATGTAAACCACATTTGCTTTGCTAGGCCACATCATGCTTCGTAAACTGTGATATTCACCATGGGAACAGGGGTTTATCATTTTCTTCGATCTTTGTTAGGAGAAATATCGGGCAATCTCTCACTGTGGCTTGTTCTGTGGAAGAATACATATTCTGAAAGAAGTTTTGTAGTCCTTGACTGATGTGTACTTGGTGTATAAATGGATAAATTTGTAATCAAGTGACCGCGAGTGTACGCGTCGTCGCGATTGGAAAAATTGGCAGAACTTGACGAGGTCCCAGGTTCGAGTCCTGCCTGGGCATGTGTTTCATCATCAATTTCAACCTTGTAGTTGCGATTAGATAAAATCAGCAAAAACGGTACGAAGTATAATACAAATATAAATGAGGGACTCACAGAGGTTTTTCCAGAATTTTAGGGGAGTGTTGAGGAAAGTTTGGAGGTGTGTTAAGCGGGATGTTGGGGGAGTGTGATTGGGGTGTGTGGATGAATCGCTACGGACCAAGATTTCTCCTCGATTCTATTCTCCTTTTGTTTTTTTGGTTGTTGAGTTTGTTTTTTAAGTTTACTTTATGCACAGAAAGTGTCCCATACTGTGGCCCTGTAGTCAGGCGCAAGCTTTGGTATCCGTCTACGGGACGCACATAGGTTTTAGTGTCCTGATGGAAGCGCAACAACTTTTCTCCTGAGATTTCGGCCTATGTATGGGACCGGTGGCCACTCACCATCGTGAGGAAATTGGGGACCTACGACTGCCTAACCTGTTCATGGAAACCTGCAGCGACTGGGAGTTCGTCGTGCTGACCACACGTCACCTTGTAACTTGTTGGATGTCGGTAGGTAGGCACTGGCCCTTACGGGTTATTATGAACAGCGGGACTGGATTTACATTTTTAAGTGGGATCCGAACCATTAATAATAATAATAATAATAATAAATTTTCTTTATTAAGCGGGCGAGGTTCAGCCAAGGCCATGCTCTGCCACCTAACCCTTGTCAACCATCATGAGCCTCCACCTAGTATCGAACCTGGGACCCCTTGAATACAAAGTGACGACGCTTCCGCTGTACAGTGCCATCGAGGAGGTCCCCTCGATTCTAAACACCTCCGAGATTTCTACTTCCGAAGTAAAACCACCCAAGGATGGCAACCCTGCGCGTGTTACAGAGGAGACGCAACTGCAATGCGATCCCGCTGCGAACCTCAGGGGGTCATGAACGACGACCCACGCAGCAGGCGAGCCCTGCCGCATTGTGGCGCTAGGGTCAGGGGCGGGGAACAATGGCTGCCCCCCAAAGGCCAACACTCTCGGTATTTCCAAGGGCCTTTTCTCCGTCAGGTGATATTTTCTCCGCGTGTGACACGTCGGACCCAGGACCTCCGCGGGCTGGACCACAAAACGTCTCCTCGTCAGTGTTGCCACAAACCGAGTACTTAATTTCCCTTTCCAAAAGAAAAAAAAGTCCCTTATCGCCGATTTTTTCCTTCCATCTCAACTAATGAAATTACAATAATATTCTCGTTTGTTGATGGGCGTAACTTGGAGGGGAAAGGGGACACTTACCCTCCCCCCAATGTCAGGTTTATTAAAATTTTCAATTCTTTCCTTACCCTCCTCGGGCCTGAGAAGTAAAATAGTGTATTTTTTATGATTTCGCAAATTTATTAGTTATTTAGCAAAATCGTCGTGGACAATGGTAGTCAAAACTAAAAATAAATCAGACCCCAACCCGTTATTCGCAGGAGAAATTTTTTTTCTTCAAATATGAGCTAAGAAAGCCACGAATTCAAGTAAGAACTAAGATATTTGATCTTATTAAGGCATTTAATTTATTAATTAAGATAAACGTGAATTGTAAGTAATACATTTTTGAGCCTAAGTGACCTTCCCAAAGATGGTTCAACTAGAAACTTTCTCATATTGCTCCAGATTTTAAAATTCGGCTAGCAACAGTGAAAATATTATAAATGCATGTTTATTATTCCGATTTAATGACACAGAAAACATACAAACCTAAATAAATACATACTTTACTCGTTATTTTTTTTATAAAAAGTAATGTTTAAAAAAAAGTTCCGTAAGCGAACTCGATTATTAACAAAAGATTTAGAACTGTGAACATTTTCAGCCTCCATGGTCCCGGCAGTGGCGGATCCAGAAGTTAAAATTGGGAGGGGCGAATTTATAGTTGATACCTCATCTCACCTAGAAACCGAGGATCAATTCTAAGATTTACTTGCACAGTTTATATCAACAATATATAGTACTGTAAACAGGGGCCAAGCTGGCTTCCATGTTATTTATAAGTATATATAAATAGGGTTACAGCGTTGGCAAACATGGTTATTATTGCATTTTGTTGTCATAATTCCTCCCATTGTCATGGTATATATGTGGGATAGAAACCTTTTTGTCTTTGCTTCCCCCCTCCTCCTCCAAAGCAAGATGATCCCAAGTTACGCCCATGTTCGTATATATTAAAACATTAAATAAATGGATCACATACATGCTTACAGTCAGCCTCATCACTACCGGGACAGATGTCCCTGGTTCGAATATTGAGGCATAAATGTACAATTAAGTATGTTTGTTCCATCACCAATTTCATAAGTTCCTCATTCATCCTCATCGTCGTTATATTAACTGATTAAGTGGAAGAGCGACGTAAAATGAGCAAAATATCCATCCTCCGTGGTTAGCACAGATCGCTGCAACCCCAGGGCAAATGTTTAACTTTGTAATGCCAATGGTTGTTAGGGGAACATACTTTCTGGGGGCAGACCAAATATTCGTTCCCCCTTGCTGTGAAATTTGGTCCGGGGGGACCATATTCGTTGATTTATTTGGTCCGGCCGGACTATTTTCTGGGGGATCATATAAACCGTGACACGGGTTTGAATCCCGGCCAGGGCATGGGTGTTCTTTATGACTGCACCTTCATCTTTTTCATCACTTATTCTCATCGTCGCGATTAGCCAAAAGTGACAGAAGAGCGAAGTAAAATAAACGAAGTTAATGAAACAACTACAAGATGAGCAAACATTATGGATCTAGCGTGCCCAGGATTTTCGAAAGGGGGAGTTATGTACAGGGTGTCTCAATAAGTCACTTAACACCAGTACAAGGTCACTGCGGCATGGAACGTGAAAATGGCGATGACCAATCGTTGCCTGGCCAAGGGGGAACCACATTGACGTCATCCGCATGGTCGGCAGCCATCTTGATGTCCGCCATGACGCATGACGTCAATGTGGTTCCCCCTTGGCCAGGCAACGATTGGTCATCGCCATTTTCACGTTCCATGCCGCAGTGACCTTGTACTGGGGGTGTTAAGTGACTTATTGAGCCACCCTGTATAGTTTTTTAGTAGTGAGTCCTCATATCGCCATCTTTTCCTGCCTTTGACGTTCCTTGTTTTAGGAATACTGGGCCAAAAGGCGGTTATGACCACTATCAACAACACCCCCCTCCCGCCCTTGGGCACGGCGGCTTACTCAAGGAAGTGAAAATAAGTAACTGCAAAAAGTTATGAATATGAAACTGAAACATCTCTGGTATCATCACATTTTATGTTTAACTGAATTTCCCTTTTCGATTAAAATTTGGTCCGAAAATTCATCCACAGAGGGAAATTTCCCTCCATGTGACAACACTTCTCCTCGTGCTGTGAAGGTAGGGCCGGCGACAAAGGAGCCTGGAGGAACCAAGGGAGATTCTGGAAGGATGAAAAAAGCCTGAAAGATAATAGGATAATAAGGTTCGTACACAAAAGAGGAGAACGGGACAAAGGAAGAAACGGGGACAAAGAAGCAGAGGTGGAAAATGCTGAAACGCAAAACCCATTGACAATGGAGAAGTGATAAATTGGGAAGATAAACTTGGCGACGCGCAATGGCTTTTTACATTCGTGTTTTGCAGAGAAAAATTGTCGTGTCCAGTTTGCAATACGTGACCATTATGTGAAAGTTAATTGTGAGCATTTTCAGTCCACAAGATCAATGGCGTAGGTGCTGTTGGGCTTCAGCCCCCCTTCAAGGACGTATTTAGGGGAGAGAGTCCATGGTGTGAGGAACCCCCCAAAAGACATACCTAGTCCAAAATTAAATAGCACTGTAAATAAAACTTATTTTATTTACAGTTGAATAACATGAAGTTAATTTACTTGCTCAGAACGTTCAAAGAATTTATTTATTTATTTGTCTCTTATTTATTTGTGACGGAGATTAAGGGTCATGCCTTTTCTTACACTCAACCACATACAAAAGTTCATAATATAGAACATATTCATAAATTGATTCATATATAAACATTGCAAATAACGATCACACATATACATTTCATGTCAAACCAACAGCGGTAAAAATATGTAATTCAAAGAAATACATAAGACATATATATACATGTACACACACTCATACATAGGTTTATATACATAACAAGCCACTATAAATATTTATTAATTTGACAAAACAAAAAAAAATCACTCCATGAAACTTTCTCTTAATCTTCTTTTGAAGATACCTATGGAAATTGATTTTCTCATTTCATGTGAAAGTGCATTCCAGTCCCTAACCACTGATACAGTAAAAGAGTTACTAAAAAAATTAGTTTTGTGAGTTTTAATTGTCAGAAGATTGGAACTTTGGGATCTTGTGTATGATAACTCTGGGTTTCCTAAGGGAAGCAATCTGTCCGTGAGATATAAAGGACTTCCTGTATAAAGTAACTTATATAGCAACACTAGTTTTCTGTACCTCCGTCTTTCTTTCATTTTAATCCAGCCTAATTTATTATAATATTCAGTTAAGTGGTCATACTTCTTAAGGTTAAATATATACCTATCTTATGCATGAGTTCTGAATTTTTACATGAAACAAAGGATTAGATTGCTATTATACAATTTTGTGTTGACTGTGCCAGCGAAAATTGATGCCTAGTACTAGTACTAATAATAATACACATAAAATTAATGATCAGGGACTTCACCTTTCGTCTGTCTCGTTCTCGGTCTCGTCTGGATAACATCTTTAGGCCGTGTTGCAAGACCGTACGTGAAGCGAGCATCCACCGAGAATGGTCTTGGAGCGCGGTCTTGAAGTCGTGGACTTGAAAGTCTTTCGAATTGCACTTCGACTGCAGCGCCAAATACGATCAGTAGATAAAACTGAGGACTTGGCGCTTTCGAACTGCACTAGGTGACGTCACTTCCGACAAGACCGCACTTCAAGTCTGATCATTGTACCGGATTCAAATTTACTTTCTTGGAGGATAATATGAGAACCGCTTGATAGAAATAGTAGCGAACCCCCTCATCTAAAGATAGGGGGGGTGGAGGTTATTGGTTCGATGCGATGACCCCAATGAAAAGCTGATCTGCAGCCTTTTTTGAGCTTTGTAATCCTGCTATTGCTGGAATTTAAATTATTATAAATTCACATAGAAAAAAAAAGTGAAGCTCCCTCTCTCCTTGCCCCCCTTTATATTGCAATGGGTCATATGTTCACATGGGGTAGGGGTGAGGAAGGACCTCAAGTAATAGAGAGAGCAAGGGAGAGAGGAGAGAGAGAGAATAGAAAAAGAGGGGAGGGAGAAGAGAAAGAGAGGGGGAGAGGAAGAGAAAAATAATTTGAGTTTGAATTTCAAAATTTTGTGTGCGTCAGCACTTAGGCTATTTTGCACCTGTCACATTATACGGGGTCCAGCCCCTTACCGTTGCAAATAACAACTCTCACGTTGCATAACTAAAAATCTTTAAAATATTCGGACTTCTGTTAAAAGCTGAGGCTGTAAAGGGACACTCAGCACACACAAGGCCAAGAAACAGGACAACACAAACAAAATTATACTGGCCACAGTGCCAGTCGCCAGAGCCTCGTTCGTCTGCAAAATGCAGTCCAGGGTGTACTACGTGGAAGTGAGGTTGGCTATTGGGTGCCTACGTGGAAGGTACCCCTTACACACCTTAGAAAAAATAAGAGAGAGAGAGAGAGAGAGAAGAGAATGAGAGGAAAGGAGGAGAGACAAGAGAGAGAGAGAGAGAGAGAGAGAGAGATAGTCATCTCTCTCTCTCTTTCATTCTCTCTCTCTTCTTCATTTTTCCTCCTTTCTTCTATTCTCCAGAGAAGAACATAGAAAACCTCTCTCTCACACACTGTCTCTCCCTGCTTTTTTCTATCCTATCGCTTTGCAGTAGTGCGGGGTGTTATAGTTGGTTGGTTGATTTGGTGCACTTAAAGCACAGTAAGGCTCATCGGGACTGGGCCTACATTTTAAAGTGAGATCCCAATCATGCGCCTCCACAGGGTATCGAGCCCGGGACCTCTAGGTTACAAGGCGACGACGCTACCACAGCACCATCGGGGAGGCCCCGGGGGTATTATTCATTGATTGATTGATTGATTTGGTGTTTTAAGTCCACTTTATGCACAGTAAGGCTAATCGGTACAATTTAAAGTGGGATCCGAACCACTATGTGCGCCCGCCGGGTATCGAACCTGGGACCGCTTGATTGCAAGGCGACGACGCTACCGTTGCGCCTTCGGGAAGGCATTCGGGGGTGTTATAATTCGTTTTCAGACTGCATACGCAAATGTATTGCCAAAAACGTACCGTGTCCAGTAGCGTGTACAGGATTTTCGAAAAGCGGCGGGGGAGCGTACTAAATTATTTTAGTAATCCCTAATTTTACCATCTTGGCGGTTCTTATTATTTATATTTTTTGAAATACAGGGCCAAAGGAGGGTTATGACACCCACCAACCCCCCCTTGAGCACGCCGATGACCGTGGGAGTCAGAGGAGATGTAAAAGATGAAAGCCTGCTTTCCTTCGTTCCCCTTGCATTGTGTGTAACGTAACTATTCATATACATGGCTCCTCGATCGCCTCTCTTTGTGGGCCCTTTGCCGTCGACCTTGAGTTCGGAAAGTTTTGTGTTCCTCCGCCCTTATCTGATGCTAATCTCCTTCTTCATCCATCACTTGGAGTACCTCGAGGTGCGGCCTGGGCGAAGATTTTCGTGGCCATCACAGGAGAACGTTGCCATTGGGAGCAGAAGAATGCAGGCCGCTACAAGTACATAATGCAAACAACATTCAGTTCGATTCATTAAACTAACCTTCTTCACCTGCCTTTGCGGCTTGTGCTAATTATTATTGAACAAATGAACGTCTAATAAGTACTTTTCAAGCACTCCATAATCCACATTATTAATGGGGTATTACCAAATGTGGCCGCAGGATTTTTCTCAGTGGGGGGCAGAGTCATAGAAACTTTATATTATTGTTGTTATTATTATTATTATTTCTATTACTACTACTTCTTATGTTTTTAAAATTACATACATTTGTAACTTCGATATACCATATATATATATATATATATATATATATATATATATGTGTGTGTGTGTGTGTGTGTGTGTGTGTGTGTGTGTGTGTGTGTGTACATATATCTCCCTGCACTATACCTATATAAACACGGATCTGGCCCCTTCTTCAAAAAAATCCTGGGTACGGGGTTGCTTGTAACGTCAGCTTTTACCTTAGAAATGGGAAATTTGTACTTACCTCAACTTTCAGTTTAAGTTCTCGTAAAGGAGATTAATTCTAGTGTGTATGCACAGTAGCGCAGGAAGGGGCGTACAGGGATACATTATACCACCCTAAATTTTGGTGATACAACAGTACCCCCTAAACGGCAGATCCAAGTTGTACCCCTTGTACCCCCTGAAAGATTGATTGATTGATTGATTGATTTGGTGTTTTAAGTCCACTTTATGCACAGTAAGGCAACTGGACCTACAGTTTAAAGTGGGATCCGATCAGTTCGAACCACTTTGTGCCTTCACCAGGTATCGAACCCGGGACCCCTTGATTACAAGGCAACGACGCCATCGGGGAGGCCCCCCCTGAAAGAATTTGACAGATACAAGGTGCTGCTGTTGAAGAAACCTATTTTCTAATAACTCAACACAAAAAGTTTGTATTGTTTACAAACATTATTTTCCTTTATGAAAGAATTTAAATCACTGGAAACCTATTGTACTCGTATTGATATTTGCTCTTGGTAATCTTTCAAATTAAATTAAATGTTTATAAAATGAGTGTGAAACAATGGATCAGATGAAATTTAGTTTCAGGAAATCGCACTGAAGGCTAATGCTCCTTTGTGGCTTGCGTGTGTGTGTGTCGGGGGGGGGGTTAACTTTTCTAATAATTAGTCGATTGAAAGATAAGGTATAAATCTGCTTACGTCTGCTCTTCCGAATTTTTCAAATGGAATTTTCCCAAATTAAATACTTCCACAATTGTCACGAAAGAAATTGTATGAATCCATCACTACAAGCAGAATTTATATTTTCCCCATTTTATGCTTGCGTAAATTTATTGAAAATGACATAATTTTATCAGAGTACAAGAAAAAAATCAGCTGAATAGACTAGATGAATGGGACTATTCCTGTATATGACGTATCTCCAGTTGCTTTGCCAAGGGTTCTGTGAAGCTTAGGCTTGATCCATTTTCTTGCAGATTTTTCAGCATGGAAGCAATGGATTGGAGGTCCATTTATTGAAAGAAAAAGAAAGTTCGAAAGTGTTGCAACTTCTAGATGATTTCTCTGATCAGTTCAGGTTAGATTCATATTACTGAACACGATTTAACATTCAACTGTTGATATTGGTAAAATTTCGATTTGATACGCAAGGTTGTTGAATGAGGTAACAATATGTTTTGGACTTTCTTTGTGCATGTGAGAAATTTTAACTAGTGCCCTGCTTTCGCTTACATTAAAGTTCACTTTTTCACATAAGTGAGAAAAAAATACGATATTCATCTGAAGGTCACGTATCTGCATTTAATACGAATATACCTGGAAATAAACCTAAGTCTTGTGTACCAAAGATTGAAAGAAAATGCTAAAATGTCATGTAATTGTAAAAATCATTCTTGTAACTTCAGAACTACAGTCATTATACACGGTGAATCAATTATTGCTTTCAATGTTTCAAGAGTTCTAGTGATGGTAAGTTCCAGTGGCGTGCGGTGACCATTTGTATAGCCGAAGCACTGAATATATAATTTTTAAGTAAACAATAGTAAATCAAGGGACAGGCTTGCCTTGATAAAAATCACAGCTGGTAATAGTTTAAATTAAAAGAATAGATATTGAAATAATTAGACCTTAAAGAGGATCATACTCTGCAGTGTACTTCAACAATTCCACGTAATTGCTTTGATTAATAGAATTTGCTGTTTCATCATGTCCTCGAAAGGCCAACTCTTGTTTTCCCAGAAAACCCACTGCATTGACAAGCCTTTTAAGGATGTCCCTGATTGTGTAGAGATATTTCATTTTTAAGCTGGTCATCAAGCGCAGTTTCTATTCGATTTTCTCCCAAAGCAGCTATAGCTACAGACGATCGTAGATGGTTAACAGACAGTCCGTGCTCGGCTATTGACTTTACTAACTCCCTGTCCGATGCTAGCTTCGTTTGTAGCAGAAATACACGCACACGGCCCGTGACCTTGAGGTGCGCGCGCAACTGTCTGCCACTGCTGAACTGATGCTAGAAGGAGATCGCTTCGGCTCAACCTCAGTGCAGGGGCTGGTATTTGTTCTATGTGTAGCAAAGAAATGGAACAGTTTTATCTATATATTATTGAATAATCGTGTGATTATAATGACATAATACTGGGTGGAACAAGATAAACCGAACCCGACATGGGAGAAGATATTCGATGTAGCAACACGCAATAATAATAATATTTCGTTTTCAGCGTAGTGTGCTGTGAACGACGCACATTGACATTGACCTGACCTTTATCGTGAACGGAGAGAGGACGCGGGGAGAGGTAAACCTACACGTGTGAAGGCAACAATCGAGGTATAGCTAATCACCAGTGTAGACACAAAAATGAAGCTGACGAAGGAGGACAGAATATTCATCGTAAAGGAATATTACTCGCAGGGCAGTCCAGTGAAAGGAGTACAAGAAAAAATCCGTGCCGAATTCAACAGGACACCACCCGCCAAATCATCCATACACGAACTCATAAAGACGTTTGAGGCAACAGGATCCGTGGTTGATAAGAAGCATGAATATGCGCGTTTGAAAAGGACCGTGGCAAAGAAGGAAGATATTCGCTAACGGATGTTGCAGAGCCCCACTAATTCCACGAGGCGGCTGTCACAGAAGGCGGGAGTGTCGCGAACAACATGCCGGTGTATCCTGAAGGACCTTAAACTGAAACCATACAAGATCATGTCTTTGCAACAGTTAAAGCCTGCAGACCATGCTAGACGTGTACAGTACTGCACATGGCTACTGCAGGAAATCGAAAGTGGCTTTCTCGATCCAAACCTCTACTTCATGACGGACGAGGCATGGTTTCAACTCAGAGGCTACGTTAATTCGCAAAATACGCGGTATTGGTCTGTCGACAATCCACGACAAGTATTCGAGCTACCTCTGCATGATGCAAAGATTGGAGTGTGGTGCGCTGTGTCGGCAACGAGCATCATTGGACCAATTTTCTTCGAGGACACAGTGAACTCAGCGCGTTACATTGCCGACATCTTTGAGCTCTTCGCACATCAATTGACGCCACACGAACAAAGTTTCGCGTATTTCCAGCAGGACGGCGCAACAGCACACACAGCACACGCCTCCTTGGAAGAAGTGCATTCTGTTTTCACATCTGATCGAACAGTCTCAAAGGATCTATGGCCTCCACGCTCACCTGATCTATCCAGTTGCGATTTTTATTTGTGGGGCAACCTGAAGGGCATGGTGTACCACAACAATCCACGAACTATTGACGCACTGAAAGAGAACATACGCAACGCCATCGCCGACATTCAACGGAACGAGTTACAGCAAGTCGCACTGAACGTGCCGCAGGCTGAACCTCGCCCTTTAATAAAGGAAAATTGAATTGAATTGAAATCCATCGGGCCACCCTATGCCTGGACCATAGTGGTCAACATTTCCAGCAGTATCTGTAGATACCAGTGGCGTCTCGTGGCCTCAAATTTGGCCGGGGCTTATTTTTTAAAGAATTTAAAATATAATGACAATTCACATGAATTACAAGAAATAGGTATTTTTTTCTTCTAGACTACAAAACTGGACTTACGTTTTTGAAAGAATTTAAAATGTAATGACAAATTACATGAATTACAATAAAAAGGGTATTTATCTTCTTCTAAACTACAAAACTGGACTTATTTTTTTAAAGAATTTAAAATATAATGACAATCCACATGATTACAAAAGAAACAGGGATTGTTGTGAAACATACCTTTCTACGAACGTTGACTCCTGTTCTTCTGCTCAGCAAATTTTGTTATTACTTTTTCGTTGAAGCCCTCTATGTTTGAAATGTATTCTTTCTCTATTGTAAGCAAGTGCCAAGGCATTTGGTCTGTCTTGTCCCATTGCATTTCTTAAGCAGGTTATAATACGATTCAGTGTGCTGAAACATCGTTCAGATTCAGCTGTTGCCACTGGAGTTATTAAAACTATGTTTGTCATTTTTACTGTTTCTGAAAAAGTACCCTCTAAATAATTTTAAATAAAAAATGAATGCAATCTACTAATAGAGTTTATGTTTTTCAACTCTTCACTACAATAAAGAACACGAAGTTCCCTCTTTAGTTTTCCCTCTTCTATGAAGGGATAATAAATCTGGGAAGATGCCTCTGTTTAAAGATTGTTCTCTTTCATTATGTCCTCGTAGAGCAAGTTCATGTCGACCACAGAATTTTAAGCAATCGATAATTCTATTTAATATATGCCCATTTTTCCAGACAATTTCATTGTGTCTTGTAATTGACAGCCTATGTCCTTCATCAATTTGTGTTCGAACATCAACCCTGCCAAACTCACTCAAACATAGCGAATGAAAGCCGAGTATAGCACATGTTGCTACATTTATGGCAATTTTCTCTCGCCGTCAGAGGAATCGTTTTGCCTTAAATCATTGAGGGACGCCCTAAGGCCTGCAGTGGCCCTGAAGTGACGTCCTCGTAGAGGATCTTGTAGCTTCCGAAACAAGTAATAGTCTCCTATTCTACAGCTCAAGCAATTTCCTCACTGAATGTGCAACATGGCACCTTGAGTTGTGGTTTGTCTATGGGTGCAACACAATCGTAAGCGTTCGTCGTTTCCAACGAATAGTTGGACGAAAGTGATTCGCCAGAAAGTTGCTGTAATACTCACAATTCACTGTCCTTTCTGTACTTTGTGACAAAGGAAAATGACTTCACAGTCGTAGGCAACAAGTAACATCACTTTAATGTCACTGGATGCATGTTGGAACTACCGCTGTCTTGGTGAATCGTATGACAAACCACGTAACCACTGTTGGATATTGAAGTGCCTCGTCACCACAAGCTTGCACAAGTCCTCTGCGACACTTAACAGCATTTCTTTTACGTGCAACTTGAATTTTGATTAACACAGTTTGTTCTTTTCCTGAAACTATTCTTTTAGAGCTCACTAATCAATATGGCTACCGTCAGCGCAGTGCTGCCGCCACACGTCAATCTGTGGAACTACGAAATATCACGTGTAGAGGCGGGAATAAAACTATTAATTGTTGCTATCAGTGACAAACAGCGGACATATTGTTGAGTAATTTCTTTTTTTAAAAAAAAGATCTTCGTGTATCGAATATCGATACATAAATATACTGTATGTTATTGTACTACATCCTCAAATATAGTAAGGTTCCTTCGAGAAAACCACGTAGAATAAAACATTGTAGTCTATTATTCTATATCATAGACTTGGCTACAGAAAAGATGTCCTTTAACTCGGAGATAGAAGGTCCAGGAATTTTAAATAAATTTAATTCCGGTCCAGGAGAGAAAATCAGGAAGCGTAAATGGGTTCTGGACCGTAAAGAACCTTTTTATCTGTAAAGTATTTCAATTCGGTCCAGAAACCTTTTCTCCGGATCAATTTAAATCCGGTCCAAGATCCGTATTGAAATTAAACAATACGCAATTGAAATTGTGCGAGAGAAAAGGTTACGGTCCTGTTGCGGAACCCAATAGAACCAATTACAATCAATGGGTTCCTTGACCATTAACAACCCTGGTGGTCATGAGAGTACCTATTGAAAAATACACTAAAGTAAGAATCACGAACCTTCCGACCCTCTGTAAACAACCGTCTCACTTCGAGTAACGTATCACTCCGCGCCAGCTGTTCGTGAAAGGTGCGGCCATCATATGCTGCTCACTCGCAACCTTTAATTTTACGTAACATGGAAAAACGTATTCTTATTTTAACTGATAATCTACACATTGAAGAATAATACATTTTCTACAAGTAATTAAATACGTGTTCTTATTCAAGAATGAACATATTTTTCTATGTCAAAAGTCCCATTTATCTGACACTGGGTTAACAGGTCCCCCTTCGCCCCCTCCTTTCTCAGTATGACAACGCCAAAGTTATACAAGAGAGTGAGATTCGTTTCAGTAAATTCAAGCCTTTTGGTTTTATTGCTTCCTCTTCCACCAAATCATTGCCCAACATTGTTGTCATGTGGAGTATTGTTTTCTCCTTTGTGCAACAAATATGCCGCCATTTTTAGCAGAAGCTAAACAAAGATAACCCGGGGAATAAAAAGAGATTTTTTATCTTTCTCTCGATTTCTCTTGCACTAGAAAACAAGAAGACGATAATAAGCACATTATTTACGTACGTCTCATACAAGTAATGTATTTTCTTACCTTCATTCAGCAGTTCCTTTTTTAACTTGAGGCATTTTCGGCGCTAGACATCATCCTGTCAGAGTACGGTCTGTCAAATTTGCTTCCCAAAAAGGAACTCAAAGTGGCACAAGAGGGGATTTAACGTCGACTGCTAAAATTGGGGAGATCGTCATCAATCATCACTATCAACATCTTTCCCACAGTGGACAGGACGGCTCTTTGATTGAAAGAATACGAAAGCACCTCGCGTTGTATTGCGCTTATCTCAAAATCGCTGTACTTGTTTATACGAGCAACAACGTGTTTTTTTTCGCGGGACTCACAACTTGAACGGTCGTTTTCCTTTCATTCACCATATCGAAAACACAAAGACGCAGACACACAATTACACTTGGACACCATCTTCACTGCTTGCTCACGATAGCACCGACACAACGTCACATAAACGTTAAGAACAACCTGCTTCTTGCCACTTTTCAAACGGCTGTATTTCCGAAAGACTACTCTGAAAACACGGGAGACCTTCCTGCACGCATGGAAGTCGCCATGTTCGAAACTGGCGCTATTTTCTTGCTGTTCACGTGATCGATTGTAATTTATACAATAATCACGTATTATTATTATAAACAGAAACCTTTAATGAAAATATATTTTAAAATGTATAATCCAACGTAATTTACACGTTTTTCTTCCATTAGCGTACTTTCATAGAACGGACTACATGATGCGGAAGAAATCCGTTATTAGGCTGTTGCCAACCTCAATACTTCTCACTAAGTCAAGTACAGAAACGGAAGTGGTATGTCGAATGTCGACATATGATAGTGTGATTTCACATTGTCAGTGACGATCATCCGCGGATGGGGGAGGGGGTGGGACGCAGGAGTCGATCTATAATCCAGAGGTGTTCACCATCCGGATGGTGATATCCTCACACTCCGGAATACTTTTGAGGATGAAGGAGGGCAGGCCGTAGGGTGAGGGAGGTTGATTTAAAATGAACACCTCACAACAAGAGAGAAGAAAAATGTGACAATATTTAAAAATTCACCCCCAAATATGCATTTTATTTTATATCTAGCGTACAATAAAATATGACTGCCTCAAAATATTTCTGAATTCTATAGTCTTCTTTCCCCACTTTTATGCTTCTCTAAGTTGCCGTTTTAGTTTCCCTTGGTGTCTTTGCTGCATAATCCAGCATTTTTGAATGGGATGAAAAGGACATACGAGTGTGTTTTTGGATGAAGTAACTTTAGAGATGTTGAAGTACACTCTGGAGGATACTGGAATGTGTGACATTGAGGTGTAGATCGACCACTTTGTAACACGCACATTTGTCATTAGTTACGAGACGATGAGGGATAGGTGATATTTGAATTACAAATTAGTTAGCCGCCGCCGTGACGGAGTGGTTAGCAGATCGCGCTACGACGCCAGGGGTCCCGGGTTCGAATCGTGGCCTGGGCATGGATGTTTGTGAATGCCCATTCATCGATTTCATCATATCATCATCATTCATCCCCATCTTCGCAAATTAGCCATAAGTGGCACAAGAGGGGAAGTAAAATAAAGCAAAACAATCAAACCAAATGAGTTATTTCCATTATTTTTATCTAATTAATAATAAATCATAACACTTTTACACATCAGATAAATTTAATGAAGAACCCCGGTTTCAAAACGTAATTTATCTCAATGTGTCACATTCTTCTAGCAAGGTTTTTTTTAGTAGAATATGAGAGATAATTAATCCTTTGGTACGGAACCGTCTTACTCCTGGGGGATAAGATGTAAAATTTGTATTTGATTTTTTTAAATTTAGCGTTGCTTTTCGTCCACTTTTGGCTAATCCCAACGATGAGAATGAGTGATCGTCAGATGAAATTGATGAAGGGACACTCACAAATAACACCCATGCCGGGATTCGAGCGGAACTTCGGTGATGAGTCTGAAAGTCGGCCACCAGGCAAGATGTACATTTTTAAATTTATTTTTTTACATACATTCAATAAATTTCAACACGTCATCAGTGATACACTGCTTATTCCGCATCTGTTGACAAATGGAATGTTTTTACACCTTGTAGGCTATGTGGATTATTATTTTTTTCTTAATTTGGAACACGGTTAGGGTACACGTGCTTTTGTTTACAGAAGGTCTTAAGTTCTATGATTCTCACTTTACATGAGAATTACGGAGAGAAATATAAGTAAATAAGTTGTATTTCCTAGCCATTGAAGGGAGCTAGAACTGCTGTTGTGGTTAAAAAATAATATATCATGTACTGTATTTGGCATTATGTTTCCCCCCACGCACTTGTCTTGCAGGAAAACGCAGTGATTATGCTTGAATACATTTTCCGGCTGCAAACATGAGCAGAGAAGCGGCATTTGCATATCGCGTTATTCCATAATGGGAAAAAAGTGCGTAGATCTCACATATGGAATCTCTGCCTACAGGTTGAATGTGACATGTTGAAACAGAGAAAAGCTGCCGTATTTACTTCAATGGAGATAAAAAAAAAACCGGAGGCGGGTACTTTGATGGAGTACCAAGTCAGACATAGATAAAGACGAAAGGAGTAAGTCCTTGCTGAACCGTAACGACACACGCGATCTTCCTGGCAAAGGACATTTTTACGACTTCGAAGGACGTGACATCGACTCTTTGCAAAGCGCAATAAGCTTCACGTGACTCAGTTACACCGGGTTCTTCGCCGGCGGGTTTATGGGTAATCGTAAAAAAGTTATCGGGTGCACGGCGCCAATCACCTCAAGCTTCGAAGCAGTCGCTGCAGTGCTGCCCTCCAGAGGAAAATTGCAAAATTAATGAAGCGTATGTGGATATCTGCGTCTGCGGCCAGGGTTATGTGGATTTGAAAGCGCTCGGGTGATTTTTATTTTTATTTTAAATGTAACTGTAAAAGGACGTCGAGCGAGAAATTGCTGTTTCTTTTTAATTTCGTTTAAAACGTTCCTCTTTCACTGCAGGTTTTATTAATAGTGCAGTGCAGGACCCTTCCAGCTACGTCACGCGGAAATCATCCTACCTACCCACCATGGTTATTTTATCTAGCCTGCAGCAGGGCTTATAAAACATCTATTTTAAGACCTTATCCCTATATGCCTGCCTAGTGTATACTCATCTCAGTTATCTCTGGGGCAGGCGAAGGGAAACAAGTCTCTGCGCAAGTAATGACGCCAGACGGCTCCACCAATGAACTCGTGAGAGGGAACGGGATTGCGTGAAGGAAGAGGGGGAAGGGGCGAGCGACTGCAGTTACCAGCCTTCAAAGCAGCGTGTACGGTAACAGTTTCATACATCGGAGACACATTTCTTCAATTTTACACAAGAAACTACTTACGGAAATGAGTTTCTCGAAGGTTTACAACGTTCGTCGAGGTATTTTCTTTCATCGTAGAATATATTTGACCGGGAAATCATGTATTTTTCAAGAGAAATAGCTCACCGACGCACAATTGCCATTGCTTTCATTTGCTTGCCCTACGACAACCGGATGCTGCGCACGTTTGATGACGTAAGCCCCTGTCAGTGTTTCAAACCCTCCCCCCTTTTTTACTATGCTTGCCTAACGTAACCAAACCTAACCTAACCTTATCGGGAATGGTTCGTGGGGCTATCCGTGAATGGTTCGTGGGGCTATCCGTACATGGTTCGTGGTGCTATCCGTCAGCTACCCGGGTTATACGTCAGCTACCCGTGCATAATGTATAATTTCCACCGATGACGAACAATATAGTAGGTATTTTTCAGTGAAGAAGGTTGAAACACTGCATACCCACAACGTGAGTCAAGATGTGCCCGCCATATTGTGTGTTCCGGAAGCGATGAAAGGAATAATAAAAAAAAACACTCAGAATGTGAAAAATTGAGTTTGTTTTCGTGTAAAATGCATAATGGCACCTTGAACTATGTTCCGCAATACACAATTGGTAAGTACGAACCATGCGAAACACAATATATCCGATTTTAATGTGTCTGCGATCTATGAAACTGGTACCGTGTGTACTGCTTCGCTCTGCCCACTCGATTTCCCCCATTTCTGTGCCGCTATGCTTGGCCTTGCTCCAAAGATAGTTGGGACAGGGTATAAGTTAAATATTATTTGGCCCGCGACCGCTCTGCGTTAGAACAATTGAAGACCCCCGTGCAAGAACCAGGCAGCTTCAAATTATAAAAGTTTTCAGGAGACACGAAAAACTGAATAAAGTAATGAAATGTCGAAGAAGTAAAGGGTATTCACGTGCAATAGCTAGAAGCAACAGTAACATACATATTGAAGTGTGCAGTCTCGATAGCAACTGCTGCACGCCGCCGAGTGGCCGAACACTGAACTATAGCCGCTGCAAGAACCAGAATGCTCCAGGAGCTGTCTGAGATCATGCGCCGTCAGAAACACGCCAGACAACTCATTTTCCATTCCTACTACGAAACAAATCTGTGGAGCTGTCTGATTCTTGCACCAGCAGATAGAGCATTTTTTTTTCATGATGGATTACAGCAAACCAACAATTTTGACCAAATAGTGGAGCTGTCTGGTTCTTGCACCGGAGTCTTCAATTTGGGTGCCATTTCTGTAATGAAAGGGATGAAAAAAGCTCACACACATACAGGCCTCCCCGATGGCGTAGAGGTAACGTAGTGCTGACCACACCTCACCCCGTAACTGGAGGTTGGATGATCGACCACCTCTGTTGAGGCTTGTAGCTCGGTAGGCCCTGTCCCTCAAGGGTTGTTACGTCACGGGATATTATTATTATTATACTTATAATATGCATCAATAAAGTACATGTCTTCTACATGGCAGATATGTGTGTCGGTTGAAAGTATTCCAAACAAGAAATGGCATTAAGACAAAATTCAAAACGTACACATTTCTCATTTATGACACATTGCGTGGTCGCACACAAGCTGACCACCTACAGGCCTTACAGGTTGCGTGAAGTGCATGTAATAATTTTTGTCCTTCAGACAAAGTCAACATGCTCGGTCCAATTCAAATGAAACGGAGGAAGTTTTTTTCTGAGGAATTTACAGGCATTCAGGGGGAAAAGTTGTACATGGACTTATTCTTTTTTCTCTTGCATGTGTTCAGATCGGGGAAAAAAACACTCAATATGTTTTCTTCTTTGAAATTCGTAGTGGATGTTTGAAATTCAGAATCGAATAAAACGTGATTTTTGTCTTTGTCTTTGTATTTTCTTTATTTGTGCTTAGTTATTTTTTATTATTTTTTTATCCAGTTTAATCAAGAACTTTCTTCCGACGCTACGAGGGGTAGCTAAAAAAATCTCGATATGACCTCCTCCTTTCTCAAAACATATATGTAATGTTATCAAAGAGTGTTATTTCATAGTGTCATGTGACAATAGGATTATATCAGTGTTTTTCGTTTGTTTTAAGTTATTAAAGGTAATATGGTACAAAATATTTGATTTGTTTAATTCGATTTTTGTTATTTAGCTTCGATCTTCTGCCACTCTTGCCTATTCGCGACTATGAGGATGAGTGATGATATGATGAAATTGACGAAGCGCCACGGAGGTCAGCCCATTGAGCAAAAAAAAATGTGAAGTATTCTGGGAAAACATTAGCTAGTTTGAAGAATTTGGGATTTCAGTGCATAGAACATCCACCCTACTCACCAGATCTTGATCCGTCTGACTATTACATATTTCCTAACCTTAAGACACACTGAAATGACAGACATTGTTTTTGTTAGGATTCAGAAGAGATAGCAGAAACAGAGGATTTTTTTCCGACCACCCAAAAAGGATTTCTTTGAAACGTTAAAGAAATTTGAGACACGATGTGTCAATTGTGTTGAACTTCGGAAAATTTCATGACTCCTATATCATTTCCTTCTTGTTCAGTCGAGAACTTTCCAGCAGCCCTTAGTAATAAAATGAAACAAATTTCCACGTCTCTCTTATACAGTTGAAAATGAAGGACTATAAATTATTGAAATGTTTCTGCCAAGCTATATATTAAATTCAGTGATTGAGCATGGAAAGGAACGACTTAATCTTCTGTTCTAAGAAGGCACATCATAAATAACGCTTAGATGAATCTTCAATATTTCTGCATTAATTCTCAAAAATCAGTCGCCAGCTTAGAGCATGTTGCTTCGGTTTAAAGGGCCGGAAATTCTCCGATTAAAAATTAGTCCTGCCGTTAAAGTTATAAATAAGCTCACAGGACAACATGAAGAGAAGCTTATTCCTCGTGAAGGTCATCCTGTTTCTTTGAACATCTTGTAATGGGAGACCTTTGAGAAATTTTATAGCTGGATGGTAGAGTTTGGAAGTTTTTATTAGAAGCTTTACCACGTCAAGAAACGATGCTTGCAATGAAGATTCACCTCCAGTGGATTTCCTGTTCTAGATGCAGGGAAGCTGCCCTGCACAAAATAACTTCAACATGACGTACACTCCAACTGTCATGTTCCGAGTAGTACTATATCAACCTTGGGCTCTCCAGGGGGCGAAACTGGATTCTTCTCTCTCTCTCTCTCTCTCTTTCTCTCTCCCTCTCTTTCTTACTCTTTCTCTATCTCTGTATCTATCTCTCTCTTTCTCTCTCTCTCTCTCTCTCTCTCTCTCTCTATCTTTCTTTTTTATCTACTTCTCTCCACCCTCTCTCATTTTATCTACTTCTCTCCCCCTTTCTCTCTCCTCTCTTTCTATTGTCTCTCTCTCTCTTTCTCTGTTTCTCTCTCTCTCTTTTTTCTCTTTCTTTCTCACTCTTTCTCTATCTCTGTATCTATCTCTCTCTCTATCTGTCTCTCTGTCCATGTATCTCTCTCTCTCTTTTTTATCTACTTCTCTCCACCCTCTCTCATTTTTATCTACTTCTCTTCCCCTCTCTCTCTCCTCTCTTTCTATTCTCTCTCTCTTTTTCTCTCTCTCTCTATCTGTCTCTCTATTCATGTATCTCTCTTTCTCTCACTTTCTCTCTCTCTTCTTATCAACTTCTCTCCCCCTCTCTCTCTCTCCTCTCTTTCTACTGTCTCTCTCTCCTCTCTTTCTATTGTCTCTCTCTCATCTCTTTCTATTGTCTCTCTCTCTCTCTCACACACATACTCTCCCCCCTCCACTCTGGATTCAGTTGGTACTTAGAATTCTTATCAAAATATTTTCCAACTTCGTATTTTTCGTCTTATGCAAATGCAAATTTGGACTTTCTTTTGTTCATATTAACGAATTGTGATTCCATGTTAGAGCTTTTTCCTGGAATTATTAATACCACCTGCACAAGTTCGATTCCATCAACATAGAGTTCTTGTAATGTATATCAAAGAGCTTAACGCTCAGTTAAGCGGAGTGGCAAAGGGGCCGGGAATATTTTCTTGGGGGAGCAGTAACATATCTATAAATATAATAAAAAAAGCATATATTCAAGCTAAAAGAGCATTTATTTAGCTAGGTTTTCTTGTTAACTCTGGGGTGGTAGGGGCAGATTAGATCGACCTGCTAGGCATCTACTATTGGCACTACAATGTAGGAGGGAAAGCTTTGTCGAGAGTGAAAGAAGAAGAGCGATCACTATACTCTCTGCTGGGACTCTGTGGAGCAAGTGAACGAAAACAAGTCCTCTGAAAAAGTAGTGATTGGAGAGTGCTTGACCAATGATCGAATGGGAGGGGAAGAAGTGACTGCATGGATGGAAAAATGCGGCTGCAGATATGAACAGTTTGCAGTAGCGCGCACTGCTTCACTCCTTCTCTATGCGCGGCCTTGCTCCATGGATCCCTGGGACCGACTGTAGTTTACCGTAAGTTAATTGACGATATATTGTTAGTTATAAACATCTCAAGGGGATCGTCTCTGCGTCACTATTTCCAGTCTTGAATTTTAAAAACAATGGTTCTTCTGTATTAGCAAGCACTGTTAATTGGACTGGTTTATTAACTTGGTTTATTTTACTTTCTTTTCTCCGAAATCTCGAAGATGAGGATGAGTATTGATGAAATCGATGAAGGGACCCTCACAAAGAACATCCACGCCCAGACCTGGATTTGAAACTGGGACGCTTGGCGTTGTAGAGCTTTGTGTTAACCACTCCGCGACGGAGGTCGGACCAAACAGCAACAAAAGGGTAATAACACTTCAAACTGTAGGTCCAATACTGATTAGTCTTTGTGAGCATAAAGTGGACTTAAAAACACCAACTCAATCAATGAATCAATACTATGATATGATGAGATAGCCCAGGTCTTGAACCCAGCATATATATATATATATATATATATATATATATATATATATATATATATATATATATATATTGTAATGATGCGATCATTACTGGATCCTTTTTTATGTTATAAATTGTGTATGGCTATGTATTCCTGTACTTTTGGGTTCTTGGCCGTTGGGGAGCGGTAAGTTTCCAGTAACGGTTTAGGTCATTAGCGGGGCCTATAAATAGGAAGGGCAGGGGAGCAGTGGGTCTCAGATGTTTGGCGGAGTACAGCAATGTAAGAGGTATCTTTTTCTCTGAGGGGAGCGGCTGGGCGAGCTTTCTTTCCTTACTATGTGAACCGACGGCGGGGATGTTAACTTTCTTTCTTTTAATACACACACTTGCTCTTTTCACATTATTCCAATAGTTCATTTCATGTGGGAAACCGGGTACACAACACACATACCTTCAGCCACCTTTTTTGGTACTGAGGGTTATATTTTTTTTTTACTCGTGGAGCCAGTGGCTACGCGAGTCTACACACTCTCTTCGGGAAAGGGGGGACAGGGTACACCGGAATGTAATTTTGTGAATAACGGCCAAGAATTAACTTCTGTAAATATATTATGAATAAACCTATATATATATCTAAAAGGAAATGGGCGTTAAGTTGTAATTTGAAGAGGTACGTGTCTATTGCCTAAACTAGCATCCACAGAACTTCAGGTAATGCAAGTTTTGAACCTCGGGACAAGGATTCAAAAATGTATGGTTGTGTATATTGTGTATGTTGCTGAGAATCAGCTTAAAAGCACAAAGTATACCGTTACAATATATATATATATATATATATATATATATATATATATATATGAGTGTGTGTGTGTGTGTGTGTGTGCGTGTGCGTGTGCGTGTGTGCGGTGGTTTACCCGTGTAAACGAGGACTTCCATGTGTTAACACATCAGCAGTCCGAGGACATTTTTTGCCGACCGTAGATGCGAGGACGTCCTCGGATTGTCTCAACAATATATTCTTCAAGCATCCCAATGCTTTCTTAATGCATCCCAAACTTAAAAAAATACACGTTAAAATATCTGAAGGATTTTTTCTCAGGAGCGAGTTTTTCACATAAACTTTTTATTATTATTATTATTATTATTATTATTATTATTATTATTATTATTATTATTGTTGTTGTTGTTGTTGTTGTTTTCATTTTTGTTATTATTATTACATTACTATTACTACTACTACTAGAGGAAAGTGACCAAAGTAGGACCCCGTTTTGTTTTTCATCCCCGATGTCATTATGGCATATTATTTCTATTAGAAATTTAATAAAATGGTTTCTTTGATAAGTTTGCTAACGTTTTGAGTAACTTAATCCACCTTAAACCACATGATGCTTTGCCAGTAAGCATTTCTGTAAAAAGGTTCGAAAAGTAACAATGGAGAAAAAGTAGCCAAAGTCTAACCCCTCCTTTAACAAGTTCCAAAAATTGGAAAAGACGCAAAGAAATGTAAATACATTATATGTAGTAAATGAATTACATTTATTGAGCTTGCATAAAGAATATAGATGTACAAAAGTAAGATAATATAGGATACCAATATCCTAACAGCATCAATCGCCATTTCCATTTGTTGGACATCCCACCATCTCCCACCTGCATTGCCTTTTCCCTTGAACATATGAAACAATATGTAAAAGGACTTTACTAACGAGTAACGACCCTTTGCTTAAATTACAATTGTAATGTTAGGCATTAATTAAGGGGTCCTACTTAGGGCATTTTACTCTTGGAGTCTTATTTTTTATACAATAAAACCACACGTATCTTCAAACAAACCATTACCATAATTTCAAAGTACAATACTTAGTACTAGTGTCTAAATTGTAACAAGATTGCTACTTATCTCTCTCTTAATTAGCAAAATTCCCACTGTTGTGCACCGATGTACAAACTTTCAGTCTCACAAAAACAAGTCAAGGCGGACTACAGAACCTGATACTTGCACGTTACTGCTGATACCTTCCCTACACAATGTTTTCGTTATTCTTGACGACCACGTGGCAGCACCTACTTACGGAAACAGGAAGGGGATCTGTCTTAGGGAGTGGGGTCCGGGTTTGGTTATTATCCTCTACTTATGTTTTTTTTTAAAAAAAAAAAAGTACAAACATTGGTAATTTCCATATTCTTTGTATGTATTAGGTCAGTCAAAAAGTAAATGCAATCATTTTTTTATATTTTTCACAGCAACAATAGAAAACTTACAATGATATCATTTTCCAACATAGTCCCCCTGCACTTCAATACACTTGGTCCAACGTTCCACAAGCTTTCCGATACCCTGAGAAAAAAATATTTTCGGTTGAGCAGCAAGCCACGTACAAGGCACGTCCAGAAAGTAAGTTCCGTTTGGTAATAAAATTAAATTGTGTACAGATACAGAAAAGTTATTTATTGCACAAAATTCTACAACTCTTAAACTACTTTTCCACATAACTGCCGAAATTTTGCAGGCATTTGTCATAGCGTGGCACAAGTTTTTGTATACCTTCTTCATAGAAATTTGCCGCCTGTGTCTTCAACCAGTTGGAAACAGTTTCTTTCAGCTCGTCGTCATTGTTGAAGTGTTGACCGCCAAGGAAAGACTTGAGATGTAAGAACAGATGAAAGTCGCTATTCGGCAGTTATGTGGAAAAGTAGTTTAAGAGTTGTAGAATTTTGTGCAATAAATAACTTTTCTGTATCTGTACACAATTTAATTTTATTACCAAACGGAACTTACTTTCTGGACGTGTATGCACCGCTTCCTTCGCCCGTTGAGCTGTGTCGAATCGACGGCCTCTTAAAGCATCTTTAAGTGGACCGAACAGATGGTAATCCGACGGGGCGAGATTGGGACTGTATGCAGGATGCTCTAACACCTCGAAGCCCAGATTCTGAAGAGTTTGAGCGGTGTTGGCGGCGGCATGGGGACGCACGTTGTCGTGCAACAAAATAATGCCTTCCGACAATCGACCTCATCGTTTACTTCGAATTGCAGGCTTCAACTTGTTCGAAAGAATATCACTGTATCGTCCACTGTTTATTGTTGTCCCCTTTTCAATATAATGTTCTATAATTACCCCTTCTGAGTCCCAAAAAAAATGTGAGCATCACTTTTCCTGCAGTGTTGACGCTTGACTTTTTTTTTCACTGGAGATTCAGGGTGTTTCCATTCCATGCTCTGGCGTTTGCTCTCAGGTTCGAAGTGATGGATCCGTGTTTCAGCTACAGTGATGATTCGTTTCAAAAAGTCTTCACCTTCGTTAGCATGTCTGTCCAATAATTGCTGACAGATTCTCACACGATTTCGCTTGTTGTCGTCTGTGAGTTCTTTAGGGACCCATCTCGCACAGACTTTATGAAAGTTGAGCCTGTTATGGATAATTTCATATGCAGAACCATGACTAACGTGCACATGGTTTGCCACTTCATCAACAGTTACTCGTCGGTTATTCAGAACCAGCTCAAGGACTTGCTCAATGTTGTCATCAGTAGTGGATGTGGCTGGACGACCTGCTCTTTCCTCGTCCTTCACACTTGTTCGACCGCTTTTGAACTTTTCAATCCACTGGTAAAGACTTCGCAGCGGTAAAACATTGTAACCGTATTATGCTGAAAGTCTTCTATGGATTTCAGTTCCTGGTACACCTTCAGACCACAAAAAACGGATTACAAAATGCTGTTCTTCTGTGGTGCACACGGACAGTGGCGCAGCCATGTTTACTTGGCAACACTGCAGAGCTAACTGAAGTGATGACGCTGTAACCTGCCACAGGCGAAGACAAGGATACTATCTATCGACTTGCGAGCACAGAAAGCTGTACAGCCAACCTACGGAAGAAAAGAAAAACATTGCATTTACTTTTTGACTAACCTAATATATACAATTTGCATAACTGTATACTTAACATTAATTCATGTAGGACAAAAGCTGTTTTTATAGTTATATAATCAGTGTAAAATAGACTCTAAGCCTAAATGTAAACCTTCATCAAATAATAATAACAATAATAATAGTTGCTGTACTTTTTGTTATAAAATATCGCTACAATTTCACCATTCGAATTGCATTAACTCTTTTCAGAAATCACAGAGGGGAGGGTGGGCACGCATGATATCTGAGTTCAAACCAAATTTTCGTATCTGGTGACAAATTTCGTGCTGGGATGGCCACACCATCTTCAAACCAAAACTTCTTTATTTCTTCATCATCTCTTCAATCCGAATGTTTTCAAATACTTGCCGCGTTCTGCCATGTGCGCCTTAGGTTTTTTTTCTTTATGAAAATATTCCTTCAACTGAAAGCCCGCATTCTTCCATGAAAAACACTTTCGCTTGCTTTAGCCGCTGCGTTCATTACATCTTTGATTTTCCTTTCGTCGTTGTTTGAAGCTGCTCCACGTGTACAAGTGTTCCCGACACCCGAGTCTTCCTAGAGTCAACATTCGCTGTTTGCTCGCTAGGTGGAGCTCAGGTAACCTACGTGACAATTACGTAGAAGCCCTGCCTGATGACTGGGACTACTGGGACTGCATTTGACGTCCATCGCATGAATACCTGATTCTCTCTGGTAAGGGGAAGGAAAACGTACAAAGTGAATTGAAATGTTGTCTCAATCTTGCTTATCTGATTTCACAGTCCGAGACATTTGTCCTGTCCAGTAGCGCACGAACGTTTTTCATTTGGGGGCTACAAAATCAACCTTACGCACACATTCACACATATATATACCTAGGTAAAATGTGGGGGCATGGGAAATTCCATTTTAGACGCGAATATTTGATATGAACCTCACGGCTCATATCCATGTGCCGTTAATTATTCTTGGTTATTTTATATTAGTTGGTTCTTATTACTTGATTGTTAATATTCCGTATTTGTAATCATTTATATTTCATAATTTTTGATAAATAGAAAGATTATTACTAGACTTATATAATCCACTAATATTTTCTTTATTGTAACAATAAGTGTAAACGCAGCCTAATGTAATAATCTATATGTTAATTTTCTGACCGAATCTTTAATATTGGATATGTAAATCTGTGTTCTTTCACGGTAGAAAATGTTTATGATTTAGATTGACATAGATTTCGTTTAACAACAATGGGAAGATCGAATCTGTTCTTTTAAGTTTAATGTATTCAATAAGGTTCAAGTTGCAACGGGGAATGATTAGAGTTTAGTCCTTATTAACAGAGATGAATCGTTCCCCTTATACAATTTTATTTGGTTTTGCTGCAACGTAGAAATTAGTTCAACTTTGATATTGAGATTGTGAATATAGACATTGATGAGTATTTAGTTTTGGAAATGTCGCAAGTCGCGCTGTGCAAATTACGTAATGCTTAACAAGTGAGCATCGATTGGAAAGGTATATAAGTAAATGCGGAGCTTAGTTTGCACGCATTCCATCAGCGTCGGCTCTACGATATAAACATCTAATGACACTTGGGAATAAATATACCTGTATTTCGCCAAGCACAATTTATATTTCGAAATTTATAATGTTATGGGACGACAGGTTAGGATAGGCCGAAATCCTTTGAGGTTAATGACGCCTGCCTATTGGACATGTATTTGTCACTGTTGACCCATATACTCTCATTCTTACGGATAAATGATAGAATTTCAGATCTCCGAACTTTATTTTGGCCTTCTTCAAAATTTATTCAACGTAGACTTATTTGGGCAAGGAAGCAAAACTAGACATGTAATGCAATATGTCTCGTTTTTCAATGGAAATGTCATCATTGGCGTGTATCTTGTTGCAAGCTCTGCCTATTAACGTTTCTCGATCCCAAGTACTCAGTGGAGCCCGTAGATTCTAATCTGCTTAAAATCCTGCCCGTATTAACATCGACACTCGTGACACATTTTGGTCGCAATACTGTAGGAAGGGGCATGTACGAAAGTTTTTGTCTGCTACTGAATGGTAGGCCGTAAGCTTCGTCTACGGTTGCAAAAACGACAGGGTTCTCTTCCCTGGTACGGCTTCCTCCTAGCGACACACATACACAAGTAACTATTCCCTACACATATACATATTTGGATTTTCCCCGTGGAGACATGCAACAAATTAGAATTCTGGATTCATCGAATCGAATATTAACGAACAGGGGATTCTGTATTTCTTTTAAATCTAAGGATATTCATGGACTGTAAATTGTAACTTGAGTGTAATGTAAGCTTTCGTATGTATTGGAAATAAACCATCTCCTGGATAAAAATGAATGAAAAGAAAGGTCAAAGTAACCTCCCAGAAGATGCAGTTGCCAATCTTAAAATTTCAGAATAGTCGTTCATTTATTTCATGATTCACCAACAACACCCTTAAGTTCTCAATGCTTTATTCACCAAGCCCGTACCTGAGAGGGGTCAGAGTATCCCATTTAGCCGCCTGAGTTTTAGCCGAGGTGAAATTAGAACATAAGGTATTTGGAAGATTGAGGCAGGCTAGGATTGCCATAATTTGCAGCTCTCTGTGTGTGTGTTACTGAAAGGCTATCTATAGTGGAGAGTGAAATAACACACAGTTATAGTTATATGAACATACATATATATATGTTACGCAGATGAATTGCGTCTTACATAAAGCTAAGGTCAACCCTCATGCTTGAATAAGCGCGCGTAACGGCCATAGTAAGTCTCGCAGGTAGGTAAGACGAGCAGAGCCGCGCTCGCTGTGAAAGAGGTTGAGTTGACAGTAGCGTCGAGACGTTCGTCGCGTCCAGTTTAGCAGCTGCCGTGCGACCGATCAGTGGTTGTACGTTTTTCTTCGCCTGTGCCTCATTTGTCCACAGTATATTTGGATATACAACTTTACGTCCGACTGGAAGTCACGTCGTCCTTGGCAAGTGGCACTGCCATTGCGTTCGTGACAAGTTGGCGATCCCGTCATTGCGATCGTCGTTTTGCGTCCGTGACATATTTACCAGTTTTTAATGCAAAATTTGCTTTAATAACAATTCCAAAACATACAATGCTCTGGACTTTATTTTGGGCTCATTTTGAATTTAATGGAATGGAAAATCAGGAGTTTCAAACATGAAAATTGCGAACAAGTAAAGATACATCCATTCATACATCTATGCAGGTTGCGATTTAAAGGGGGTGAGGAGTACTCCCCCTTCTCTAACTTGAGTCATTTCAAATCAGGAATAATCATTTCCCACCCACTGAATATGAAAATCATATAATTAAATATATCGTACTTATAGAATTCCACTTCAGTACAGTTCATTTTAGAGCCCCACAGACAGCTACATATAAAATATCATTAAACTAATTTATGGCAGATGTACTGTATACAGTGTCTTTTAGAAGTCGTATTCGGTATTTTCTCAGAATTCTAGAGTGTGTTTCAGAAGTACTTTTCTGTCGAATACGAAAACTGTGCCCTGCCTTTGGCGTATGTTGGGCCGCTTCGTCCTTAACACTTTTCTAGCGCTTGTTGACAGCTATAGCGTTGTGTTGTCTTTTTCTATATATATATACCGCGTGAGGCACCTAAAAGTACCACCTGAAATAGCGAAGAAACCAGAAACAGTAGCGATGTGAGGTTTGCGGGAAACAATAATATCAAATGGGGCTCGTAAATCGGAGGTATGGGGTGGGTCGAAAAATATCGACAAATGGGGCATCTGGAGCAAAGTCATATTTTTTTAAATGGAACAATATACAATAACATGCATAATATAAAAGAGCACACGCAGAGAAACACAACGCCGTTGGTCTCATGCATCTACTGCACATACGAACGAAGATATGGCCATGTGAAAATATGTAAACAAACTAACAAGTGGCCCACTTGACCGTCAGTACCACGGCATGTAAGACTTCTCAGGTGCCTGACAGAACTGCCTTTACGCAGAGCAAGTTTTGATAGCAGGTCCACGAAATCGTGTTAGTTCATAGCAAGCAGTCGTAGTGGTAAGAGCGAAGATTATGGTGTTCACAAACATAGAAAAAGCGGACATGATCCTGATTTATGGGGAATGCCGAAAGAATGCCTCAGAAGCTTACCGTGTGTACGCAGAGAGATATCCGGACAGACGACAGCCATCTCGACGTCTGTTTGGTAAGTTATTTATTAAATTAAGAGACACCGGAAGTGTAACACCACGAGCACGTGTGCGGAACAAGCCAACTACAGGTGAGGCAGGTGCAACAAATGTTCTCGCCGCTGTTGCTGTGAATCCGCACGTTAGCTCCCGTGAAATTGCCAGGGATGCTGGGATGAGTCAGCTAAGTGTATTGCGCATTCTGCACACACACAAGTTTCACCCATATCATATCTCCCTCCATCAGGAACTTCACGGGAATGATTTTGTGGACCATGTTCGGTTTTGCACATGGATGTTACGACACGACACACCCGATTTGTCACGTATCCTCTTCACTGACGAGGCAACTTTTACCAAACATGGAAATGTCAACTTAAGGAACATGCACTATTGGTCGGTGACAAATCCACATTGGCTTCGCCAAGTGGAATGCCAGCGCCCATGGAGTGTGAACGTGTGGTGTGGTATAGTGGGTGAACATCTCATTGGCCCTTTTTTTATACAAGGGACACTTAATGCTGACCGATACATACAATTTTTACAACATGAACTGCCTGTACTATTGGAGGAAATACCACTTCAGACAAGGAGGGAAATGTGGTACCAACATGACGGGTGCCCAGCTCACAGTGCAAGACGCGCTACAGCATGTGTGAAAATACATTTCCAAATCGTTGGATTGGACGTGGAGGGCCTGTCAAATGGCCGGCTCGTTCCCCAGATTTGACACCGTTACACTTTTTCCTGTGGGGAAAGCTGAAGGACATTGTCTACCAGGATGTGCCAACAACTCCAGAGGATATGCTACACCGCATTACTGCGGCCTGTAGGGACATTTCCTACGAGATGCTACATTCTGTGCAACGATCTTTGCGTGGGCGCCTCGTTGCCTGTATCGCAGCTGACGGCCACCACTTTGAACACACACTTTGACATGTTTTCGCTTGTTACGCAGTGGTTCTTCGACATACTGTCATGGTCATTTTCATTATGCTGTAACACTGTCAAATACATGGTGCTGACGATGTCTACTGTATTTTTTCTTCCTTTAACACGTTCTGTCTTCATCTTGTCCAATGGCTTCCGACATCTCATACTTGTACATGCCGTGGTACTGACGGTCAAGTGGGCCACTTGTTAGTTTGTTTACATATTTTCACATGGCCATATCTTCGTTCGTATGTGCAGTAGATGCATGAGACCAACGGCGTTGTGTTTCTCTGCGTGTGCTCTTTTATATTATGCATGTTATTGTATATTGTTCCATTTAAAAAATATGACTTTGCTCCAGATGCCCCATTTGTCGATATTTTTCGACCCACCCCATACCTCCGATTTACGAGCCCCATTTGATATTATTGTTTCCCGCAAACCTCACATCGCTACTGTTTCTGGTTTCTTCGCTATTTCAGGTGGTACTTTTAGGTGCCTCACGCGGTATATACTTGCATATAAAATTGAGTCAAGATGGTTCCCAATCAACTCGCAAGAGATGTAACTTTGAAGTATTTGTAAAACATTTGACATAGTAATTATTTGTAATGTAATTATTAGCTGTACCTTATGATGCTCTTCAAACACTGAAAGTACCATCATTTCATATGCAAAACCGAAATCCTTCAGATCTCAGAGCAAGCAAAGTTAGAGGAAAACCATACGCTCGAAAGATTTTTTTTTCAATCGTTGGTGGACAATATGAAGAGCTTGTTTCAAGAGTCAGTTTTCTTTCCGGATGTAGTCGTATTAAATGCAGATACATACGTGTGTTTTATGGTGACATGTTAATTCCTCGTTTATATGAAAAGGTGAACTTTAATGTAAGCGAAAGCATGTACGCATCCATCACCAGTCGAAGATTTTCCCATTTACAAAGAAAATCATTCCCACCTCACTCAAAGACCTTGTGAATCCAATCCAAATTGTAACAATATCTACAGCTGAATGTGAAAACGGGTTCAGTGCCATGAACATGATCTTGACAGAAATAATTTAGAAGTTTTAAACCTGCTTTTCCTTTCAATAGACTTCCAGTGCATTGCTTTGATGCAGAAAAATTTGCAACAAATTGGATCAAGACTAAGCATTACAGTGTCCTTGACAAGCAAACTGGCAAATCATCGAACCTGCAGTGAGTCTTATTTATTTTATGCATTCAACTAACTAATGTCATTTTCTTACAGTTTGACTTTAGAATTTAACTTAAAATGGTATTGTTTTTGTGTTGCATTGGATATCAAAATTAGATTTTAAGCAATGTATGCCCAATTCTAAGCATACCTAATGTATAGGTAAAATAAAAGTCGTTCCCCTTCTGATAAAATCACAAATCGCAACGTGTTTTAATGTCTAGAAAACATCGCTGCTCCATTTCAACTAGGAATGGTATCTAGATGAGACGAATGTGTCGCCACTCAAACTGTCACAAGGTATATGTCATAAAAGCAAAAACTTTTCTTTACAACTTTTTTCTGCTGTACATTTTGTTCGACGCTGCGAACCGTCGAAATACGGAATTTTATCTTGAATAGATGAAATCGGGCAGCATAGACTCGCAATTGTCACTGATGGAATAACTTTCCAATTGCAATAAACAAAATATACAACTTATTTGAAATATGAACAAGATATACGCTTGGTATGTCTGAATAAGACACATAGTAATTTAAATTTATTTTAAGTAAATTCTTCAAATATGATACCAAAGTTTCGAACGAGATCGTTTGAGACATCACGGATCGTCTCGCTTGATTTTGCAGAGATTTATTTCAGTTTCGTGTCTAAATTTGAGTCTTTTTCTTGTCTCAGTACCATCTCTATTTCCAACAAACCTCTTTCTATAAGTTTAAGTATAGTTTTCCGAACACCCTCTGACAAAGTTATGAAAATAATCAGTTAGGCACAGGAGTACATTGTAATCCCCCCCCACCAATTGGTCTGTCGTGTCGTGTCTCGAAAACGAGACGAGACAAGAGTTGTGGAAATATTTAGTTTCGGAAAATTCCATTTGAAAAATTCAAAGGGAAAGAAGGGCAGTCATATACTCTTCTGATGCAGGTTTATATCTTCGAATAGACGCAACCACTTCTTTACAAACGTGTACCCCCTTACACGAATTAGTATTCACCTGCAGCTCCTTAAAAAGATTTTCAGGAACACAGGTCAATGGACTAACTAGTAGCACAATCCAGTAGAATAGGTTTACAATAGTTTCAATTCCTGTGGTAAGGAAAATAATTCTTATAAGCAATATATATTTTTTGTGCTCAGTCGTTATGGCGTCTGACTACCATGCGAGAGAACCTGGTTCGATCCCCGGCGGGGGAGAACCGGGATTTTTTTCACCGGTTTAAGCGGCTCCGGCGCCCACCCAGCGTCGTATAAAGTGTGTACCTGGAGAAAACTCTGGGGGGTTAAAGGCGGCCAGGAGCGTGGTGTTGATCACATCACCCCCACTTTCGGCCGTTATCAAGAAAGTGTGGGGCCCTAACACCCCACCCAATATACGCCTTCATGGCGTGGTGCATAGCACAGGGGAGCACTTTACTTTTTTACATTTTTAATATACATTTTTTGTATTGAGCGATGATAAAATAGTAGGTTCTTTTAACAGTAGCACCTTGCGTCTGTCAAATTATCTGAGAGGGTTACAAGGAGTACAATTCGAATCCACGATTTAGGGGGTACAGTACCCCCTTCAAAAACTTGGGGGTACAATGTACCCCTGTACCCCCCGTTCTTGCGCCACTGCTTTTGTCTCGAATTTAGCGATGGTGTCGATACCAGACGAGACTTGCTACAGTTTCGATTTCATTTCGAGTTGTAAATGCCTGTCTCGTACTCGGTCTTATGTCGAGCTTCGAAGTCAAGGACATACTTAGGGGCGCTTTCATCTAAGTTACACTAAAAATATGATTGGCCTAAGTATAATTTTATATTGGCTCTCTCAAGGCTATCCCTAGAACAAAGGTCATTTCTCTATAGGCTACAAACAAGGTACAATACACTAGTTGATCCTCCAGGCTTCCATCTATCTAAGCAGGCTTTCAGAAATGCGTGCATCAAGCAGCTGAAGAGAAATTAATATTTGTTATACCCTTGTTTTTGTTTTATTATTATTGTTTAATTTTTATTATTTTTATTGTATTATTCTTGTTACATATGTGTGCGTGCTTCTCATTTGTTAATTTCTATTTTTCTCGCTGTTGATATCCTGATATAAAATGGATTTTCTCTGTATTCAGGATTTCTCAAATAAATAAATAAAAAAATAAATAAAGATAAACAGTGATGATCATATTGTATCTGTAATGTCTGCTATTGAAAGAACAAACATAAAAAATTGTCTCCTCTAAAATTTCATTTTTTAAAAAAATCTGTGAGCCTGTGAATACAACTGCTGTAACTTTGTTACTCCGTTAAGTCAGTTTTTAGGCGTAAAATTACTGCAATAACTTTCAAATCTGTAGATGTTGTGTTGATTGTTTTTGAAAAAGTACTGTAATACCTTTTGTGTTCGATGGAAAATCATTTATGCAGAGAAAGATAGGGTAGAGAGAAAGGAAGAAATCGCCGTCTCTCTTTTCTCCTTCTTCTGTACCTCTTTCTGTATTTCCCTCTCAGTCTCTCCGACCCCTCTCTATCTCTCCTATTTTTTGTATCTCTCTCTCTCTCTTTCTCCCCTCCTCTCTATTTTCATTCCCTCTCTCTCTTTCTCTTCTTCTTCTTCTTCTTCTATCTTTCCTCTCTCTTCTCTTTCTTCCTGTTCACTCTCCATTTACTTTCTTCCCATTCACTCTCTTTTTCTTTCTTCCCATTTGCTCCCTTTTCCTTTCTTACCATTCACTCTCTATTTTCTTTCTCCCAATCACTCTCCTCTTCTTTCTTCCCTTCACTCTCTCTTTTTCTTTCGTCCAATTCACTCTCACTTATTTCTCTCCTTCTTTCATCTACGATACTACGCAATGAGACAGCTACCAGTCTGTTTCCGACAAGCATTTGAAAAGTGGGCATTCCTCTGTGACGTGCTTTCTCCCAAAAGGATAGTATATATTTCATAATTGAATGTCAGTACTTTCTATTGGACACAGTCCACCACCAACTTAGTAACACTGTGCATTTTATACAGCACAATTTCGATGTACCCATTTTAGCGTTAATAGAATTGTCAAATAAGTTCTCACTAACAAGAATTAAATACTAATTGCACCATGTAATAGAAAATTCAAAATTCTACTTTACAACAATCGAACTGGCAGGAAGAGCACCTTGAAGAAAAATGCTGCATAAAGAACGAATTGCGGCACTTCATATCTTAGTAAAAGTTTTCTGGCAAGTTAAAAATTTCGTTTGGTTTTGTAAACTTCAAAAGAAGAACCGAGGTAGAAAAGTGTTCTCATATTCAATTAGTGTTCTTTCCTCCCCCCTCTCTCTCTCTTTCCTTATCTTGTCATCAAGGGGTCCCGGGTACGATACCCGGTGGAGGCACATAGTGGTTCGGATCCCACTTTAAACTGTAGGCCCAGTCCCGATTAGCCTTAATGTGCATAAAGTGGACATAAAACACCAAATCAATCCAATCCAAATCTCTGATCCAGTTTCTACGCACTTAGAATTCTCTTCAAATTATTTTTCAATTTCGTCTTACGCAAATGCCAATTTGGGCATCTTTTCTTCACATTAACGTGTTATATATGATAAGGAACAATAACGATGAAATGTTCAAACTTCCAGTAGCCTAATGATGTTTCAGACTTAATTGAACAAAATTTTGACATTCATCAAAAATAAAGTACATGGGAGATCGTGGCTTGTGGCAAGAGGGTCAATTTTCAATTTGCCACGCGTTAATTTGTGTCATTAATCTTCGCTCATCAGGGAAAGGAGCCCAACTCCCGGAAGCCAAGTGCTCCACGCAGTCAGTGTGTAATTTGGTAATTGCTTGCTTATTAGTGAATGGGCTGCACTCCACGTGACCTAACAGAGGGTAATCGTTTTCTAATTTCTTAAACAGGTGAAAGTTAAGATTACAATTCTGAAAAAAATGCTGGCTACGTTGCGATTTTATTGGTAGTGTCTCGTAAGTGATGGTTACTCCATTTTGCATTCGAATAGGATGGAATCATTTCTTTTTGGAGCGACGGGGTTAGTTGAGTTTAAATCGTAGTATATATTTTTTTTATTTATTCTAGGAAAATCATGTCTCTAAAATACCACCAAAAATGTATATTGTAATACATCTAATTATAGTATCATACCCTAATAGTTGTGTCAGTTACTCTTCTGAAGGGGTCCCGAGTTCGATACCTACATTATCTTTTCATGATAAAGCTGAACTCTAAATAAGTTCAAGAAGTGTTTACAGAATTATTTTATTCCCGGTGGAGACACATAGTGGTTCAGATTCCACTTTAAACTGTATAGGTCCAGTCCCAATTAGCCTTACTGTGCATAAAGTGGACTTAAAACACCAAATCAAACAAGCAAAACAAACAATCAAGTTACTCTTAAAAAAAAAACTAAATTTCGTGTTGCCAAACCTTGAATCATCCTTAATATCACATTGTAAATTCATTATTAACATGCTGCTAGTATATTTGGTGTGTACCGAAATGGAAATACAGTGTAACTTCGATTTTACGTTCCCGGATTTTACATTTTAAAAAGTAATATCAAGGTTCTAATGTAAATACATATGAAATTGCATTGAAAAAAGCTCTCCTATTATTGTATTATAATACCTAGGTATAATTTAAAGTTACATTGTTGTTGCAAGCGCATAAAGTCAGTATCATTGACCAGTTACACTGAGTGGGCTGTGCGCTATTGAGCATTCATTCTGGGGCATAACATGAAACTGGGTGTTATAAAACTAGTTAGTGAACAAACAAATATATGCCCCATATCTTGTTGTTGTTAGCAATAAAATTATTCCATGTAGCAAATCAATACTTGTTGCTTTTGCTTTAGAATGTGCTGTTACTAAGGTAAATGAAAATAAGGGACTAAAATTAAATGGTCTGACTCAGTTCTTAGCACATGGAGGTGATGTAGACTTATTTAGGGGATGATGTGGGCCTCCCCCATGGCGCAGTGGTAGCGTTGTTGCCTTGTAATCAAGGTGTCCCGGGTTCGATACCCGGTGGAGGCACAAGTGGTTCGGATCCCACTTTAAACTGTAGGTCCAGTCCCGATTAACCTTACTGTGCATAAAGTGGACTTAAAACAACAAATCAATCAATCAATTATTAGGGGATGATATAAATACAATTAAAAAGTATACCAAATTATTTTTAAAAGCAGATAAAGAGATAGGTTTGGAAGTTAGCAAAGAGAAAAAAACTAAATATAGGTCTATGCTTACAGGCTGAAACCAAGTGTTAGGTAATAATAAAAATAGAATTACTGATAACAACTCGTTTGAAGCAATTTCCAAATTCAAGTCCTTAGGAGTAATACTAACAAATGAAAATGGCATAAAGAGGAATTAATAAACAGACTTAATTCAGGAAATGCGTGTTACTTCTCTCTTCATAAACTTTTATCTTCTCGTATAATATCTAAGAAACTAAAAGTTAAAATATATAAGACAGTAATATTACCTGTAGTATTGTATGGCTGTGAAACTTGGTCCCTTACATTAAAAGAGGAAGATATATTAAAAACTGCATAACATGTATTCACATCCACATATTATTGGAATAATTTAATCAAGACGACATAGGTAGACAGCCCATGTGGCACGAATGGGAGAAGAAAGAAGAGTTTGCAGGATCCTTGTTGGGAAATCTAGTGGTAAGAGATCTGTAGTAAGGCCAAGACGAAGATGGAGGGATAACGTTGAGATAGATCTAAAGAAAATCGATAAGGATGGAAAATATTGGATTGATCTTACCCAGGATAGGGACAGATGGAAGGCTTTTGTTGCTGCAGCCATAAATCTTCGGGTTTACGATGGCTAGAGAGTGAGTGATACAGCAACACTCGTAACTGCATTTTCCAATGAGCACGTTTTGGGTTAATAAAGTGGCTCGACACAGGATGTTTGTTGATTTTTTTTAAAAAAATGTTTATGTATTATTACACCTATGTATCTACTATTCAAAATTGATGATATTTTTATATTTTTTATTGGTAGTTTAGAAATGGTGACCAACGGTCAACAGACACAGGTGATGAGAGATTCAAGAAATTCAAGACATTGTGTTCAATTCAATAATCTGAAGAAAAAATTACAAAGGGGAAGTTTTGTCTATTTTAACCAAATAGACTATTGACTACACCAGCAATGTCTTTTGACTAGAGGTCGTGTTTCTTGGCAAGCATCTGGCGAGACATTTTAAATGCCAGAGAAGATTTATGTAGTCACTGATGAGAAAACCACTCCACAAAACAAATCAGATGTACTTAAAAATAAACCAACTCTTCTTCATCGGAATTTCATCAACTGCCAAAGCCATATCATGAGAGTTCTAGAATTAACCCTAGCTTACTTGAAGGATGGGGGGGGGGGTGTCAGGCCCACCACCTCTGTTTTTTCTATTTTTGAACTGAATTTTTTTATGAAATATTGAAAATAAAAATACATTGTTCCTTACGGCCTTCTCAATATTTCTGTATTACTTTTGTTCATATAAACTTAAATTTAATGTAAATAGGGGGCAAAATGAACTTGGTGCGCCTATCAGGGGCCATCTTTGAATGCATGAAATTCGAGACACTCATGTCAGTGACAGTGCACAATTGGCTGGTAATGATTATAATATTAAATTATAATAATAGTTAATTCATTATTATAATTAATAAATAATTGCACCTCTATAAACAAAAAAAACACTAGTTTTTTGTGAGTTCTAGTGAGTGGTTGAGTGTCATTTTTTGCAACAATTGGTTACTATATTTTTTTATTAATGATGGAAATTTTTGTAAGTAGCTGTTAGCTATAATTAATAATTAACTGCACATACATAATCAAAAAAGGAAGGAGTGATTCAATAACAATATGCTTTATTGAATTTTTAGTGATAAAAAGAAGTGTGGACCTTTGAGGGTCCACCTCAGGTAAGTAAGTACGGCACGGCTAAGCTAAGGTTAAAGAAAAGAAAAGAAAAGAACCAGTTTTATCACAAGCGCATACCAGACTATGGAATGAGACAACGGTTACTTTAGAAGATTCAAATAAACCATAATGCCCTCATGAAAGTACGAGTCATTATCAATACAGCTGGCAGAAAGGAAGAAGCTATTCACTCACATTGCAATTTCCAGGAGTGTCACTTATGAATTGGCATATCTAGCTTCAAGAGCTGATACGTTACATGTGCAACAACTTATTTAAACAGGTGATCAAGTTCAATAACATCTTGGAGTATTTATCAAAGTGTTATTGCACCGTCTAAGTGTGTAACGTCTTTCCGCATGTGCAGGGTACCTCAAAAGTCTCAATACATAGGCTTGATTCATTTGCTTTATTTTACTTCGCTTTTAAGCCACTTTTGGCTAATTTGCGAAGATGGGGATGAGTGATGAGTTATGATATGATGAAGTTGATGAATGGACACTCACAAACATCCATGCCCAGACCGGGATTCGAACCCGGGACCCCTGTGCTCGCCGCCACGGGGTCCGGCTACATGAATTTTTATTATACTCTTAATTTTAATTTAGTAAAAACATTAGGTTTTATTAAAATCTAATTTTACATACACTTGGCACTATCATTTGAAATTCTGATGAAAACGAGCTTTCACGAGAACAGGACTAACCTTGCAAAGCCGAACTTCACGCCTTTGGTCCAAAAACCCTTTACCTGCCAAAGAAAGTTTGGATTTGTGCTGGTACAGGTAGGTGTTAGTTTAAAGCCTCACAACGACGTCAACGTCTCTACCACTGTGAGGGCCTCTTTTTTTCAGTTGGAAGAGGGGCGCAAGGCCATTTGTACCTTACAGCCTTGCCCCGGAGAACCAACTGCCAGGAAACGCCGCAGTGGCTAATTGGCGCCACTATCACAGTCCTGGCAACTGTAAGTACAATCGACTCGTGTGCTTCCGCCTCAATGTAACGGATCACTGTGGATTCTTAATTTTCAGCCTGCGATTACTAAAATCTACAAATCCAAGCAGCTTATCGCTTGGGAAACAGTAATTTATAACATAGCTACACTCTGTCCCCAGGCAGCTCTAGAGCAAGTAAACACAAACAGGTTTCCTGCGGAAGTAGTGAGTCAAGAACGCTCGACCAATGACGTTTGAGAGAGAAATTGAGTGAACGGAGGGGATAACGCAGCCGTTTGCAGCAGCGCGCACTGCTTTGTCCGCCCGCTCGCTTTTCTCCTTATCTTCAGTTATGCGCGGTGTTGCTCCACAGCTTCCCGAGACAGAGTGAAATCAATTATTTTGCAGGCTAAAAATGAAGGATCGATCATTCGGATTAAATAATAAAATAATGCATTCGTATTTTGTACAAATAGGTTTATAGTTGATAGGTACTTCAGACTGTTTAATCACGACTCTGCACATAGGAAACATTTTGTTTGGAATAAACAAAAAATTGTTTCTTGTAACCAAATATTTGGTTAAGTTGTTGTTTGTTTTAAGTCCGCTTTATGCACAGTTTGTCCCCTCTCCACTTGCTGAAACTTTTTGCCTCCTCGCTATGAACTCTTTATGCAAAGACTTGTCGTGCTGACCCCGGTTTTGGCCCACACCAAATTTTGAGGCTACCAAATTTTTCGTTTATTGTTACCAAAAAGCTTAACCAAATGTGCTTTCTTAATTCAAAAAATCTCTATGTGCTACATTACTGTATATATTTGCAAAAAACGCATTTGTGCAATAAGGAAAAATTTTCTTGTAAGTAGATTGATTGATTTGGTGTTTTAAGTCCACTTTATGCACAGTAAGGCTAATCGGGACTAGACCTACAGTTTAAAGTGGGATCCGAACCACTATGTGCCTACACCGGGTATCGAACCCGGGACCCCTTGATTACAAGGCGACGACGCTACCACTGCGTCATCGTGGAGGCCTCTTGTAAGTAGAGTTCTCCTATTTGTTTCACCTTGTTTTGATGCAATATCTTACATCATAAATATCAATGACAAATAATATATTTTATCTACAATAGATGGGGAAACAATCATTAGTTTGGATTTGAAATTTGAAAATAGTTACGTCTGCATATAGAGAGAAAAATATAAAGTTTAGTAAGATAGAAATAAATGTAGTAAATAAAATAAAATTAAAAATATTTATCTTGGTTGCACTTATCGTACTTAAATAGAACAATTTATTATAAAATCTAAGTTATTGTAAATGGATAATTAATTTCAGTATTGAAATAAAATTCTTATAAGTATTTTCGGCCTCCTATACAAATCTCATCTTTTTGTAGGGATATTGCAGGGGTTGGACGCAACCGCTGTGTACCTTATAATCGTAAACAAATCATTTTTCTCTATGTGCTACATTACTGTATATATTTGCAAAAAACGCATTTGTGCAATAAGGAAAAATTTTCTTGTAAGTAAAGTTTTCCTATTTGTTTCACCTTGTTTTGATGGAATATCTTACATCATAAATATCAATGACAAATAATATATTTTATCTACAATAGATGGGGAAACAATCATTAGTTTGGATTTGAAATTTGAAAATAGTTACATCTGCATATAGAGAGAAAAATATAAAGTTTAGTAAGATGAAAATATATGTAGTAAATAAAATGAAATTAAAAATATTTATCTTGGTCGCACTTATCGTACTTAAATAGATAAAATCTAAGTTCTTGTAAATGGATAATTAATTTCAGTATTGAAATAAAATTCTTATAAGTATTTTCGTCCTCCTATACAAATCTCATCTTTTTGTAGGGGTATTGCAGGGGTTGGATGCAACCGCTGTGTACCTTATAATCGTAAACAAATCATTTTTCTCTATGTGCTACATTACTGTATATATTTGCAAAAAACGCATTTGTGCAATAAGGAAAAATTTTCTTGTAAGTAAAGTTTTCCTATTTGTTTCACCTTGTTTTGATGGAATATCTTACATCATAAATATCAATGACAAATAATATATTTTATCTACAATAGATGGGGAAACAATCATTAGTTTGGATTTGAAATTTGAAAATAGTTACATCTGCATATAGAGAGAAAAATATAAAGTTTAGTAAGATAAAAATATATGTAGTAAATAAAATGAAATTAAAAATATTTATCTTGGTCGCACTTATCGTACTTAAATAGATAAAATCTAAGTTCTTGTAAATGGATAATTAATTTCAGTATTGAAATAAAATTCTTATAAGTATTTTCGTCCTCCTATACAAATCTCATCTTTTTGTAGGGATATTGCAGGGGTTGGACGCAACCGCTGTGTACCTTATAATCGTAAACAAATCATTTTTCTCTATGTGCTACATTACTGTATATATTTGCAAAAAACGCATTTGTGCAATAAGGAAAAATTTTCTTGTAAGTAAAGTTTTCCTATTTGTTTCACCTTGTTTTGATGGAATATCTTACATCATAAATATCAATGACAAATAATATATTTTATCTACAATAGATGGGGAAACAATCATTAGTTTGGATTTGAAATTTGAAAATAGTTACATCTGCATATAGAGAGAAAAATATAAAGTTTAGTAAGATAGAAATAAATGTAGTAAATAAAATGAAATTAAAAATATTTATCTTGGTCGCAGTTAAATAGAACAATTTATTATAAAATCTAAGTTCTCGTAAATAGATAATTCGTTTCAGTATTGAAATAAAAGTCTTATATGTACTTTTGTCCTCCTATACAAATCTCATCTTTTTGTAGGGGTATTGTAGGGGTTGGACGCAACCGCTGTATACCTTATAATCGTAAATTAACAGAAAAATTAGACAATATTTGTTCTTCGGTGATTGCTTAACTCTGTTAGTGTTAGTTTGAATTTATGTAACTATGAACTACCGAAAACAATGTTACTAGGCCACATAACATCAATAAGGTGCGGATTTATAGGCACTAAAAACCTCTCAAATAGGGAGGCAAATTGGCACCAAAAATGATGAAAATAGACACTTTAAAAGGCACTATAAGCTAAGAAAAGGCACTAAAATAGACACTTAAAGGCACCTTAAAATAGAAAAAGACTTTAAAATAGGCAATGAACATGAACTTATTAAAATTTTCTTCTTCACAATACACAGTATACTGTACTAGCACGTCAGTTTATACGTAAAAATGCACTAACGATTAACAAACTATTAGTACTATTTTGATCGAAATGCACATTTGGGTGGAATCTTCAGTTAAAGTAATTCTCACAAATATAGCTTGTGCTAACGATTGTGCCAATTTGAACAAATGCTCCAGTTGCGTGCACAAGTATTCACAAGTGGTGAAAAAAACAAGTTACACCATTTCAACCGAAAAATAAATGCTTTTGAACGATGTTTCAATTAAAATTGCTCTGAATAAATTAACTTGTGTTACCCACTGTACTAATTGCACACATAATGCGTTTGCGGACTAAAAACACCATGAAACGAAATTTAAATATTAAAGCCTATGTTTTACTAGAAAGGAATAGAAAAGGCAAATAGGCAAAAATCCGCACACTAATTATCAATAACTTAATCTTAACACTCATCTACTTGCCCATATATATTCCTCTTGACACTTAATATGAATTTTCAATGTAGTTGCATAGTTATAGTTGTCGATTTCAACAATGACTAATTATTGTTGAATATGGTGGAAGTCAGAAGCTTTGTCTTTGCTCGTGTTTGAAATTAATCCATTGTTGCAAAGTTATTATCAAACTTATTTTGTATTGAAAGTTAAGCAGCATAAAAGCAGTGGTATGTTTGAAGGGTATGGGAAGTAAGTGGGGAATATGGAAGGTAATGCAAGAGGATCTTTATCTAAATCTCTATGAAAATGTTGTTTGTTTCGAACATAGAAGTTAATACATGTTTGTTTATGCTTATGAATAAGGAAGAAGTTACTTCAAACTTTTTTTGATAGAGTGAAGGAATTGCATACTCCTGATCTTGTAAGAAACAACAAAAAATTAAACTGGTTCAAAAAAAGAACCTGTTTGGTATCCATGTTTGTTGGCATGTTTGGCAGATCCCCTTGAAAAGAATTTAACAATTGCAGTTGTATGGTGCACAAATACAGCAGAACAAAATTATTTCATTTTATTGCATATTGTTATAAATCGTAGCCACCGAGAGCCCCTCTACAATCATCTGGCAAGATTCCCAACATATGTTCAATGAATGTTTTCGTGGTTCAGAAGTTTGGACGGGACACCTTCATGGCAAAGTTCTTTGATTAGCGGGGGAAGAAGGTGGCAGAAGTTATGATGAAAGTTCAAAAACTAAATTTCATCTCACTTTATCATATTGATTCACAGATATGTATCTCTAGGGTCGGTCCGGACCCCCTCTCCCCCCCCCCCAAATAATAAATTCCGGTATAGTTAGTTTAATTTTTGTTGCATGCCTAATTACTGTATATACTGTACATGTCAACCTCATGTGGAAATGGAACTCATGTTTACTTCAAATAAAGGAAAACCGAATCTAAACAAAATTCACTGTTCTTCTTGAATTGAACTTTCACTACACTCGTTCTTGCGAACTGAATGCACACACACTACAAATATTGGATAGCGTATCACACATTGTTCCGTGGTAGTGTGTTCGAACGTGTCATGCTTTGGGCTCCGACTGCGGGAGTCTACTACTGCGAGTCTCTTGGGAGAAGCGTGACAACTTTTCTCCTGGGATTTCGGCCTGTGTATGGGACCGGTGACCACCCACCATCGTCAAGAAATTGGGGAGCTACGAAAGGGTAGCGTAACCAGGTCTGGGGAACCTGCAACAACGACTGGGGGTTCGTCGCTTTGACCACACGTCACCCCGTAACCGGTTGGAAGATCATACTTCTGTTAAGGCATGTAGGAGTAAGGCCGGCAGTCGGTAGGTAGGCCGTGGCACTCAAGGGTTGTTGCGCCACGAGTTATTTTATTTATTTATATATTTTGTATGAAATTTTAAAATGTGCTTCTGCAGTCTCACGAAATTATCCTATTCTGCAATGTTCAGTTCAGTTGGTACACTCACGGACACTTCCGGCTTGTAACAACTTCATTACCTTTCAATGGTATCATTACAACCCAGCACTGTCCGTGACTGTACAATAGTTTTAATGTCAGGGGTTAAGCTGATCCCATATGCACGCCTATCAGAGTTAGAGAACAAATTTTTAAAAAAGTAGTAGGACCCCGGTAAATTTAAGTAAGAAAAAATAGGACTTCCCATAAACTAAACTTAGGTTTGCAAGACAATTTCCCTCCACTTGATTCTTAATCAAAAACCATTTGAATTATTTCAAACATTTTATTGCTGTAATTAAATAGGCCATAATTGCGTCACTACCTCACGCAGAATTAACATTTATCGTAGGCAATTTGCAATACCTAATGTGCTTTAGTCCTTAACGACGATAATGGCATTCTAGTGATCGTGAAAGTGCCACTCATTCCAAAAAGAAATGGGGAAACCACTTTCCTTCCATGAAGATAAAATTGAAGTATTACTTTTTCCTTTCCTTGATAAACGTCCAACTTTCTTCGGATCGTAATGGCGATATCTTCGTTCCGCGACATTTACTGCGTAGGGTTTTTTTTTTCAATCATGAACACCGTGCTAGCTTTAATGGAGATAATGTAACGTTTAACAAACCTATAAAAGTCATTCATCTTATTGCTTTCACAGCCAAGCAGAAGCGTATATTACTATGCTACTCTTTCTTGCACGACAGCTTCTTATAAAATACATAAAAGTAATCAAATTGTCTTATTTTGTTGTCCAGATCGATATTTACAACACTGTTTATGTTGGTGATTCATGTAATTGATATAGCCATTAAAGCTTCCTCTCGTGCGCAAGGAGAAAGTAGCAGTTTGTCATTTGTTTTTCTTCACAGTATTCTCCTACAATGAATCTCCCGCTGTATATATTGTCATACAAAAAGAAATGTATCCATGCATATAGAGTTTTGTATATATGTGTGTGAATTATTGTAAAGTGTGAGTGCCTACTTTAAATCTGTTTACATAAATTTAATTGGATGTCACCTGCGACTGTCTTCTACACTCGCAAGAAATAAGTATTTATATATTTCCTATTGTACAGTGGGATCCTTGAGTATTATCGTGTAAATTGTCCACGACTATTTTCATTAATTTTTCTCTTACATCGTATGTGGTTTTAAGCGATGGGTTTTTATGTATGCTGGTGCAGAAGTTGTCAACAGCTTGTTTTGAGTTTTCTTTTAATTCTTGAAGCTCTTATTGGGTCAAATAAAGTGCACGAACATGGTGATGGACAATTTGCACGGTAATACTCATGGTGCATGAACAGTGCATATGTTCATGAATTAACAGGTTCCGGTAAAGTTCAAGTTGTATCAATGCGAATGATTTTAAAGTTGCTGATTTCGATTAGTTTTTGTTTGGTAAGAAGATTGGTGTAGACCAAATTTGTAAAGTATTATTTCAAGCAAAATAAGAGTTTAAGAAGTACACACTGTGTTTTTAAATACTTGCAACATTAGTTTGTATAATATTATGGGAAGACCCAGTGAAAAGAACAGTTGAACCGCCCCCCGAATGTTTCAGTTCTAAGTCTCGGGCCGGACGTAAGTGTCCCTTCATGAAGGTCCCTTTATCAATTCCATCTATTCGTCCTTGATGCTCATATAATTGGTCAGAAGTGCTATAAAAAGCGGCGACAATTAAGAAAAATTCAAATATACAATTATTATTTTGTTGCTTTTATTATTATTAAATTTCAAAGGTCTCCTCGATGACGTATTAGTACCGTCGTCGCATTGTATTCAAAGGGTCCAAAGTTCGATCCTCGGTTCAACCACATAGTGGTTCGGATCCCACATTAAACTGTATGTCCAGTCCTGATTAGCCTATCTGTGCATAAAGTGTACTTGAAGTAAAACTCAAATTGTTCAATTTCAAATAACAGAGCACATCTCCTTTGTAATTACATGAGATCATTACTCTATATATTTATTATAAGGATACATATTATTATGTTTATTAACTTCTTTAATTAGACCAGGTGCTTTTGAGGTTCACAAGCTTTGATTATTTGGTAATATGCATGTCGGGAGTTTTGACCGACCAGCGGAGAAACTAAACAGAGAGTAATATTGAAGCATTGCGCCATTTTTATTGGCATGTTTGATTGTGAACACTGAAAAATTCCAATTAATTTTTGTTGGAGAAATCGAGGTATCTATTATTACACACGGAGACTCATTATTAATGTTATTTTAATGATTGTTGCTTGGAGAAAATATTATTGCATCGCAACTCACCAATTCTATCAACTGAAAAGTGTGGCAGAAGAACGTCAATTTCACAGCGCGCTACGTCTCCAGGGGTCCCTGGTTCAAATCTCCGTTTCGGCACGTGTGTTCTTTGTGAATATCCTATCATCACTTTCATCATATCATCACTCATCTTTTCGATTAGTTAAAAGTGGGAGAAAAGCGACGCTGAATAACAAGAGTAAAGAAAGAAGAATTTAAATTTGACAAACACTTATCATTTTCACTTGACAAATATTTGCAGGGCCTGTATGCAAGGTATATATTTTTTGTATTTGTTAATGAAAAGTGGTACGCAAACAAAAACGACAAATTTCAGAACCTCTCGCGGCCTGGTATAATTGATGCCAGGCCCGGCGGTTGAGAAACATTATATTATTCATAGCCTTTGGGATGTACGACGTACTTTGCTAAAACGCAATTTGCGAATTGATACTGAAGGTAAATATTTGGCATGTCGAACAGCTTTCAATCCTCTGGTTATCGTTCTTCGGGGAATTCCCTTCTGAGCAAACACAATAAACTTCCAAAAGCCAATCACTTGATCAAGCATACAACCATATTATCTATATCAGGATAAGACATTTTCCCCTCTATGTTTGGGCTTACACTTTTATTTAATGCGAGTAACATCCATTTACTATATAGGGAACCATTGAATGAAATGACGCCGCCACGCGGAAGGTTTTAACATTTTCAAACTCAGAACTTACAAGTAGTATGCTATAGAAATGTATATGTAAATGAAACGACCATTAAACGATTGCCACTCTATGTAGTTCATTTTTATTGTCCTTTGTACGATTTCCATACAAGTTTTTTAAAAAAACATGCAACTTTGTACATCTTTACCAACATGCAATTCCCAAACAATGTACGTAGATCTATATATATTGTAGCTAAATTTTTTAAATTGACATCATATTTCAAAATTTGCAATCACGGATTTTACGTTTTGGCCTATTACTTGGTTGTAAACTTAAGCGACCTGATTACGTCATACTGCAAAACGTTACACACTACAGCCATACTTGCTTTTAAGTACGATTATTTAATTTCCTTATTCCTTAGTTGGTTTCCTTTGTTCAGTAATTTTTAAAGTTTGTATTGAGAGTTCAAAACTGTTATTTATTATTTTTTTGTGTGTAATAGAATGTTGATTCCTTGACGCTGCTGTATTCAGTATTTACTATACTGAAACACGCGTGTGTGTAATTGTATTGAGAGTACCCCTGAGATATAATGTAGCATAGTGTTACTCATAAGAAAATAAAAGGAGATGATAATCACGGATTAACGTACACCACAATTCTGATATCAACCTTTTGTCTTGCAGAACCACAGATTACTACACTACAATACTGTACAGCATCAACTATTTTTCATTTTAATATAAAAAAACAGTAACTATTAAAAAAAATTTCTTGCCTTAGAATGTGCAAATGAAACCATTTTAAACACTTATATACAGGGTGATCCAAAAAGAATTTTACAAATTTGTAAGTGTAAAAAAATTATTCGGAATCGTTACAGAACTTTGACTAGCGTTATGGAAAAGTACCGAATTCCGCCACCCCAAACGCCAGTGGCAGTTCCATAAAAAATGGATGCTTTCACAGGTCAACTGTGTGTTTTGGCCACATGCACTTCCAAGAAGTAGGCGCACTACCTCGCTACATCACCGAAGTCCGATATACAATCCTCAATGACCGATGGTAAGGTCGAGGTGGGACAATTGCATGGCCACCTAGTTCACCTGAACTGACACACCTTGATTTTTACTTATTGGGTTTCATTCATTATTTATAATGAAACTATTTTAACTATTTCTAATTTATTGACATTTTTTATCAGTTGGTAAAGGAATTTGCTAGTTTATAAATATCTGAAGTATGTAAAAATAACAGGTGAATTCCTCTGTACATATATTTAATAATATATACTTTTTAAATATTCAGTAATTCACTATTTGTAATAACGTAACAGCTATGTAAATGGTATATCAGATACACACACACACATGCATACGTGCGTGTGCTTGTGCTGCAAATTAAGATCTCCCCCCGCCCCTTTCCTAAACAGTCTTCAGTGATTTCGCATCTTGGTGGTAGGGGATCTCTGCATTCATTCACAAGTGGCGCCACTTCTCCGAGAAGTTTATAGATTTTAACGGTCTCTTTCGGTTGGTTGCTTTACCCCTGAAAATAGCACAGTTGTCTTACTAGCTACCCCCAATCAATATAGTTTTCTTCGTGTTCTGGTTCCCCCTTCCTTACTCATCTCATCTCCTTCCCTCCCTTACCAGGAACAATTTGAATATATATGGCTAGCATCAATGTAAGGGGGCTTCAGTTCCCGTCCCCCATTCCTTTATGGTTCCACTTTACTGCTGCAGTTACTGCGCTCCCCCTCCTCCGCCCCTTCAAAGTTGAAATGTGGGGACTGTTCATCCGTTGTGACGCGGATGGAGTACCATCAATTCTTACTTTAAACGACTTACGAACAATCCTATCGACCATGAGGATCAATACAACGACTGTGATGAAGAGAGGTCAGTAACCTCCAATCCTACATCATCTCTCCCCGCACCCTTCTTCTTCTTCTTCTTCTTCTTCTTCTTCCAGAAGACCTAGTACATACTTTCATATCAAACTATTCAGAAAGAAAAGTAAAAATCAAATTGAAACTGTACCCTTCTATAAGGGAAAAAATCCGAAGTATTTACAAAGCTTTTTATATTTCTATTAACCTGACTAAACGAACGGAGGGGGCAGTTGCCACGTCGGAGCACAACCCCATGTGTACGGAGGTGAAAGATCTTGTTGTAGAGTTGGTCCTTGTAATCCATGTGATACACACCGACAGTATTTGTTGGAAAGGTCAGGGAGGACAGCTGTATGCCCCGAAGAGAAAAGAGGTCGGTTTTAAACTAGAACTATACTCCATGAGGCCTTAAAAAGATCGCTTCACGGGCTTGCAGCAGACGACAATATGGGGGTGTGTCTGCGAGAACCAATCAGATCCGCGAATAAGCGAGCCCGGTTGCCACAGCTAGCTCGCTGCACCCTTCTGGAAGGTTGAGTGACTTCTGCCTCTTGCTACCTCGGCCTCTTTGTTCGGCTGAGGAGCAGACGACACGAGAGTATCGGCAATAGTGTGCGAGCGACCAGTGACTTTTGTCCCGCTCTCACTTTGCTTTTCCCATATGTGGCACCAAATTCTGCCCAGCCGCCTATTTTCATGACCCTGCGTTTAGGAGAATGAAATAATTCAAGTATGAAAAGAGTATCTAAAAACATGAACTCTCGATCGATTTGCTTCATTTTGCTTCGATTTTCTCCCACTTTTTGGGTAATCGCAACAATGAGGGACACTCACAAAGAACACCCATCCCAGGCCGGTATTCAAACCAGGGACCCGCGCTAACAACTCCGCCAGGGAGGTTGGCTACGTGGAGGAGAGGTTGACTATGGGAAACGGGAAAATCCCATTCGATTCCCGATGGATGCACATTGTACAGTGGCTCTGATCCTAATTTAAACTGTAGGTCCAGTCCCAATTAGCCTGAGCAAAAATTGGACTTAACTTTCCCGTCTAACAAGCTTTTTAAAAAACTCTCCTTCCCTCAAAGGTTTTGCACGTCACAGAAGGAATATTTAATTTAGAAATTAAAGTATGTAGCGATAAGAAATTCTTTGAGTCAATACATTCTTGGCAGTGTTTGTTCTGTCCATGTCCACGCCGAGAAATATTCTAATATATATGAGTCCACAAAGCTTCTTGCAAGTTTACGTCATGTTCTTATTTGCCAAGTTGTCTCTCTTGGCGAGCAATGAACTCTCATGAGGATTGATTTGTCCTGTCCTTGTCACGAAGGAAAACATCACGCTCGAAGGACAGGTTGACGCGTGCTCTCTACCATGTGATGGCCAAATGGATGCGTTCCTTGGCAATTGACTCTCCTTGATATAGCTTGGTGGAAAAAACAAACTGAGAGCAACTGAGATTGCAAATCAGGTTTCGTGGATATAATATACCAGGAGTCCTAGTTTAACGCAACATTCTCGTTCATACGTTTTTTTAAGATACACAATTTTCAAGTTTAATTCCATCATCGGCAAGAGAGAGATACGGGGGTGGGGGGGTGCGAGAAAGAGAGACACGTAACTAAACCCGTTTCTTTATGTAATATCAAAGTACAAAGTATGTACATATGTACAAAATATGTACCTAAATATGTATTATCAAAAGGATATGTAGCTAAATATGTAATATCAAAGAATATGTAACATTAATAATAATCGAGTATCAAAGCAATGTCAAGAATTCTGCTAGATATTTATTTTATTTGAACATATTCAACGTAACTTTAAGGACATAGAGTAAGGTGGGGTAAGACTGAGCGGCGGGTAAGACTGCGCACCGGTTTTTCGAGGTGAAAATCACACACAGTTGGCACCACTGCGCCACCGTTACTTCGTCCAAGATGGTAGCTAGCTGTGGACAGTGGTGAAGATACGTTTGAAATTCGTTGTGCTGAGAGAGGTAAGTGAAAAGATTTTGAGGGTGCTTGCTATTTATTTTGGTACTTCGTGTTTTGAGTACTATGTCACTGTGAATGTATACAATATTACGATGTTCATGGATAGAAGAAGCTGTGTTAATGCCGAGTCCACCTGTGTATTAGTTTCCATTGCTTTGTGCAATGGCTGGGCAGCATCACGTGATTTGTTCAGGAAAGCAGCACGGGTCACGACTGCGCACGTGCACAATTTTACCCCACAAGTGTGTGGCTTGCAAGGCCCAGCCATTAGATCATTTTTTTTGGTCCACTGGAGTCGTTTCATTCATCTGAGTGTGATAAGTGGATGAGTAACCATCCAGGTCGCCCAATCACAGTTTTCCAAGTGGCATCCATTTTTACAAAGGAATATGGGAAGGCAGCTACAGTTCGGAATGCCATGAAGGGCTTTGAAGTGACTGGATTATGCCCTTTCAATCAAGACATCTTCACTGAGGACGACTTTCTTCCCTCTACTGTGACAAATGTATCAGCTGAAACTCCAGGTGAGCAGCCTTCAACAAGAGGGGTTAACAATACTGGATCATATGGGCACATTTCCGTTAACCAGATATCACCACTTCCACGTTCAAGGGAAACAGAAACGGAACATCGTTGTTGAAGAAGATGTAGCAAGCAGAAAACGCCAGAAGAAAGAGTACAATTGCCCAGGTTGTAATGAGAAGTACAGCGATCCTCCAGTAGAGGATTGGATCCAGTGTTCCACATGTGACGAGTGGTGGCATGAAAATTGCACCTCGTATGAAACTGGAACCTTTATTTGTGATCTGTGTTAGCGATTCCTAACCCAAGTGAAGGACGGGATTCACTGTGCCTACTGTGAGAATGCCACGAGAAATGTATCCCATATGTTAGAAGAACTTTTTAAGGTGATTTGTGTTTCTTTTTATACAAATGTGACTCTGTGTAGAAAGTGCGCATTCTTACCCGAACGTGATCGCTGTCTTACCCCGCGGTGCGGGTAAGACTGCGCATTTGCATGGTCACGGTTTTGTAATTGTTTCATGCAGAAATATTGTTCATTCAGCTTTCGGAAATTTACTGTGAGTCAGCAAAGGATAGTGCAATGTGTATTGCATTTTTCATGTGTGTCTGTAGTTTCATAGCTTGAATATAAAATTATGAACTCAAACTGCGCAGTCTTGCCCCACCTTACTCTAAGTTGTTGAAATTAAATCTGTATCAAATTTATAAACTCAAAAAAGCTCAACTGTACATATTTAAGAAACGATTTTGTCAACTATTAATTTCTTTTGACATTGCAAATGATTGTATACTATATAAATATGTAAGAGAGATGTTTGTAACTTTCGAAACAAATTGTAAAGAAAAACATCTACAGAAAATGCACAGCTACTTTTGTACAAGGGAACATATTGTGTAACTGCTATGTACAGGAAAGTATTTTCCTAGTCCACCGATGTCAAGTTTCTAGGTGCTTTGTCTAAACCTAAAACCGAAACGAATATATATATATATATAACCAGAAAAAGGAGGGGAAGGGAAACTACAGCATTTTTTGATAAATAACAGTTCCCGTTTGTTTTTTGTATTCACTGAAGACCAAAAAAATCAGTCTGTCTTTCGACTTGGCAGTCAATTTTAGGTGACCGTAAGCACTATGCATCTCGTTGATTAGAAAATATGACATCATTTGAGATACAAATTTTCTTCATCATGTTTCAGAGATGAAAAATATAGGAAAAACGATCAAGATAGAAAAAAATTACCGAAATATGTTATTTTATGTAAAGTAAATTAGGAAAAATGTAATTTACTGGCAAATATGTAAAAATATGTAACATAAAACTTAATCAAAATCATGTCAGTTATATAATTCGTTAACATTTTCCTGTTCAATGTATGTATCTAGAAAGGAATAGATACGTAATTATATACAAACCCGAGCTCTAGCTAAAATTTATCCACTCGATGATACAAGTACAGGGAACGTTTCATTGTCACGGGTGGCACGTGCGTACCACATATTTTATATTAAAATAAATATTCTACGGAATATTAAGCAACAGTTTTCTTACAGTTTCTGTGCAGCAAAATATTAAACCTAACACTGTTGATTAAACATAACTATCCTCAATGTACTTTCCCAGATTTGTAGCTAAAAGTGAAAGAAATTTGTGTCAAGGGTGGGACAAACCAAACACTGCCTCTTCACTTAGTAAGCAATTTATTTTAATTTCTGTGAATTGTCAAATGAATGTCAATTATTATGTAGAAAACTATACATAATGGTCTCCTCGATGGCGTAGTGGTAATGTAATCAAGGGGTCCCGGGTTCGATACCCGGTGAGACACATTGCACAGTGGTTCGGATCCCACTTTAAACTGTAGGTCCAGTCTCGATTAGCGTGTGTAAAGTTTACTTTAAAAACCTCAATCAACTCACGCACAAATCCCCCCCCCCCACCGAACACAGCCTAGCTACGTCCCTGAATAACTCATTGCTACCAAAGACAGATAACTGGCTTTGTAACACGACCTATCAAGCGGAAGGCCCCCTCTTCCTCAGACGGAAGTGTGCTGGTATCTTTGGCACACGAATGTGTGTGCGATTGCGTGTGTGTGTGTGTCCGTGTGAAAGGAAGATGCCACCCTCCCCCCACAGCCGCTTCCTTCCCCCCGAAGACCCCCCGTCGAGTGAGACGTCCCCCAACATTGACACACGACATTAGTTCCCCCATCTTCGTTTATTGATCGTCGGAAGAAACATTGTGTCACTCCAGCGAAGGGGAGACGACGACGCCAGACGCAATCTCGCATAATGCGCCGCCTCACCGAGGGAATTTGTTTACGGAGGATTTATCGCCAGCCATTTCAGATATGCTACGAGAAAACACCAGCTTCATTTAGCGCTCATTTCCTGCTCAGGAAATTAACATTGCATGTTTTATTCATGGTTTCCCGTATATTTCATCCTTCTATGACGCTCACTGTTCTGGTGTACGTATTCAAGGGGAAAAAAATCATTAATAAGGTGATCTTATACGCTTCTTCAACACCAAATCCCTTCTCATGAAGCCTGTGTAAAGTTTATGGAGATTTTGTTCGGAGTCTTAGTTCATGATTATCTCGAGAATAGATAGACAGAAAAGCTTCTAATTTTACATGAGCACTGCGAAAGGACCTTCGTCACAATTCACGGTTTCATCTTTTCAATTATCGCAAAATAATTAACGCATTTTACAGTTAAAATTATGAATATTCTTCTTCAAGGATTATGAAGAGAGAGCATGTGTCGAATGGAAAGAAGAATTTTACGTGGTTGTTATGGAGATATTATTTTTTTAGGTACTCGAGAAAGATGTTAAGGAGCTTTCATACCGAAGCGAAAAGCTTGGATAAGAGCAACGTTTCACAACGTAGAGGAATGACAAGCCGCACATACCTGCGTTCGTTGGTGAAATCCTCAGCTTCAGTGTGAAATCTAAGGGTAAAAACACGGTGAAGCACAGGGACCCTTGCTCATCGCACGGAGTCCGGTCAAGCCATAAAAATGTCAGGATATAATGAATGAACCGGCTGTCGGACAGGCACATTAACCGTCATCGGACAAGCTTGCAAACGACAACTCTGTCAAAAAAAAGTGAGGAAACAGGAGGGTGTCTTCCAGGAAAGGGAGAAGTGACCTTGAGTGGACCAATCACAGAGCCTTCCACTTGAAACAAGGGACTCAAGATCAAACCGTGTTTGTTCCTGGGAACCTTTCGCGATGAGCGGGGCTCCACTATGTTTTCCCCCATTTAACTCCATGGTTTTGAATTACCGGAAACTTGTCCCCGTGAGTTTCTGGCGATGTGCGATGAGGGCTGTGCTTCACTGTGTTTTTACCCTAACTTACTTGGTACAGCTGCACAAATCACATGACGGAAATAATGAAGGCTGAACAATCAGTATGTTCTGATTACTGAAAACTTAAATTTAAATAGCGAGCGTGTGCGAACTGCACAGGAGTCTAAAGACATTTGTTGACGATGTTTTTAATAATATTTATACTTGCTAAAATAATTCAGCTCATGCGTAATTCCGTCGCGTTTCAGTGATGAAAGTTCACTTTCGCGTCATCAACTGTCGCTTCACTACCGTTCGTATCTTCATCAAAGTTTTGTTTCAAAGTGGAGGCGAAAGTTAGAAAGTGCTAGTCAGGTTTCCGCCACCACAGTTAGCGTTCTCGGGGGGTTCTGCTACATGACTCCAGCTGCAAGCAAAATAAGAGTGTATCGCCCACAGAAGCAATTATCACTCTTCAGAAGCAATATTTACAACACGTGTACTCTTTCCCTTGTCTTTGAGTCGCCTCCTCAAGTTATTGTCAACTTTGGTAACAGAAATGGATCGAAACTGAAGACATTCATGATTGATTGTACACAAAAACCTTAACATGTTGTTGTATTTAGTAATTAAAGGGCATTTCTCTAAAACTTTTTAAACAGGTAATCGTAACTATGAAGATAGACGGGGTGTGACGAAACAAAACAGGCTAGAACATGCATATCCTGCACGTAGAATCACACAACCTAGAACGTTCTTAAGTCAGACGCCATTACAGCAGACTACAATTACCCACAATTCCTAAAATCCATCATGTTCATCAGCAGCTGTGTGTGATGAAACCGGTGGACCGTGATGGATCATCACTGATCCTATTGATGAAATAAGGGGAACTTGTGATAAAGTCATCGATGAAATAACGAATGCGCGAATTGACATGAAGATCTGCTTGAAACTGACACACGAGGAGAAATATACAATCTGGTATACAACTTAGGGTTTTTGTAAATACTTGAGCGCATTTCGACATAATCGAAGTAGATGTCCATCTTCCATGAAACTGTACCCTCCAGCCCTTAAATTGCCTCAGAGCATACAATTCTGATTACTTTGGCAAATGCATCAGCGCTATCCATCAAATTTCCCTCTAGTCCACCTCCCGTTTCTCTGCAATAGGAGATGGCATTGGCATTCCGGGAAGCTGGAAGCAAATACTGCTGTTGGATTGATAGAACACACATGGGCGAGGGTTTGACTGGTGAATTATGTCATCAATTCTCGATGGGAGATAATGTTCTGATTTGCTCTCGGTAGTTATCGAGGATTACCCACAACCACTGTCATCGATCTTTCGTTGTCAACGCCTGCCCAATGGCTATTCACTGTTCAGTTGTTTCACAGTTACCGTGTAGTGTACCTATGATCATTGGAGTTAAGTTTATCACAATGTAGCATACCAATGTGATACTAATATTGGTATTTGAAGGGACAGATGAGGGTTTAATCCTCCCTCTGGTTCCTACATCCCCTCTATGGTTGCAAATGTTTAGCTCTTGAGTCGAGTACAGGGTGCGTCAGCAAAATCCGAACAAAACAAACAGTGTATCATAGCAAGTGCTTATTCGTCAAGAACTTACACTTACCAAGCAAGCTTGTAAGTCCTGAGTCCTGTTATTCAATGTAGCCCCCTTTCGCTTCGATAACTGCCTCGATTCCTTAAACGCGAGCAGGCCCACTTTAACTGCTCTCGTTAAACGAGCTCTATATATAACCCGTTGCTCTCGGTTCAAATCCGCGCCCTCTTTATTACCAATGCGTAGTTTGAGATCGGTTAGTTCATTGAACTCTCCAGCCTAACCATTGCCTATTTTGGGGGAAGCAGGAAAAGGTTTTATAAGCTCTTGCCTTGACTCATCTTACCCAACAGGTCGATGGAGATGAGGCCTTCTCGAAAATGTTTTTTTTTATATATATAAGCTCAAATCTGCGAATGCTGCCTCAATAGTGGCCCGGAGAGATGCCACTTTGAGGTACCTGGGCAGGTTAGAAACCCTCTCAATAACGCTCCACACGTAATGGTCCAGAGGGTTTAAATCTGGGCCATTCGGAGGCCAGAAGCAAGTTGCAGCGGGCAACTCTCTTGGTCTTGGTAGCCTCAGGCAACATCTATGGTACCTTGACCACATAGGACGGGAATCTCGGGTCCTCTTCAGCTGTCTGACGCATGGTGGTCTCGTGGTGGTGCTAGAGTTTCACTTTTAAATCCCTTGGAGAAACGAGCGTGTGCATCTAATAGCTCAAAAAACATATGAAGTGGTTACGCAGGTTAGGTTAGTGCTGTTAGCATATTTTGCACAGCAGACAATAAATACTCGACGTCATATCAGTCACTGCTGACAGTTATATCTCTAAAGCTGTCGCTAGCCGCTTGCCTTCGAGAAGCATATTTTTCTTGGCTCCACAGTAGTTACCAAACAAAGGAACGTAACACTGAATGTGAAAATATGCAACAACGGTAGGAGATTCTTCGTAAATGAAAATAAAACCAAATGTGTGAGAATATATATTTTTAAAAAGTAGTAGAACTAATAGGGAAATGTATACTGGACAAGACATGTTTGAAAATGATTTCTGTCAATTAGCGTCGACTTTCTGCCACATTTGGCTAATCGCGAGGATGGAACATACTGGTAGGTGTTCTTTGTAAAGAAACAGTCACAAAGAACAGCCATACTCAGGCCGGGATTCGAACCCGAAGCTCGCTGTGCTAACCACTCCGCAACAGAAGTTGGCTGAAGAGTATGCTGATGTAAAGATTTTTTCCAATATTGGTGTGTAATGAAAACAAGATGAGTAAAAGCCCTAAGAACAACTATTTAATTAAAAATACACAAAATCCTTGTGACACCAGTGGTTATATACCGAACTCAAACATGGTGCCTGATAGACTCAGACAAGAATGTTCGAACAATTGTTGAGGATGCAATATTAATATTGAGAAAGAATAGGTAGGCAAATCATTTGGAGAGTAAGATAACATATTGAATAATAAAGAGTTGTTAAGAACGTTAATGAACCTTATTACTATTGTCGTACACATTTACACAATATGTTTTCATGAAAGCTTTTGTAAATTGTGGCCCGTTTATACCCGACTTACCTCTCTCCTCGGGATGTTGCTTGTTTGATTCTGCAAAGACAATGGACCTGGCCAAGTTGCTAGTAAGCTGGTAGAATCCATCCAAAATACTCCATCTTTCGAGAAGCTTCTAGAATCTGGAAATACCTGAGTTTCCAGTGCAGACGTACTGCATTCCTAGGCAACCTCCATTATCGGTTCGACAATGGCTTTTCACTAAGAAAAGCTGTTTTTAATTCAGCATCTATTCTTGAATATTTATATTTCCGTAATTCGAATGTAATTTTACTAAACTGATTTGGCTATTTATGCCAGTCACATTACACGGGGTCAAGTCCCTTACAATAACTGAAATCCAAACATGTCTCTGACTAAAATCTAGGTCGTAGGTTGAGGTTGTAATGGCGCGCTCAGCACACATAAGGACAAAACACAGAACTTTCAACATGGTTCCAGGACGCCTCATATCACAATCACATTACTGATGAGAGTGGTAGACCACAACACCACCAAGTAAAACAGGAAGGAACACACAACTGCAGTTGTCCACGAAGCACATTTTTGCACTCCCATATTGATATTAACTTGAAAAACTGTGAATCTGACGAACCAACTGTTCGATTTTGCTGAAACTTGCAGAGTTTGAATGATAAAAAATTCCTCTTCCTGCAACGTAACTAACAGTTACGACAAATTACAAAAGCAATTTATAGAGAGTAACAAAACAATGCGCAACAATACATAAAATCGTAACGTATGCAATAGATAAGACATGTAGGAAAATGTCAGAATATCACAGGTTAGAATGAATAAGATAAATTTGGACCAAAGACGAAGAACTGAGATTGGTGGATGATGTTGAGGCTTTGCAGAGTAGAATTAGAAGCTATATATAAAGTTTTCAAAACAGGAGGCTGAATGTGTGAAAATTCTGAGGCTATCAAAGGTTCTAATGCTGCAGATAAAGCAGTGCTGAAAGGAAAGACTTCTAGGTTCAAACCCCTCAGAAATATCTTCAAAATATTAATTCTAAAAATAAAATATGTAAAATTAGTTTCTGCTATTGACATATAAACCTATACATCTAAGTATTTTACTATAACTTTTTTTTAAAAAATCGTAAATATCTCATATTTTTATCTAGAGATGGAGTGAACTCCTAGACTTTTCCTGTACACACCCCTGACTACAGTCTGATATATGACCGCCTGTTTTGAAGAAAGAAAATGAGAGTGCCATTCTATATGTAATTGTTCATCTTATGTACTGTGGGATGCAAAAGTAAGTATTTCTCGGCATGCTGTCCATAACTATTTTCATTAATTTTTCTCTTGCAGCAGATGCATTTTGTGCATGCTGTTGAAGAGGTTCCCATCAGTTTGTTTGGTGTTGATTCAACTCTTGAAACTCGCACTGGATAAAACAAAGATAATGAGCATGGTGATGGGCAATTATGATTGGTACTAAAACTATCATTCACTCTACAATTTGATTGGTACTAAATAAATAAATAAAACAATCTACAATTTGATTGGTACTAAATCAATCAATCAGTCTACAATTTGATTGGTGCTATATCAGTCAATCAATCTACAATTTGATTGGTACTAAATCGATCAATCAGTCTATACTTTGCTTGGTATTATATCAATCAATTAATGTATAATTTGATTGGTACTAAATCAATCAAGCAATGTACAATTTGGTTGGTACTAAATAAATCAATCTATTTGATTGGTACTAAATTATTCAATAAATCTACAATTCGATTGGTTCTAAATCGATCAATCAGTCTACAATTTGATTGGTATTATATCAATCAATTAATGTACAATTTGGTTGGTACTAAATAAATAAATCTACTATTTGATTGGTACTAAATTAATCAATAAATCTACAATTTGATTGATTCTAAATCGATCAATCAGTCTACAATTTGATTGGTATTATATCAATCAATTAATGTACAATTTGGTTGGTACTAAACAAATAAATCTACAATTTGAATGGTACTAAATCAATCAATCAATGTACAATTTGGTTAGTACAAAATAAATAGATCTACCATTTTCTTGGTACTAAATCAATCAATCAGTCTGCAATTTGATTCCTACAGAATCAATCAATCAATCTACAATTTGATTGGTAATACTTATGCATCCCACTCTACTTGATTTAAATTCTAATTTACTGAACACGAGAGAAAACGCATGGATCGAAATTTCCATAGGAAAAACACTGGACATTGGTCTCATTGTTTTGGGAATCTGCCACAAAGCTTTAGAAAACGAAGCGGTCTGCATTAATTCATTCGGGTGGGGTTGTCTGGACCTTTCACCCATGGCACGAAACTTAACGAGGGAGACAGGTGTCTTTCGTAAAGTGAGGTAAAAGTTTTTCCACCAAAAATGGCTGATTACAACACACCGGAAATGGGAAACTAAAAGAAGCGACAGCAAAAATTGGGCTCTGAAGGTCGGCTTTAGTCGGGTCTCCGTGATACACACGTTGGTCATCACGCGAGGAGGAGAGGGCAAGTGACCAACAACCTCATTCCTCATGAAGGCTGCCAGGGAGCCATTATCTTGCAAATATCCTGTTGCAGCGCGGCTCCTTTGATCCACGAACCGGCTGTCGGTGTATTCACGCCTCAGAGGGGGGAAACTGGCGCAGTTTATTGGTCTTCAGAATTCTCCTCCGATATATGTTATGACGCGTCTTTTTTACCTCAAGCACACCTTTCCTTTTTACCTTCATGGCAAGACTTTCCAGTTGTTACGACCCAGTTGTCCTTCAAGATTCACCTCATATAAGTTTTCTACGTTCGAAACTGAAGTTCTTTGTCGATAGGACTAGTATTCTTGTGGCTAAAAATGAAAAATATGCACTTGTGACTTAAAATTTACATAAATATGCCCTAAGATATTAAAAATATGGCCTAACAGTCATGAGCCCAAGCAGGAGCACTTGCCCCCACCCCCTGAGATTTCTGGAAATTAATGTAATTCGAATGGTGAAATTGTAGAGATATTTTATAACTAATTGTATTGTTTTCTGTGACTTACAGGCCGTAAGTTATAGCAACTATTAGAGGAAAAGGTCTAAATATGGGCCCCCCTTTTTATGTTGTCATTTTCGGAGGAAAAAATAATATATAAAGCACCTGCCTTTAAAATGCATATCTATGAAATATATACTTAAATGTAATAGCATGCCAAAGTATAGAAGGTCTCCATTTGATTTTTTAAAAAAGAAATTTCCAAAAAAATGGTAAAATGATGTATTTCAAAATTGTGGTCTAAATATGAGCTACTAGTGGCAATATCACAAAAAGGAATTAAAATTTTAAAGAACAGTCATTTATCGTTAAAACATTGTAAAATTTATATTTATGAGTAATCTGTTGTTTTGAAAATCACGCGGACTGGGAAAAATCGAAATTAAGAAAAGCATCCAAGTATTTGTTGAAAATGTGATCTCAACATTAGACCTCATGTCATAGCCCATATTTAGACCATCATGCTATTTTTATTCTTCAATTTATTTTTGCTCTCTGTGGTACATATTTCACAAACATATCATGGCATTATAAAAGCCCACATTTGTTTTATGTACCGCTAATATCATAACCTATACAAAGCAGATGAGAATTCAGAAAACGCTGAGTTAAAACATACCTGCAAAAGGTTTTCTGAGGTCGCAATTCTATAACAGCGTCCAAGGCCGAAACTAACCACCGCTTTCTCTTGCGAATAGGCGCCGCAACCTTTGTCCTTGACAGATAACCAGTTCCAATAGCCTCTGCCAGGCTGCAGCACCTGGAGCGCTGATAACTCCATATTTAAACCTTCGCCCATATTTAGACCTTCTCCTTTATTATTATTATTGTTGTTATTATTAATATTATTATTATTATTATTATTATTTGAAGTAGGGTTACCTTTAAGCTTACAGTCTATTTTACACTGATTATGTAACTATAAAATTTAGATTTTTGTCCTACATGAATTAATGTTAAGTATACAGTTATGCAAATTGTATATAGATATACAGAAATTTCAAATCTATGTAAATTTTAAAAAAACATAAGTAGTAGTAGTAATAGTAATGTAATAATAATGATGATAATAATAACAAAAATAAAAACAATAATAAAATAATAATAATAATAAAAAAAAAAGTTTCTATGACCCTGCCCCCTGAGAAAAAATCCTGCGAGCGCCCTTGCTAAGAGCCCAATTTTAATAAATAGCACCAGATATAAAATTACATATTTTTGCCTCTGTATGTACGTACCTATAAACAAGAAAAAGAACAACTTTTGATTAATTACAATATTAGGATTCTGCGAATTAACGGGGGTGGGGGTGCTAGAATTGAAAGCATAATCATACCATTTCTTAACTTTCTTAATTATGTGACAAAAACAATTCAAAACTCGTTATTGTCCATTGATGGTTTAATCATCAAACATCAAAGATTCCCCTATCGAAATGTGTGCAGTAAATGACACCATTCTGCAACTGAACAACTTCACCGAGCCGAGACAACAGCAGGTTGTTTTCCACTGAAGTTCTCATTGCACTTGCTGATATGTTACCTGTATTAATGTGTTCACATGGACATTATCATAGCTAAGTTAGGTTAGGTTCCTATGGCATACTAATTAGATAGGAAGGTTAGGTTAGGTTGAGTTAGATTAGGTACGTATAGCGCACTAATTGGATGTAGTATGTATACCGTAATACTAAAGTACCCTTTAAATATTAACTTGGTAATAGAAATTTCGTCAAGTTTTGGGTGTTGCTAGTTCAATAGCTATTATCGTTTTTGAGTTTGTGTCTTCTTAGAATATAAATATATGTACTAATTGTTTCTAAATTACGTTTAAATGTAAATTGAATAATTTAATTTCAAAATAAGATTTAATAGGTTATAAGGTTAGATCCAATGTTCTCAGGTACTTGGAACCGCAAGGCAATAGTTTAGATTATTGACTGGTATCTAAGGACGTGAAGATTTTGTTTTATTTTTCCAGAAATTTCCATGTTACTTTTTAATGCAATTCGGTGTTATCTTTCGCGGGTTAAGGCAAAATTCGGTGTTATTAATTTAAAATCGGTGTCGTTTTTACAAGCATTTTTACTGTTCCTTCTATGCTTTAAATTTTCACATTGTTTTAGTTCTGAAAAATTGAGACAAATTTTAGTTTTAAAGACAAAAAAAATGGCTTACCTATGTGAGAAATGACATCCCCCATTTCCCGATTAAATATGAAATGTTTATTGAATGCTAACACCCAACTTCTTGAACACAATCCTACACATCACCTTTCCCTAACGATGCCAAGATATCCCTTTTCGACCTCAAAATACAGTTTTGTGTACACACATATACACGCCTTCCCCTCCCCCCCCCCCAGAAGCACAACAGGTGATTCTCCTTACGAAATTTCTCTTCTGGGAAGATCCTCCCGAGCGATTTCTATTTCAAGACGAGGTTAAACACTGTCAGTCATGTCTGTGTAAAACTGCAATAAGTGAAGCATGACAATCTCTTTTGAATCGAACTATGGCTAGCTATACTACAAATGACATATCTCATAGCGCTTCAGGAAGTTATTTCTGAACAGAAGTGTTATCCCCAGTTTGTATTGCATATTTCGCAGTGTTTTTCGCGTTAAAGTGCAAAATTCGGTATCATTGTGAAAAAATGGTATAATTTGCGTTATTTCGCGATTCCGAAACACCGAATCTTTATCTACCCAAATACAATTTAAACAATATATTTGGCTTTCCTCAACTTTTCGGTGTTATGGTTAAAACAAAAACTTCACGTCCCTACTGGTAACGTATACAAATTGGCTATATATATTAATTTTCAATTAGATAGAAATACAAAATCAAGTAATACTGTATTTCTTGAACCCTACAATTCCTTATAACTCTATAAAGGAAGGGCTTCCGGCTTCCGTTTTAATTATTCAGACTAACGGTTTTCAATTATATTGAATGCGAGGTTTAGATTTTTTCCTCATTTCTGTCCATGAGCTATGAGCAGTCAGCTTCGTGAGGTGTTGCCTCAAAATGCTTTCTCCACGAACAAGTAAATGCAGAAAAGCACCGAAAACCCTTATTCACCTATTCACCTTGATATTTCAAATCCTTGACTAGTGTCATGAATATGTGAGTGTGTGTGTATGTGTGTTTTGTTGTATGCTCGTGAGTATAGGTTAAGACTTTTATTCCCGTATGTATTTTTTCGACTTTTTTGTAATTTTTCTTTGTAATTTTAATTTTCTTTATCTTTGTTTTTTTTAAATATTTACCTTTGTATGTAATGGTTTAAATACCACCCCCCGTGGCTCGACAGTCCTTGAAGAACCTTGGCGTATCTCCCGATTGCCAGTCTCCCTCCCACAATCCTACCTAGAGGTGTGGAGATCTTCAACCGGTAGTGGGATGACTTGGGGTCAGCACGTCGGACCCTCAGCCGTTATAGAAGATTTCCCAGACCAGACCAGCTCCCCAATTTCCTCACGATGGTGGGTTGCCACCGGTCCTATACACAGGCCGAGAACTCAAGAGACTGAACCCAGGCGGACTCGAACTCATGCCGTACTGCAGTCCAAAGCACAGCGCCTTATGCAGCACGGAGACGGAGGAGGACAACGGTTTAAATGGTGTTTTCTAATTTTCATATGCTAAAATTTCGATGTAACTACAAATTTAACTTCGCCATGATAAACAAGACGTAACAATAAATAAATAAATAAATTTCCTATTCCCTTCTCTACGAGTCCTCTGGAGTTAAGCAAATATATGTCTCATTTAATAACTCTTTGGGCACATACGGTGGCTGTCACGTGAATTTCAAGACGAAGTGGGTTATGATTATGAAGGAGTAAAGGCATACACTTATGATATCTTTGTTTAATGTTAAGATGATCTTATACCCTTTCTAAAATTTTAGCACTTTTCTAGAGCCTGTGTTAGGTTATGGTGTAACTTTGGTCACGATTATTTCGAGAACCAATCGACAAGAAAAAATTGAAATTTACCTGAGCACTCAGAAAGGATATTTCTAGAAAATCACTTTTAGATATTGTCATTTGCTGCATCAATGATCCGAAAATTAAATACCTTTCATATTTTTTCTTATGCAGTGTATAATATGGATCACATTACAGCAAAATCCTTTCGCAGGTGGCAGAGCAAATCTCTATTCCAAATATCATAAGCATGTGTTACTGCGAGTGTCAACTTCTGCCTGATTTGACACATACATGCAGACGCACGTGCATATATTACACATATGCCGCACCACACACATGCAAGTCATTTGCCGTACGGACTTGACCACCGCGGTTCCTTAATATTATATAATCCCCCGCCCCAAAGTACGAAAAATTAGCAACCAGAAGGAAGGGTGCAGCAGTTGGAACGGGAGAATTTCCTCCATTTACTTCAAATACAACATTGTGTGTGTGGTGTGTGTGTGTGTGCGTGCGTGCGTGCGTGTGCGTAAAGCAGTGACGGAGTGTGTTTGAGGGTGATTCAGTACCTTATCTCGAAGTGCCAGAAATATTATATATTTATATTCAATATATCATAAACGCTAAAAATACCATCCAGAAATGGGAATTCCTAACCCACACTCCCTTTAAATGCCTCCCTATTTCAACCCATAGAGATGGATATTTACTGAGGTCACATTATACCAGGGGACTATCTGAGTAACAGAAACAACTTACATAAACAATGTTTGTCCAGGACGATAATTAATCTTCTTTAGGGCTAATTGATCCCAAGATGGAGCATGGGGGAATTTCGGCATCACCTTGTTGCCAGTTTTGTCTCCAAATTTCGTCCAAATTTCCTTCGATCGCTCATCTTGCTACCGACAAAGGCTTTCCACACGCGCGTGCAGGTTATGCAGCCAATCACGGAAGCAGCAGGCGCCGATTTTGCCTTTCAACGTGTGTTGGAGTCTAACAAGGTCTTCCGGCGACATTATCCCAGTGTTGCCACAACCAGAAACCACAATTCCCTTTAAAGACGCAAAATTTCCCTTTACATTCAAATTTTCTCTTCATCTCGGTAAGTTTAAAACGCCATCACATAACCTCATCAACTGTTATTATTGTTATTTGTATTAGTGGCATTCGAATTATTATTATTATAATTATTAGTTATTATTAAACATTAATTCACAGAAATATTAGGACTTCGTTAATGCATGAAAAATAAGGAGAGGGTAATGAAGATTTTTGCTAGAAAATTGCATATTCAGCGGAAAATGTACAAAATACGCAAATTTTCACAAACTAGCTGACTCACTTCAATATTTTGAAAACTTAAATATTAAGTGTTCCAGAAAGCCAAATTTATAATTCTAAAGAGAAAATGATCTTCACACTTCTATCACTTTGATTTTCATATGTGAACTGAATGTCTTTAAATTTCATTGCAATTCTGATATTTTTCATGAAATTTAGAATTTCTCCTTTTGCCTAAACGGCCTCATTGGCAGAGTGGTTAGCAGAGCGCGCTACGACACCAGGAGTTTCGGGTTTGAATCCCGTCCTGGGGGTGGGTGTTCTTTGTGAGTATCAATTTCATCACAGCATCACTTATCCTCATCTTGGCTATTAGCCGAAAGAGTTAGGAAAGCGAAGTAAATTAAGCAAATCAAAAAATCAATGAATCCCTTTGTCTAAATTTCTACCCTAATTTCCCTACTCGGAAGGTTTTTTTCTTTTATGTGGCAACACTGCGTTATCTTTTGCCAGGGCCAGGCGACTGCAACGCTCGGCTGGACAGAGAGCGAGAGTCTGTCATTACCTGGGAATCTGGTTGGAGGGGGCCCACTTTGCTTTCTGTAAATTGTTCCTTTCTTTTAAAATATGACAGTCGTGTTCGATTCTTCACCCCGAGACGTCAGGCGACTGGGAATGTTTGGATTTGTTCCTATCCGGAAAGAGATGCCTGAAGGGGGGGAGGGGACACGTGATTATCTCCTCCGTGGCAAACACCCTCCCCTCCGCCGCTTGTGTTGGTGCAAATCGCATGCTCGTTCAGCTCGTTGACTTCTGCAAATAAGCTTCGCAAACATGTCGAGGAAATTTGCTCACGTCTGCATCACGTGAGTTCACTAATTTGAATTTGTGATGGCTGACGATAGATCGTCAGCAAAAGTTTAAGTCCATTTTATGCACGTATAGGCTAATCAGGACTGATCTAGTGTTTGCAGTGAGACCTGAACTATTGTGGAATGTGTCTCCACCGGGGATCGACTTGCAAGCAGGAACATATAAATTCTAATGAGTTCTATTGGGTTGCGCTGAAGGACTAGAACCTTTTTTCTCGCACAATTGAAATTCGGTCCAAGTTGATTATTGTTTCATTGAGAAAGGGTTTCTGAACCTATTTAAATTGATCTGGAAAAGAGGTTCCTGGACCGAATTGAAACACTTCACTGATAAAAAGGTTCTTTACGGTCCAGAACCCAGTTACGCTTCCTGATTTTCTCTCCTGGACCGGAATTGGAATTTATTTAAAATTCCTGGACCTTGCAAGGGAACCTATTTTCCCTTCTACTCCTTGCATGCATGCAACCGGGAAATGCAGAACAGTTAGTTGGGTTGAATGTGTGTCAGTAGTTGACAGGCGTGGTGGTAACGAACCTGACGCTTTTGGTGGTGTTATCAAAGACTTTCAAACACATCGCGCTCCGACGCCAAGGGTCCCGGGTTCGAATCCCGCTCGGGCTTGGTTGTTTGTGACTGTCCATTCATCAATTTCATCATTTCATCACTCACCCCATCTTCGCAAATTAGCCAAGAGGCACAAAACGCGAAGTAAAATAAACTAAATCAATCAATCAAATACTTTCAAGATAAATAGGGTTGCTTTCATAGGTGGTGTGGGCGAACATACGATGTGCGTTCAAAAATTAAGTTTTGATTGACCATAAAATAAATTAACAACAGTAGTTGACATTTATTGCATTAGTTTTAGTGACTTACTGTATCAATCTACTTTCGGCATAAACGCGTGCACCACCCATTTTCAGACATTTATAGTAGTGTGGCACTATATTTTGTGTGCGAGGTCGGGGATGTATGGGGGGTGGTTGAAGATCTCCCACTTCAAATGATGCATTAGAGCCCGCATGCCCTCAGCTGTATGAGGTCAAGCACATTGGGTCTTTCGTGTTTTGCTTGCACCATAGTCTGACCCAAAGTATAATATGTCTGACCATAATCTCGCTCAGACCTCGGTACATACACCTCACATAATTGCCGGTTTATCTCTTCCGGCGTCCGCTTCTGAGCGTGCAAAAATCGGATTTCAACACTTACCTCGCCGTCGATGGGATACCGCATTAAAGCTTCCATCTTTCTCATAGCACTATCCTAAAACGACTACCTTCATAGCGCTGTGACTGTGTCAGGTTACAGCCACATAGCACGTCTTCCTGGTTGCATATTCCCATCGCGCTTGGATCACTAGCGCCACGTACTAACGTCATCGGAACTTACTTTCTGGGCGCGCCTCGTATAAACTAATAAGTCTTGTTTATCTTTGAAGCTACAAAAGCACAAGTCGAATAAGCCCCCCCGTGGAAATCCACGTTGTTCTAACTAGAGAAAAAGCATGAAAATAATTGAATGAAAATGAAAATTTCTTCATCTCATCGTATTCTAATAGGCTATCTGATGTATCTTGACGGTACACTACTGATTTGTTATTATGGAAAAGTCAAATAATAACCAATTAGTTTCTAACATTTTGAAAATACGTTTTCTTATTTGTTATTAAGTGATGATAGTAAATATGCATTATCCACATATTTAACACTAACTACACTATCTTTTGCGTTAATCTAGGTTCTTCTTGTAAGCCTCCTAACCAGGCAAGGATGTGCGAGTGTCATCATTTTTCTGCCTCGAATTAATCATCTTCGTTCCGATTACGCTGAAGTGGTAGATAAGAAACGCTAAATAAAGAAGAGAGAGACGCAAAGGAGGAATTTCCTAACGATCCACAACCCCTGAGGTAGTTTACTAACCAGATTTTACAGATTTCGGAATTTAAAGGAAACTAAATGTTCCCAGCTCGATATTGTTGCATTCAATTAACATTAAGGACAACTATTTTCCCCCATTTTCAGCGTTCCAGGCAGCAATTATACAGAAATGGAAGACACTCACATGTGCAGGGCGAAGGGAAGGCAAGTAAATGATCTACATTTCTGCGAATACTACTGAGTGGCGTACTCAAGAAAGGCTGCTGATGAACGTCGGAAGCAGGTCTGTACCCAAGGGAGGGCCCACGAGGGCCATGCCCCCCCACCCTCGAACCATTAAATATTTAAATGTGAACTTATAAGAAGCTACGAAAATAACATTGACGAGTTTTCAGATTTGTAAAATTTCAATTTTCTTCTTGCACAAATGAAAGTTTTGTGATGTAGAGAGGCAGGCTCCAGAAGTCTGCAGTCTGTAGTATTGTGTAGTTTTAATTCTACAATCACTGATGCAAGGCTGCCAGCATTAGGGGGTCGTGGGGTAGTTGTCTTCGTTATTTTTTTCCCACTTTTCTCCCTGCACTATGCTAAGTCTTGTCTACTAAGAGAAAGTAAATTGTCCTTTCCTCGCTCCGCCTAGTTTGGCACCCAATCGCCGCTACTGGCTACCAGACGAAAATGTCTTCATCTTTGGTTAACTCACATATAGAGTTCTTTATCATAATAATAATTTCAAACACGGTATAATTTAATCTATAAATATATTGTTGTGCCATGTGACAGCTGTGTGGCTGATTGTTGAAATGGTGTGAGTTGAATATACAGGGTGTCGCGAAACTCTTTCAACAACGCTTGAGTGCTGGTAGATATCATAAAACAAGTAACTTTTCCCAGGGGCGCGTAGCAGGGTTGCCACTAGCGTTCCTCGTTCAGAGGGACGACATGAAAAAAACAACTTGGGAGTCTTGCCTGAGCAAAAAATGGGCAGACTGAAATTCAAGATTACTCATTCTAAAATATCTCCATAATTGTTTGATTGATTTGGTTTATTTTAATTCGCTTTTCTGCCACCTTGGCTAATCGCAAAGATTAGGATGATACGATGAAATAACAAATGACACCAATGTCTAGGCCAGGATTTAAGCGAGCTGTGCTAACCACATCACCACGGAGTGTTTCGTGTATCATGCAATATCAACAACTGAAAGGGACACGTGAGATAGGGGAAATCCACGAACGAACAAATGTAAACATGATGTGATTTCTGCCTCTTCATTGGACAGTGTTAGAGGCCTAGTAGCATATCTTGTTGAAGAGTACAACTTGCAATGTACTGTCCTACATCAGACTTATTTTATATGTGTAATTTTGTGGTTTTTAATTTAACTCTTCTGTATCAGGTTTTATTTAAGTATTTCGAACACACAGGCACAAGCCCAATTACAGTGTTCACAAAGCATTGTGTAAACAAGAAATTAATATATAAACAATATATTTTATAAAATCAAGTGAAAATATGACATTTCAAACTACAACGTACTTATAAACGTGACGGATTTCGTACATTGCTTTAATTAATACAGCTTGAAGTTATATTTGAATCTAAATATTTGAGAGGTAATCAGGTACATGTAAATAGTAGTAATGTAATAGAGATATTGAATAATAAATTGCACATATAAGACACAGAGGAAAACATTGGTCGAAGAAATTAAAACATTATTTTGTAACAAATTGTGTAAAAATATAGACAATATGTAATTCAGGGTTGGATTATCGTTTAACATAATCATATAACATAACAATCTTCATTGTGTCCTGGTTATATACAGTGTTCAGAGAATACAATGAACATATCGATGCTAGGATTATTACTAGAGACTGACTTGAACAACTTGCACATCCTCTTTCTGCCACGTTGGTATTCCATGCGAAATTCTTAACATAGCGTTTGAAACATAAAAGTTTAGTTGTGAGAGTAGAGCTGGAGAATCTATTTTCCTGTTGACAAGTTTGGATAGGTAATTTAATTGATGTATTTGTCTTCTTTTCTCGACCGACGGAACACTCAACATTTGACGCAACGTTCATATTGTGCGACCATAATTTTATGGAATAGCGAATAAGACGACAACATTCAGCAAAAATGTTGTGTCCAATTTATGCTTAGTTGTGTCCTTACGGGTGGTCTCAGAAGATAATGGCCGCTGGGCATTAACGGGTGGTCGTGGTGGGAAGATAAGCAGAGCAAGACGTGGAAGTCCTCCTGCAAAAGGCAGTCAAGTTGTATTAGAATTATGGTACATAGGGACGACATGACAGCTACTTAATTAACAAAACAAAACCAAATACCGAGAATATCGTTAAATGTTATTCACCTGCTGAGCGCGATAGGAACGTTGGGCGGAAATGTCATTCATTGTTCGCGAAGTCATCAATTGGAAATTTTTTAGTCGCTCCCAAAAGCCAGAGAAACGACAAAAGCGATTTCCTTGAATCCTGAAAGATTTTTATTTTATTTGATAACTTTTCTTATGGTTTCTGACTTCAGTCTTTCAGGCACAGCCAAGCACAAATAAATTTCTGGACATGTTATCCAAAAACTGCACATGTTTTCGAAGTACTGGTGCAGTGCGGAAATAAATCATTGCTTAGTACGTTCGTATAATGTAAAATGAATGGCTCCAGGACTACAGCTAGATACGTATCTAGAAATACAGTATATTTCTGGAGGGGTCCTCACATGTTATCTCCGTTTCTCACATGTAATAATAATAATAATAATGTAAAGTGCATGCCCGTTATTAATCATAATGGTTTCATTATTAATACAGGTCATTATTATCATTATTGTATAAATAGGTAAAAAGATTGTGTAATAGATATAACAGCACACATTCACAACTACGTTTCTACTTAAGATCACTAAAAGTTGTGTAAAAATAGCTGTTCTAGGAAATTACAATCATAATAGAAAATCGGAAACGACAAGAAGCAGTGGCGGCAGTTGCCCCCCTCCCCACTTTTCGCAACTTTTGTGGCCGAACTATGCTAAATCTTATCTACAATGAGAAATTACTGTCTTTGCCTCCACAGTTTTGGCACCTTGCCCCCCCCCCCCGGTCCCCCGGTTTTGGAACCCAATCGCCGCCACTGACAAGGAGTATAGGTAGTTTGCGTATTTAATTTTCCTACTGCAAACTTTTTCGGAGTCCCCCCTCCTCTTTCTTGATACGTCCTTGACAGCAAAAGATATGTTTGGTTTTACACATATTTTATACAAGTTTTAAGAAAGAAATATTTACACTTGCAATATTCAGAGACGTCAAAGGGGAATGGGGGGAGTTAGGTGGCATTGGTCTTCAGAAACTTCAACGCTGGGCCACCAAATATCCTGTGGCTTAGAGGAAATTTTACTTCAATATTTAAAAAAAAAAACCTCCAAACCTGGAAATGTTATTTAATCATCACTCATCCCCATAGTCACGATTAGTTAAAACTTACAGAAAAGTGACGTGTAATAACAAAATTACAAATACAATTCTCTGTTGTCCATCCGTACACTGGTGAGACAAAAGGAAAAAGTTTTTGTAGCTACAACAATTGATCATGAGAACGGAAAACACTCCATGCCAGGCACGTGCTGCTGAGTTCATTGAATGTCAATTGCTTGCAACACAGAATGTCATAACGGTGTGCATTCCCAAAGCAAAACATGACACTCGCGTGCATCCTTCGTCCGCGACAAATTTACGATTTCTAGGAATTCCAGAGAGAAAAGAAACAATGCAAGGAATTTTACTCACGCGCATATCACACCTCACCTTACGGGTGTGAAGAGCGGAATTCTAGCGGGCAGCAACGTTTTTGAAGGGTCTCACTTATCTCACAGGACTCGAGCAACCTATGTGTTGTGACGTCAGCGTGGAATGCCTTCGTTGTTACGTTTAGATCTCATAGCATTAATACACTGCAGATGTATTATTTATGATAAGAGAACTACACCTAACAAGCCTAACCTAACAATAAAGGCATTTAACTTAACAATGAAAACATTTCACGCTGATATCAGAACACGAATGTTGCTAGAGGCTTGTGCGATAAGAGAGACTGGGTGTTTTTTTTATTGAGAGAAAGAGAGGAAGGGAAGGTTTGAGAAAGAGGGAAAGATAGATAGAGAAACATAAGAGAAAGGAAGAGGAGGAAAGGGAAGATAAGAGGGAAGAACGACAGAGAGAGTTGAGAACATAGAGAAAGACAAAAGAGGGAGGGAGAGAGAGAATGTGAGAAGTGAAGAGTGAGCGATAGAGATGAAGTGCCTGTCTCTCCCCCTCTCTTGTCTTTCTGCATTTCATTTAACCTATGTTTCTCCGTCCCTTTTTTTCCATTATCCTATAGTTCAATGTTCAACATACATAAAGATAGATAGATAGGTTTATTGGATAATGGTTTGTAAAATATATACATTTGGCTGTAATTTATAGGTATAAATATAAAATGGGCTATTCCATTTCAGAGCAGGCCTCATAGTTCCTAATTTTTAAGTAATTTTCATAAACTTGCACTGCCAATAAACAAACACAATAGTTACAAAATAATTTTGAATTTTTTAGAAATTTTAGATATTTTGAAGGACGTTTTTAACAAGTTTTTTCTATTCTTTCTTTCTTTTTTTTTCCAAGAACAGATAAGCTCCTTGCTTCATTCGATCGTCTCGCAGTCATTTTAAACGGTTTTTGCTTCCTTATAAAGTTGTCTAAGAGGACACACCAAGTGAGTAACAAGTTCCACAATAGGTTTACGGTGGCGTTGGTTCTTTTTGGATAGACACAATAATCTTCTTGCATTTATCCAAGAATCACTGATCTAGGGGTAATTAATGTATTCCTGTACCTCCAGTTCCTGCGCCACTGGTCTCGTGTAAGGAAGTTACGTCACAGAACACTTCGCCGGATATGAAGCAATGGATGGAAAGGTGGGGGAGGAAGAAATTGGGACAGTAGGAAGGAAATGAAAGAAGAAGGGAATGGATTAAACATGGTAATGAGGGAAGTTGAACAACAGACTCTGTAGGTGAATAAAAAAAGATATAGGAAGAGATTGTCCCATTCACCAATAACGTAGCTTCTCCCACTCACTTTCTCTTGCTTCCACGTTTCACTGCCGTCTTCAGGACAGGTTGCCTACACCTGCCACATTAAGAATTCAAGCTCTGCTTTTTTTCTCCTTCCATTGAGTGTTGAAAAACTCAGAATCAAGTATCCTTTCTCTTCAAACGAGTTTTTCAAGTCAATCAACCAGTCATGTGAATATGTGAGTATCCATGCATGCATATATATATATATATATATATATATATATATGAGGGGATCCGGGGTTCGAATCCCGGCCTGGGCATATGTCTTCTTTGCGGGTGTCCTTTCATAAATTTCTATCATCCTCATCGTCCAGATTAGCATAGAGTGGCAGAACGACGCTACAAAACAAAATTCAAATATATACGAGAGGTGTTTGAAAAGTTTCCGGCTTTACAAGGTAAAGAATTTGAATAGATGGAAATCCTTCCAGTGTATTGTTACTCAATGATTTATAACATGTTGTGCAAAATTTCATTCGTTTGCTGCTGGTTCGTTTGTTTTATACGTTTGAAGTGAACATGGACATACAGTGTGATTTTTTTATATTTGTGAAGAGAGCTGTCATCAAGTACGAGCTCATCTCGAAGAATTGTCTGGAAGAATCATGTCATTGACACCATCAACAATATTCTCAGTCACTACTGTTCTGGCTATTATCTTTTAAGCCCTAAATAACGGATCCAAACTACTAGTACCACTGGTTTAGTAAATATTTTGCATTAATTATACAGAGTGTCCGAAAAGTCACGCAACCCGGTGTTTACGACCGTATAACGGAATAGCGAAACGGAATGAGAAGAAACGCTTTCTGCCAAGGGAATGCCCTGTATATTGGGAACATTTAGAGAGACAAACATATGTAAGAACATGCATGTTTTAATAACAAATAAGCAAAGCCAAAGGCGGAAAAATTGTTTTTGCAAATCGTGTGTATTGATGCACAGAACTCACCGAGGTGAATTATTGCAACATTTTACAATACCAACGAACAATTTGGATGGTCATTGAATTTGAAAGAACTTTGACAAAGTTTCAAAAACATTGCACAAGGGAATAAATGGGCTGTTCCAAAATCGATGTATAATCAAATCAACAATTAATCATTTCATTATATTACGTGGATGAATTGTGAAAAATGTATTTATGGTTTATTTGAAATGAGTCGTCACATATTCTTCAATGTTATAACCAGAGTTAGGATTTTTAGGGGAAAATTTCATTGGGAAAAAGGAAGGGAAAAGGTGCTAAAATAAGACCCAAAAAGGGGCAAATAAATGTGCTGATTGGGGCAAAAAAAAAGTGCTGATAATTATACTACTTATTAAAACTTTCCCTCCTATTTTATTAGTGTAAGCTATTCACTCGAAGCTGTGTACACATCACACACATAGGTTGTGTTACAGTTATTCACCAGTCTGGGAAAAACACAAAGCTGTTGTACCTTACAACATTAAGCATTTCTAAATTTTTAAATTAAGCATTTCTAAATTTTTAAAAGTGAGTTTGTTTCTTTTCGGAAATAAAATATCTTTATATAAGCTGAAGCTTCTCTCTACATCCACAGAAACAAGTTGGGCAAACTTAGTATTAACTCGGAATGGCAACTCTGTAAAAGCGGCAAATTCCACAACATCCGGATTCTTTTCAAAACTAGCCTCAATTTTGTCTCTGGCAAAACCATCTAACTGCCCCCTCACAGTAGTAAAGATATCCCATTGTTTTTCCTTTTCGACGCCTTGTTCTTCTAAGCTTTTGATGGCTGTCGACAGGTACTTGTAGGAATGTACACAAAATAGTTCTTTTTGCAAATCATCTATCTTGTCTGGGAGGAGAAGTTGCTGTGCCTTGGAAATTGCACCTGCATTGGTTGAATCCAGGGAAAGCACAAACTCCTTAATTTTTTCAAAAGTTTCACACAGAAATGCAGCACTCTCAATCCATGATCCCCAGCGAGTAATGAAATCCATAAATGACTGCATCACTGTACTGGCATTGGTTTTCTGCAACTCATACATGTTTAGTAACATGGGCTTAACTTCCTCACCTGTCAAAGGGAAAACCAAAATGTTCAAAACATATCGTTGCATTGAGTCTGTCGTCTCATCCAGAATGACACCTATATCGCAATCTGACCTTTCACCTTAATTTTACGAACAGTTTCTTCATACACAGGTTCAATATAGTTTTTCCTTAACGTACTCTCAGCGGGCACTGACAACCGTGTGTACTTTTCAAGGAACCCTTCAAGGCCAGATGGTTCAACTTGTTGAGTGGAATCCCCGCCTGTGTAAAAGATGCACACAAGTCAACATTAAATTCCTTTAAATTTTGGTTCTTGGAAGAACACTGCTCAAACGCATTGCGTAAGAGAGGCTGCCGAGATTTACTTCCTTGCAGATTCTTGTTCTTTTGATGCACTGGAAATATGTTGCTCGATGCGATCTCTCTGGTGTTTTTCATCTAATGTGATTCCCGTATCACAAACCGTGCATCGAATAACAGTTCCATCACTTTCTACGAACTCGTGCTTAAATTCTTGAGCCAGACTGAGAAATCGGGATCTGGGCACTTTCGGCATGGTAAAGTACATGCAGTAACAGGATCTAACAGAATGAAAAGGTAAGGAACTTACATCCACAAACAATATCTGTCCACTGCGCACACATGAAATGTGAAACCCATCACTTCAGAAACACATTGTTGCTTCACTGCTTCAAAGACCAAACTGCGTTTCCTTCTTCCTTCTATCTTAAAACAAAAAATAACGGCAATCTGGTGCATATCAGTAGCTGCCTTTCCATTGTTGATTTCAAATGGGCAACAATCAAGCACAGTTTAAATACATTCAATTTTAGTTAACAATGTGAAAACATCTTAAAAGAGAAAAGTGTCGCAAAAAAAGAAAAGAAAAATTCAATGATTTGCTGAGGAAATATATTTAAAACACCAGTAAAAGGACACAAAAAGGGGAGGAAAAGCGATTAAGAACACGAAAAAGGGGGAAAATAGATAAATGTCCCAGAAAAGGGAGGGAAGGGGAAAGGTTATCAAAAAAGGGGAAAAAGGTGCTGGAAAATTAGCTCCATTCTCACGGTGAGGCAACATTTCACACACTGAGTCCTTCCAGAGGTCTCACTTTCACTACGAAAAAAAGGTGCGCACCTAAAAATCCTAACTCTGGTTATAACCAAAGCATAGGGTAGAGCGCTAACAACTACGCCACGGAGGTCGGCTGGAAGGTGTTGGGACGCAGGAGGGGATTTGCCCAGGGGCGATTCCTCCATGTAGGAAGTGAGGAACTTCCTACAGTTCATTTGTACTTATTTCGAGTTCTCTACTTCCTAGGAGTTTGATGGGTTTTATAAAATTATGAGCGCAATCAGTAGCGAAGCGTAGTCTTACGTAGTGATGGGTCGTTCGTGAACGAGTCGTTCAAAAGTAACGACTCTCTCTTGTGAGCGCTGAACGACTCGTTCACCAGAATTGAACGACACGTTCAAAGAGTCGTATGTGTGCCACGACTCCTCCGCCCGCCAAGCAACTATTATTCCATTATTCCCTCTCCTTTCCAAGAATTTTGCGAGGAAGGCGCATGCGCAAGTGTATACTCGCCTGGCGGCCGGAATTTTTGAAAGAAAGCAAGTCGATTCTGCGGGCAGCAAATGGCGACTGGAGAGGAGAGGGAGGGGGGGGGGTCCTCTCTGTTCCTTTTCCCGTAAAGCTGGCTGAAACGTGCCGTGTACGATGAGAGGGGAAGGAGCATGCTCGCGAGTCGACTCTTTCCTTCGTTCAAAGAGTCGTGGCACACCTTAGCGACTCTTTGAACGAAGGAAAGAGTCGACTCGCGAGCTCGCGACTCGCGAGTGTTGTTTGCAGAGAGAGAGCGCGCAACCTCAGCCCATGACGGCCAGCGAAGAACAGCCAACAAATTTGTCCTGTAGTTTCAAGTTCGGCCAAACCATTAGCGCTAAAATTACAAGAAATTAAATGTTAGTAAAAAATATTAGGGGAGTCTTGTAAAAATTTTGAGAAGGTGTTAGGCACAGACCTCTTGATTACAATATTCCGATTAGCCTTTATGTGCAGATAGGATAGTCGGGACTGGACCTACAGTTTAAAGGAGGATCCGAACCTCCACTTTGTATTGAACACGGTACCCCTTGATTACCGGCGACGTTATCACTACGCCATCGGGGAGACCCGATTAGCCTATTGGAGCATAAAAGTGGACTTTAAACATTGTCTGACAAAATCGTTTTCATATGACGTGAAATATTTCATTAACATTAACGTGTAAATATTTTACTAATGAAAACAGCATTAAAGAATAAATATAGAAGTTTAATCATAAATCTCATCGTACATGATACTGCAAAAAAGCTTTTATTGAATGACTGCAGAATTAGGAACAACTACGTAAGATGGACATGGGTCATGTTCACGAGTGATATAAACAGCTGTTGGCCATCTGCGGTGAGCCTACGTGTTAAGGTGTTTTACTAGTAGAAAGCAACATTAAAAAAAATACATACGTATAATTTGGCCCGCTTTATAGAAATTCGATCATACATTATGATATTGGCAGAAACTTATATTGAATGACTGTAGAACAACAAAAAGCTATGGATATGGGATGGACATGGATAATGTTCAAGAGCGATATATATTTCTTAAACACAGCTGTTAGCCATCCGCGGAGAGCGAGCGGGTGGATCCTACTTTAAACTGTAGATCCAGTCTGCTGGCGAGACTGTCGCCGCCGCGCCTTGTGTAAGAGAGATGAGTGAGCAGAAGAGTCGCTAAGGCGAGCGAGTCGTTAAGGTGCTCCACGACTCTTCGTGCCGTCTCGAGAGTCGTGAACGATGAGTGAGCAGAAGAGTCGCTAAGGCGAGCGAGTCGTTAAGGTGCTTAATGACTCTTCGTGCCGTCTCGAGAGTCGTGAACGAATGATGGGGAAAGAGTCGTGGGACTGTGCTGTGACTCTTCGTGCTGTTTCAAGAGTCGTGAACGAGCGATGATGTGTCGCAGCGCAGATCTGGAGTGCATTTTGTTGACTCGCTTTCTCACATTTGTTGCGATATTAAAACCAGTGATCGAATGAAAAAAAGGAAGAATATGTAAATGCACGTTATTACTAATAAAAGGTTGATATAATTATATAGCATTTCTGTGTATGCTATCGTACTGCATAATTTGCATTATCCGCAGCATGAAATGTAAACTGAAACAAGATACAAATATAGAAAATCTCACTCATGAGGCAGAGTAATGAAAACAAGTATGTGCAATAAATTTTGTTTGTGTGTGTGTGTGTTTACTGTTTACACATATATGTATATCCATACACATACAGAATCGTATTTGTATTTTTCTTATTTTATGCCGCTTTTCTTCAAATTTTAAGTAATCGCGACGATGAGGATGATGCGTGATGATATAGATGAAGGGACACTCGTAAAGAATATCCTTGACCAGACCGCGACTAGAACCCGGGAACTTCTGTGGCAAGATCAAATGTCGATTACTTCAGAATCTTGGCCACCTAGTCGGCTACACGCACACACATATACACAAAAATGCAATACAATTTATTAATCTTGAAGGACGTACGTTGTGTTCGTTTACTTAAATACAATCATCTGCTTCAACACCTCCTACCCCCTTCCCCCTCTTCAGGCATGTGTTTCGAGAAAAAGAAGCTTGGCGACTCTTTTGAACGACTCATTTGAACGACTCTTCTCAGTGAGCGAGCGCTCATGAGTCGACTCGCACAAATGATCGGCTTGAACCCATCACTAGTCTTACGAAGGAGGCAAGCAATGTTTCAGTACAACAAAACATGTAGTACAATGGCACGCCAAGAGGGGGATTAAAGGTTTATAGCCTCATTGGCCCGGTCGCTGGATTTGTCAAAATATCATAATAAAATGACGGTTCTAAAAATAAACCATATGATCCTCAAACGTCACATTTACTTTCGAAATTCCAGGTAACGTTATTCGTATGGTAGTAAACGTCTTACATATGCGAACTTTCCGCATACGACTAAAGGGGTACGTAATTTCTTATTTATTTATTAGTACTTTTATTTGTTCATTATTTTTTAATGTGGGCAAACGGTGACCAAACGGATTTAGGTAAAATAACTCATTTATTTAATTTACACTGCGTGATTGTAATTTAGGATTTGTGGACACCCTAAAAATCGCATTCGGAGTCAAACATTAAAATAAAAAGTTAAACACAAACTTTAAAAATTTCATTTTAAACCAAAGAAACACATGCATAGACGATGTACTCACCACAATAAATTCCAAACTCCTTTACATATATAGGAAATTTCCCGCTATCGAACAATTCAACAAATCTTAGGTCCTCAAGGTTCTCAAAACGTGAAGACACTCACACGCTCTTTCCACAACTGGAAAGCATCCACGCAAGATCACTTTGGAAATCTCTGAAACGACCGAAAGTGATACCAACCTATTTCCTTAATTTTATTCATCATGGGAAGGAAAGATATATCAGTTTGGAGATAGAAATTAAGCGATGGAATCAGAATCATTACAGCAGAAAGAGTATATACATAATATTTAAGTAATAAAGTGAAATACAGAGGCGTGTCCGGGGCCGGGGGAGGGTTGGCCCCCCTTTGGCCCAGTATTCCTATGGAAAGGAAAGTCAAAGGCAGGAAAAGATGACAAAATGAGGAGACTACTACAAAAAATCCTGGGAGCACCACTTGTGTCATAATAATAAAACTTAAAACATGTTCTTGTGTTCATAATATGTACAATGTATACGATTTAATTGTGCTGTGTAAATATCAGTAGAGAGTTCTTTTTAGATAGCTTTATTTTCACCCCAAGTTTTATTCAAAAGCAGTCAATTTATTGAATGTGGTTGTAAAATTTGTGAAACAGCTCACTTGAATTACTGTGTAAATAACTTGGCAATTGCAAACACTGGTGCGGTCAACACTTTTGACGCAATTTGAGCTGGACCGAGCTGGACCGAGCTGGACCGAGCTGGACACAGGCTGCAGACCAAGGTTCGTCGAATCTTCCCTCCCTGCCTGGGGAAACTCTGGGGTGCAGACATCTCACTTCCTGGAAACACAAACCCCCGCCCTTTACCATCTCGCCCGAACTCCCAATATCCATTTTTTTTACGCGTTTTACAATTCGCGAAATCTAAAATAAATTGTAATATAAAATGATATATATATATGGAATTTAGAACAATGATAATAACTTATTTTAGTTATTTTATGACTAAGAATTATTTTTATATTCGCGATCTTGTTTACGTGTTCATGAAGACAAATATTCTTTACTCGTGGTTTTAGGTGGCAATATATCCTTCTGCTTTCGGTTGAGCTCGGCTATTTTCGGGAATAACGCAAGCTCAGCAAGCAGAGCTTTTGGTATAAGCGTTGTGGACGGGTTCCACTCGAATTTCACGCTTCGCCATGTGACTCCTTCGGGTGCGTTATTTTCCCGCAGAGCAGCCGCAAGCATTGAGGCTGGTGCTTGCTACAGAGCTGCTGAGGGAGTTTGCGGCCGTAATTTTTCGCTAAATCGAGTGCGATGGAAACGAAATAAGGCTAAAACATTAAGTACATTAAATGATATTCGAATAATGCAAGCAGTGCTTGCATTGCTTGTACTATATCTTCGCCTCTGAGCGCAATGTATGTTGACTGCTTTTGCACGCACCAACAGCATCCCAAAGACGATGGTCACAGGTTTTCTGCCGCTCGCTGAGGAACCTCGGCTGTCATCCTACAGACAGATGGGTGAGGGGCGGAAGGGGCAGTGAAGGAAGGGGCGGCGAGGTTGCGAAGATCGGCAAGGACTGAGGAACCAGCAAGTTTTTCCTCACTCAGCATGCCAAACCCAGCAAAATGGTACTAAACCAAGCACAATTTGATATTTGTTGACACTTAGGACCCTGCTTTTGGCATAATGGTAAAATCTAACATAATCTGCAAACGCCAGTCTCTGGAAGAGGGAAATCGAACTCAATGCAATATGTTTTCAGGAAATAGAAATAATATTATGTCCAAATCTTATTTCTACTTCACCAGCGGACATGTTTCAAACGAAAGGGAGTATGCCGATCCAGCGGTAAGCTTTTTTACAACCATGACACGATCCACCATCCTCTATCTTTTCTTCATCCTGCCCGATTTATTCGTAAGGAGATTTTATGGCAGGAAATCGGTAAAACATTGGAGGTAAACAATTTTCTCAAACTTTTTAAGTTCCATGTTGAACTCATGTAGTTTGTTGCACAATTTTAAACAATTTTGGGGGAACATTTACACTATTACATAACTGTTAAGAATAAGTAACGCAAGTTCAAAACTCTAGAAATGTAGATGCAGAATTACAATTATCCGAAAAAACAGTAATTAATAATAAATCCTAGCACCATTTAGAAACATTTAGCATAATTTCGAAGTTTTAGCAGCACTTTTTGTTATCGTGAACCCACTCGACAACAGGGAGAGAAAAGATAATCGAAATTCTTGAAAAATCTGAAATATCAACTTCGTCGTTTTTCATAGGTTCACAGTTAAATATTTCTTAGTTCAAGGTGAGGAGCAAGGACCCCTTGCCATACCTTGAGCATAGGCCTGCAGCTAATATTCTAAATGCAAAGGATAATACAAGCAATACGTGTGAATGTAATTGAACGCATTTTTCAAACCTTCCTCGGTTTACCATAACTTCCTCCTACACTCCGAAAAAGTCACGAGTCGCCACTGGATTTGCCACTAAGCTATCACAAGCTATAGCCTAGGGGACTCAAGCTCAAGGGGGCTGCACAAAAATGAGACGCTGAAACGGCAGAAGTGACAATGAACGTCAACTATTAAAATTCTTTAATATTGTGATAAAAGCATATTAAAACAACATGTCAAGTCCTTTTACTTGCTTATTTCATGAAAGAAGGTAGAAGCAAGGAGATTCAGTACTGCATTTTAAAAGGAGTAAAAGTCTGTATGGCAGACTGCAAAGGAAGTCGCGAGAGGTTTCTTTTCCTTTGGTGCGTGTGGCGAAATGCACAGTGCAAGTGGTGCTTATTGAAATCTTTTGGATCATTTTTCTGTTCGGGAAGTGTGTTTAAAGAAAATCTGTCTTGTTCAGAATACCCAGGCCCGTAGCCAGGATTTTATTTTGGGGGGAGCTCATCCCTTATCAGTGCAGGCGTCGCCAGAAATATTTGTAGAGAGGGGTAGTAGACCACTGATAAAACTTCATTAATAATGACAATAATAATTATAACCAAGGTTATAATTGTCATTCATTTTACAATAATAACTATTATAAGTTGTTAAAAATAAATCAATTATTTTATTTCCAAACTTATTGTTGTTATTATAATTGTTATTATTATTATTATTATCACATTAATGGAGATACGTTGCTATTCGATACACCGTATGAGTGACAATCCAACACAAGTGTTGGCCATTATTTTTCTTACATTTTGTACAGTTAGTGTACTGAGATTCATAGTTATTGAATTTTGTTATTAGCTTTTACACATTCCGTTAAAAGAGTCTTAAAAAATTAGGGCCAAATTTTACTGATAAAGTTTATATTGTGTGACCTCTCACAAAGAAAACTATACATTTTGAGAGCTGTGGATCCATTTATTCTTTGGATTAAATGGTAGAATATATACACATAACCTGGTTTCTCTGTTATACACTAAACCTTTTTCGATCTAATGTTTATTCCTGGTAAGGAAGTAAAATTAATTACCACTATACACTATTTAAGTTACATATGTTTAGGATTTCGGGGGGAAGGGGCTTCAGCCACCTTAACCCTCCCCTGGCTACGTGCCTGAGTATACCCATTATAAAAATACTGTTAATAATAATAATAATAATGCCGGCAGTACCCTAAACAATGGATATCCTAAGGGCCCAAATGTTATAAATCCCCCCTCCTCCTCATGTTGGGAGGAGACACTTCTTAGAGTCGCGTATCGCCTGAATGGTCTGTTTGAGTTTACACTCGTGCGAATTTCGTTCATTAGATGAACTCGCTTTTGGTGAAAGGTCTTCATTAGGCAAAAGTGTCGCCGAAACTTGGGTTCCCATGGAACTCACTCACTGGCGGCATCTTCTCACAGAGGAAGGCTGTAATTATCCAAGATGTTCCACCATCTCCGCTCGCAACGCGAAAAAAAGAACAGAAAGTTCTGCTGTTCTTAATTTGTCGTCTCGTCTTTCCCGAGATGCAACCCCATCGATCTGTCCTGCGGCATCCCCCTTTCGGTTAGGGGTGGATTCAGTTGCTGCTCTCCACTCATTAATCTTCTGGGAAATGTCTCACTTCCTGCCAGTATCGGTTGCCCCCGTCAAAGGGCTTCAAGGGGAGAAAGTCTCCAACCCTCCCTCCGACGATCCACCCTTCGGCAGGAAACTTTGAATCAGCTCCAGAGGAGATGCTGCTTCTCCATCCTGCGAGATAGCAGATGCTGGAGGAAGCAGATGGACGGGTTCTCCCGCAACCCTCGATGTCACGCTGGAGTGAGAAATCGCAAATGGGGTGGATGTGGTTGGTTTCGTGGTCAGAATACTGCTCTGCGATTCCAGGGGTTCTGAATTCCAATCTCCTGTTGGGCATTTAAACGAGGGCAAATCGAGAATCTTTGCCCCAATTTTTTTTCAGCCGAAATAATAAACATGCAGGGAATTCAAAACATAGGAATTGTTCTATGTACCTTGCATTATTTTTTCACATAGTCACCACAGCGGTTGTCCATCGCACAACTAGTTCGCCATTTTCAAACTCACAACACTACCACCGTAACTTCTCAAAGCGAGACACTTGTCCCCATACGTCGACTGCATTTCCCTATGGATCTGGATGGGCGTTCGTCCCTTACTCCATAGAAAATGATTATAAACACTTCGCTGCTCATAGGACGTGGACGTGTTGACTACTACGGCCGTCTTTGCAAACTGACAGCAGAGCTGTGCCGCGGAGCAGCCGAGAGTTAACGCTGGGCAGTTCCAAGAAAAAACTATTGCATTGAACTTATGTATGGGTTTCTCAATCACACTAAAATATTTGCTCAAAAATAATAGAGGCAAGGACTTTTCGATTTGCCCTCGTATTTTCTTTGCCGTTAAAGTGCCCATGGTATAGATACACATGTCTAATATGAACAGGGTGTCCGAGAATTATCTTTACAACTTCAAGTTGTAGAACTCCAATTCTGAGTTACATATTTACATGCTGTTTGTTGTACACATTTACAATTCATGATGGGTTAAAACAAGCAGATGCATTATCTCCATTGCTCTTTAATTTTGCCTTAGAATATGCTGTTAGGAAGGTAAAAGAAACTAACGAAGGACTAAAATTAAACGGTGTGACTCAGTTGTTAGCATATGCAGATGATGTAGACTTATTAGGGGATGACATAAATACAATTAAGAATAATGCTAAAATATTTTTCAAAGCAGCTAAAGAGATAGGTTTGGAAGTAAGCAAAGAGAAAACTAAATATATGCTTACAGGCCGAAACCAAGTGTTAAGTAATAATCAAAATCTAATTATTGATAACAACTCGTTTGAACCAGATTCCAAATTCAAGTACTTAGGAGTAATACTAACAAATGAAAATGATATTAAAGAGGAAATGAAAAACAGGCTTAATTCAGGACATGCATGTTACGTTTCTCTTCATAAACTAATGTCTTCTCGTTTAATATCTAAGAAACTACAAGATATAATATACAAAACCGTAATTTTGCCTGTATTATTTTATGGATGTGAAACTTGGTCTTTTACATTGAAAGAGGAACATAAATTGAGAGTATTTGAAAATAAGATCCTTAGGAAAATATTTGGACCTAAAAGCGATGAGGAGAAGACAGGTGAGCGGAGAAGGTTACATAATTTAGAAGTACATAATTTGTATTCACGTCCAGATATTATTAGAATGATTAAATCAAGAAGACTTAGGTGGGCAGGCCACGTGGCATCAATGGAAGAGGAAAGAAGAGTTTACAGGATTGTTGTTGGGTAACCTAATGGTAAGACCTGTAGCAAGGCAAGACGAAGGTGGAGGGATAATGTTGAGATGGACCTAAAGGAAATCGGTAGGGATGGAAAAGAGTATATAGATCTTGCTCAGGATAGGGACTGTGTTGCTGCAGCCATGAAACTTCGGGTTTAAGAAGGCTAGAGAGTTAGTTAGTTAGTTGTTTGTTGTATATGATGCAGAAACACATAAACCTTTTTCTGTTGAAGGTGACTCATTAGTGATTGACCATGTGGACGCCACAGAAGAGAACGCAATGCGTGTCTTGGTTCATAGAGACTAATTCAGATTCACAGGTAGAGCGCAACTTTCGGGCTACGTACAGTCGCCCGCATAAAAAATGGGACACCTATATCCTGAAATACTGGCTTCCCTGCAAGGCGTGTTGTGTGTTGCCTAACTCTAAGGCGATAAGTGGATTTTAAAAGCAAATTTTGAATGGCAACTTCTATCACCGCCGTAAAATTAGGCAATACACATAACGCCTCGCAGGGAAGCCAGTATTTCGGGATATAGTTGTCCCTGTTTATTGCCGCTGACTGTACGTATGGACTTCTTCCTGTGGGGTTACGTGAAGGGTTCTGTGTACCGTACAAACACTGTGGTCCTCATTGAACTCAAGCAACGAATCATCGATGTTTTCCACACCATGACCGATGACAAATGTACTTTGGCGGAAATTGAATTTCGGATGGACGTGCTCCGTGCAACCATTGAGTTTCACACCTGAGGGGGAAAAAACTTTATGAGTTTCTTCATTATGTACAACAAACAGCATGTAAATATGTGACTTAGAATTGGAGCATTAAAACTTGAGGTTGTAAAGATAATACTCGGACACAAGGCCACCCACAGGATTTTTCTCGGGGGGGGGGGAGCAGCAATGCTTAAAGAGGAGAAAAGTTGGGGTGATGCTTTTCGCGAGTTTAAAGAATTCTCATAATTCATCCCCATCACTGGGATAATTTGCATAGTCGCCACTTAAACTAATGTCTTTCACGGCACCCCTCGTCCATGTTTTCATGCTACAATTTCAAAATTAGAATTATATAAAGTTTTCCAGATATCTCGGTGAGACAAGTGCCCCCACTGGCCCCCCTCTGCCGTCGCCCTTCCTGTAATATACGTACCTGAAGGCGAAGAGTGACACTTTTGCACCAGACGTGCATTTATTTCAATATCGTCGGAATGGGCACTGCTACTAAAAACTTCAAAAACGCAACCACTTTAACTTCAAGTTACGATTAATCAAATGGAAGTTCCGACTTTTCCGAGAATCTTCAACCTGTCTTCTTCCCGTTCATGTGTTTTTCTACTCCATCGGAAGTTTGATATTACCAAGATAACAAGCAAAATAATACTCCCAGAAGCGTAATGCTAAGTTTTCTTCCCTTCCTACAACCATCCAGCGCACAGCCTATATTTCCCCAGCTCGCCGAGCTAAATATGAATTTTCGTAAGCTGGAGCACTGCCTCATACCAACGTGAGGTATTTACCATTACAGTGTTTCAGTCAACAATGGAAACCACTCGATTTATCAGAAACTTACATGATAACATAACATTCGGTGAACAAACATATCTATCTACCGTTATACACAGGATTTCAATCTGAATGTCTGTCTGCCTATTGTACGAATAAGTAAGACAATGTCAAGATCTCAGAATAAATAAAGCCACAACAATATAGGCTACTTGAGGGGTTGTGCTGAAAAAATATATAAAATACCAATATAATTCTATAAAATGTTCCTGATTGGTTCATATAGCTGCTTATATCTACAATCGAAATATTCTATATGTGTCGAATCCTCTTCAGATACAATGATAAAACTACGTGAATTTGGATTAAAACAAATATCATGTTCTAATTTAATATCTTTATCGATTTCTTTGTCTGTTCTCCAATAATTAGCAGCATTGGTCGGCTTTATACCCATCCCTAGCAAATAAAGATAGAAATGTGTTTTTTTTTTGTGTGCGTATTTATATATTATTTTTCAAAACAGGCCGTAGTACAGTGCTTAAGAAATTGTCATTAGTTACAAGCTTACACAATTGAGAATAGATAGCAGCACAATCATATGCAAAAAATATTGGCATGAAAGTAGTAATTTATGAATAGTTTTGAACTCACAGCATGAAAATAATTACTGCATTATAAAATAGCACAGTAAAAGGTGAATTACAGAAATCAATAGTAAGATAAAAATATAAATAATAATAAAGAAATTGGCAAGTAGCATAACCGAAGATGCAAAGTTAATGTTAAAATTATGAGCCAACAACTACCTTATGATCACAGTGGCTTTCCTGGTGTTCGTAGCCGTGGTATTAAAATTACATACGTATATTCGTATATTTCGTAAAGCAAATACAACAAAAATAACACATTGAGGGTTTCGTCATAGCGTTTTATATTCAATTCTTTTAGTACTGCATTATGGCTCGCTGCTCACTGCCTTTCTACAAAAGTAAAAACTGTGGAGTGAAGGAATGTTTGTTTTAAGAATTTCCTGCTGACACAGGCATGTTCTCTTTATGGTCAGATAGGTTAAGCGGGACTTGACCTACAGTTTAAAGTGTATCCGAACGACTGTGCAATATAGCTCCACTTGAGATTTATCAGATTACCTTATTTGACTAAAAAAAAGATAAAACTAATGCGCAATGTGTTCGAAATTAGCGGTCTCGAGGCGAATGGAAAACTTGGTTTTGTCCTTATAAAGTTTTCAAGTCGCCACTTTTCCCTTTTTCTGTGGAAGTGGAAAGGTTCAATAGTATAGCAAAAGGTGATGGCCTAACTTAAAAAAAAAAAAACTATTTGCGCTGAGGGACTGGCGTATTCGGGGGTAACTGATGGGGTTACAGTCCCCTCCGAAATTTTCAACTGAACGCACTATCACTAAAAAAAAAACCTCCGGAAAAACTATAGCGATAACTGACCCCCCGATTACAAGTTTTGTCTCTGAACAGCTTTCCAAAAGGTTAAAGATGATAAATACAAAATATTTATTTTGTGTACCCCGGACCCCCTAGAACGCAGACGCCTCCTAAAAAAATCCTGTGTACGCTATTATCCTGAGATTGAAGTATCATAGAGAGAAATTAGCGACATCTAACTGACCAGGCATTGAGAATGAGAGTGAGAATCTTGTCTAATCACTGAAGGTGAGTGTTTGTTCGTTTGATTGTTGTGAGTCTACTTTATGCACAGGAAGGCTAATCCGGACTGGGTCTACAGTTTAAAGTGGAGTCCGAACCACTGTGCCATGTACAATCATGGAAAAATGTAATTCCCCCATTGAGCCTTAATACCAGTAGTTGATACGACTTGTTTATTTTGGCCATATGAAATATTTTATTTGTTTGCTGTTAATTTCACTGAAATCTGTTTGATTTATTTGTTAGTTTCAATACTGTTGTTTGTGTTGATTTAAATTTGTAATTTTTGCTGTATATTTGTTACACGCAATATCGGAAGCGGAAGTCATTTCCGGTTTATAAACATTTGTAGAACTGTCCAATCTTTTATTGATTCCGTTGCCAGGACAACAGTGCGTGACAAGGAAAAAGTAAGTTGAATTGCGTGAGATGATGTTAATTTTGTGAAAAACACTGTTTTAAAGGAAAAGCCGCAACTTAATTGAAATGTGATTGCGTTTGTGAATATTGTTCTTATTATGTAGTGATTGTTTAAAGGTAAAATGGGTTATTAAATTTGTAAACTAGCAAGAAGATATTTCTTTTTTCAAATCGTTGCGTCCTGAGAATGCTCAGTGTAGCATAACATTAAGGAGAGTCTCATAACTCCGCCGCACAGCGAGATTGGGTAGCTACCGTGACGTAGTGATCCGTGATCCAGTGGCGAACACCAGAAAGTCACGTCACATATTCTCATAGGGGAATTATTTATTTTTACCACCGTGTATCAAACCCGGGACCCATTGGTTATACCAGGGGTTCCGGGTTCGAATCCTGGTCTGGGAATGGATATCTGTGAGTGTCCATTTAATAATTTCATCACTCATGCCATCTTCGCAAATTAGCCAAAAGTTGCACAAAAAGCGAAGTAAAATAAAACAAATCAAATCAAATCAAATCAAATCATTGGTTATAAGGCGATATGTTACCACTACGCCATCGGGGAGGCCCGAAGGTAAGTGTTATTAAAGTTATATCCACTACGTGTTTGGTGACTTAAAGTTCTTTAAAGTAAAAAAAAATCATAATTATAGATCAAAAATGAAAGTGAATTGAACGAAAATGATTGGAAGAGGTGCTGTAAGTTAGCAATGATAGTAATAATCTACATAAATCAGCAATATGAGCGAGATACACACTGAACTATCACTGTTTATCAATAGCTTGCACTCACGAGCCCGACTTTAAACCCATAAAATGCAAACGTCCTCACTGATTATCACTTTAATTAGTAACAATTTGCGTCTTTGTTGAAGCCGACCTGCTTGGTATGTCCAACCTGTCCATCACATCATCATGTTCTTCAAGCTCGGACCATGGACATTAACCCACGAGGACTTGAAAATCCGGGGAAAAAAGACGAGGAGGGAGGAACACATAGTGTGTACACAGATGGAAGCACAGGTCTTGCTTGCTGAGAGGAATTACACGACCAGTTCCTCTTTTTTTCTTCCTCATCCTCACGTGTAGCGCCCTGTTATTTCATACTCCCCTGAGCTGGTTGTCTTGCCTCGCTAACTAGAAGTCTTCACGCCACTTTGCATCCCAAGGTCGGCCATTAAAACCAGATGAATTTCTGAACCAAATCACCTGCAACCCTCGCAGCGCCAGAAGCACAGACTCTTCAACAGACATATGTCTCGCGCGATCAGCACACAATGGGCATCTATAACTCGACTCACGTTGCTGGACAGTAAAGCCACAGAGGTAAAATATTCTGCTAGAATGGATATTTCCAAGATATAAGACCAGTAAAGCCACAGAGGTAAAATATTCTGCTAGAATGGATATTTCCAAGATATAAGACCTCTGATCACACCATATTTTTAAATATATTGTTACACTACGCTTAGTTGTAGATCTCTTAATGATCTCCTGAAAGAGAGAATGTGTTTTCGACATTATCCTTAATAAGGTATATTTGAAGTCAAAAGTATTGGGTTCCAAAACAGTGGGGCAAAAGTGGCAAAAAAAATGGGGGCAACTGCCCCCCTCGGCCCCCTCCTACTGTTAATTGAATATATATTTTTTGTAATAGCAAAAACTAAACCCCCGAAATAATTTTGTGGTGAGGATTTTTTGGTGGGGGGGAACATCCCCCAGGTTAGAAAGCACCTGACAGTGAATAATGTCAATTTGTTGCAATATTAGCATAGTTAGCAATCTACATTGGTACAATGCCACAACAGTAGTGCCGGCGATTAGGGGGCGCAATTGCCCCGCCCCCCCCCCCCACTTTTTGCTACTTCCCGCACTATGCTAAACCTTAACTACCAAGCCAAAGTAAACTGTCGTTGCCCTCCCCCCTAGTATTGGAACCCAATCGCCGCCACTGCACAACAGCGTCATTTACCAGAATCGTTGGCGTGAAGAGCCTTACAAAGGATGAATTCCGACCTAGACAGACACAGCAAGAGATAGCAGTAGCTCATCCGCCTGTGGACTCTGTTCCAACGATGGGAAATGTGCGACGAAGGCAGTCATCGCCTTCGTGAAGGTGGCCTCTATGCACGTACGCCCATGGTGTGTGTTCTATGGTGCAGAAACTGGACTGACGAACAACGTAATTGGGGGCACGCGGAATGAAATCGGGTGCTGTTTTCGGTTCAGCCTTCCAGCCTGACAATCGCCATTTCCTTATCTGGAGGGAACGTGGAACACGTAATAACCCTGCATGTGTGCAAGAAACATTTCAGTAAGGTTCTGGATTAATGGTGTGCGCTGAAATCAGTATTGGTGGGTGTACGGACCTCAACGTCATCCGATTTCGTAATTTGACAGCCTTTAGATAAAAGGACAAGATCCTCAGACCTCTTGTCATGCCGTACGCATGTGATCGGTTCATTTTCACACTGACCGTCTTCAGAGCTCTGTTGGTGGATAACATCATAGAAAACAAAGGAATCGAGTATATGGAGTGGCTAGCATGCTCACCGGACTTAAACCCAATTGATTGGCAAACGCAAATCCATTAGTCCAGCATCTTCTTCAACTCTTCCAGAGCTGAAAATTGCCCTAAGTGAAGAGTGGCAACGAATCCCTCAACCTCACATCGATCACCCCATCGAGTCCATGTCACAGATGTGCAGAGGTGTTAGCCGTTTCAGGAGACCACATACCATAGGGGTCAGTTACTGTTGTGATTAAGTCCGTTTCTGAGCTGTTCTATTGCTACACACATTGATCTGTTTCTGTAGTGTCACACACGTGAAAGCATTACGTCAGGTGATTTTAAGGTCTTTCTCTTAACGGTACTAATGCACACTCTGCTATATCTGCTCTCCAAATGTTCATTCACTTGCATAAGCATTGGATATACATTATTTTCTTCTCATTATTTTTCTGTTCCTCTCTTGATCCCCTGAGCAGTGAATAAACATGTTAAAATACACAGAAAAACATCTACGAACTGCTTCAAGATTAAGTTGCCAATCAGCCGTCTTCAAAATTATAATGATTTGCCTGCATTTATGCATCTTGTCAAAGCAACTTCTAAACGAGATTGCATCCACAGAAAGCTGTTCGCCTAGTCTCCGCTTCCTATCCCCCTAACAAACGTCAGGAAATTCCATCCTGTTGAAAGCAACTCTCCCATACAAAGTAGTACAAGGGAACCTTATTCGTGACTTCGCGGGAACGTGCATAATCAGTCACGAATCCCATTCTCGTAGAGACCGTCGTGATTGTCGGAGGTCACGACCCAACTCATCGCCAACAAGTTTACAATACACTTCTTCGACAAACAAAGGGAAGCAAATGAGTCACATGACCTTCGGTCGAAAAATGCAAGCAAGAAGGGGTCTGTCCGTAGGCACATCCAGCTCTGAGTCCTAACACGTCGCGAAAATCTGTTGCTAAAACATGCTGACAGCCAGGCCCATACCCAGGGAAGGGGCCAGGGGGGCCATGCCCCCCCCCCTCGAACCATAAAATCTTTAAATATGAACATATAAAAAGCTTCGAAGATAACAAATTTGGGGGGGAAAAAATCAGTTTTGTCCTTGCATAAATGAATACGTTTGTTGCGTAGAGAGGTAGGCTCCGGAGTTCTGCCGTTTGCGCTGAAATATTCGGTAGTTTTAGTTTTATAACATTGATGCAAGTCTACCAGGATGGAGGCGATTAGGGGGCATGGGACACAGTTGCCCACCACATTTTTCCACTTTTGCCCCTGCACAATGCTAAGCTTTGTCTACCAGGACCGGTGGAGGCATATAGTGGTTCTGATTCCACTTGAAACTATGTTCAGTGCCGATTAGTCTAAGTGTACCTGAAACAAAAGCTTTCTACCTAGAGAAAGAAAATTGTCCCTGTCCTACGACCTCTTTTAAAACATCCGGGGTAGTGACCTTAGCAATATACGAGGCGCATCCAGAAAGTAAGTTTCCCTATTTTTTAAAAAAAAAAACCAACACAGTTTCAGGAAACCATTTATTGGCAACAGGTACAGCAAAGGTTCAGCTATTTTTCAACATAGCAACCACCAGAATTGAGACACTTGTCGTATCGTGGTATCAACTTTTGGATCCCACTGTCGTAGAACTCTGCCGCCTGTGAATGGAACCAGCGTGTGACAGACGTCTTCAGCTCTTCGTCGTTGCCAAAACGCTCACCGGAGGACAGGAATTTCTTGAGGTGCAAGAAAACGTGAAAATCGCTGGGAGCCAGATCAGGACTCTAAGGTGGATGATCAAACAACTCCCAGCCAAATTCCGTCAAAACAGCTGCTGTGCGCCGAGCCGTATGTGGACGAGCATTGTCATGGAGGAGCACGACACCTGCAGTAAGCATGCCACGCCTCTTGTTTTGAATGGCAAGTCGCAATTTCCTTAGTGTTTCACAGTAATGGTCAGCGTTCACCGTTTCACCTCTGGGGAGGAAGTCAATGAGCAAAATGCCCTTCCTGTCCCAAAACACGGTGCACATCACTTTCTGTACCGACAGCGTCTGTTTGAATTTCTTCTTGACCGGAGATCCACTATGACGCCAATGCATTGACTGCTGCTTGGTTTCCGGGGTGAAGTGCGAATTCCACGTCTCATCGCCCGTGCGGATCCTGTCGAGGAAATCATCGCCGTCATCATGGTACCGTTGCAGGAATGTCAGTGCTGCTTCTGAACGTTTCATTTTGTGTTCGGGTGTCAGGTTTTTCGGCACCCACCTGGCACACAATTTTTTGAACAGCAGGCGGTGCGTGACAATCTCATGCAACGCGGATCGCATTATCTGCGGAAAAAGGCTACTCAACTCCGTAATCGTGAAGCGACGGTTCTCTACGATGCGCTGCCGCACCAGCTCAACCAGATCATCAGTGATGAGGGACGGACGCCCACTGCGCTCTTCATCATGGACACTTTGACGACCTTCCGAAAACTGCCGACACCAGCGACGCACCATCTGCTTACTCATAATGTTCGGCCCATAGACCTCACAGAGCTGACGATGAATTTCACTTGGCGCAATGCTTTGTGCATTCAGGAACTTTATCACCGACCGAACCTCGCATGCGGCGGGAGAAGGAATACGAGCTTCCATTTCGGACCACTGCTGCCTCGCTACTGGCATGCGGCGGGAGAAGGAATACGAGCTTCCACTTCGGACCACTGCTGCCTCGCTACTGGCGCCGGGCGGGATCTGTCCACCTGCCATATGATTGATACGTCTTAGCTCTGCTGCGCATGCGCAATTTACACGGCTCATTATGTTTACTTTCACGGGAAAAAAATAGGGAAACTTACTTTCTGGATGCGCCTCGTATATATTGTTTGGATATATACACACATTTTTGGTTCTGGCCCCTCCCTCGAAAAAATCCTGGGTACGGCCCTGCGACAGCACCAAATTTAACCCTCCTAACCAACAAACATGCATTATTTTCGAAATTACAACTTTGTTGTTAGGTTAGAAGGCCAGGCTTAGGGATCTTAGCAACAGATTTTCTTGTTAGGAGCTGGATGTGTCTGACGACTGACCCGCTTCCAAGTACACAAGATCTTGTGCTGTAAACCAATCTCGAAAAAGGGGGGGGGGGTAAAGTGCTGAGATAACGGTTGAAGACCTAAACACTAGATGGATGCATTTTCAAATAAATACTACCGTATAACTAGAATCTTTTCATTCACTTGAATTTTGGCATACTCAAATGGCCACCTGAGATAGGAAAATATGCAAAGTTGCAGATCCATATATTATATTTTCAAAATTACAGTGGTCCAAACTGCGATTTTGACTATTCTTTTCCAACATCTTTTTAACTTTAAATTGCAATATTTCCGCAATCAGAGCTCCTGTAGTAGTAATTCGGATGGCGTTAGAAGGGGTCTTGAAGGGCTCTTTCACACGAGTTATAGCATGCCTATGTCAGGTTAAAAGTAATTGAAGGCGGTGTAAAGAAAACTTTGGTAGTCATTTTCTCAGAAACGGGTCTTTTAATGTTTTTCTCTTATTTTTTTCATACATACACTATTACTCAATAACTGTATTAAAAATAAAAATCAGATGCCAATGGGATCTGGAGTTATGTTAGATTTATAGTTAGGTTAGGGTAGAGAAGAGTAGTTTAGGTAATGCATGAAGATAACAAATAGGCAAATTTCTAATATTCAAAAGTGGAAGTCTAACGGAAAAGAAATGGAATATTTATTGAATTAACATATATGAATATGATGGTAAAATTCCCAGTTATTAGAAACACAGGGCGATTCAAAGGTCCGGTCCCATCGGCAACTCCGCTATTAGTAGTGCACATAGCGAAAAATGGACAGAGGGGAAAGTTGTTGGAGAGTTTCAATCTGAAGTGAATGGAATTTTCAACTATCTTGCACCGTTCAGGCTGTACACTGGTACGAGCCTCATTGGTTGTCGATGTCACATTCTTGGCCCGGAATATTACATGACATCGCAATACCATACAGATCGAATTGGAAATAAATGACTGCCGGTATGCTCGTATGCACAGACCTGTCTTTTGATGCAACTTTTTTTTTTTCAGTACTTACGTTTCTAGCACTTTCAAGTTCAACTTCAGTTATATCGTGTTTGTTGGAAAGTGTTCGTTTAAGCCACAAATCTTAACTCTTTTTTCACTTGTGACACTCACCCGCAAAATTAATATGTCGCACAAGTCAACCCGTGAAGATAACTGAAGAAAAAACAAAAACTTATACAGTACAATAACAATTTAAAGCGTTTGTTTTTAAACTTCAATCCACAACCACAAGTACCGAGATCAGAACTGAAAATGCGCGTGGGCAGTTATAAGTAAACTGATTAACCACGTGACTGTACACTCACCTCATTTAATACTCCGGCAGTTTGTTTCTTTACACAGCATATTTGCAGAAGATACACAATTAAACCTCCAAGTATATCAATATATGCTGTATAAAACACACTTTTATTAGTAATTTCGTTGTCCGTACATTTCTGCGTACATTTTAAATAATTTTGATCAACCTAATAATTGTTAAAGGAACAAACAATTAATGCTATAATTTTAATTCTCCCATGCAAAAAGTGAAGTTTACATTATCAGCACTTATTTAAATCACTATTTTAATTGCAGATGCTATTGTTGCGTTTTTCAAGACGTCTGATCGACAAGGAGCACTCACTCACTCGGCCGTTGACGGCGGGGTGGGGGAAGAGTGCAGATGGCTGTACGGTATGTACGTATAATCCAACACAAGAAAGAGAGAGAGGGGGGGGGAGAGAAATGAGCGAGTGCATTGTTGGCCATTGTGTAACTACTTGTGCATTCAGCTCCAATAAATAAGTGCCAATTTTCAGAATTTACTGCTCGTATGCTTTTTGGCATCTTGATTTACTGCCAGTATGCCATACCAGCTTATACCGGCCCAATGCGATCATTGAATACTGGGTAAATTAAGAATTGATGACGATAATTACAGGCAAAGTAACAAGTATAAAAATGTGAATACGAGACACGCCCAGTGGTACAGTGTGAAGTACTTACATATTGCAGCCTGATTGTCATTTGTGAGTTTTCAAACTTTCTAGTAGTCTGGGGAAAGGAGGGGTATGCAAGCCACATGCTCACGTTTTTTTTATAAAAGTCCTCATACATGAGGACTTATGAAGACGCATAAATAAAACACATGTAAATATTCATAAATTTATTTTATTAAATTAAATGATCATCCATTATGTGTAATTCGTTTGCAAAAAAATTTTCAACAGAAAGCAACTGTGAACGTAACCCTTACAGTTCCTTACATGCAAACGCCGAGTTTAAAAGGTAATCGGTGATGCTTGGCAACAAAGCGCACTTGTTCCGCAAAGAGGCAAATTACGCGGGAACCGGTTGCCAAGATAAACAACGCTGTCGTTTGTTTTCAATTCGCACAAGGTGCAAGGATGAGATATGGAAATTTGACTTTTATTCCACGACCATCATTTTGATATGCATTGCATGACTATTGTACTGACCATTACTGAGATTGCAACATTGTAATTAAACATTAATTGTAGCTGTTCTACAGATGATCGCACCATTTTATAAGCCTGAGATATTTCCACATGAACAAGGTTCAATTATTTTACAACAGGTTTACAAGAAGCTACACACAATTGAATTCGACTTATGTAAAAAAAAACACAAGAAAAACTTAACTTTTACTAACATGTTTTTGTGAATAGAGAACATACAGGTATAATTTACTTTTTTACTCCTTTGGAGTACAATTTGACAAGCACGTAAACCGAGGGCTCGATACTTTTGACGTGGATAGTAGTTGATGCAACAGAATTGGTTAGGAAATAAAGAAATTATAATCATTGCAAAATAGGGAGTAATTTCTCAAACACCCTGCTGAAAGAGAGGAATTCGATCAGTGAATGCAATACATGAAATACAGAGTTAGTATCAGAAAGTTCATGTTCAGTTATTCACAGTGATTTATCCACACACCCTCTCACCCAAGACTATAAGAAGGCTGGGGCCATACCTGATCACGTGGTCCTTGACGTCAGGCGTGACGTCACGCGCGGACAGATCGCTCTACGCTCCGGTTTCACAGCCGAATCAAAGCAGTAATTACGAACAAAAAAGAGCCGTAATTATGCCCAAAAGCTAATTGGGAGTGAATACACAGACTTACTTAGGATCCGACATAACGCATGTCCTTACAGTTGGATTACACAGCCATTTACGCACACATTTTATCGGTAGTTTATATGTCGTCACATTCCTCTGTGAAACATTAGTTTCATGTAAAATTGGGGTTAATACACCTAGTAATGCATTTTGTTAGGGCAGAAAGAAAAATATATGTTGAATGCGTAAAATAATTTGTTAAATAAAGAAAGGCAGAAAGCCAAAATTATGGATAAGTTGAATATGTAAAAGAAAACAATCTCATCTATTGCTCTCTTTTAGGAGTGAGAGAGGAGCTGTTTTCACTTAACTTCTTCAAATTTGGTAACTTTGCTTCGACTATTGATATTTATTTCTTAATTAATTTTCCTTATTCAGATTACAATTCTGAGTCTTATGAATCTTTGAACTACACAGGGAGGAATATGGGGAAGTTCCGTGTGTATTATGTAACAAACACTTTAAAAAACTTTTCACTGAACGAAAACTTGAGACATAGAACTGAACAAAGTCGAGGGTCACTTTATATACGTATATATATAATCAGTGGGATGTCGAACAGGGATGCCCACAGGCGGGTATGTGAAAGCTGGTTGAGTCCACTTAACTTTGGGGGGGGGGGGGGGATTGTGATGAAAATTTGACTGAATAAATAACAGAACAACGGAGGACGGAAGTTGAACTACTTTGTCATTTAAGCATCACTCGTATATAAATAGCAAGTTGTGTATTTCCAAGGGAATTATAACAGTTACTATATTGTATTATTAGTGTTGTTAACGAGACTAGACATGAGAAGAGATGGCATTTTCATGCGACGAGACATACCAGTGCCGTCTCTCGGCAACACGGTATCTACTATTTGAGGTGCACAATATCCAGCTTATAAATGGTTCATCGATAAACTCCCTATTCGACCCTGGTTTCATCACCTAAAAATGCCTCGTGAAGTGATCACTTGTATCCTACGCCTTAGAACGGGACACGTGACCAGAAACGATCATCTGGCAAGAATTCACCAAACTCCCTCTCCCAATTGTACCTGTGGAGAACATCAACAAACTCCCACCCATTTATTTTTTCAATGCCCGCTATGGAATACACAACGTCAAGCACTCTTTCACAGACTCCTTCGAAAAAAGGTTCCTTTTCCTCTCTCCTTGCCCTCATTACTTTCATCACCTTCCCCCTCTACTATGTGGATTCTCTATGGATTTGCTCGACAGTGTGAACTTCGCTTTTGATATCATCCCTCATCATTGCAGTGTTACAGTGACAGTGAAGTGAAGTGTAACAAAATATTGTGCTGTTCATACTAGTGCGCGAATTTCCAGCCCTCAATGTTTTCAGACCGTTGCCCAAGACTGCTACCATACAAGCGGTGAGGGGCATGAAGAAGAAGAAGAACAATATCCAGCCAGCTATTACATATTAAAACTTAACTTTTTATCGTGAATTCTGATGTGGAATTACCCTTGGTTGGGGAAGTTTCCAACTCTATAGTAAGGAAATTGAGCACTAGGATGGGAGATAGCCAAGTCTTGAGTATTAATTACTGTTGCGCTTAGACTGTTTTGAGAATTTTGGTATGGCGTCCCCTCCAGGATTTCGCACCCTGAACCCAACAATCCAGAAATACAAGAAAAAAGGAGCGAAAAGAACAAAACAAATCAGCCTTTCCACGTTTATTTCCGCATGGGGTAAAGACTCAGCTGGGTTTTGTCCGCCCATGACGTCACACCCGCGGCATTCGAGGCGTGTCTGACCCAGTGACGTGCGGTGACGTCGACACTTGGGGTAGCAGTCAGTGGCGTGCTAAAGGGGGAGTTGGTGTGGGTCACCCCCAGGCCCGTAGCCAGAAATTCTTAGTAGGGGGGGCGAAGTCAATCCTAGAGGGGGCAAATTTGTAATATATTGTGTTGCATTGGCAGATAGATATAGCAAGGTACAGAGTGGCACTTGCCTCCCTCCTCCAAAAGTGATAAGTAACAGGAAAGGAATGATATCTTGAAACTCCAACGAACAAAAAGTGGTCAAGCAACATCAAATAACAATATTTCGATCATGACCTTTCGGACTACCAAAGAATATAAAAATAAAGTTTAACATAAATAGGCTAATCTGCACTGTATCTACTTTATATTTACAGGTCAATAATGTTAATAGACGATTAATATGTACCAACAGCTTTGGGCTTCTCTGCAGAACTGATTAAGGAAGTCCTTTATAAATCGTGCTTCATAATGTTTCCCTCTAGTTTCCAGTATGCAAGATTTTTACGCACAAAGGAATCTTAATGAGAATCCAACAACACCATTGTGTTGTATTATGCAAGAAAAATCAAATTAATTAAATAATAATGGTTACATATTATCTACACTTTGATGAATTGTGTAAAAATTTGTAATACATATTTTGTAGGCCTACTTGCTAAAACATTAAAACATGGGTCTCTTACTCCACCACGGATTCTATTTGCTTCAAATGAAAGACCCTTGCATCACTACAGACAATGTTTTCCTACCGGTTAAGGTAACCATTTGCAAAATATTGTGTTGTTGAAAGTTTTATAGAGCGATATGTATCCTCTTTACATTATGAAAAATACCTTCCTTAATGACTATGGTACGAAACCGAACGATATAAGGGGCCTCCTTCGCCTTACCCCATTTCCACGGTACAAGGTCTCTGGGCCGCTTATCGCTATCACGTTTTGAACAGAAGCGTACAAACCCCAAATATCATTATTTTTTTTTATTCTGATACTGATTTCTTCCAGTCAGAGAATGGCTTAAGATATGTGAATAACATTAGGAGAATCCACTCCATAGCAGAAGAGTTGACATAGTTATTTGTCAAAAGATTAGGTTGTGCCTGAGGTACTTTAACAGACAACGTCTACTACAGACAAAATGTAATATTATAAATATAAGAAAATAAATAGAATATAATTTGAGAGATTTTCAATCGTATTTATTTGACTGCAGATTTTTTCTACTTGTCATTTTCTTGAACCTATATTCATAGGGTGCCGCTTGATGAACACCGACAACTTTTAGTGTGTACAGGACATCAAGGCAAGCAACTTTTCTCAGTCACTATTTGCTCGTCTAATTCTTCTTTCGATGTTACAAGCAATCTAAATATGGCATCTTTCGTCCTTAATGTATGCAATCCCATTCATAGCTTCGCAGTTGCAAATGTCATTTATTTTTACTGCCGTTTAAAATTCTTAGAGCAATATATAACATGATATGGAAACGATATCATGCGAACAGTCAGGGTTAAAACTTAACTTTTCCTTTATAAAATGGATATTATAACGCACACCTATGTTGCTTATCATATTTCATGCGTTTGCATAGAGAAATGATTCATAAGATTTGATTGATTGATTGACTTGCTTTATTTTACATCGCCCTTTGTGCCACTTTTGGCTAATTTGCAAAGATGGGGATGGGGATGAGTGGTGATATGATGAAATTTATGAATGGACATTCACAAACATCCATGTCCAGGTCAAGATTCGAACCCGGGACCCCTGGCATCGTAGTGCGATGTGCAAACCACTCTGCCACGGGGGCCGGCTCATAAGATTTGAAATTGATATTTACACTGCATAAGATGCTTAGTGTAACCCGTATCAAACTACACATTTTATCGCTTTCTAACCGAAATAATAAATGTGAAACACTATCACATTTTCGTCGTGTTTGATAATAATTTGAGCCGGTAAGCTGTCCTACATCTTTCACTAGCCGACCTCCATGTTGGGATGGTTACATAACACACTACGAAGCCAGGGGTTCCAGGTTCGAGCATGGGCATGAGTGTTGTTTGTGAGCAGAGGCGAAACCACAATTTTTTATGTGGAGGGGAGAGGGTCAAGTACCAGGGTAAATGTGCCAATAATAGTAATAATAATAATAGTGGTGCTAGTGGTAGTAATAATAGTAGCATTAAAAGACGACATTATTTTCGTAAATCATGCAAAAGGGGGTAGAAGTCGGTGCTAAAGCATTTGTGTTTGAACAAATGATTTGAAATAATTTTTCCAACACGTTCAATATCATGCCAGCTAATAATGGAAAACAAGCACACAAACTATATTTTTGAAAGACAGAATATGCATGACGAACGTTATTCTTTTTGTACATATGACACGTATAACTTTCATGTACAAAATATATTTTACACATATGCAACATGGAGCAACGTAAAATAAGAAAATACATGTGTAACATGTTAACGCCAAATTGTGTACGTATTCAAAGTTTATTTAATATACTGTATATATATTATTTAAATACATTACATGATAAATTCATCCGCCAAATTGTCTCCCAAATGTGCACGCCCCACCTTTGCGAGCGAAGCGAAGGAAGAAAATTTTACGAAATGTACTTTCATTTATATAAAATTTGAAATCAAGGGGGCAATTGTTTCTCTGTGCCTCCTGCAAGTGACCTTAACCGTCTGGAAGAAAAATTCAAGAAACACTTGAAAATTAATTTCATTTTGAGTATCCATTTGTCCTGCTTTCCTTAGATTCTGCTAGTCATGTTTCTATACTTCAGTGTTTGCCCCCCACCCTAGATTGGGCATCCGTCCAAGATTGGGGGGGGGGGTGGACAATACTCCTGCCCCCCCTGTGGTTGCAGCACTGTTTGTGAGTGTCTCTTCATCAATTTCACGTCATCACTCATTGTCACGATTAGCTAGATGTGGTATAAAAGCAACGCTAAGTAAAAAAAATTAAATATCCACTCCCCTCTCTCTATTACATGAATCGCTATTACCAAAAGGTAGACTGAGGAAACAAAAAAATTATGCAGTTCAAACTTCATAGGAACACATCCAAGAAAAACATCCAAACACATTAGGCACCTTTAATACAAGACTTCTCAAAATGTCACAACTGTTCTAGATACTTAGAATTGCGAGATCATTTCCCGAAATCTGAATCTGGAAGGTAATTTTTGTTCCCCACAATACTCATATATTATATGGAATCCCACACACCTTCATAAATCATAAAATCAATAAATGTCTTTGTTATGTTGCTAGAGTAATAAGGGATATAATATTGTAAAGAGTAGTGAGAATTCCAGGTAGGAGTGTGTTGTGTATTTTTCACAGGGGGGCAGTTGCCCCCCTTGCCCCCCTCTAGCTACGGGCCTGGTCACCCCCCCCCCCTTTAGGGCCCAGTATTCCTAAAAAAGGAAGAATGTCAATAACAGGAAAAGATTGCAAAATGATGAATGGGTACTAAAGAAAAGTACACGTAACCCCCACCCACATTCGAAAATAAAAAAGATTTGATTTGACTCTCAGCCACAGATCCTGGGTTCGAATCTCGGCTTGGCCACGAGTATTCTTTGTGTGTGTCCCTTCATCAATTTCATCGTACTAGTGTTGCCCACGGGACGAGACGGGACAGGCTTTTAAAAATTCGAGACGAGACGAGATTGACCATGTGTCATGAGACAAACGAATATTTTCGAGACGAGACAGCATTTCCACGAGACTTCCACGAGATGAGACAGGCCAAAGTCTCGTCTCGTGGGCAACACTACGATGCATCGTACCAAAAGTGGCGGAAAAGCGAAGTAAAATAAACCAAATCGAGCAATCAATCAATGATTTGATTTCATTTTTGTTACTTAGCGTCGCTTTGTTGTCACATTTGGTTAATTGCGAAGATGATGCGATAAAATTAATGAAGGTTGATTGATTTGATGTTTTAAGTGCACAGAAACAAAACGGGTAACAAAACACAACACGCTTTTTTGTAGTTTCTTCAATGATATTCATTTGACTTTTTGAGTTCTGAGATACATTTTTCATTCCAAATTATTTCATTATTCACTGCAACACATAGGACAAGAATGCGCGCTCATCACGGGTTCGAATCCCGGCCTGGATTGTTCATGTGAGGTCCCTTCATCAATTTCATCATATCATCACTTATCCTCATTTTCGCGATAACCAAATGTGACAAAAAAGCGAAGTAAAATAAACCAATCCAACAATAATATGAAGACGCGTTCTCTTGCCCAAATAAATACATCCGTATTTATGACTGTTAGAGACCAAGAGTAGTATATTTAAATAAAACACTACTAAAACGAAAGTGAGAGAGAGAGTCCGAGCACACATTTGTAATTTAATCATAATATATTCCATATTTGAAAAAGAAAAAAAGAAAGAAAGCAGAACATTATTGTCTGCACATAACACGTTCCCATTTCATAAATAATAAAACTACATCCCATATTATACATACGTACATATTGTACAACGTGTGAAAGGTTGTGTAAATACAGAGAACGTAAGTACTGCAGAAAATTTTACCCTCAGTTCTTTAGAGGATTTACAAAAAAATCTATGAGAAACCAATCCCCTATCTGTCCTATAGGAGATAGACTGGGGGACCTGAATGCACGGGCTTTCAAGTTCAACCATTGCAGCTGGGGTCAAGGGAGGTAGAGATAGAAATATTCCTTTTCCTTCGGCCGGCCGTTTCTACCTGGAAACTGGTCAGGCGGAAGAAGAGCGAGCTAGGGTATCCAGCCAGCTTTGCCCGCGGATCACACCGAAGGACGAGAAGCGCGTGCAAAAAAAAAATGTTGCATATGAACTGTGGCTTTAACAAGACAATAAATATTGTGATTTGAATATAATTCGAGATGTGAGATTGATTGATCTATCTCTGCTAGACTAGCTACTCCTCAGTGCACGTCACTGGTCTGACCCCAGCCTTTCCTTCTAGTAGTCTTGCCTCTCACCGCCCCCCCCCCCTAATTGGCTCTAAATCTTCCCTTTAACCCAGGTGAAAAATTCAGGATTAATCTGTGAATATTCACTCCGTTTAGATGTGTAAAAAAAATTGCGAATGGGAACTCTCCTTTGTTTCGTGGGGCAGACGTATCCAACCACAGACTCCACAAGACGTGGCTCTATTTTTTCCCTTACCTTGTTTGCCCGAGTGAGCAGGCACCCTCTGCCCCTCTCCCCTCCCGACTGCTCGTGTGTCACGCGCGGGTGTTTAGCCTCCTCTGGCCAACCAACCTGTAGGGAGGGAGTTCTGTGTTTTTGCTCCTCGGCGCGTAACCTTGAAGGTTCGTACAGAATTTCCTGTGATCGGCCGCCTAACGAGGTGAGGCAGGGGTTGCGCGTTATCACCAACACCGGTGCGTTTCCAGACTCGCAATGAGCAATCGCCTATCCTTCTTGCTGCTTTCCTAATAGGGTTTCGTCTCGTCAAAGGAAGCACACTACAACGATAAAGTGGTAATTGTTACTCTTGTTACTGAAAAGTTAAGGGGAATAGTGATAGTTTCACACCTGGTGTGCATTTACCGTCGAACGAAGTGGGCGTTGCTACTATTGTAATATACAAGAGAGTATGAAATAGGGATGGACGAAATCTGAAATTTGATATCGCGATATATCGTCTAGAAAATATCATCACAGACGATACGATATTTTTTCCGTATCGTGATATCGGCGCTATATCGTCTCCACGATATACAGGGTGTATCATAAGGAATAACGCAAACTGACACGCTGACACAGTTGAAAGTACACGATAATAAAAACAAAAAAGTCTCAGTATACATTGGTCTGCAAACGAGCCGTTTTCGAGATAATTGCGAATGTGTGGTTACAAGCCGCCACTGACTAGTTGGTAAACTGCTAATAATACAGTAAAAAAAGTGACTCCCACAGTACGATTAGACTGTGTACTGATTGTATCCATCCTGTTCGATTACAACGCCACCTCTCGGAAATGTTCTGTTTTGTAAACAAAGATCAAACCTCGGGACTTCCAAGGAGCATAGCACTCGGTGTTTACAAAATTCAATCTAACAACACATTCGCACACATTATTAGCATTTTACCAACTAGGACGACGTTTACAAACAATGAAGTCAGTGGCGGCTTGTAACCACACATTCACAATTATCTCGAAAACGGCTCGTTTGCAGACCCATGTTTACTGAGACTTTTTTGCTTCTATTATCGTGTAGATCCTTTCAACTGTGTCAGTTTGCGCTATTACTTAATACACCCTTTATATTGCCAAAATATCGTGACGATATATCGTCTAGTTGATATCGCCTGGACGATATTTTTTCAATATCGCAATGTATCGTCTTGACGATATATGGCTCAACACTAGTAAGAACTTCTCCCCATGTTGCAAGTGGAAGGAAGCAGTTTCTCAGGTTGAGATTGAAAAATATGATAAGTATTTTCAGATTTCCATGCATTCCTTATGAAGAGAAAATCTGCAATAACTTCAAGTTACGGTTAATCCAATGGAAGGTACGACTTTTCCGACGACAAATAAAATCTACAACGTGTCCTCTTACCGTTCATGTGTCTTTCTACGCAATCGGAAGTTTCATGTTCCCAAGAGAACAAGTAAAATAAATTCCCACAAGAGTAATGGTAAGTTTTCTCCTCGAAATACAACCATCCAGCGCACAGACCTGTCTTTCTCCAGCTTGCCTCGGAGAAAGGTCGCTGCGGTAGTTTAGGATCTTTCCACTGAAACTATTCCTCCTGGCCTTAATGCAATAAATAGTCTATGATTTCTGAGAAAAAAATTTCTTCCTGTGTGTTAGTTCTGGTCAGGTGCAAAGATTGAAGATCGGTTGGGGGAGGAAGATCTTAATTTACACACACACACACACACACCCACACACACAGGCACACACACCAGAGACGCGTGAAGGGGTGCTTGCGCGCCCATTAATTTTCTTCCGCACCCCTTTCAGAACCCTCTTTTCAAAACATATGTTCAACCGAAAACACTTTCTCTTAAAATGTCATATTATACTTATCATGTCACATTGAGCGTCGAATGCTAGGTTTTGAAGAGATACCCCTGTTATTGTATACAGCAGGCTATCCTATACTCTGATTGGCCGCATTTACATTTACTGTATAAAGATTATGCCGTTGTCTTTCTTTCGCCGCATTGTTGTTAAGAATCGTTTACTATTCAAATGATCTGTTTGTGGATTTGGATATAGCTAGGAACCTCGAGTTTTCGATGTTATCTTTTTATAAAAAAAGGAAATCGGTGTTTTTTTATACATTTCGGTGTACAATTTGCGTTTATAATTTAGTACGCTTTAGTATCAAATATAGCTACCCAAAATGATACCTTCATTCTGCTTTTAAAGTAGTCAGTCGGGTTTTTTTGGCGGTTTATAGCTTCGCTAAATGAAGTAGTGTCGCAATAAAAAGGATGTCAAATGAAAGCTACATGTTTTGTTATTGTTACCTATAAGTTTCATTACTGTAAGTCATAAGCAAAAGAACCAGAGAGAAATAAACAGATGAACGTCAATTTGGGCAAATCACCCCGTGTTCAGGGTAAAATGCCCACCCATTAGGGGTAAAATGCCAATACAAGAAACAATTGTTGTAATGCTTGACATGACATATTTAAAGGATAATAGTACACACCATTAACTGGAAGATTATTAACGTTTGATTCGTAAACAGAACATCATTTGTACAGACAAGCATAGCGTTTCTAACTACATTTATTTTGAATTTACCATAGCCTCTTTTACTGTTTATATTTGTGAGAAATTGTATTGCATTTTTGACGCATGGACGTGAATTTGATACATATTTCATGCATCTACATACTACAACGATTATGCTGGATCCAGTCACATTGTGATCCTTTCTTATCGTAGTAATGCCCATGGGCATATTGTACTTAATTTCTGTGGGCATATCACCCCACAGCTACAAGCAGAAAATTGAATCACTGGGTTGGGAGCTCTGAGCAACATGCGGCAGTTTCACTCTGCAGATATGTTTCCCTGACTCTTGATCTTTACACCAAATATAATTCAGTTTCTTTCTCTCTTGGGAATATTATTGCACACTGTTAATAAAGCAACGTCCAAAAAAATAATACCTCAAAAATTGTCTTCTTACCTCATGAAAATAACCCTGGATGGCTTCAGAATATTCTCACAAGCTCCAAACTTGCTGCCTCGTCTCACCACGTAGGACGCTTTCAGACAAGAGTCGCAGAGATGCCACAACATTAACGTTGCACGAGATACGAGGGGGTGGGCATTTAACCCAGATGGGCATATTCCTCCGAGTGACTGTAGTATTTTTTAATTGTTCGCCATAGTTTCATACACTGAAAACGACTTTTCAGGAAGTTATTTTCCATTATTTCTCGCGCGATATATACCGATGTTATGGCACTTGTATGATGCTAATGCGCACTTAATCTCCACAAAAATCGCGCTTCATTCCTCGGCAATGCAGAACTTTCCCTCGCACAACAAATACCGAATACCATCCCGTGTGGCTGTATGTACCCGGTACACTATCGATCTCCGTGAAAAGGGTGCCACTTCCCTCCGTCGGGATTAGCCAAATAACAAAAATCAAATAATATCAAATCTTCAGTTTCATTGGCAGATTATCATGTCTACTAAAAGTTGATTGGGATTTGATGTAGTGACCAAAGGTTGCATGCGTATTTCATGCTTTCCTTATTTTCAACATCTCACCCCTTAAGTTTCATTCCGCACCCCCTCAGCACCCCTAGATGATTAATCCTGGCACCGCCGCAGACCGCACATGCACACACAGGCTGTCCAGAAAAGTACACACACTAGAAGAGGAATTTCAAAATCAAGTGTCCATTGGATTTTGAGGCACTGGTATTGGTAGTGTTGCATTCCAAGAGTGCACGTTCTCAACTCGGAAGATCCTGACCGAGGAGTGCAGCTTTGTGAGTGATATTTGGGAAAATGTGTCGAACGGATGGATTGTACAAAGGGGTAGCGAAGAATACCCTCCACGTTCACCAGACCTCACGTCACTAGCCATAAAATATAAAGTTTACGGAGTGGCGTGCCCAAGGTGGGGTTGGTGGGGGTTATAACCCACCCACCCCTTTGGCCCAGTATTCCTAAAAATAGAACATCATTAGCAGGAGAAGATGGCAAAATGAGGGCTGACTACTAAAAAATGTATACCAAACACACTCCTTTCGAAAATCCTGGGCACGCCACTGACTAGAAGGTACGACAAGAGTACGACCGACAAGAGTAGACGAATTGAAGGCAGCGATTGAGCGAGAATGCACATAAACACCGAACGAATGATGAATCTTGGTGTTTGCATTCCACTGCTTCTCTTTTCCAGCAGTGCCTGGACCAGGGCGATTACCAGTGTGAAAAATAGGCCTTAACAAAGAAAATTATTCATATCTGTACGTTCTGTTAAATTTTGAAAATCAACCGTAACTTTTTTTTAAAAAAACACTGCCTTTATAATCATTCAAAATGTGTGTACATTTTATTGGGACACCCTGTGTGGGGGGGGTTTCCTCTCTCTCCCTCTCTCTCTCTTTCTGTATCCCTCTCTCCCACTCTGTGTGCTTAAAGGTCTCCCTGCAAAACAGTCGCAAATTATGGTAATTAGTCTGTGCAATTAATTACGCGCACATTTCCTTTCACTTCATCACTTGGCTACATCGTCCCAACGGAAAGCCTCTCAACGCAAATGTCGTTAGCTGCCTTCCTTGGCGCCCATTATAACTCGAGGAACGTAACTTCCCTAATTTCCCTTTTCCCCGGCAAGGAAACCCAAATGTCGCTTTTTCCAGCCTTGTTAATTCATTCAGCGATAATGTAAATTAGAGTTTTCCTTTCTCCACTGATAATGCCTGATGCTCTGCGCTCTCCCCCCCCCCCCAACTTTGTGGTCGTCAGTTGAGTTCAATTCCCCTCACTTTCTAAACTCTTATTGCAGAAGTCAATGGAATAATATGTTATCTAATCACCTGTTGATTCACTCACTATTTTTTTATTAGCAGCATAATCATCTGATTACACTCATATGTATTGTCCATACGTCATTGTCTTCAGATGGCTTCTGTGTAATTTTTATTTTTGTTTATGTTAATTGTTGTTGATGTTAATTATACATCTACTACAGACCAGCTCACCGCTCAGGAGAAGATCCCTGCCGGAAGTCAAGTGGCGTAGGGGCAGGCGACCCCACTATTAACGTTGGGGGAGTGCACCCTGGGTCAGAAACAAGCGCTTTGGTCTCGCTGTAAGCTGTAAGGCTTGATTAACATCTACGCTCAAATCACTGTCCGCGCACGGTCAGGGGGTATCCACATTAGCGATAAAGGTATGATCAACGTCAATCTGGTGTTCATTTCTTGACAGAGTACACAGATTTTTTCTTCTGATTTTTTTTAATAAAGAACCTGACGATTGTACTAACTACAATGTTTAAGATATTTTTAACGACGGAATTGGCTGTTACAGCACTGGCGTTCGAAGAAAATGGCAAAGAAAAATAGGGAACATTTATTTGCACTTACAATGTGCAGAGCTACAAATGTCAACAACGGTAAACATTACTTTGTCGATCTAGGTTTGGCATGACAATTTTTGGGCTGATTGATTCATATCGACATTGTTGATAATTTCTTTTATTCGAACGTTTCTGACACAACACGGCTAAATAATGTACAGGATAAGCAATACGAAAATATTCTGTACACTGAAAAGAAAAAAAACAGCAACCAATGAGAAATAAACAAATTCATACTTCAAAACGAATTGAATTCATGATGACATTCATGTCAAAATCTTTGAGAGTCACATTACGGTGAAGTGGTGTTTTCCTAATCTTTCCGGTCAATCCATATGAAGTCATACAACCTGGTGGCTTGACCATTTTTAAAAAAGTTTATTTTTTTGTGTGGTGTGAGCCTCATATATTGACAGTTCAGAACCACTCTTATTTTATTTTTACTATCACCGATTTGAAGATGGCGGGCATTTTTTTTATCATGGCGCGCGTCATTTTCTCCATTCGTAAGCAACAACGGCAACTTTTTTTTCCTCAGCTCTGGTAAGTCCTACGACAATGAGACAAAATCTGTGATGTTACGCACATTATAGGCTACAATTATATTTGTGTGTAATTTTATAAATATTATTTCTTCATAATAAATTTTAAGGTTAAAATTGTGTATTTTAATCGCTCAAAATGACATTTTCGGATATTTTTTGTGGGGGAAGGCAGTTTGTTTGACACTTGAATTTTTTTGTGCAAGTACCTGTGTACCAATAGAGTATGTCAAAATTATTTGAAGCTTGAAACTTTAATATTTGTTTTTCTACAGGGTCATAAACATGTACTTTTTGTTAAAAAATTCCAAGTTCAGGGTTAAATATCTCTGGCGGGCAGTTGTTTAAAAATCTGAAATTTGTACACAATACAGCACTTCATGATAAGTAACTTCAGTAAAAATTTTGAGTTTGAGATTCAATTGGTTTAAGAGATACAAAACTCGTGAAAAATTCAACATTTTGCATTAAATATGGCATGTCTAATTTAATTTCTTATTAACATTTTGTGTTAAAATTCTGCAAACTGTAATTTGGAATGTCAATGAACAACATTACAATCCTGAAATGGCTCTGCAATAAAGTATATATACGAGGGCGTGCTGAAAAGTAAAGCTTCCTATGTTTTTATTTTCTTTGTTATCATGTAAACGCATTTTGGATTTTGAGCAACCACACATTGCACTTATATAAGACTTTCCCGCTTCTCCATTGAAGGTTTCAAACTTCTATCGCCAGGGGGTGCTGAACCATTGCGAGGAAAATGGCAGCATGTTACCATGCAATGTTGGTGAAGCGCCTGAAGTACCGTGCAGTGATCGAGTTTCTAACCGCAGAAAATGTGCTACAAATTGACATTCATCTGAGACTGAGGGCATTTTATGGGGATGAATGTGTAGACATCAGTACTGTGCGATCTTGAGTTTATCATGCTCTTAAAGAAAAACCCCAGCTGAAGAAAACTCAGCTATGTGAGAGAATGGAATGAAAGGCCGCGAACTGCAACTGATGGAGGTAATCTGAATCGTGTTCAGCTGGGGTTATCTTTACGAGCATGAACAGCCCCTGATTTTGGGGATCTTCTCGTGAGCGGTGAGCTGTACATAAATTTGGTGCTTGATAACAAGGAAAGAAAAGAAGGACGAGTATGTTATTTCTCATTTAGAATTATCTGATTAAAAATAAAACTGCCATTGTTTATGGGCATCCATTACCGTTTAAAGTGGGATCCGAACCACTATGTGCCTCCGGGTATCGAACCCGCGACTCTACTTTTTTATTAAGCATGAGAACAAAAACATAATAAACATTTTTATTGGCCCACTGTTATAACTAACATATAAATAAGATGCCTGAAAAAGGATTACCATGATAGAGTAAAATATACATGAAACCTAACATGTTCTTATTATTCTATAGTTGAAAGAATTATACTTTCCCTAATGGTATCAAACCCCATAGTGCATCGTACATCAAAATATAATATAGAAAGGTAGAGGGCTCATATCCCGCATATGAAGGTTTATAATTAATCCTTCCCTTTCTTAGGATCACAACCCCCCAAGAAATAATATTCCTATTGACCCTCACTATAGGAACCCTCCATTCTATTTCTTCCACCTCATGATATGGAGCCTGAATAGTCTAGAAATTAATTTAATATCATTTATTCCATTAATTTCCGCACCAAATAACCAACGAAATACAGAAGCATCACTTCAATATTTCTTAAATCAGGCATTAGCATCATCAATAATTTTAACATCAGCACTAATCATAATTATCCCAATAAATCTCAACCATCAGGGAGGCCCAACCCAACACCTGTTTCTCAATGTTATGACACTACTTACCTAATGTCAAACATATAACCCATACTCGTAAATCAATGTATATAAATGTGGCTACACATTTAACATCAACGTTGCAACGTCCCCCGGTTGTACTCCATTCGTCAGAATGTTAGTCCGCTACTCCTTTAGTCGGGAACATGAGACTCTTTGAAAATCATCAGGGCTTGCTGGGTAGAAAAGAAACACAACACTGTTATCAAAGTTAAACGCAGGTTTATAATCGCGTATATTTCATAATCAATACTAACGTTGGGCAATTCACTTACATATAGCGAAAGTCAAATTACATAATTAATTGCTTACTTTCAACTTATCGGCCAGAAGGAAACTTGAAAACCGAAAATCTATAGGCCTACTTGAATTCTCTCCGTCTCCAAGTTCTTATTGATTCTTCACCTTCACCTGTTTTCCAAACTCAGTCTGTCGTCAGGTGAGAAACATTCAGGTGGGTTCACTTCCTCTGCTGAGATGAGAAAGTGACGTCAACACGAACAGATTATGACGTATTTATAAACATATATACAGGTTCCAACCATAACTGTATCAATCTAACTATAGTTGTCTGAGACAACTTGCACATTATTTGAAATAACAAACAATTAAAAATCTTAACTTCTTACAAATATAAAACGTTAAACTCTCAGGTTCGTTACAACGTGTCAATTCCCGTCTACATGTTTCAGCCAATACCTTGTTACGCTGGTTTTTCCGACCCCTAGGTTCCCTATCTCAAATTGTTTACCTACGATATTTCCTGTTTCCTTTTTGAATGTCTTTACTGAATCACCCTGTGTTTGTTATTGAATTATGTGTCAACAATGCTGTCGAGGAAATAGATGGAAACAAACGAAACCGTTATCAACTACATATTCCTTCATCACCCTCTACAAATAACCGGAGATTGATGATCAAACCATATACAAGTCTCCCTTCCACATGGTTGAAACGTGAGTGAAAAACTTGCACCATCCTGCCTTTTATTTTTATTATGTTTTGGTCGAAACGCCTTAAGTAATTACGAAGCTCTCAAACAGGTGTCAAAATAAGTAGGATGTAATTAGAGGGAGGAAAGGGGAGTGCGGAATGACTTTCGAGATTTTTCTGTCTCGACGAAACAGGAAAAAATAATCCCTGGTTTACAGACCAATTACACACTCGTCGTTTATCATCGTTATGGCCATGTTTCTTCGAAGTATTGGTCGCTGTAGCTACTTCGGGACGGGAAACATGTGAGGCGAATGGATACTGGGAAAAAGTGGAAACGCAATGTCTGTAGACGTTGGCAGAAAGTAGGGTAGAGTTGAGGCGACATGTGGTCTGAATCTGTTCGTAGTGTGAGCTGAATCTAGTAGTGTAGAAAATTGGCGTAAGGAAAGATTTTATTGTCCTTAATATTCGATTAACAGATTTTATTCGTTGATTTTTATACAAAGCTTGTACAGATGGTTGGTTACCTCATTTCTTAATGGGGACCTAATTTCCATTTTATTCTTAAAAAGTCGTAAAGATTCTTGGTTGTACCTTGATTATTAGATTCAGTGCTGTTTCAGTTCTTCATGTCCACTTTGCAAGGGTTTTCCACCATAGTTTGTTCAATGCGCACTGGGGATGTTGTTTATGAAATAATAATAATAATAAAGGTAGGGAACCCCTGAAAATAGGCCACCTCCACTCGTAATATAGGGCTATACGCTTATTGTCCTGGTACCTTCAAAATAAATCAGGACGTCAGTTCCGTGAAATGTATCCGTTCCCCAGCTTAATATTGCACTCTGCAGTTCTATTGATATACGCACGTATAATATATAAAATATGCACAAGATATTTGCTTGGGTACCATACTAATTTCTATTCTGGTAACCAATAATGACAATGGTGTACTCTGTTGGTTACATACTGGGTGTTTCAACAGAAACGCCGTGATTTCAAATGACATTTTAAAATATTTATTAGAACTACACAAAAGGAAAAAAATACATAATCTGATGGAGAAAACCCAAAAGTTTAATGGAAAACATGTTCGAAATGTCAACCTTGGCGATTTATCACTTTTCTCACCCGGTTGCACATGTTGTCGTATACCTGAGAAAGGATTGCACGACTAACTTGTGCAGTACACTGTTTCTATGTTTGCTTTCAAATCATCTAGTGATCGCGGTCCTCCTTTGGAAGCTTCCTGCTTTAGGAAACCCCACAAGAAATAGTCACATGGGTTTAAATCAGGGCTAGTTGGAGGCCACTCCAAGCCATTTTGAAAGAAATGTGTGTAGCGATTTGAAATCACACGATTGTTGAATTTTGAGTGAAGGAAGGTCAGGACAGGTTCAGTTGTATGCGTCCTAGCTCCGTCTTGCTGGAAGCATTTTTGACGAATTGGACAACGTTTCCGACGAAGACCAGGACATGTGTTCTCCAGCCGGAAACGTCGTTGGACAGAAACAAGAGAGCGTGATTCAATAAACCAGGTCAACCACTGAATCTTCTGCTGGAGTGAAAGTCTCCTGTCCTCCATTACTGTACTACTGTACTACAAACACCTGACAAATTGAGATAGAAAAATAAATTAAATTAAATTTTAGACTTTTGTCAATCATAACATATACAAATTATTACTGTAAATATACTAAATATTTTTTTTAGGGTCATTTGAAATCACGGCGTTTCTGTTGAAACACCCGGTAGTTTTATACACATATGCGTGTCTTGTACATTTTGTGTTACTAATATGTGTTCATGAACTTGTGTATTTCATGTGTTGTGAGTATGTATTATTGTTATACTGTGTCATCAGTGTATGTTATGCTTGTATTAGCCTATTATTATTTCTGTGAAGTCTGGGGATTAGATAGTTGTGGAATATTAGGTTGAATATTTAATTGGATATGATTATTCAGTATATTAACGTATTAAGAATAAACAGAGACAAGTCTGATTTAGGGTAAATTTACATTGAAAGTGCATGTATACTTAAATAAAGAAGAGGGGGAGGGGGGAAGGAGACTATTAGGTGTAATATAAACATGGTTTAAAAAAAAGGGAAAGAACGCGATGCAGAGCCAAACCCTTGCGTCAGTAGTAAGTAGGTAGCTATTTCCCCTTTTGGTGTCCATGAAATTAATTTCAATTTCAGTTGTTTATAATTTATAGTTTATGTTTTAATTAAATTTTAATATTCACGTATTGCCTATTACTGATTATAGTTTTGTGCCCTGGTTTCCGGTATCCAGAAACATAAATATCAAATATTGATAATCAGTGTTATAATTAGGAAAACATATTGTAGGGATTATGATAATATGAAATTGATTATCAAATCTGCACATTATGTTCTACTATGACGGAAATTCTATTTTGGGCGGAGCGGTTATCACTAGGCATGGCGAAACGGATCCGGAACCGATAGTTTCAATCCCATTATAATATTACCACACCTTAAAATGTATTATGATCTTCGATTACAAAGAAATTTTTCATTTGTTAGTCCTACAATATTTTTTTTCAAGTGTTGTTCCTAAAATACTTTGCTACTCATCGGCTAACACACTCGTGCACAAAAATAATCTTACTTGTTTAACATAAAATGTCAGAGGTGATTTTGTAAATTCCATTGAAACGCATATGTATTCATTCGAATGTATTGGAAATGGAAACACACACAAATGTGAGACATTCCGTTCCACATTTAACAAGATAGAAATGTTATACAAAAATTATACAATTGTTCTACAGTTACAGTTTTAAAAATGAAAATAAAACATTATAATATATGCAGTGTTATATAATTACAAAGTGTAAGACTAACAAGGGAGGTTATCTAAGAGTCCTCCTCCGATTTCCATGAAACTTGGCAGGTGTATTGAGGGCCCCAAAGGAAGAAATACGTGTTTTTTTGTTTCAGCTAAAAAACTGTTTTAAGGGGCAAAACCCCCCTCAAATGTCAAAATGAGGACAAATTGAAGTGGGCATTTGACCCCTGTGTCCCACTCGGATTTTCATGAAACTTGGCAGGTGTATAGAGGGGCCCAAAGGAAGACATACCTGTTTTTTGCTTCGTCTAAAAAAACTGTTTCAGGGGGTAAAACCCGCCTCAAATGTCAAGATGAGGACAAATTGACGTGGGGATCTGACCCCTGTGTCTCCCTCCGATTTCCATGAAATTTGGCAGGTGTATAGACGGACCCTATGCCCCCTGTTTCTTCCTATGCCATTCTTACGTGGTTTCGGGGTCAGATCCGCAGTTCTATATCTCCTCATCTTGACATTTGACCGTGGGGTGGTTGCCCCCTAAAACAGTTTTTTAGCTGAAACATAAAAACATGTACTTGTTCCTTTGGGCCCCTCTATACACCTGCCAAATTTCATGGAAATCGGAGTGGGACACAGGGGTCAGATACCCGCGTCATCTTGACATTTGATGGGATTGCCCTCTAAAAGTTTTTTAACCGAAACAAAAAAACACGTATTTCTTCCTCTATACACCTGCCAAGTTTCATGGAAATCGGAGGGGGACACTTAGATAACGTCCCTTGTAAGTGTATTAATTACAAATCGCGCACACGCACTATATATATATATATATATATGTGTGTGTGTGTGTGTGTGTGTGTATGTGTGTGTGTGTGTGTGTGTGTGTGTGTGTGTGTGTATTATATATATGTATATTAGCAGGTAGCAATATGTTATAAACACATAACAACCGGATCCGGATCTGGCCATCCCTAGTAATCACAGCGCGCCGCGACGGCAGGGATTCTCGGTTCCCGGCCTTGCACGCGGGTGTTTGTGTCTCTTCATCAATTTCATCGTATCATCACTCATCCTCATCTTCGAGATTAGCCAGTGGCAGAAAGGCGAAGTAAAATAAACCAAGTCAATCAATCAGTCAATCAAAATATATTTCAATTGATGAGCTACAAAAACACTCCTGACGAGAGATATGGTAGACTCTATATGATATACGACAACACAGAAGCTCTATCTTAAGTGCTTCCCTGGTGGCGCAGTGGTAACTCTGTGCTTGTAATCAAGAGGTCCTTGGTTGGATTCCCACCGGAGGCACATTGCACAATGGTTCGGATCCCACTTTGAACCTTAGGTGCGTGAAGTAGACTTAAAACTTGACAAACGTTTTGGAGCTATCAGTGCATGAGTTCATTTATATGTTGCTCTAAGATGTTGAAAGTTTCTTAAGATTTCGATTATCCAATTTTTATTGTTGGACTCTCGTCGACACACGGAAGAAAATTCGAGATGTTTTATGTTGCTACGTCTTCAAATCCAATAAATTTATTCTTTGATTTGTTTATCCCTAGGAGATCAAGAGGTCACGTTATGTGAACTGTTTTTTAACACAATCGAATAATTCATGTTGGGTTTGGCTTTTATGTTTCTGATCTATCAGTCTATCGCACATTTCGTTTGGAAATGAGACTAAATTATATTAACTTCGACATTGACATTCCACCTACATACTAAATATTCGCTTCCTTCCGTTAATTATCTTGTGTACACAAATTACGCGATCCTTATTCGGAGGCGTAGTTAGTTCATGCCGGACTTCGAGGGGGACCCTAACCAAAAATTACAAATTACGTAAGTCTATTAAACTATCGATAATATCTAGATAATGTATGTAATAATATCTAGACAATGTATGTAATTTTTCTCATTTTGGAATATGAAAGGAGTTGTTCGAATGGGGAGGACAGTTTGAAAAAAATCGCCCTGACGGCTGCCAAAGATCCAGTCGAGCCTTAACTGTATCTGTGTGTCCGCGAGGAACCAACAATACAGCGCGGTGCACAGATTTTTTTTTTTTTTTTAAGGAAGTCAGTGATCTTTTTCCATACTCTTGATATGTGTATTTGAATGTGCTTCGCCTCTTTATCAGAATGTTTATTATTATTATTATTATTATTATTATTATTATTATTATTATTAGTATTAGTATTATTATTATTATACATAGTTGTGACTTAATTACATGGCATTTGAGTCTTGGATATGACTTTCTGGCACATACTTCTACCAGATTTTGTTACGGTAGTTTCTGTTGGTTTTACGGAAGACCAATAGCCTCCCCGTTGGCGCAGTGGTAGCGTCGTCGCCGTGTAATCAAGGAGCCCCGGGTTCGATACCGGGTGGAGGTACAAGTTGTTCGGATCCCACTTTAAACTGTAGGTCCAGTCCCGATTAGCCTTCCTGTGCATAAAGTGGACTTAAAATCTCAAACTGAAACGGGAGGACCGAAAATATTATCATTGGGTAGACCATATCTGAACAAGTGCCCCACCCAATGAGCCAGGACTTCTTGTTTCTAAGTACTTGTAAATTAAACGTAATTCATGACCTCTGCGTGGCGAGCTACCAAGCTTTCAAACCTGAAACAATACTTTAGAAGACTTGAACGAAAGTATCAGTAGGGAAATTGAGCAATTTTGGAAGAGGAACTGATGCGTGTTAGTGAAAATTTCCTTTTAAAATGCCGTAAATGTGTGGAAGCAGGAGGACATCATTTCCAACACCTCGTGTAACAAGGTACGTGTTTATTCTAATTATAACTGTCAATGTAATTCTACGAGCTTCTTTCATTACATAGCTAGCGGCTCCAGTTACGCGGATATTGCATCATGTTTGCCGACAAACGCGATCTTACTTTCCGCCGCGCTAACCGCCGTTCCTCGGGCGACTCAATAGAGAAAGGCACTGTATGAGTAACATATGACATCCTTTATATATATTTAACAACATATACAATATTTAATATTTAGTAATTTAATTATTATATGAATAACATAATACGAGATCACATAATTCATGAATATATATATAAAGGGTGGTCCATAAAGAACGCCGGATTTGAAAAGGACGCCATATTTTTTTGTTTGGTTGGCAGCATTGTTGGTGCGATTGTTGTTATCAGTTATCATTGAGGTTTTGTGTTGAGAAGGATTTCAGTTGTTCTACTGTTTGTGTGTGTTGCTAACGCCATGGAAAGGTACAGTAAGAAACAGCGAGTTTTGATTGTCAAAATGCACTACAAGAATGGTGAAAGTTTCGCGGTGACTGTTTGGAAACTCCGTACGATACTTGGTCATCTTCATGCACCGAACGAATCAACTGTTTGTAGGTTGATCAATAAATTTGAAGAAACTGGATCAACAGAAGACATCAAAAGCCCTGGACGCCCTCGAAGTCGCCGGAGTGAAGCAAACGTTGCTGTTGTGCGTGATTCTGTTGCTGTGAGTCCTGCAAAATCGTATCGCCGTCGTGCTCAAGAACTGCATATGGCGCCAACAACAATGTAAAGAATCTTAACGAAAGATCTGCACTTGCACGCGTACAAAGTGCAGTTAACGCAGGAACTGAAACCAACGGATCATGGAAAACGACGGCAATTTGTTGACTGGATCCTTGGAAGGGAACGAGAGAACGAGGGTTTCGCAAAGCGCATCATTTCAGCGATGAAGCTAATTTTCCTTTAAACGGGTTCGTAAACAAGCAGAATTGCCGAATACGGGGATCTGAGAACCCAAGAGTGATTCAGGAAAAGGAAATGCATCCTCAGAGAGTTACGGTTTGGTGTGGGATTTGGAGTGGGGGTTTGGTCGGTCCTTACTTTTTTGAAGACGAAGAAGGAAATGTTCTGACAGTGAATGGAATTCGTTACCGTGCAATGCTAACTGATTTTCTTTGGCCTCGTTTGGATCAAATGAACATCGAAAATGTATGGTTGCAACAAGACGGCGCAACTTGCCACACTTCAGGAGAAACAATCAATCTGCCGCGTGAGAAGTTCCCGGACAGAATAATCTCGTTGCGAGGAGACCAAACCTTCCCACCTCAATCTTGTGACTTGACACCATGTGACTTTCTTGTGGGGGTACACCAAGTCACAAGTTTACCTGAACAAACCCCGAAATTTGTTGGAACTTAAGCAAGAAATTCGACGTGTCCTCAACACACTTGATGGGGAAATGTGTGATCGGCTCATGGTGAATTTCATGGACCGAGTGATTGCGTGTAGGGCTAGTAGGGGGGGTCATATGCCTGATATTGTTTTCCATGTTTAAACCTTAATATCTCCTGAAGAGAATGGTATGTGTTTTGTGCTTTTTTTCCAAAAATAAATTTTATTTATAGCAACTTCAAATCCGGCGTTCTTTATGGATCACCCTTATATATATATACACACACATATAGATTGATATATATATATGTGTGTGTGTGTGTGTGTGTGCTCGCGCGCGCGTATAAATTAATGCATTATCCCCCTCTCAACCAGTCTTCAATTATTCCGATCCTATCAGAAGTAGTGTAAATAAATATCTTACAGAAATTGCAAGATGTATTTTTAATATCGCCATGTTTTGCCGATCACATATTTTGATTTGTTATTTCAGAGTGTTTATCGCTCTTCAGTTTCACAGTGCATCTATAAACACCGTTTATGTATATTGTAGAACAGCTAACGTAGGCGATGATGAAGCAATACCATCAGGCAACACCATACGAATTTCCCATCAAAATGCTTTCCAGCAAATCATTCTCGAACGTTAACATTCCTTCTGGTACACAGAGATCATGAAATCCGCTGAGTGATACCAGTTGTATAACATTGAGTAGTTTTATGGACCATCAACCTTCAGTTTCCGGCTTGTCCGGTTTCTTCCGTTCATCATTTGTGCCTCTTTTTTGTCCCCGCCATTGCAATAATTTAAGATTGAAGGTAGGTTGCGGTTTGCGAGATCATGTACTTTCACCTAGAAACGCCTCTTCACATCCTCAATTTGGACGGCGAGCAAATTAATGGGCCCGAGTGTCTCCTTTTCGTAGCAACAGTGTTAATGGCGATGGCAACTGGAATCATTCAAGAACGGGTCTCCTTTATTGCACAACGCGAGAGCAACTTCGGGTTCTGACGTCAGACGCGGACTGCCTGCGTTGTTAGGTTAGGTCTGTTAGGTTTCGTTCCCTTAGAGCAAATATACACCTAATGTATCATTTGTGCTAAGAGGACTATACATAACAAGACTAACCTAAAAACTTAGGCATTTAGCGTAACAATGAAACAGGCACGTATCTATAAATAACACAAATACTAATGGAGAGCGAATGATAAACTTTTATATAGATAACAACTTGCTCATAGGTAACACATTTTCCCCTCACAAGCAGATTCATAAAATAACTTTTGAAGCTCGAAATAGAGGAGCCAGAAGTACAATAGATTACTTTACATACACTAGGACAATGAGATATGCAGTGCAGGATGTTAGGGTATATAGAAGTGCAGAGCTAAGCACTGAACATAGACTACTCATCATGAAGACAGGATTTAAAGAACCAAGAAGGCAGAAAACAGAAAGATATACAAAAATAAAAGTAGCCCAACTACGAGTCCCAGAGAAAAGATTAGAATTTGAAAGAAGAGTGACAGAAGAATTGAGCATAAGAGAAGAAGAAATTAATGGGGAAAATACATTGGAAAAGAGATGGAATGTGTTAAGAATAACTATGCTTAAGAAAGCAGAAGAGGTGTGCGGACTTACCACAATAGGAGGACAAAAGAAAAGAACAAAATGGTGGGGCAATGCTGTTAAAGAGGAAGTTAAAAAGAAGAAAGAAGCTTGGAAAAAGTATATCAGAAATAAATCAGAAAATAACTGGAATGAATATGTACAAAAAAGAAATAGTGCCAAGCAGGCAGTAAAACAAGCAAAGTTGGAAGATTTTGGAAGAGAAACTGAAGAGAACTATCAAAGAAATGTTAAACAATTCTTGCAAACAGTCAAAAACCTTAAAGGGAAATATGGAATAAAGATATAATAGCACGTAATAATTATGTAGCTTACGTGTAGTTAAGATTGCCAAAATTTGTATAAAAACAACATAAAGAACTGAATATTTATTGAATACCAAAAAAGGAGTTACATCAAATTGACAAAAAGTAAAGTTCCTGATTAATATTTTATGCATAATATCATAAGTAGTCGCGTGCATATAAATCTTTGGAACTGTCCTTCAAAGCCGTATGATCCCAATTCGTTGCCTTCCAATAAGTTCGGCGGAAATTAATAACCATATATTACATAACAAATGCAAAACGACTATATTTTGATTATTCATTTTAGTACATGTTAAATCTTTCGGAGGGTCCGGACCCCTGGAACCCATCCTAAATACGTCCTTGCAATGAAAGCATTCCGCGGTGACGTCAGAACGCAAGGTTGGTCTCCCGTTGTGCGATAAGGGCGACAAGAAGAGGAGACTTAGAAGAAGACAAACCAAAACAGGTTATTGGATAAGGCGTGGATCAGGTACAATGACATGAAACTTAGATGGGCAGTCCTCCTTATTCTTGCATCTCGGCTACATACAAATTGTACCTCAAAGAGAAAACATTCTCTTCGGCTGTTTGGTATGCGTACAGCACAGACTCATTTCTTTCGCGCGGCTTCGAAATTATCGTTAAGTGAGTGGAAATGTATGCAAATACATTAAATTCATTTTTTTTTGCATTATGCATTATATTTCAAGTAAGATTGGAAGAGTAAATTATTCATGAATGCTTTATTGTCGTGTTTTCTGGAGAGAAATTATAAAGGGATTCTAACTTTCGCTGTTCACACAACAAACAACAGTTCTTATCTGTTATGATTGGTATCTGCAAAGCGATGGAGCCTGTCAACAAGGTCCAGATTTCTCCAGAAGCAACCGTTGGAGGGTTTAGAGGGGGGACACAGAGGCACCTGTCCCCTCAAAAAATGGTTAGGATTAAGTATATTGAAAGGTATTAGAATCGTAATATCCCAACGAAGGAAAAAATAGAGCAAAATGAAATCTTTAAAGAATATATTTTTTTAAGAATACGAAGAAAAAGATAAGTACAGATAGACTAATCTGTTCTGGATCTACTTCATATTGAAAGGTGCAGCCACTGGAATTCGAGTCTGTTACATCTTGATTTCAGGTCTATAACGTTATGAATAACTGAATAAGGAGTTTCAAAACTTTTGCCAGTAGTTGTCTTGTCTGTATGTTACATGGAAGAGACACACACCACTACACCACCATAGACATTGTACTTGTTACGTATATCATCTTGCAACTTATTGTTGCGTTCTTGAAATTGTATCAAATATTTTTAAGGTCGATAATTTTGTCTGACACTCCACAATTCATCGATTACAATAGCAATATTCAATATCAAGTTTCTAGAAGGAAATGCGTGTGCTTTCTTCATTATGGAACAAAGGCTCTTTATTGATTGACTGATTGATTATGGCGCAGACTGCGCCATCCAGATTTTTGGGAGGGGATTTTTTTCCTTCAAATAATATAAAATTGAACATTTATATCGTTTTCCAAAATATACTTTTAAAAAAATACGCCTAAAATGCACCAAATTTAATCCATTAGATGAAGAAAAGAAAGTATTTAGCGGCAGAGGTGCCCACAGGTGGGTTTGTGGACGCACGTTCCGTTCACCCAACCTTGGGGAGAGGGAAAGTTTCATGATGGAAATTTGACGTGAACAATATTGCATTGGACACAAGTTGAGTTACGTTATCAATTAACCATTGCTGCTATATAAATAGCAATTTGTAGACTTTCAAGGGAATTGTAACTGGCTAGTCCGTGTCGCTTGCGCCGAGGCTTCTTATCGGTTAATTTCCGCCGCGACATATATCAAGACCTTCCTTGGTGGGTTTTCCCACAATCGGGAATGTCATTACCGCCGCGCGCATGTGTGTTTATGACGTTGCCCAGCTCCAGCTGTGTTTATCTTGGATTGAAAAGGAAGGTGATTGGTAAATGAATGTAAGATGAAGGTATATATGAGGGATATACATTGGGAAATTAGTATTTATGTAAAACTGAGACTTGAGAGAGACGACAAGATGGCTGAGAATATGGAAATGATAGAAACAACGAGTGCAATGCCTTCGAGCATTTGCATACCTACAAGAATTCAAAGAACGTTTGTATTGTTGTTGTGCAAGCGTATCGAAATATTGTGTTTATATATACGTAGCTATTACGTATATAATGTTTGCAAAAAATTACACTGTATTTATAATGTTTTTGACGATTTTATGTAGTGTATAATAATTAAGTGTAATAGACTGGCACATTTATGTTGCTTCCAAAGTGCACATTTACGTAGTACTTGTAGAATGCTTTCAACATTTTAACAATACTGTATTTACAGTGTTTTTTTTACTATTAACTATAAATGATTAATAGTTAATAGGCTGATACTGATTTATGTATTTTCTGTTGTGGAATAAAATTGATAGAAGTAATCCTGTGTAACGTCTTTTGAAATAAGTAAAGAAAAGTCATATTTGACTCTCTGGATAGGTTTAACATTTCAGTGTAAACACAGCTGTGCATCGTCATAAACACATGTTTGATTTTAGTGCCTCCCCGATGGCGCAGTGGTAGCGTCGTCGCCTTGTAATCAAGGGGTCCCGGGTTCGATACCCGGTGGAGGCACATAGTGGTTCGGATCCCACTTTAAACTGTAGGTCCAGTCCCGATTAGCCATACTGTGCATAAAGTGGACTTAAAACACCAAATCAATCAATCAATCAACATGTTTGATTTTATGTTTTAAGTCCACTTTATGCACTATGCACCATGTGGCCATAAACACACGTGCGCGCGGCGGTGATGACACTCTGGGTTGTGGGAAAACCAGCCGAGGAAGGTCTTGACATATGTCACGGCGGAAATGAACCGATAAGAAGCTTCGGCGCAAGCGACACGACACCGTAACTGGCAACATTATTATCGAGAGGGGGTGGGGGTGAGGCAATATCCAACTCTTACATATTAGGCCTTAAATTGACACGTGTGTTCTGAAGTGATTGAGAATTAAGCGATGCGGCGGCAATATCCAACTCTTAAATATGTCTTAGATTATGACGGGAATTTTAGTTCGGGGGGATTGAGCATTAAATTGTGGAGGGGTTCAATGCTATTTATTACATTTGTCTTATATTGTTGCTGAAATTCTGCGTGGGGACTGAGAATTATTTGTTTTGGAGGATACAATATCCATTCTTCAGTATAAACAGAAAGTCTATAATTAAACATTGAAATTTTGGTAGGAGGATTGAGTATTAAATTTAAAGGGGGAAATGGGAAGCTCTTGATAAACTGTTAAATCTTAGATTTTCAAGAGATTTCTGTAGTGGGGGGAGAGTTCGAATATTATATTTTGGTACTATATTCAGCGATATGGTATCCACGCGTTTTCGGCTGGAAAAGCGTGAATATCGCTGGATCCTAAGAAAGTAATGACACCCAATTAAATTAATATTCTTGAAAGCCTGCAAAGAAATGGATGTAAAAATTTTCTTGCTGCTCGCTTCCTTGGCAATCATGTCTTACGAATATGCGTTTTTGGCGTTTTACTGAGGTGAATGTGAAGTTTTATACCATAGCTGCATTACAAGACATGAACGATATTCTAGATATTGATTAATAACATCACTTCTTAGAATATGGTGCCTAATGTTGGTATACTCCTTAATTTAAAGCAGGTGCATCATTTGGATGATGTACTTCTATTAGCAATATTAATGTACAGGGTGTACCAAAAAGAATTATCCGATTTTAAACAATAATATCTTTTCTGTCTTTTCAGATATGTGAGTGAACAACGTACTGTTGGAAAGAAGAATATCTCAAGTTTTACACGGTGAACGCCCACTTCAGTTCTGGTGAAAATGGCATCTGGACAACAGAAAGCGTTTTGTGTACTACGTTTTGCGCAGTGCGAGTCAGTGATAACTGTTCAGCGTGACTTTCATACTAGGTATGGTGTGGACCCTCCTACTGCACAGAGCATTAGACGATGGCATGCACAATTCCGAGAAACAGGCTGTTTGTGTAAGGGAAAATCACCGGGCCGCCCCCGAGTGTCCGACGCAGACGTGGAGCGCGTCCGTCAATGTTTTACACGCAGTCCGCAGAAATCCGTTCGTCGTGCAGGTTGACAGCTCAACATGCCCCCGATGTCCGTCTGGCGTGTGTTGCGTCGTCGTTTACACATGAAACCATACAGAATTCAGCTACTACAAGCTCTTTGTGAAGGCGACAAGGAACTACGTATGGAGTTTTGTAATTTCATTCTTGGCAAGATTGAAGACGATGACAGTTTTGTTCAACGCTTAGTGTTTAGTGACGAGGCAACCTTCCATTTGAGTGGAAAGGTCAACCGCCATAATGTGAGAGTATGGGGAACGGAACAACCACATGAAGTTGTACAACATGAGAGGGACTCTCCAAAATTGAATGTGTTTTGTGCAGTTTCCCGAACCAAGGTGTACGGTCCATTTTTCATGGCAGAGAACACTGTGACGGGAATAACCTACCTTGATATGCTTGAGTACTATCTTTTCCCACAGTTGGAGACTGATTCGAATGACTTCATCTACCAACAGGATGGGGCACCGCCACACTGGCATCGGGAAGTGCGGGGATTTTTAAATCGAAAAATTCCACAATGATGGATCGGTCGAACTGGACCAAATGATGCAGCGTTACATTACTGGCCTCCAAGGTCACCTGACCTGACTGTCTGTGATTATTTCTTGTGGGGGTTTCTAAAAGACTCCGTTTATGTGCCTCCGTTACCAAGAACAATGAATGAACTGAGACATCGCATAACAGCAGCTGTGGAAGCTGTAACTGAAGACATGCTAGCTGCAGTTTGGGAACAATTTGAATACCGTATGGACATATGCCGTGTATCTCACGGGAGGCATATTGAACACCTATGAAGAGGCAACAAAAACTTTTTGAGTTTCACTTTCATGGGCAAAAAAAAATATTTGTATATGTTTATTTGTTTCAGACATATAGACTTGCCAAATTGGATGATTCTTTTTGATACACCCTGTATTATTGAGTCCCTGTATGTTCTAATAGTTGTATTAAGTGTATATCATATAGTGTGAGTGTACCTTGCACGTTACCCGATAAAACAGAGAGATAAATTATATCAAAGCCACATTTCTAACTTCTTGTCAGGACAATTTTACTTTAGCAATTGAAATTTGCACATTAAAGATAAATCCACGTCATTATTGCTATAGATTACTAAAATGACATGACGAATGAGATTATTGGGGGGGGGGAACATGACATGATTTGGGAAGGACGCGCCATTGGCCTTGGGGGACATGGGCACCCCTGATATAAGTCAGTGGCAACCGTGAATGTGTCATGTACACATCATAGTAAACCATGTTGTTTTTCTAGGAATCCAGGCCTCCCCGATGGCGCAGTGGTAGCGTCGTCGCCTTGTAATCAAGGGGTCCCGGGTGGAGGCACATAGTGGTTCGGATCCCTCTAAACCGTAGATCCAGTCCCGATTAGCCTTGCTGTGCATAAAGTGGACATAAAACATCAATCAATCAATCAATCAATTCTAGGAATCAAAGCTCGGAAACGAGTAATACGTCATCAAGAAAAGTTCTTCACGTTAATGTCATCTGCACGCTATGGAAGTTTATCAGAATTGCAAGGCAACATCCTGTACACATCTTCCCTCACAAGTGTACACAGATACACACACACACACACACACATAGTGGCGTGCCAGGGATTTTTAAGAGGGGGAGATATAACAGTATAATATTACTATTTTGTTAGTAGTCAGTCCCATGCTTTATCATCTTTTCCTGCTTTGTTGCTCTTTTTTAAGAATTCTAGGTCATGGCCTGGACGTGAGTGTACCTTCATCAATTTCGTAAATATCATCTCATCCTCGTCGTAGCGAATAGCCAAAGATCAAGGACGTATTTATGGGAGTCCAGGGGGTTCGGACCCCCACCCCCGGAAGACTTACCTAGTACTAAAATTATATAAGCAAAATATACTTGTTTAGCATTTTTTTTAAAATAATCTTTGATTATTAATTTACACTGAAATTATTGGAAAGATTTATGCACACTACTACTTAACTTATGATAATATGCATAAAATATTAATCAGGAATTTGACTTATAGTAAGTTGAATCTAACTCCTTGTTTATTATTCAGTAGATATTCTTTATCTATTTGACATTAATTTCCTTGTCAGGGAAGTTATTCTGATACAAATTTGGGCGATCTTAACTACACGTAAACTATGTAGATAATGAATGCTGTTATATCTCAATTCTTTTACCATATTTTTACCTATTCATGTCAAAATAATACAATATTAATGTATATATTTAATTAATATTATTTTAGTTTAATCAAATGTAATAATAACAATAATAATAATAATTATTATTATTATTATTATTATTATTATTATTTGGTAGGACCCCCGAAATGTATTTCTAGATACGTGCCTGCCAAAGATGGAAGAAAATCGACGCAAAATAACAACTATACAAATTACATGCAATTAATGAAGGGATACTCACCTATACCCAGCTTGCGAATTAACGGAGAGGATCTCCACCCCCCACACACAAAAAGTTATCCCAGCAAAATAACATACAGTAAACCCTCGTTAACACGAATCCCAAGGGACCGAAAAATCAAGAGTTCGTGTTAAAAAAATTCGTGCTAACCGGGGACTCAAATTTTATTGTTCCAATACAGTTCTTTCTACACATTAATCATTTACAATACGTATTATGTATGTCATCATAGAAGACACTACTACAGTACTACAGTAATTAACTTTTAAAAAAAGTACTCACAGATCATTTTCTGGTGAAAAACAGTTCAGTATGTGTTGTGATGACACAGATCCCCAGGATGCGGCGATAGCTTTTATTGTATCAAGCACACTCCTACTTGGGGTTTCAGTCTTCTGCGTTTTAAAGAATAGAAAAACACATCTGAACACACAACTGAATTTGTTGGTTAAATACGTACATATAAGCTCATTGTTGACGCAATGATGGCGATTGTCGAGCAATTGCACCCAAGTTTTAATCTTTATGTTACTCGTACTGGCTGTTTTAAAGAATAGAAAAACACATTTGAGCACATTGTTGATCTGAATTTGTTGGTTACAATACTGTATAAGTTGACTGTTGACAAGATGATAGAGATTGTTGAGCGATTTCTTACATACCTAGCAGAGGAACGACAGAGGAACATCAGAAAAAAAATATGAAAGACCTTGAAAGTTCGTGTTAAATGATATCTAATGACACAACGGACTAAAAAGCAGTTCGTAATTCGTTTTAACCGAAATTCGCGTTAACCGATAAAACTTTCTATAAGATATAATACATCCCTGCCGGGACCAACATTTTGTTCATGTTAACCGAGTGTTCGTCTTAAGCGAGTTCGTTTATTTGTATAAATTTTATACCTGCCAGAGATGTTTTTATCCCCTTGAAATAAAATGGAATTGAAACCATATAGTGTAGCATTTCTTACTTATGGAACCAACACACATATATTTCCTTGCCGAAAAGTATGCACGCTTGCGGGAGCGGTGAAAAGACTGATATAAATGTTTCCAATATTAATATGCAAGTTTAACATTACATTCGAATAATGGGCGCATGTGTTATTACTTGGTTCAATTTCGAAGATTCCTACACAAGAAAAGATTGGAACCGTTAGGAGACAAAGAATTTACGAGCTCTTGCCAGGAATTGGAGAAAACCAAAGAACCGTTCAACTACTTTTTTTTAAAAAAATCCTAGCAGAATTGAATTGTTTCCCCTCCTCCTTTCGCAGTTTACGACGTTGTCTTTCCCGAAGGAGCAAAAACGTCCGACGACAGGTTCCAGTCCCACAGAGGAGCAAAATATAGCGCATGATAAACTCGTCCTGCAACAAACGACGCTCGTAAAGTACGAGATAAGACTCATTTCGCGACCTTGGCCATATTTATACCCACCAGAGATTGTTGGTAGCCAATGGGAGCGGTTGGGTGGGGATGGAGAAGTGTCCCCATGCCAGGGTGAGTGATGGCTGCGATTCTTTACGTTTCAATTACACGTCAAGGCGCTCCAGAATGAAAACATTTTGCATTTTGTCCATTGAAAATATTCCATTCTAATTGTAACTTGTGTCCAATATGTTTTATATAACCTGGATTGCATGGATGAAGGCTAACAGAGCTCTGGCATCTGGGCTCCCAGCCAGTATAATTTTCTTGCATGTATGTTTGTGATGATCCTTTCATAAATTTAATCTTATCTTATCACCATTCATTTCCCTTTTAAAGATTAACCAAAACTGGTAGCGGCCTCCGTGGCGGAGTGGTTAGCACAGCGCTCTGCGAGGCCGGGGGGAGGGGGGGGGGCTGCGGATTGGATCGCCGCATGGGTGTTCTTTGTGAGTGTCCCTTCATTAGTTTCATCATATCATCACTCATCCTCATCTTCGTGCTTAGTCAAAAGTGGCAGAAAAGATAAGTAAAATAAACAAAATCAATCAATCAATTAACCAACCAATACATTAATATTTTATTTATATATATATACGTATATATATACACACACACCATTATTTGAGGTGATGTGATCAGCATCACTCTTCGGCTACTATTAATAGTCTAATTTAAGATTCATACTTATAACTGAACATCCATCAACTTATAGTCTATGGATTTGCGTTTGATAACATTAATATCCAGTAACTTGTATTCAGTAATATAATAACAACAATTATAATCCTTCAGTAGCAACACATCACAATTGTACAAGACATACTGAAAAAAATAATTCGTGTATGCAAAATCTGCTGACCATGACTTGGAATCGACAATGTGTTTACTTTTAGGAGGAAGAAAATTTGGGAAATGAATATAGCTACAATACATGCTCTCGGGGAAGAAGTTACGTTCTCAGCATTACATCCCACTGCGAAACCAAGAAATCAGCCTGCGAGCACAAATATCTTCTGCTTTTGGTCAATGAAAGATCAAAGTTACTCTTTCTTCCCTTCTCTCGTCTTCCCCTCCTTATCTGTATCTTCCCTCGCTCTTTTCTTTCTCTCTCTCCTTCACTCTCGTATCTCTTCTCTCTTCCTCTCTCGCTTTTCTCTCCTTCTCTTTCCCCTCTCTTCTTCTTCTTCTATCTGTTCTCGCTTGATCTCCTTCTTTCTCTCTTTCTCTCTCGCGGGCGCGTAATCTTTCCGTTTCTCTCTCGCTTATTCTCTTTCTCCCGCTCAATCTTTCTTTTCTCTCTTTCTCTCTCTCTCTATCTCTTCCTCGGTCTATTTCTCTGTTTCATTCTCTTATATCTCTTTCCCTCTTTTCTTTTCTAATTCTTCTTACATTTTCTCTCTCTTTGTCTACCTTCTTTGTTATTTTCTTTCTTTTTCTTTTATTATTTCTCCCTCTCTCTCCCTCTCTCTCTCTTCATCCTTCTCACTTTCTTTCTTTCTCTCTCTCTCTCTCTCTCTGTACCCTACTATCTTTATTTCCTTCTTTGTTTATTTTTTTCTCTCTCTCTCTCTCTCTCTGTGTCTCTCTCTCTCCCTCTCTTCCATCTTCTCACTTTCTTCCTTTCATCTTTTCTTTCACCTCTTATTCTCTCTTTCCCCCTACCTTCTCTCGTAGCCTCCTTTCTTCCACTCCGTCTCCCTTTGTTTCTCTATCTCCCTTCCCCTCCTCTCTCTCTTTATTTATACCCTGGTACTCGGAAAAATCAAGTTCCACTTCTCCATCTCACCACAACTCTATCTTGAAGACCTTCAAGTAGGGGAACAAGGCTGTCACTCTGCAGAATGCGATTCTAATCCAACGGAGCAGATAAGACTTAAACTCTCAGGAGATAACAACCCAAGTTCCAGTGGAACCAGTCTTATTTCCGTGTTTACGAGTTAAGACTTGCTGATTTATAACGATCGCCGGGTCCTAAGGTTGCAAACGGTAACAACTCACATTCGGAGACGTCGGCAGCGTAACTGGATTCCCTTGTGTGCAAGTGCCGTTCGAGAAAGATGTTGAAGGAACTGCTTTACGTCCAAAATTTCCTTGACAGCGCTGCAAACGTAGAAATACCACTGTGTAAAGATTTTGCGTGGTTCGCGGTAATGAATCACGCAGGTTTATTGTCACATTCTCGAATCTTGAATTCTTATTGCACTGTAATTTTTGTTCCTTCGGAAGTCGGCCATACTAGGTAGGGATGTCAAGGATGTGGCTGCAATGTAATCTGAGAAGTATATATAGAAATGCATAATTTTACTTTTAGCACATAAAACACATATTTTTTTAGGGAAAGAACATAAAATGTACATATTTTAGACATTTCAGACAAAATGAAGTTTTCCAATTCTTCCTGTAAACGCATATGTTGGAGTTAATACTAAAAATAGAAGGAATTCATGGTAAATTTGTAAATTAATATCCTCTTCGGGACTCCACAACACACCGGTCAGCCTACAATGGCGCTGTAATATTTTGACCAGCCGTTTAAAGTGAGATCCGATCCACTGTATGTGCTTCCATCGTGTATCGAACCAGGGACCCCTTCATTACAAAAATGCAATAAGCAACTAACGTCCTTCTGTCCCTGAATAGTGTAATTATTTGTTGAACAGAAGTGCGGAGGCAAAACTGGGGGGGGGGGAAGACAGTTTAATTCCCCTTGGTACGTACATAAGGCTTAGCATAGTGCGAGGCAAGAATGGCAAAAAGCAGGGAGAAACTGTACTCCTAATCGCCGCCACTGTAACATAAATTACTGACTGAAATGAAATTATATGTGCGAAATAATATAACTTTAGATAGATAATTTTCCAGGGAGGCTGTGTCCCTCTTGCTCTCCCCTTGGATGTCCATGATGATATGTATTAAGTCTCATTTATACTCCAAGAAAGTGATCGTACAGTGTAAACATTCAGATACACCTTGCAGTCTTATTGAACTATGTAGTGAAATACAAAATGAAATTATCCTTGCCTTTAAAACACAATTTTTTAACCTTTTCAATGTAACCAATGGAGGTACAAAATACATGTAGTAGTACATTACATAGTACATAATATGTACCTTCCGTCTGCCACTTCAGAACAAAACGCGAAGTGCACAGCAACTTCGTCTTCGTTAAAATCCCTTCTGCCGCATTTTTACCAATAACGAATTGTAAAATTTCTTCGTGAACAATGGGCCTCTTCCTAACAGTTTTCGAAAAAGCCTGAAGTGGGACGTTTACTAGACATGTTACGTGGAACCAGTGGCGGCGATTGGGTTCCAAAACTGGGGGCGGGGGTTTACTTTTCCTTTGTAGATAAGGTTTAGCATAGTACGGGAGCAAAAGTGGTAAAAAGTGAGGGGTGGGGGGCAACAACTACACTTCACGTTACAACTCGTATTAAATAATCTCCCGAGCCCGATTTGGTGATACCTTGAAAGCAGCTGAAATTTTTGCTTCAGTGTAAGGAAGAACAAGTAGGCGGAAAATAAACCGTTTATCAACAATGCAAAACAGAAAAATATAAACATAAATCTCACTAAGCTATAGGCAATTATAGAAAACCACAAACAGATCACTTGAAGTAACAAAAGAAGAAAAATATCATAACAACAATGCTGACGATAGAAAAAAACGGCCGCTGATCTTTACAGAGGATGCCGCCAGTACAGAAAAGTATAGGCACCTCTTTCAGTGCTTGCCTGTTGCATACAATAATAACGGTCTTACTTCAGTACCTAACATTCGGCACTCAGTATGAGGTCATGACAAATTATGACACTCTTAGGGTTGGTGTTTTCAGTGAACGTAGGGGGTGCGGAAGAAAATTAAAGGGTGCGCAAGCGTCCCCCTGGCGTCACCTCTGTCTGGTATTAACATTCAAAGAGTGCACACATTATTTTGAGCACTGTATTTTGGATCACATAGTCAGTAATGAGTAAGTCATCATCATCATAGTTTGTATAATAAAGAAATGTATTGGAAGGAAATACTTTTAGAAAGAAAGCCAGATTTAGCCAAGCGTGAGGAAATTTCTGCGAACCGACTCCCCTTCTCTTCCATTTTCACCGAACTTGTTTCGTGGGAAATTGAGCAGATCCCGAGAGTAGCAAAAAAACAAGGTTGGCAGCATTAAAAAGTAACGTATCTTAGAGCTAAAACATTAAATCTCACATGCAGGGAATCCTGATCTCATTTGTATGCACTCGTGAACTCACGGTACGTCTCTTCCTGACACAACGTCCACTAGGAAGTGTAATTAGCCGTTGAAATGCATGGGAAACGTTTTTCCTCGCTTCATTGCTAAGAACACTTGAGATCTTGTCGAAAACATGTTGACGGAGTTCAGAGCTTGCGATCTCAGGTATGGTGAGAATGATTGGAAGGAAATGCTCTCTGTAACTTTTGTTACGTCAGATTTCACCATGATGCTTCTTGAAGTATGTCAAGGTCATACCGTGTGAATTTCTATCTACCTGGAGTGTTATTTCCTGTTTCAATCGTCAGTGAATGGTCCAGGTTCAAAAACAGTTTCTTACTGTAGGAATTATTTCAGTTAAGGTAACTGGTATTGAAAGGAAGTTTGGTCATTACTGTCAGTCGGCTTCCGAGGCGGAGTGCTTAGCACATCACGCTATGACACCAGGGGTCCCGGGTTCGAATCCAGGCTTGGGCCAGGTGTTTGTGAGTGTCCATTCATCAATTTCATCATAATATTACTCATCCCCATCTTCGCAATTAGCCAAAAATGGCAGAAAAGTGAAGTAAAATAAACCAAATCAATCAATCATTACTGCTAGTTCGAGAAGCAGACAGATAGTTGATATTGGTGAATTCGAGTCACCAGGGGTGCCCGCAGGGGGGATTATGGCGCAGGTTGCGCCATCGAGATTTTTGGGGGGAATTTTTTCCCTTCAAATAATATAAAATTCAACATTTCTGTCTTTTTCCAAAATATATGTAAAGATTTTACACCTTAAATGCACCATATTTAATCCATTAGATGAAGAAAAGGAAGTGTTTAAGGGTATTATCGAAGGTGGGGGCTGGGTAGATATCCAACTTTTACATATTAGGCCTTAAATGGCATGTGGGTTCTGGAGGGGGGATTCTGAATTAAATTTGGGGGGGGGCAGTATCCAACTGTAAGTCTTAGATTATGGCGGGTGTTTTAGTTAGAGGGGGGATTGAGCATTAAATTGAGGGGGTATCCAATTCTTGTGTATTACTATTGTCTTATACTGTTGCGTAAATTCTGGTGTGGAGACTGAGAATTATTTTTTTGGAGGAGGCAATATCCACTCTTCAATATCAACAGTAAGTCTAAATTTGATTATTAAATTTAAAGGGGGAGATAGAAAGAAAACTCTTGATAAACTGTTAAATCTTAGATTGTCAAGGGGTTTCTGTAGTGGAGAGAGAATTCGAACATTAAATTTTGGAGACTGTACGTGCATTTAGCGATATGGTATACACACGTTTTCGACCCCGAACGTGCCAAAAGAGAAGCTGATAAAGGCTAAGAAAGTATTGACATCCTATTTAATGAATATTCTTGAAAGCCTACAAAGAAATGGATGTAAACATTTTCTTGATCGCTTCGCTCGCAATGATGTGTTCCTAGGATACGTGTTTGGCGCTTTAATGAGGTCAATGTGAAGTTTTTATACTATAGCTGCATTACAAAACAAGCGATATTCTCGATTATGATAAACGATTTTAGGGGTGGTCTTGAGTGATGGGCAGATCAAGTATAGTGTTCAGTAAAGCTAAGAAAAAAAAAGTTGCTTTCGGTATACACGCTGTCGTAATTAATCGTAATTAAATACTTTGTGCAGATTACTACATGGTTTGAGGGCCCGAATGTTATGATTTTGGGGGTGTGCATGATATGATCTTGGGGGGATGCACCATTGCCTTGGAGGGGATGGGCACCCCTGCGAGTCACAGCCCGTCCTAGGGAGGAACAACTGGAGCACTCCCCGCGCTTAATAGGTCCTTGCGCCAAATGAAAATAATTGTTTGTGTACGGTTTATTACGAGCTTTTAAGACCCTGTTGATTCCAATTAGTGAACTTGAGATCCTCCGAGTGATTCGGCCATGCTTACTTTTTTTATATCAAATATTTTTCTTTCGTGAAATCTGTAATGAGCATTTTATAAGTTATGATACTTTTAATTACCTATTTGTAATTTAACTGATTTCATATTTATGATATTTGTGAGTTTGATGAAGAGTAACAGTCAGTAAGAGCTTAGTACAATGCACAAGGAGCGGGAATAAGGCTAAAGAGAAGACTAAGATGTTGGCAGAAAGAGCGTTCGAGGAGTGTTAGGAGAAGAGGACAAGATTGGAACCCCGTGGAAAGAGAGGAGTGGTGGGAGACCAGAAGAAAATGAAGAGGCGTGACTTCTATGCCGACCCAGCCAGAGGCAGGAAACGGCGAAGGATGATGATGGTGAGTTTGATGGAGGCGAATTCTTTCATTATTAATATTCCATTGCGTATGTGCGTTCTTTTTGGTTCCCGGATTGTAACTGTTTTAATCCATAAGAGCTGAGTTTCGGTTATATTTATTAAATACGTAATGAGGGTAAGGCTCATAAATTTACAAATTTATACCTAGTATCCAGAAGCCAAATTTTGCAAGTCTACAGTATTCAAACTAAAGAAGAAATAGGGGTGGTTGGAATGGCCCTTTCAAAGATACTAAAATGTCCATCTATTTTCCACGTAGTGTACCCTGGACTGCATTTTGCAGACTTACGAGGTTCTGGCGTTCGGACTCGTGGCCAGTATAATCCTCTGTCGGGGTTCTTCTGTTGTGTAGTGTTGCCCACGGGACGAGACTAGGGATGGCCAAACGGATCCGGATCCGAAAGTTCCGGATCCGCGGATCCGGATCCGGGTCTAAAAGTTTCGGATCTGGATCCGGATCCGAAAGTTCCGGATCCGCGGATCCGGATCCGGATCCGAAAGTTCCGGATCCGGGTCCTAAAGTTTCGGATCTGGATCCGGATCTGGTTCCGAGAGTTTCGTATCTCAATCCCATTATAATATTACCACACCTTAAAAAAGGTATTATGATCTTCGATTACAAAGAAATTTTTCGTTAGTTATACAAGAATTTTTTTCAAGTGTTGTTCCTAAAATACTTTGCTACGCATCGGCTAACACACTCGTGCACAAATGTCAGAGGTGATTTTGTAAATGCCATTGAAACGAATATGTATTCTTTCGAATGTATTGGAAATGAAAACACACATAAATGTGAGACATTCCATTCCAGGATGAAACCTTTAACACGCATAAGAGGATAGAAATGTCATACACGAATAATACAATTGTTCTACAGTTACAGTTTTACAAATTAAAATAAAATATTATAATTTATGCAGTGTTAAATAATTACAAAGTGTAAGACTAACATGGGAGGTTATCTAAGTGTCCCCCTCCGATTTCCATGAAACTTGGCAGGAAAGTGGGGCCCAAAGGAAGAATTACGTGTTTTTTTGTTTCAGCTAAAAAACTGTTTTAGGGGGCAAAACCCCCTCAAATGTCAAGATGAGGACAAATTGAAGTGAGGATCTGACCCCTGTGTCCCCCTCCGATTTCCATGACTTGGCAGGTGTCTGTATAAACGGGCCCAAATGAAGAAATACGTGTTTTTTTTTTGTTTCAGCTAAATAACGGTTTTAGGGGGCAAAACCCCCTCAAATGTCAAGATGAGGACAAATTGAAGTGAGGACCTGACCTCTGTGTCCCTCCGATTTCCATGAAACTTGGCAGGTGTATAGTGGGGCCCAATGGAAGAAATACGTGTTTTTTTGTTTCAGCTAAAACACGGTTTTAGGGGGCAAAACCTCTTCAAATGTCAAGATGAGGACAAATTGAAGTAGGGATCGGACCCCTGAGTCCCCCTCCGATTTCCATGATACTTGGCAGGTGTGTGTATATACGGGCCCAAATGAAGAAATACGTGTTTTTTTGTTTTTTGTTTCGGCTAAAAAACTGTTTTAGGGGGCAACCCCCCCTCAAATGTCAATATGAGGACAAATTTAAGTGGGCATTTGACTTATGTGTCCCCCTCAGATTTCCATGAAACTTGGCAGGTGTGTGTATAAACGGGCCCAAATGAAGAAATACGTGTTTGTTTTTGTTTTTTGTTTCGGCAAAAAATTTGTTCTAGGGGGCAACCTCCTCTGAAATTTCAAGATGAGGACAAATTGAAGTGGGGATCTGACCCCTGTGTTCCCCTCCGATTTCCATGAAACGTGGCAGGTGTATAGAGGGGCCCAAAGGAAGAATTACGTGTTTTTTTTTGTTTCAGCTAAAAACTGTTTTAGGGGGCAAAACCCGCCTCAAATGTCAAGATGAGGACAAATTGACGTGGGGATCATCTGACCCCTGTGTCCCCCTCCGATTCTCATCAAATTTCACAGGTGTATAGAGAGGCCCTATGCCCCCTGTTTCTTCCTATGCCATATTTACGTGGTTTCGGGGTCAGATCCCCACTTCAATTTCTCCTCATCTTGACATTTGAGGGGGAGGGGCCTCTATACATCTGCCAAGTTTCATGGAAATCGGAGGGGAAGACTTAGACCTCCCTTGTAAGTGTATTCATTAATTACAAATCGCGCACGCGCGCACACTATATATATACAGTATGCGGCAAAACAAACAGTACCGAAAGTCACGGACAGAGTGCGCGCAGGTGCAAAGTGGTTTCAGCCAGCAGCGGTGCCTGCGTGTCCAGTTGGGTGTGGACTAGCGTTGTGTGCAGTTCGCGCGAGGAGAATGGGACTCACAACAGAGGAGAAGGTGTTTATTGTCGAGCACTACTTCCGCTCATACGGTGTTGGGCGTCAGAATGGACCGAGCGTGAAGGTTGTGAAAACTCGGTTCGTGGAACGATTCAACAAGGCGGCTCCAAGCAACACAATAATCTTGTCCGTCATCGAGAAGTCCCGTCGTACTGGATCAGTGTTGTGTGCACCTTGATGGGTGCATCAACCGACAAACAACTCGTTTTCTCAGATGTAATCATTGAGAAATCATTGCATAGTACGCGGGTTACGATTTGGTGTGCAGTGTCGGGACATGGAATATTGGGCCCGTATTTCGTGGAGGATGAACACGTGAATCCACAAACTGTGAACCAGGGACGATACAGACACTTGATTATTGAGCCATTCTTGCGTGATTTGCGCGCTTTTTGCCGCGCAAGAAATCTGCCGCTACAACAACAATGAATGCAACAAGACGGAGCTAATGCGCACACTGGGGGACCTCAATTGCTCTTCTGCGATAAGAGTTTAGAAATCGCCTCATTTCCCGTGGAACGGACTTCCCCTATCCTTCCCACTGCCCTGATCTCACGGCTCCCGATGCCTACATATGGAGTATGCTGAAAGAGGACGTTTTCCGATCACATGACCCCCCCCCCCCCCCCGTCCACTATACCAGAGTTGCGAGAGAAGATTCGGTCATTGTTTGTGTCGTTGCAGCAACCCATGTTCACTAACATGTTCCTCAATCTACAAGCACGCTATGAGGAATGTGTGCGCAGTGGCGGGGGACATTTCGAACACATTATGTACAGACGTAAATCTCTAACTCTCATTGCATTTCATTTCACATTTCACATCATTTTTTATGTCTCATTATGTTGTACAATAAACCATTGTCAATGATGTGATTTCAGTACTGTTTGTTTTGCCGCATACTGTATATGTGTGTGTGTGTGTGTGTGTGTGTGTGTGTCTGTGTGTGTATTATATATATATATATATATATATATATATATATATATATGTATAATATTAGCTGGTAACAATATGTTATAAGCACATTCTTACTTTCGAAAGAAGCGCATGTGGGATGGCAAAACATTTCACAACATTTCCACGAGACGAGACAGGCCAAAGTCTCGTCTCGTGGGCAACAGTCCTGTCCATGTGTATTTGTGATTGTCCTTTCAACAATTCCGTCTTGTTATCATTCAGTCTCATCTTCGCTATTAGGCAAAGCTGGCACAAAAGGAAAGCAATAAAATCTAATCAGTCACAAAGAAGTAATAAGTTTTTCAGTTAAACCAATATTTGATTGATATTTATAACTGAAATATCCCAATCAGTTTATCAACTGCATAAATTTTGCAATGACTCCCATTTCCCCATCATGAAATTATTAATATGTTAGGGCCTATTTTTTTAGTACCCAAAGAAGAAAAAATGTGAATCACTGTTGACTATTTCTTGATGTTAGATACTTACCTTTAACTTCGTTTGCAAGCACAAACGTCATACCTCAATGTAATGGATATATTTGTGTGACAAGAGTGATCATTGCATATGTATACCCTGTCCCAGCTAACTGTGGAGCAGGGCCGCGCATAGGGGCAGAGAAGGAGGAGGGAAATCGAATGGGCAAAGCCAATGCGAAGTAGGGAAATCACCTCCTCTATTACGCAATCCCGTTCCTCTCACTGTTCATTGGTGGAGCGTCTCGTGTCACTACTTACGCAGAGACTTGCTTTCGTTTGCCTGCTCCACAGTTAGCTGGGACGGAGTATAGGATAATATCCTTGACAGGGATACTGTAATAAAGTATACCAGGAGGTAACCCTGGAGGGTAAAGGTGAGCGGAGCGTGGTGCTGATAATTGTTTTCCTGGTCATTACACATGCATTTCAGCGTGCATGCCACGACCTCTGCACGAAGAACATCTTAAAACTGTTTGCTTACACAATGACGACGAACCGATGACAGGAATCATGGTGAGGTTAATCCTCTGTGCTGTTTTCCGTTGTATACCGCTATTTTTATTATCTTCTCTTGAAGTCAACGGTAAAACCACAGCTTTAATGTTTTGTATTAAAGTTTTTTGTATGGTTTTGTATTACACAGAGTTGGTGAAAAGTCACTCCCTGTATTTTGAATTTTTATATCTGGTTAAGTTATGTAGATATTGCAATGAACTTTATCGTGTTTTACCCTGATTTAGAACTATTTACCTCTAACACAGTTACAAGTAACAGTTAGTTATTTTCAGAAAATCTAACTGTAGTTAGTTAGTCTCAAAAGTAAAAGTAACTAGCTGCAACTGTAACATATTTACTTTTTTGCAAAAGACAGTAACTTTCCCAGCAGTTACTTTTACGACAATTTAATTGTTAAGTTACAAAAGGTTTAATCCGAGGAAAGAGCTAAATTTGGAAACCGTTAACAATTACATGTATTTACTGGATGCTAGGGTAAAAGGATTTTCGTGGAATAGACTGGTAAATTTAGAACATCCACTCTTTATCGCAATTCGCCATTTCCAAGAGTCGAGCAAATTGCGATATCGGAAGTTATTCTCCCGATACTCTAAAATTATTTAGGTAAGGAACCATAAAGGTGAAGGAATAAGTACAAAAGAAAGAGCATTGGGTTTAAAGTGAGACGTCATTTGCGGCAAATTGGCCGTTGTTTTACTTTACGTAATGAATCCTGTAACAACGCTGGATTTTCGTGTGGATTATTTTACTTCTATGAGTTTGCAATGCTTTCTGCATGCACGTGGTTTTGTTTACAGAAGGTCTCAGGGTTGGTGATTTGAACTTTAAACTATATTTTAACATGGAGATAATGACTGTGTTCATTAAAGTTTCAATTTCACTGCGTCTTTCACTTCACTATCCATATTTGGAGGCCCTCTACCACAGACAAACTACTGTTACTCGTGTACTACTGGGTTTCGAGTGTATAGCGCTCGTTTTGCCTGTTCGAGCGTTTTTCGCTCGATCGAAGAAGCTCACAGTTCTGTGCGCTATCTAGCGTACTCCGTGCGAACTAATTGGCACTCAAACGGAATCCTCTCTCTGCAGCAATCTAATGGAGAGCGTTCATGGCGAACAATTACAAGTTACACAGAAACACTTGAATTTAATAATCTTGGTTCACTAAAGCATTCATGAAGAATAAAAAGTCCACGTTGCCGGAAGGGTAAAAAAAAACTGTTATGTTCTTCGTCATGCTTAATGCGTTTTAGATTATCTCCAAAATTTATTGCAAGATTTTAACACTATGAAACAAGAAAGCAGCGATGACATGCCCATCCCTTCTCTCCCCCCTGTCATTTTTTGGTAACATATGAGACATTCAACGCCTTGGCACGATGCCAAAGCTCCTCCATGTTAAAACCACGTTATCTTAACCGCCTGTTGGAGATATCCGGACGCTAGAACAATGGCGCCCGCCGACACGTTCCTCCTGACCATCCTTCTCCAGATCCCGTTATTCCAGCACGAACTGGACCATTCCTTACATGGCGACATACCATTGTCGGATGGAAGTTGTTGTTTCACAGCCAACTTTCTACGGGCAAAAAACTGACTTCATTTCTTTCCAAAGACTTCATTCCGTTTCTCTGGAAACTTGGTTCTTCAGAGCGTTTTGCCAGATTATTTTCGCCTGTACTGTAGCCAAATTATTTATTTATTTATTTATTTACTTGACGTTTCAGATACGGTACTGAAAGACAATTTTGAAACTATAGCAACAACAAAACAACTACAACAAAACAAGACATAACAAGATGATACAGAAACAATTAAGTTACACGTACATTCTTAACGATTGTCGGAAACTGCGTTCTGACAAGAATGAGTCAACATTTGGAGCGGGGAAGGCTGTAGAAAAGAGACCGCTGTAGAAGGGAGAAGAATCTTGGGGTGGGACTGTGAAAGAGCTTTACTTTGCGGGTTGGCCGATTGGGTACTCGTCGATGAAATTGATTGATTAGGAATTCTGTTTTAATATTGCCATTGTTGTTTTTTTGTGTAAGAATTTCATGTCTGCTAGATCGCAACGAGTGTGTGGTGACTGGATATTTAAAATAGACATAATAATAGGTATCTGTTTTATGGAGATGTCTGAGAGAAGGTATGGCGAGCAATGGCGAGGAAAAAGCTGAGGACAGAATCAATCCTAAACAGATTAGTTTTAAAAGCCATGATATGAGAGAACAGTATTCTAGAATAGGAAAGCACAATAAAAGGTAAACATTTACAGGGAGACGAAAATTAGCAGAAATAATGTACACTGCTCTCCATAAATTAAGCAACAAATGGTGATCATCCAATAGAATGAAACACAAGGCCGGAGGGTGTACATATTTTATTTGTAACGAAAGTGACCGTTGTCTGACACTAATAAGGGATATGATCCCTAACGCATTCGTTGCTTTCTTTCAGCGTGCCCACCACTCTTCTTCTCTTTTCTCCAACTGTTTTCTCTTTTACCTCACATTTTCTTGTTGTTGCTTAGTTTCTGGAGGGCAGTGTAGAATCCTGTCTTAAACAACTTATTAAATGCCTACCTCCGGCGTCATCGCCTTGTAATTCAAAGGCTCCCGGGTTCGATACCCGGTGGAGGCACATAGTGGTTCGGATCCCACTCTAAACTGTAGGTCCAGTCCCAATTAGCCTTACTGTGCATAAAGTGGACTCAAAACACCAAATCAATCCATCAAAGCCTACCTCCGTAGCGATGTGGTTAGTTAGCACAATGCGCTAAGACGCCAGGGGTCCATGGTTTGAATAGTTCCATGAGCATGGGTGTTCTTTGTAAGAGAACCTTCATCAACTTCATAATATCATCATCATCATTATCATCGCTGTGATTATTGGCAGAAAAGCTACGTTATATAACAAAAAAAAAAATTAAAAACTTATTAAATGTCCCTGGAAATCTGACTGGAGCTTTTCCCACCCATGGACGTCGCGAAAGCAATAAGTCCGTTGACCCCCTTTTGGATAATGGCATCTTTCATGTCAAGTTACAAAAAAGAAAAAAGCGTGTTATTCTTATAGATATAACATAAATTATCTTCAAATAACGAAAGTAAAAAGTACGTCAGATCGAAAGGATTGAGTGTAAAATGCATAATGAATAATAATAATACATTACGAATAAATTTCACTTATTACTTCTTAATAGTTATTACTGTAAAAAATCATAACCATGGTAATAATAATAATTATTGTTATTATTTGTACTATTCAGGTTTTATTAATGTCTTGGCCTCCCTGATGGCTTAATGGTAACATCGTCGCCTTTTAATCAAGGGGTCTCAGTTTAGATACCAGATGGAGGCACATAGTGGTTCGGATCCCACTCTAAGCTGTAGGTCCAGTCCTGATTAGCCCTTTGTGCATAAAGTGGGCTTACAACGGGTTCTCAAATTATATCAATGGCCTGACCCCCCCCCCCTCAGTTCTAGAACCACGCTCATTAATATTTGTATACGATAAAGCTCGCTCTGGATTACGCTCGTAATATTATTTTCTGTTTGTAAGCATTGTTTACTGTGCTTAAATGCTTTCAATGTTTGTTTTGTTATCACGCTTTGTCATGCCTCGATAAGACTAAAGGATCTTACGCACGGAGAACTCGCTAACACGTAATGAACAAGTTTGCTTTCCTTACATGTTTTTGTTTGTCTTCCGGTATGTCCCGTAGAAACACAACAATGCTCGTCTCCAGCAACGTCAGCTAGAAGGTCTGAAGTAACACATTCAGCAACTGTTTTATCTCTAGACGGAGTCAACAGCGAGTTCCTTGAGAGGCTTGATAACTTTCTCCAAGTCAGACCTTACTCTAAGAAACGGAAGACAAAGGTTTGTGACCTGTCAAGTAAACAAGGGAGTAAACGTGAGCAGTTTCTTCTTTCATACTACCGAAGATAGCATCAGTGGCGGATCAAAAAGTTACAGTTGGGAGGGGTGAATTTAACCGGGTATCACCGAGAATCAATTCCAAGCTACACTTGCACTGATGTATATGTTGAAATCAGTGGCGGCTCATGCAACTTATTGTTAGGAGGGCTCCATTCTTAAAAAAAAATACCCTACCTTAAATATTTGAAGATGAACTCCATGAGGCGGTCTTTCATTCAATTATTCATTTTTTCTTGTACGATTTAGCATTTAGAACACCAGATTATATAATTTACTGCCAGAAGACAAATAACTCTGGGAATCGATTCGAAAACTTAAACAATCACGCACTTACTGAAAGGGACGCGTTTCATGGCAGGCCACTGTTTCTCTCGGTAATCGCATGTTTATACGTGGTGGCCACCGTCATGGTGAGAGCTTTCTATTTCTACCACTTGGCAGCGCAACCGTACATTGGGCTGTGTTAAATGCAGACCGCTTTTTAGCATTGACAAGGGCCTAGCAGGGAGGGAAGTGGAAGCATTGCTTACGTTAGAGTTAACATGGGGTGCGTTCCGAAAGTCTTAACGAAACGAACGCATTCAACGAAAATAACTGGGCTCGTGAATCTGGTGAAACCAGTTATTTTACAGACTTATGGGACGCTCTAGGCGAAAGCGCAGGCGCAGTGTTTTGTTTAAGCAAAGTTTCCGCATGGCGTCAGCGGAAGGAATGTCCTTATGGCAAAAATAAACTCTATTATGGCCACTGTTACTCATTTTAATCACATTCTAAGAACGGTCAAGGCATACTTATCTTGTGCATGTTGCTTCATATCGCTATCCGTTAAAATTATAATACATTTTCCGAACTAGTGCAGTTTGAATCCATCAGCACGCGCTTTGTATGCAAGGAGCAGACGATTTTCACGGAACAAACCAGCATCCTGGCCCGTGCGTTTGGTGAATCTCGTTCTTGCACGAAACGCACGGAAAGCGACTTTTGGGACAGCATAATGAAACTCACGAAACGCACGGAAGCACTTATGGAACGGCCAGTTACCATAACTTGTTTAACGCGTTAAACTCGTGCGACTTTCGGAACAGGCCCATGGAGATGTACTGGCAGTCCCCGAGGGGGAAGCGGATTCATATACCAGTTTTCCGCTTGTCGCGCATCAAGTGCATTTGAAAGCTCCACACAGCGCAACGGGACGCAGTAAGATAGCGGAAGTATAAATACTTAATTTTTGCACTAATGGCAACAAGATATAATTTGTTTGGGGGGCTGCAGTACTGCAGCCCCCCTTCATCGGCCGCCACTGGTTGAGATGAACCTAAAGGAAATATGTAAGGATGGAAAAGATTGGATTATTCTTGCCCAGGAGTACGCAGGATTATTTTTTCGGGAGGGGCTGCAATTGTGTAGAACATAGTACATAGCTGCTTCCAGAGTGAGGTCTCCTTCATTGCACAACGCGAGAGGAACTTCGTGGTCTGACGTCAGACGTGGAATTCCTACGTTGTTAGGTCTGCTGGGTTTGGTTCCTTTAGCATAAATACACAGCAAATGTATTATTTATGCTAAGAGAACTAAGCCTAACGAGAGTTCTGATGTTACAATGGAATAATGTCATTGTTAGCATTGAGTCCCAGCCCATCAAATAAGTAGTCGTATTATTATTATTATTATTATTATTATTATTATTGTAACTCATGTATTTGCTTACTAGAATCAGTAAGTAACAGGTTTAAAATTGTAAGGATGCATTCGTATATTTCGAAATTTCCATTCTCATAATTGGCAAGTCGGAGTCATTTTATGGGGGCTTGCATTTACCACTCTGGATTTTCCTGAGTGCTTTTACTTGAAAATCTTTATTTTCTCAAAATTACGAAGGGGGTTGTAGCCCCATCAGCCCCCCCCTCTGCGTACGCCAGTGCCCAGGATAGGGAAAGATGGAAGGCTTGTGTTGCTGCAGCCATAAACCTTCGGGTTTAAGAAGACTAAGGAGTTAGTTAGTTAATAGAACTGCAAACAGGAACCAAGCTGGATTCTATGTTTTAGAGATTAGGGTATGCTTTGCAAAAATAGAATCAAGCACTGGAATTGATACTTACTATTACATACATGTCGTTATCGTGATTCTTCTTATTGCCACGGTAAAATGAACGATCAGATATGAAGATTAAAGTGAAAAAAAACAAAGAAAACAATAACCTTTTATCTCAAAGTATCTTGGGTTCGATCCCCATTTCAGGCATATTTCAGAGTGTTTCGGATCCATATTTAAACTGTAGGTCCAGTTCCGATTAGCCTACCATGAGCATAGGTAGGCTTAAATCAAACAATATTCTTGAGCCTGTTAAGTTCGGTGATCTGACAGAACATTTGAGTGTTCAAAAATATCAGGCATAATGATACATATATCGAAAAACTAGCAGTTGGGAGGGGTGATGGTACCTATCGCCCTCCCTGTGGATCCGCACCTGGATAGCATCCATGTGTTTCGTTTCCTTCTCAACTTGTCCATGATTTGAATACTATTGAGCGCAGAGTGCAGAGATTGATTTTTTTTTAAAAAAATTCCAAAACACCTTACAAAAAAATAGCCACTTTGAATAACTTCTAGCTTCCACATCGTCGTGAACAAATCGTATTCGATAATGATTTTTAAGCAGTAAGTATAAACTTTGAATACATTAAGGGCAGTAATCCTTTGCCAGCGAAGCGAGCAAAAAGATTTTTTTTTTTTTAAATTAACAATACTATTAATGTAACACGATGCCAATACTTTCATGGAGCTCCACCACATTAGTTCTTTACATTTTTTTGGTACATACATTTAGGTGAGAAGTCTGTAAATAATTTATACCTTTCCATAGCACACTGTCAATGTAACATAAAAAATATACAGGGTGTTTCGAAAAGAATCACTCGATTTCAAAATGCTATATATATATATATATATATTTTATTTATCAAACCAGAAACTTGGGATTGCTTTCAAAAAACACAGCTATACCTAAATTTTTACATAAAAAATATTCATATGTGCTCAATGTAACCCCCTTCGGACGCTCGGCATATGTCCATACGGTAGGGAGAATTCGTCAGGAGTCACTGCTGCCACTGCTGCTGTGATCCGATTTCGCAGTTCATCCAGAGTAGTCGGAAATGAAGACACAGAAACAGTACCAACGTCGAATACTGTGTGCAGTAGGAGGTTCAACACCATACTGTCGCCGAAATTCACGCTGCACTGTCGTAACAGATTCACTCACTTCAAAGGGCAGTACACAGAAAGCTTTTAGTTGCGTCGTCGCCTTCTTGCTTGAATATGATGCGAGCACGCTACTGCTACCTGCCGGCAATCATGTGAAACTCACGAATATCCTCTTCCTAACAGTACGTTGCTCGATGTGTTTTAGCGAACGTTTACTGAGTTAAATCGCTTCGAAATCGGATGATTCTTTTTGAAACACGGATTGATATTTAACAATCCTTATCCTATCAATATCTAGTATTTTCTTCTTTTCATAGTATTGATTCAATAATTCTATTAAATATGTCAAGTAGAAGTGAGAAATCTAAATATTGGTGGTTAATAGCAAGGATATTGTAACTATGACACATTCTATATTTCTGAGTTTTAGAAATCTGAAGTCAGAATATTGCTATTTCGCAGATTTTTTTTCTACATTAAATTTTATTTGATCGAGAAAGGAGCTATTATCTAAGATACCATTCGTACACAAGTACACCTATTCTAATCTCGCCTTACTAGGACTCTCAAACCCAGATATTTTAAGCAGATTATTAAAACATATACCTTAGAAGCGTCTTCGTATGATCTGCACATTTGAGACCACATAACATATGCGTATTCTAGTTTGCTTCTTACTATGTTGTAATAATAAAATGTACATTTTTTAAATTTCTAGAATTCCTTATAACAAAACCTAATGATCTGTAGGTTACGTTATAGTATATGTGGTATTCCTACACCAAACAATAACTAGAAATCAACTTCAAATCATATTAGAATACATTTTAGACACAAATGGGTAAAAATGTTATTTATGATGAAGTAAAAGAGAAGAAAGACACAAATGAAGTTTTCGCCTTAAGATATAAAAGACTTCAACATCAAAGAAATCACCATTAGCATTCTCAGGTGTTATAAACGAGAAAGTATGTTTCCATCCGAGTATATAAGAAGCCCATCAAAGTGTCGGAAACTTTCGCATGTTAATCGCAACATTAGCAATTTTGAACGAAAAGTTGCACAGGGAACTCAATCCGTTGTAAAATTTACATAGGAAATCGGCGGCAACTAACTTATCCAAAGGAGACAATTATCATCTCGTTTCGCTAAACAGTTGAAGAACGCCTGAAGCCGAGTCTTCTAGCATGGCATTTTACGACATTTCCGTTATTCACGTTTTACCACCAGAGAGAGAGAGAGAGAGAGAGAGAGAGAGTTGAACTCGGTTTCCTAAGTTTTCGTTCACTCTTGTACATGTATATTAATATTTATTACTACTTAAGACTTTCTGTTGATTTTCGCTTTTATTTACTTTCCTCCAAGTTATGTATCAAGGGAATTCAGCACTGAGTTCATCTAGAAGATATTTCTGCTGAGTTCTTTGCTAGTTGGAACTCCTGTTGCAGTTTCTACCGTGAAAGCAAACTCATAAATAAATGTCTTAACCAGTGAAGCAGTGAGCTCGCATAGGAATCTGGATGTGAAGAAACAGAATCTTTACTTCTCTTCAATGTTCTGAAGGCACATCGTGATGGCAAAGACCTCTATGATCATAACTGCATAATAAAACGGTGTAGTGATTTCTGACCACTTTGGGAAATCCAGAATAGCTCGGTATCCCGGTGTTACCAGTGGATACCACGCTGAAACGGTCATGTCCTCCCGTTTCGACTAATGGGCCAGAAGCGCACACTGTGAGATTTCCCCACCTCAAGTAAAGTTTTCTGAGGAAAGGGAATTCCCGCTTCGCCAAGTATTTTGAAGGGAGGGAATATTCTCTTCTGATTACAAGGCGACAACGTTACCATTACGGCATCAGGGTGGCCATTCGTCCGCTGGGGATTGAACCAAGGATGCCTTGATCTCAAGTAGACAGAGTTACCATTAAGCTCAACAAAACTGGTAACGAGATAGCAATCATGACTGCATTCTGCATCTTCATATTTATTTGTTGCGCTCTCTCGCTCTCGCTCTCTCTCTCTTCTCTCTCTCTCCTTTCTCTCTCAATTTCTCATCTCTCTTTTCTTCTCTCTCGCTATAATATATCTCTATTTCTCCTCTCTATTTTCTCCCTCTTACCCCCTCTCTCTTCTTCTCTTTCTTTAATTCTCCATTCTCTCTCTCCGTTTCTTCTCTCTTTCGTTTCTTTTCTTTCCGCATTCTCTCTCTCCCTTTCCCCCTCTGTCAATTTTCCTTTCTATCTTCTCCTTTCTCTCCTCTACAATGGAAAATGATGGATAGACTCGAGGACCTCGAATTTGACGATGATGTTTGCCTCCTTTCGCAGTCCTTCAAGGATATGGAAAACAAATTGAATTACATTGAAACTGAATCAAAAGTAGTCGGATTAAAAACAAATGGAGAAAAAAACAAAAGAAATTAGAATAAATGCCACAAAAAGCAGAAATTGGAAATAGGTAACACAATTGTCGAACAAGTGGAAAAATTTCAATATTTTGAAGCAATAATAACAAAAAATGGAGGAGTAGAAGAAGATGTCAAAAACAGAATCAGCAAAGCTAATATAGTTTTCATTCAATTGTATACAATATGGAAAAGTAAACAAATTGGATTAAGAACAAAGCTCAGGATATTTCAAACAAATGGTAAGTCAGTGGCTGTGAAACTTGGAAGCAAACAAATAAAATAGGACACCAACTACAAACATTTGTGAACAGGTGCTTAAGGAGGATCGTGAATATAAAGTGGCCTGATGAAATTACAAATGAGAAACTTTGGGATATCACAAATCAGAAACCAATTATACAACAAATAAAGAAAAGGAAAATGGCAATGGATCGGACACACCCTGAAAAAACCCGGATGGCTGAATAGAAAATGATGCATTGGATTGGATTCCCCAGGATGCACGAAGAAGAGGATACCCCAGACGTACATGGAGAAGGACAATCGAGCAGGAGCTGCTGCAAAAAGAGAAGACGTGGTTGGAGGCAGTGATGTGCCGTAGACTATAAGTTTACGTCTACATGCGTTGTCTACACGTAATCTACGCGTAGATTACATTGGGTTGTAGTTTACATAGGCTACGTAGATAATCTAAAGTGCATTAAAATTAATTTTCAAGGGTTTCATGAAATGAAAGTGTCATTTTCAACTATATTGGTTCCTAACTAAATGAAAAGAACCCTATTTACAACAAACTTTCTCTTCTCTTCTATTACCAACTATGGAAGAAGATAAATAGTATGCAAAGAACAAGAACAGATGGCAGTCGTGAGGCAAGAGTGGTCTTTTCCCCATAAAGCACTAGAATATTTCCTATATTAGGTTTCTTCCTAGGTGAGAAATTGTTCGAATTTGAAAGAAAGAGTATGAAAAGTTCTCCACACACATCAGCAACTAATACGAAGTATAATTTTCTTTTAATTTCACTGCGCTCTTTGCTAAGTTATCACCTTTCGCCATGTTGTTTACGTAGATTACATAATCTACGTGTATAACATAGTCTACGTGTAGAATGTAGACTATCGTTGTTTACGCGTAGACGCACATCACTGGTTGGAGGTCAAGAGTTTGGCGAAGAATCGGACAAGATGGAAATGCTTCACGGAGGCCCTATGCTCCACTAGGAGCAACAAGAAAAAAGTCAAATAAGTAAAGTTTCTCTCCTCTCTCTCTCTCTCTCTCTCTCTCTCTCTTGCTTTCTCCTCTCTCGTTCTCCTTTCTCTCTCTTTTTCTCTCTTTCTCTCTCTTCCTCTCACTCTCTCTCTCTCACGGGAATCATTAACACAAAATAACCCAGCACCAGTTGTCATTGAAAAGAGGACACTTCATTTAGAGTGGCTTACGCATCCCCCATCCTCTTGGATCAGACCACAATCCAATGTTGAAATGAGAAGAAAAAGGATGGAGGATGAATCGACGAAGAGGATGAGCTCGGTTGCTAACAAACGAGAGGGGGGAGGCGCGTGGGAAAGTGGCCCGGTTTGACAAGACGATTGCAACGGAGCTTATCAGAATACAAATTAATCGACGAAATCGAAGAATCTTCCCCCTCCTCCTTCTACAAGTCGTGTTCCTGATTTTTTCCCCTTCGACGCTGCGGCCTGCCTCGCATCCCAATGCATCCTCGTGGCAGCGGTGAGTCACGGCTCCAACCGGCAGCCATCAACCAGGATGCGTCACTCCACTGGAGCATCTCCATCCCGTCTCCCGCTGCGATCTCCTGGAGTTTACGGTCGTTTGGTGCGTGCGAGTACGTCATATCTGGAAACTTGATTCCAAGAGATAAAGCCAAATTATCTATTTTTAATGCTGACTGGGGCTGCATTATTAAGGCCCGGCTGGACCTGTGGACATGCTTTCGAAAATGTTTCTCCCCTCAAAAAACCTGTATAGATTCTGAAAAATTACATGTGCTTAGAATTCCATCTAGACTAGTGTTTCTAAGCCATCAGGCCTTGTCGTCAATTATACTGAGGTTCTCCTGAAGTTTGCTATTTGCAGCCCGAGCTGGCAACCACCTGGAAAGATGGCCTGTCGTTCGAGTTTCCACTGCCATAACAGAAAATGCTTTCGTGATAGTAATGGTGAGCAAACGATCTAACGGTGTCGTCCTAATTGCGAACAGTCCTAGTTGCGAACAGTCCTAATTGCGAACACTTCCTTCCTAAACAGGATTAACATCCAAGGGCAATGTCCGAATTGCGAACACAATTTCCGCCTTTGGACCTACAACTTTCTCTTCCACTTCCTGTGTCTTTTTAACGATTCTTTTCATGGACTTTGAGACTGGCCAGAGCCTTGTTGGAACATAGATAATTCGACATGATTAAAGTCGTTACATAGTATAAATAATTTAATAATAAAAGTGTGGCCTATTTTATATAACGACTACATACTGCACACGACATATGACACTGTACTTATCAATCCCCTTATACATGTTAGTGCTCCTGGCCACTTTTATTCTTCAAAAGAAAAAAAATCATCCATCATGATAAGTCAATCAGGTTGGCTATTGTTGCTAGTCAAACCAGCTGTCTCTCTGAGTCACTACCCTTATTAGATTTTTAAAACAAGTTTTCAGTTACATGTGTTCGCAATTAGGACATGGAAGTATTTCCTCACTTTTATGTGTTCGCAATTAGGATGATTTAGGCCAGGGGAAACGACAAGATTCCATTAGAGCCAGTAGTTGTCAAGCAATTTAATCCTAATTTTATATTTGACAACAATGCTAGGTATAATCTAACTACTACTCTCTATGGTTATGCCATAATTTACTTAATAATAATAAATTTCAACGGTACATATTAATGTATGAAGTTAAAAAAATTAGAAAGTTATTTACGAGTCATCGACCTTTAAAAACGGGCTCAAGAAGGTTGAGACCACTATTCTAGAGTCGTTTTCACGTTCAGAAGACACAATGGGCTCTTATGGGCAATGCTTTTCTTATGGGAAATACGAGCGCGCTGTTGTCAAATTTCTGGATTTACAAATTTAGCTTAAGTAAAATCGATACCTGCAGTTTTGCAGGAAATTTTGTAGAGAATACGATGGTGAACACAAAAAAACTGGTAACTTGCTTACATAATTTTAGATAAATTAAAAACTCAAATTTTCTGTGAAAACACAATTTTTACATTGTTTTCATTCCTAACGTTGAAACATGCCGTAAAATTGAAGCTTTCATTATGAAAAAAATTGACACTGTTTTTTAATTGTCATTGGTGACGGTGGTAGTCAGAATTTATCAATACTTTAAAGCATATTTGCATTAAAAAATATTCAAATAAAGTATGTGGAGATTTTTTATATTCGTGCAGTAGAAAATGTCGTCGCTGGCCATTTTTTGTTCTGTAATTCCAAGTAAAAACTTCCAGCGACAAAGTTGTGGAGAAAATAATGAAATTATTTTTTATAACCACTCAAAGGTTCCCAGAAATATTACTTCCATGCATTTGGAGTTTCTTTTTAACCCGAACCGCGCGCGAAGTAAGGAGCCGTTGTCTGGCCATCTTGAGCTGACTCACCGCAGCATTCCGGCTAATCACCACCAAGTTTTCGAGTTAATTTATTTCCATTCAGTAAAAATATGAACTTCATGCATTTTGTTATAATAGAATTGAAATTACTTAAATTTAATAATTGACAATTATTTCCAATGCTGCTGTTGTGAGCAACATTAGTGCTGTCGCAAATACACGTTGTTTTCGTTTACATTACTGTCGACATTAATACTGAAATGAAGATCACCTTTCAGTTTCCAACGTACACATAAATTCATAGACACCATATTAACCCTTGAAAGGCTTTCCAACACGTGACAAAATATGGGGCTTCAATATAGAAATATGACATGCCTTGCTTGAGTCATTCCCGTCTTATCAGTTCACGTGGGCCATAACTCATTTGTTTGTTTGGGTTGCAACTTGAATCTAACCCATGTGCCAGGCTCCCCTTACTTGAGTGAGAGATCTGCTTTGGTCTGTTTAGACTTTTTCCCTCTCCCGAAAAAGTGTTTTCAGTTGTGTGAGCTCTCAGTGATTTTTACTTTTTTAAGTGATTTCTGAAGTGTCATATTCGCGCATTACACTCGCGTGTGTAGTGATCGCAATGGATCATAGTAAAAAGGGTAACTGTAACGTTCACAGTATAATATTAATATTTACATATAATTATCATTATATATACAAAATATGTAACACCTTCATTGTGAAGGAAGGTCATCAGTTCCCGGCGACATGAGCTAGCGCTGTATTGGCAACACTGTGCGGTTTCTCCATAAGCGCCGTTGTCTCTTCTGAACGTGAAAACGACTTTAGACTAGGGATGGCCAAACGGATCCGGATCCGGATCCGGATCCGATAGTTTCGTATCTCAATCCCATTATAATATTACCACACCTTAAAAGGTATTATGATCCTCGATTACAAAGAATTTTTTCATTTGTTAGTGCTACAAGATTTTTTTTTCAAGTATTGTACATAAAATAATTTGCTATTCATCGGCTAACACACTCGTGCACAAAAATTATCTTACTTGTTTAACATAAAATGCCAGAGGTGATTTTGTAAATGCCATTGAAACGAATATGTATTCCTTCGAATCTATTGGAAATGGAAACACACATAAATGTGAGACATTCCATTCCAGGATGAAACCTTTAACACATTTAACAAGATAGAAATGTTAACCAAAAATTATACAATTGTTCTAAAGTTACAGTTTTAAAAATTAAAATAAAACATTATAATATATGCAGTGTTATATAATTACAAAGTGTAAGACTAACAAGAGAGGTTATCGAAGTGTCCCCCTCCGATTTCCATGAAACTTGGCAGGTGTATAGAGGGGCGGGCCCAAAGGAAGAAATACGTGTTTTTCTGTTTCGGCTAAAAAACTGTTCTAGGGGGCAACCCCCCACCTCAAATGTTACGATGAGGACAAATTGAAGTGGGGATCTGACCCCTGTGTCCCCCTCCGATTTCGATGAAACTAGGCAGGTATGTAGAGGGGCCCAAAGGAAGAAATTGGTGTTTTTTTGTTTCGGCTAAAAAACTGTTCTAGGGGGCAACCCGCCCCCCCTCAAATGTTAAGATGAGGACTATTTGAAGTGGGGATCTGACCCCTGTGTCCCCCTCCGATTTCCATGAAACTTGGCAGGTGTATAGAGGGGCACAAAGGAAGAAATACGTGTTTTTTTTCAGCTAAAAACTGCTTTAGGGGGCAAAACCCCCCTCAATGTCAAGATGAGGACAAATTGAAGTGAGGATTTGACCCCTGTGTCCCCCTCCGATTTTCATGAAACTTGGCAGGTGTATAGAGGGACTACATGCCCCCTGTTTCTTCCTATGCCATATTTACGTGGTTTCGGGGTCAGATCCCCACTTGAATTTCTCCTCATCTTGACATTTGAGCGGGGGGTGGGGTTGCCCCCTAAATCCGTTTTTTAGCTGAAACACAAAAACATGTACTTCTTCGTTTGGGCACCTCTATACACCTGCCAAATTTCATGGAAATCGGAGGGGGACACTTGGATAACCTCCCTTGTAAGTGTATTAATTACAAATCGCGCACGCGCACTATAAATATATATATATAATATATACAGGGTGACTGGTAATTAGATATATTCCCTGAAAGGGGTTAAAGTAGAGACAATTTGCAACAAATTTGACCATATGAAATACCGTCCGAAAATTAGTAGTTTTCAAGATAATCGAATTTATTTTGTTTCTTTAAAAAAAAATGACAATTTTCCACACAAAAAGATGAATTGAGAAGAAACTGCTCATTGTGTGGAACTTATTTCAGCATTTTCTGATAGCTAACAAATAAGTGGTTCGTTGAAAAAAATGTTTTTGCAGATAACAACCGGGTGGGTCTAAACTTACAAGTGATGATAAAAAATGCACTCTTAGTTTACTTGCCAACGTATTAATAACAAAAAGGTATGACACGAAGCGTACAAATTACTTTAATTACTTCCTTGTGTCATCTGCTATCCAACAAGGTACAAATGTTGCTAACATTCACATTTGTGTACAAGAAATAATACTTCATCTTCATGTGAATAGAATCAATGAACAATACAATTAAAGAACATTACACGTCTTGCTCAAAATGGGCACCTCCGTTACGAATTCAAGCACACAGGTTTTTACGGAGAATTGGTCTCGTAACTCGTGATGTGAGTTGTCTTTGACGTGTTTACCAGCTGTTAAGATCCTCTCCCTGAGCTCTTCTTGCGAGTTTACCGGTGTCTTGTAAACTAATTATTTCATGTGGCTCCAATTGTAAAAGTCGCAAGGCGACAAATCGAGGGATCGAGCCGGCCAGGGAATCGGTCCGCCTCGGCCAATCCATTTCTTTGGGTAATTTTCATCCAGCCACTGTCGCACGCCCAGGCAGAAGTATGGATGGGCGTCATCAACAATCATTTGATCGAGCCATTTTTCCTGCCCCAACTAAATGGCATCATTTATGAGCATTTTTTGAGGAACGGAATGGCAATGTTGTTGGAGGATGTGCCTCTAGCTACAAGACGTGACATGATCTATCAGCATGATGACTCCCCAGCTCGATCCCCCGATTTGTAGCCTTGCGACTTTTACATTTGGAACCACTTGAAAGAATTAGTTTACAAGACACCGGTAAACTCACAAGAAGAGCTCAGGGAGAGGATCTTAACAGCTGGTAAACACGTCAAAGACAACATCACATCACGAGTTATGAGACCAAATGTCCGTAAAAACCTGCGTGCCTGCATTCGTAACGGAGGAACCCATTTTGAGCAAGACGTGTAATGTTATTTAATAGTATTGTTCATTGATTCCATTCACATGAAGGTGAATGAAGTATTATTTCTTGTACACAAATGTGAATGTTAGCAACATTTGTACCTTGTTGGATAGCAGATGACACAAGGAAGTAATTAAAGTAATTTGTACGCTTCGTGTCATATCATTTTTGTTATTAATGCGTTGCCAAGTAAACTAAGAGTGCATTTTTTTATGATCACTTGTAAGTTTAGACGCACCCGGTACTTACATGTGATTGTTATTTTGGAAAAACTTTTTTTTTCAACGAACCACTTATTTGTTAGCTATCAGGAAATGCTCAAATAATTTCCATACAATGAGCAGTTTTTTCTCAATTCATCTTTTTATGTGGAAAGTTGTCATTTTTTAAAGAAACAAAAGAAATTCGTTTATCTCGAAAATAATTTTCGGACGGGGTATCATATGGTCAAATTTATTGCAAATTGTCTATACTTTAACCCCTTTCAGGGAAAATACATCTAATTACCAGTCACCCTGTATATATATATACACAGGGTGTCATTTTAATGGCGCCCACGGACCACGGAAACGTATAGAATACATCAAAACAAACAACTTTTCTCAGTAACATTTTTCTCGTTGGAGCGTCGTTTCGGCGCTACAGTCGTTCAAAAAAGCTCGTTTTGCCGCCTGAATACTGGCAACCCAACACAACATTTGATAGCATTTGTGACGTCATATCCCGTCGTGAAGCGATGCGTTACAGTGTTGCCAGGAACACACAAATTCTGTGAAAAATGACATAGCTACAATCAGCCACATTATGTACCGCAAAACAAAACGAGAAAACACGTTCTGTAACCTAACAGGAAGTAAACAAACGAGACGAAAAATGGCAGAAAGAAAATATAATTCAAGTGGAAGTGGTCACTGTATCGAATTTTATCTCAGCTTACATGTCAAATATTTGCAAATCTAGTTACCAAGTTGGCATCTACAATTTAGTCTATCCACTTCGTTCTTCTAATACTAGTTGTCTGTGACACACTGAACAAATGACAAAATAGAAATGAAAGAACTAAAAATTCCAAAGATAATCAACACATAATATAATGTATATTCAGGGCATTGTGAGGCAAGTAGCAAAAATGGTTGAAAATACAGGGATATAAGTAGCAGTAACACAAACTCTCCGACGACTGTGTTTATCTACGCACGGGATACACATGTAATAGTTTGCAACTGTGAACAGGGCAGTATATTCGTTACTGATTCGTCATTACGATGTTACTGTGGTTGTACGTATTTTTAGCCGTAATGATAGTTCCGTTATCAGCACAAAAGTACAACAAGGCATCTGGACACAAATCTGTAGATATCAAATTTGCAACGAGATTTGCAAATATTTGACATGTAGCTGGGCGTAAACAGCCACATGTAAGCTGCAAGTCCAATAAAATGTATTGTTGTTGATATTTGACATGTAGGCTGAGACAAAATCCGATATTGACACGTCATTTTGAATACGGTTTTTACCATTTCTCATATCGTTGGTTCACTTCCCCCTTCCCCTGAGATGACTGCTGATCTTCTGGCTGGTAGTCTATGATGTTCGGTCTTCTGGATGAGTTCCTCGCTTTGTTTTACAGCTTATAATGTAGTTGGTAGTTTGTCATTTTTCACAAAATTTGTGTGTTCCTTGCAAACCTGCCGTGCGCTGTTTCGCCGCAGGAAATGACGTCACAAATACGATCAAATGTATTGTTGGGTTGCCAGCATCCAGGCGGCAAAACGGTATTTTTTGAACGGCTGTAGCGTCGAATCGACGCCTCGACGAGAAAAATGTTACTGAGAAAAGTTGTTTGTTCTGATGTCCTCTATACGAATCTGTGGTCCGTGGGCGCCATTAAAATGACACCCTGTAGATATATATATATTAGCAGGTAACAATATGTTATAAACACATTCTTACTTTCCAAAGAAGCGCTCATGTGGGATGGCCAAACGGATCCGGAACCGGATCCGAAAAATTTTAGGATCCGGATCTGGCCATCCCTATTCTAGACTATGCACGTGAATCTTCGTGTGTTTTGCATTTGCTGTTGTCTAGATATTCTCAATAGTTTCGTGGCTCCGTAAGTCTATTTTCTACGACAACAGCCAAAGCAATCAAACGAAGATTCACGTGCATAGTCTAGGAGAAATTCTAAGCTGATGTAATCTTTCAGAAGATGGAATATCATAGCTGTTTCTCGCAAGAAGACGAATTTTCGAAAACTGCTTCGCTGGCGTCGGCCAAAGTCCAGCCTCTACAAAACTTACAGATTTCTAAACCGTTGGGGAAAACAAACCAGATGGTGGATTTGAATATTGTAGAATCCTAAGCAGACGTAATTTTGTACAATTTGGAATGTTGAAAAAGGAGGAAATTTCGAAATATCTTTGGTGGGACGAACCAAGAACACCTTAACTAACGTTGTTTTTATCGAAACGTTTAGGAGATTTTCTTTGTCTCTGTCTTCGGAGAGTCGATATGCAATGGTTCAGTCATTTATACATTTATGGTTCGTATAAAAACTCACTATAGTAGACCCCAACTCTGAACACGATGAAGCCTGTAGGTCACTCCGTAGACAGGGCTCGCTTTAGACGGAAGAATTTCCTTTTAACAAGTAAAATGCACATCCATACATGTACTGCATACGTTGTAGAGTGATGTATTAGGTTAGTCAAAAAGTAAATGCAGTGTTTTTCTTTTCTTCCGTAGATTGGCTGTATAGCTTTCTGCGCTCGCAAGCCGATAGATAGTATCGTTGTCTTCCCCTGTGGCAGGTTACAGCGTCTTCACTTCAGTTCGCTCTGCAGTGTTGCTAAGTAAACATGGCTGCGCCACTGTCCGTGTGCACCAGAGAAGTACAGCGTTCTGTAATTCGTTTTTAGTGGTCTGAAGGCGTACCAATAGCTGAAATCCATAGACTTTCAGCACAATACGGTGACAATGTTTTACCGCTGCGAAGTGTTTACCAGTGGATTGAAAAGTTCAAAAGCGGTCGAACAAGTGTGAAGGACGAGGAAAGAGCAGGTCGTCCAGCCACATCCACTACTGCTGACAACATTGAGGAAGTCCGTGAGCTGGTTCTGAATAACCGACGAGTGACTGTTGATTAAGTGGCAAACCATATGCACGTTAGTCATGGTTCTGCGTATGAAATTATCCATAACAGGCTCAACTTTCATAAAGTCTGTGCGAGATGGGTCCCTAAAAAACTCACTGACGAGAATAAGCGAAATCGTGTGAGAATCTGTCAGCAATTATTGGCCAGACATGTTAACGAAGGTGAAGTCTTTTTGAAGCGAATCATCACTGGAGAAGGAACATGGATCTATCACCAGCATGGAATGGAAACACCCTGATTCTCCAGTGAAAAAAAAAGTCAAGCGCCAACACTGCAGGAAAAGTGATGCTCACACTTTTTTCGGACTCAGAAGGGGTAATTATGGAACATTATGTGGAAAAGGGGACAACAATAAACAGTGAACGATACAGTGTTATGCTTTCGAACAAGTTGAAGCCTGCAATTCGAAGCAAACGACGAGATCGATTGTCGGAAGGCATTCTTTTGTTGCATGACAACTCGCGTCCCCATACCGCCGCCAACACCGCTCAAACTCTTCAGAATCTGGGCTTCGAGGTGTTAGAGCATCCTGCATACAGTCCCGATCTCGCCCCGTCGGATTACCATCTCTTCGGTCCACTTAAATATGCTTTAAGAGGCCGTCGATTCGACAGAGATCAACAGGTGAAGGAAGCGGTGCATATGTGGCTTGCTGCTCAACCGAAAACCTTATTTTCTCAGGGTATCGGAAAGCTTGTGGAACGTTGGACCAAGTGTATTGAAGTGCAGGGGGACTATGTTGGAAAATGATATCATTGTAAGTTTTCTATTGTTGCTGTGAAAAATAAAAATAAAAAGATTGCATTTACTTTTTGACTGCCCTAATATTTAAGCAGCACCGTTGCTTTGTATCTAAAAAGTTTTTATACGAAACGTTATTCCTCTCGGTTGAATAGTTATCGGCTTTTAAAAATGTGAAGTGATACATTGTTTACCTTACGCGGCCGCCATTACAACTGCACTCGTGACCTAGAGGTCGCTTCTGATTCGTTATGCAAGAACAAAATGCTACGGAAATAGGACGGATCCTATCCTTGAGAAATGCCATGAAATATGCCATGGTATCTGAAATACCACAAGATTTTTCACTTTACATGGTAACATTTTGGTGATGTTTTGGCCAGCGTTCTAATACCGTCACAAGGAAGATATAAAGGTTTCCTCGGAAAGTTCCACGCGAATTGCGATTACGAATAGTAGGTGTGCGTCAAAGCTGCAAACAATCACACAATGAAAACAATCCGTTATCTCAGCGCTAATTGTGTGCGAAACTCTTGCTTATTGTCTCTAAATTAGGTGACAATCAATTGTACTACGTGAGAACCGTTACTATCTCTTTGTATCTCCACGTTTCCAACAATGAGCTTCCAACAATGTTCGTGTGACATTCATTAATTTCTTTACAGCTTGTCACTCACTGCAAAGTCTTGCATTCTCTAACAGCGTTTAGCACCCCATTTCTGTCAACAGGAGAATTAAAGTTCTCCGTTTTGCTTATGGGAGAGTTCGCAAGGAAAAACAGCACTTTAAAACACATACCTTTTGCAATGTTTATCATGTAACCATTCATGCTACAGAAGGTTGTTCGCTTTATATCCGACCATTTTTGACGGGTACTCACCTAAAGAGATACTGCGCCGCCGCCACCGATCATGTTCTATTGGACCCCCAGCATGTGGACTATCGCCCGGCATCGCAGTTTCCATTGCAGAAAGCTCCGGCGCAGGACAGGCATGGGAATTCTGTCCCACTCCTCCCTGCAAGCTTTCCATAGACCATCCAGGGTGTGCGGGCGCCGATGTTGAAGACATAGTTTCAACAGTCCAAATGCACAAAAATCCATTGGACTGGCATGTGGGCTTTTCACAGGAATGTCTTCAAACGGAATGACACGAATTCCTAATTCCTCTGCCATTTCCTGATAAAAGCGTAGTGATGTTCTGGCGGTATGACTCGAAGCCTTGTCCATATGGATCATCACCTGGTTCGCGTCCATTCCATACAATTGTGGGATGTCTCTCGGATAGATAGGTGTCAGAGAGTCTTGGAAGTATCTGGCATTCACCTTCACGTTTTTGTCAACCTTGCGTATCATCAACTTACCCTCATATCCGAATCCCGTCACAACCATAAAGCCACGAAGGAAACTTTCCCTGCACTGTCGAACAAAGTTGCTGCGCCCCTTGTCACGGTATGTGATCGCCCGAATGTGACCACCAGCAGTGAGATGGACATATGATTCATCCATTGTGACAACTTTCTTCCATTTGGAACCCGCCAGGTACTTTTCATACAGTTTCCTGCAGTTCGTCTTACGTTCGGCAATGTGACGCTGTAGAAGGTATTGTACACGGACCTTCCGCACACACTTCAACCTGAGGCGCTTGCGAATTGTTTTGTTCACAGTTGACGGTGCGAGGTGAAATCTGTGGGCCATATCACGTTGAGTCGTGGGATTTTCTTGGCACGCCAATCGACGGACCCCCCTTCGCACTTTGGGTGACACTTTGCTTGCAGATCTTCCCCTGGTGGTTTTCGTGGGTGAATGTTTCGCAAGGAGAGCCTGTTGTGTGCAACGTGCCACAATAGCTTTCGCAGTAGTCACCCCGAGTGTTAACCCATTCTCCCGACACTGTTTCACAATGCGTACGTATGAAAACTTAGCATGGAAAACGGTCATTACGTAACCCTCCCAGTACCGGTTGATTTTCGGCGCCATTTGATAACATTCACTACCAACACTTACGCACCTACAAACTCAGACACAACATTGCTCCCGCCAGCAGACCCATAGTTCCAGCATGATACGCCAGGTGGCAGCACCGAATCGAAAATGGTCGGATATAAAGCGAACAACCTCTGTATAAGGCGGGAGGACATACGATTCATCAGATGATGATAAGATATTTGAGTTCGAATTTGTTTTCAATTTGTTTCTGCTTTATGCACAGAAGGGTTAATCGGTACTGGACCTACAGTTTAAAGTGAGATCCGAACCACGTGCCTCCACCGGATATCGAATTCAAGGCCGCTAAGATATTTGAAGTAATAGTAATTATCATGCATATCGATTCTAACCGAAATTATTCTTCATTTCAGAATTCTTTGTCATGTTATTGAAAAGGTAAAATATTTGTCCTGTAGAAGTCTCTACTAGCATGTTGCGACTGTGTTGAAAAGTGATCCGCATTCGGTTGCTTTAGAATCGTTATTGGCATCTCTGCTCAGAAGGTCACTTGAAACTCTCGCTCGAATTTGTATATGTCAGATGTTGCGCCACGGCTGATGTTAGGGGACATAGTTGCAGTGCTGAGGAACGGCTAGTGACGTGTGGGTGGCTGCACGGGACAAACGATGTACTGTAACGTAATGTAAAGCGTCATGTATATCTAGGGGTATGGAAGTAGTTGTCAATGCTGACATTGTAATTTGAGATGAATGAGGCAGGCAACAACCAGCTTTTCTCTGAATTCCAACGCTCATCAATGGCGGGGAAATTACCTTTCCTTTAATCCCCGAACATGTCGACATTATTGACACGTTTACAAATCGTGAAACTTAATGTATTTTATCTGCATGGAATTTAGAACAGTTATAACAATTTATTATAAATGTATCGTTGAAATGTGTAAAATTTTAGGTTCAGTCATCCATGTTCCAAGGGTTATAGACAGCGCCCAACATCCAGGATTCCAATATTATAAAGCCACCCCGATGGCGTAGTGGTAGCGTCGTCTCCGGTGGAGGCACATGGTGGTGGTTCGGATCCCACTTTCAACTGTAGATCCAGTCCCGATTTGCTCGCATTGTAATTAAGAATTGAAGCATCTAGATATGTGGTCTGTGTTTATGAATCTTCCAGAAAAAAATCCCATACAATTTTTAAAAAATTAAATTAAATGTTTCCTGATGTCTGAAAGACTTGAAATATTATCAAAGAAAGGTTTGTTGCCCCTCCCTGGAAAAATTCAATTCAATCCTTTAATTTGATCCTAACAGTTTTTAAGGCGTTTTTTGTCCATGAATTCTGTTTATACCCCCGCCTCAATTTGTTTCACAGAAGTTATTAAGACTATTTAGAACAAAAATAAAATAATTCCCCTTTACAACTGTATGAAAGTGAACTTTTAAATTATAAATTTTTGAATAATGTATTTCTTTCCTTATTATATTTTAGGCATTCCAGTATTATATGTTGCACGCTCGCTGGAAAAAATCAAGCGGATGCCAGTGTCTACAAAAAAGGGGGTCCCCTCATCCGCTCTTCAAATATCACGTGTCTTTCTTCATTGATTCTCTCTGAGACGACTTTTAAAGAAGAGAAAGAAAAGTCGAGTTCCACCAAGCGTACAAAGCAAGCAAGGATAAAATGAAACTCTGGAATGAAACTACACCTGCTTCCTCTAACTACCACCAACGGACTCGCACTCTCTTATCTAGAAAAAACCGTGAACTCTGACGAAAGTTTACTTTTGCCTCGAGTGCAAGACACGGTAAATGTCGTGTGTGCTTGTAAAAAGGTTTCTTCTCCACCCCCTGTAATATTTAACAGTCCGCTCTGACGTCCCCACCCTTTGGGGTCTTTCGCTTATCCCGCAGCTGGAGAAACGACTTATGAATAAAACATAATTCCTTTATTCTTTTCTACCCTCTTTCTTATTTTCGTCCTGAGGTCAGGGTCCAAGGGCAGTGGCTGGTGTGAAAGGTGTGAGTGGGTGGAGAAGGAAGCTCGTACTAACATCCGCTGTGGCGGTGACAACCGTGTTTACAAAGAGCGGGCTTTGACAGGCAACAAGCTTACAGCAGACACAAAGACGCTCCCCCATTCGCAGCCTTGATTGACTCGTGTTGTAACTAGAACGAGCACACTCCAATGAGCTTCATTCCGGTCTTTTCACACAGTTCCAGGGTCGGATTACATCCCTAAAGGATTTCCGCACACGAGACGCTCTCCTCGCTTCTTGTAGTTTCGCTCTTCGTCTACGCAAACACGCGGAAAAGCAAGGCGACACGCATCCCCCAGGACCACCTGAACAAGGTTAATGATCTGTGCTCGTCGCTACCTTGATTATAGAATGCTGTAAGAAGCAATCAGATGAGAATATTCCGGAAGAGTGGCCACCGCCACGCCTCATTCAGCACAGGCGTCAAATTCACGTATATTTAGACAGCCCCCCCACCTTCTCCGATTTGCACCAAAATGGTGCCAAACGTTAGTGCATCGTTTGTGCACGAATGTGCACGCAAAAATTTCGTTTGTGCGCAAACGGAAAACACCAATATTAGCAAGTCAATTTGGGGGGGCTGTCTAAATGCCAGCCCCCCCACCGTCTCTGATTTTCACTAAAACGGTGCCAAACGTTAGTGCATCGTTTGTGCACGAATGTGCACGCAAAAATTTCGTTTGTGCACAACGGGAAATCCGAGATATTAACACCTTAACTTTTGGGGTCAGCCCCCCCACCTTCTCCGATTTTCACCAAAATGATGCCAAACGTTACTGCATCGTTTGTGCACGAATGTGCACGCAAAAATTTCGTTTGTGCACAACGGGAAATCCGAGATATTAACACCTTAACTTTTGGGGTCAGCCTCCCAGCTTCTCCGATTTTCACCAAAATGGTGCCAAACGTTCGTGCATCGTTTGTGAATTTGCGTACATCTATTCTATCTCATGTGTGCGATATCGAATACATGTGCAATGGGATTCATATGTATTACCGTGAAAATTGTCCATCACCATTTTGGTGCAATTTATTCGAGGCAATAAGAGCTTCAAGAAGTTTTAAAAAAATTCCAAACAAACTGTTGACAACTTCTGCACGAGCACACACAATAATTCATTGCTTAAAATCACATAAGATATAAGATAAAAATTAATGAAGATGGTTATGGACAATTTGCACGGTTATATTCTTGGTACACTGTACCACGATATCTTTTCTCTTACGCCGGGCCCAGTGTTGGAGTGGTTAGAACATGGATAGACTACAGGGGTCTACGGTTCGAATCCTGGCTTGGGCATGGGCTTTTGGGAGTGTCCATTTATCAGTTTCATCATATCATCACTCATCCCCTTCTATTAGCCGAAAGTGTCTTAAGAGAGAAGTAAAATACACTAAATCATTTTTTCCTTTACGGAAAAAATATGAAAAATCAATTTCAATAATGACGTCTATCCATGTGTACACCTACATATCCATACTTCCAGCAAGTAATACATTTTCCTGCTTGATTGAACCTGTACTCATATCAGTTAGCATGCTAGATCACTCTAGATGAAACTGATAATCCTAGAATTCTTCTACTTGTTTAGTAGCATAAATATTGCATCTACTCACAGGTATATGCGTATGCTGTTATAAAAAAAATATATCAAATCTAGTGTGATATATTGACATTACTTAGTTTGCAAACTGCAAGTATATTATGAAATAATTTTATAATGATGATGACTGGAAGAATGATATGAAAGATTTCTTAATGAGATACACTAACAAAAAACGAGAAATTCACTGCATCAATGTAATAAATTTTATTCGTCTTTAACAACAATAATAAATGTTCAATTAACTTAAAATTGTAATATTGAATTGTGTTTTATACATAATATGTGCCTATGTTTCAATTAGCATATTTTCCTTAACTACTTGATTCATATTTTTATATACCAGATTTAATTTGTAAATACTTATAATTTACATTAAAACTTTTTATTGATTACTATTTCTGAAGAATTTAGTTCAAAATAAAAAAAAATTATATGCATCAAGAAAATGAAAATATGCAAGTTTCTATCCTTGTTTCTCTATCTTCAGATTATATGCTATAAACAAGAACTTGGCAATTCACAGCTGTTGATCTCTTGAAGTAAGTCTTCTCCTGGCGTAATCATCATAAAACTAAATAGCTATTCTAAGGAGAGAATTCAGTATGATCCATAATGACCAACACATTGATCACGTTCGACCGTGATCCACACCCCCTATACGTCTTCACGGCGTCGTGAAAAACACAGGAGCGGGCACTTTACTTTTATTTCACTTTTTTGCCACGTGCTTTGTCCAGAATATCATATTTATTGCAATATACTGTACTGGCTAAATTAATAATTATTGACAATAAGCACAGGCACTGTAAAAAGTGAGAAATAAACATGTGACACGTGCACCCCCCTCCACTTCCCTCGTACGCTAGAAAAGACTAAACACGCACAAGTGATAATATGGGTACACCCGTGATAAATGGCTGACTCCATAAGTGTCTGCTTAATCTCAGAGAAAGACACACGACGTCATGCAAAACTAAAAGTTGACGCCACAGGCATTCGTAAAATTACAACATGAAACACACTCCACCTTTTCTAATAGCGGCGGTGCAGGGAGGAGGGGTGGAGGATCTGCGCGTGTAACAGTTCAAGTAATCACGTTGTTTAATTTTTAACTTTGCCCATAATAATCGTCACCAATTCTTAATTTATCCAGTACGCTACTGCGACGATGCACGGTATTTCGAACGAAGCATGTGGCAACATGGCATTTTCTGCTTCCATTAAAACTCGTACAAATATAAAACCTCCACGGTGAACCAGAGTTGAAAATTCAATCACTTTAGACGAGTGGTGGAGACTGGATTCCAAAACCGGGATACAAGATGACAAAACTGGGGGGCAAAGACAGTATATTTCCCTTTTTAGATAAGGTTTAGCATAGTGCGGGGGCAAAGGTGGCAAAATGTGGCGGAAGTCAATTGCACCCCTCAACCCCCTAATCGCCGCCACTGCTTTAGACTGAAAACAATATATTTCCGAACGACACGTTTTCCGTCCTTACATTTTTCGCTTTCTGCACCGGACTTTTGAATCACCGTGTGTATCAAGAACTGATACCGTGGTGTGGAGTTATTAGGCATACAGGTGTCTTACGACACAGCTGCTTCAGGAGCAAAAGGAACAAGATTTTCCTTTCATCTACTTTGCAAATTATTAAAATAATGCGCAAAAGAAAATCAAGTGGCTCTAAGACAAAGTGATCGACACTATCTTATATAAATTATCTTTTTACTCGGTCTGAGCTCACCTTACATCGACAACCGTTCCATTCGTCCCCTGTAGCTGCAAAACAGGTCGTATAGAACAAATAAACAATATAGGTTAACTTACAAATCACAGTTATAAAGAATATTAAAAAGAAGAAAAAAAGGTAAAGTGCCGCCTTGTGCTTAGCACCACGCCATGAAGGCGTAGCTATAGGGGTGTAGGGGTAACACCTCACTTTCTTGAGCGGTAGTGACTAGGGATGATGTGATCAGCAACACGCCCCTGACCGCTATACCCCCAGGGTTTCCCCCTGGTACCTAAGTCATTCGATGCTGGGTGGTCGTCGGGGCGGCTTCCAACGTTAGAAACGTTTCGAGATTTGAACCGACCGGGGATCGAACCCGGGACCTTTAGCTTGGTAGAATAAAGAATATTAACCAGGAGGAATTCAAATAAGTCATTCATCCCTCGCCCCCACAAACACAAAGGTGAAGGGGCTGACCCCAAAAGTTAAGGTGTTAATATCTCGGATTTCCCGTTGTGCACAAACGAAATTTTTGCGTGCACATTCGTGCACAAACGATGCACTAACGTTTGGCATCATTTTGGTGAAAATCGGAGAAGGTGGGGGGGCTGACCCCAAAAGTTAAGGTGTTAATATCTCGGATTTCCCGTTGTGCACAAACGAAATTTTTGCGTGCACATTCGTGCACAAACGATGCACTAACGTTTGGCACCATTTTGGTGAAAATCGGAGAAGGTGGGGGGGCTGACCCCAAAAGTTAAGGTGTTAATATCTCGGATTTCCCGTTGTGCACAAACGAAATTTTTGCGTGCACATTCGTGCACAAACGATGCACTAACGTTTGGCACCATTTTGGTGAAAATCGGAGAAGGTGGGGGGGCTGACCCCATAAGTTAAGGTGTTAATATCTCGGATTTCCCGTTGTGCACAAACGAAATTTTTGCGTGCACATTCGTGCACAAACGATGCACTAACGTTTGGCATCATTTTGGTGAAAATCGGAGAAGGTGGGGGGGCTGACCCCAAAAGTTAAGGTGTTAATATCTCGGATTTCCCGTTGTGCACAAACGAAATTTTTGCGTGCACATTCGTGCACAAACGATGCACTAACGTTTGGCATCATTTTGGTGAAAATCGGAGAAGGTGGGGGGGCTGACCCCAAAAGTTAAGGTGTTAATATCTCGGATTTCCCGTTGTGCACAAACGAAATTTTTGCGTGCACATTCGTGCACAAACGATGCACTAACGTTTGGCATCATTTTGGTGAAAATCAGAGAAGGTGGGGGGGCTGACCCCAAAAGTTAAGGTGTTAATATCTCGGATTTCCCGTTGTGCACAAACGAAATTTTTGCGTGCACATTCGTGCACAAACGATGCACTAACGTTTGGCACCATTTTGGTGAAAATCGGAGAAGGTGGGGGGGCTGACCCCAAAAGTTAAGGTGTTAATATCTCGGATTTCCCGTTGTGCACAAACGAAATTTTTGCGTGCACATTCGTGCACAAACGATGCACTAACGTTTGGCACCATTTTGGTGAAAATCGGAGAAGGTGGGGGGGCTGACCCCATAAGTTAAGGTGTTAATATCTCGGATTTCCCGTTGTGCACAAACGAAATTTTTGCGTGCACATTCGTGCACAAACGATGCACTAACGTTTGGCATCATTTTGGTGAAAATCGGAGAAGGTGGGGGGGCTGACCCCAAAAGTTAAGGTGTTAATATCTCGGATTTCCCGTTGTGCACAAACGAAATTTTTGCGTGCACATTCGTGCACAAACGATGCACTAACGTTTGGCACCATTTTGGTGAAAATCGGAGAAGGTGGGGGGGCTGACCCCATAAGTTAAGGTGTTAATATCTCGGATTTCCCGTTGTGCACAAACGAAATTTTTGCGTGCACATTCGTGCACAAACGATGCACTAACGTTTGGCACCATTTTGGTGAAAATCGGAGAAGGTGGGGGGGCTGACCCCATAAGTTAAGGTGTTAATATCTCGGATTTCCCGTTGTGCACAAACGAAATTTTTGCGTGCACATTCGTGCACAAACGATGCACTAACGTTTGGCACCATTTTGGTGAAAATCGGAGAAGGTGGGGGGGCTGACCCCAAAAGTTAAGGTGTTAATATCTCGGATTTCCCGTTGTGCACAAACGAAATTTTTGCGTGCACATTCGTGCACAAACGATGCACTAACGTTTGGCACCATTTTGGTGAAAATCGGAGAAGGTGGGGGGGCTGACCCCAAAAGTTAAGGTGTTAATATCTCGGATTTCCCCTTGTGCACAAACGAAATTTTTGCGTGCACATTCGTGCACAAACGATGCACTAACGTTTGGCACCGTTTTAGTGAAAATCAGAGACGGTGGGGGGGCTGGCATTTAGACAGCCCCCCCAAATTGACTTGCTAATATTGGTGTTTTCCGTTTGTGCACAAACGAAATTTTTGCGTGCACATTCGTGCACAAACGATGCACTAACGTTTGGCACCATTTTGGTGCAAATCGGAGAAGGTGGGGGGGCTGTCTAAATATACGTGTCAAATTCTCAGGAGGTAACAAAGCGTCCAAAAATAGTTTTCAAAAGAGAGGATTATAAGAAAGAATGAGAAAGGGTGGAAAGCTGTAGAGTATTAGAGAAAGAACGAAAGTTAAAGAAGCCAGATGTAGAGAGAGAGAGTAACAGAAACAGATATACAACATATACGGAGAATGAAAAAGATATATATATATATATATATATATATATATATATATATAGGTGGGTACAGACAAAAGGAAAATAAAGAGAAATAAAGAACCCAGGAACAGAAAGAGAAAAAGACAAGCTGTACGGAGAGATAGAAAGGCAAAAGGAACATTAGGAGAAATGAAGAAGTGAGTAACAGAAGAGACATTAGAAATAGTGAGAGCGAGATAGAAAGAAAGAAGGAGAGAGAAAGGCAAAACGAAAGAAATAAAGAAGCAAGGAACAGAAAGAGAAAAAGACAAGATGTACAGAGAGATAGAAAGGCAAAAGGAACATTAGGAGAAATGAAGAAGTGAGTAACAGAAGAGACATTAGAAATAGTGAGAGCGAGATAGAAAGAAAGAAGGAGAGAGAAAGGCAAAACGAAAGAAATAAAGAAGCAAGGAACAGAAAGAGAAAAAGACAAGCTGTACAGAGAGATAGAAAGGCAAAAAGAACATTAGGAGAAATGAAGAAGTGAGTAACAGAAGAGACATTAGAAATAGTAAGTGAGTAACAGAAGAGACATTAGAAATAGTGAGAGCGAGATAGAAAGAAAGAAGGAGAGAGAAAGGCAAAACGAAAGAAATAAAGAAGCAAGGAACAGAAAGAGAAAAAGACAAGCTGTACAGAGAGATAGAAAGGCAAAAGGAACATTAGGAGAAATGAAGAAGTGAGTAACAGAAGAGACATTAGAAATAGTGAGAGCGAGATAGAAAGAAAGAAGGAGAGAGAAAGGTAAAACGAAAGAAATAAAGAAGCAAGGAACAGAAAGAGATAAAGACAAGATGTACAGAGAGATAGAAAGGCAAAAGGAACATTAGGAGAAATGAAGAAGTGAGTAACAGAAGAGACATTACAAATAGTGAGAGCGAGATAGAAAGAAAGAAGGAGAGAGAAAGGCAAAACGAAAGAAATAAAGAAGCAAGGAACAGAAAGAGAAAAGGACAAGATGTACAGAGAGATAGAAAGGCAAAAGGAACATTAGGAGAAATGAAGAAGTGAGTAAGAGAAAGCAAGCGATAGAGAGGGTAACAGAGAAATAAAGTTGAATGATGAAGGGAGAAGAAAATAAAGTAATTATCCCAAAGCAGAGAGCCTCCATGGAATTCTGTGTGCATCGGTGCTCCTGAACTTCTTAGGCCTTTGAGAAGAGATGTAACAGGGAAACGTTTGAACCTGATCATTGGTTTCGGCTATGATTTAACATCAAAATTGTGTAATATTTTTGTACTATATTGTACCACTATTAGTTGCTACATTTTATGAGTGAAAATCCGGGACACGATTGACCGAAAGTCTGTTGGTAGAGGACGGGCATAGACCCGACAAAGTAGTATGTATATACTGGGACTGTGCACCACAAATGCTTTCTTGTATTTGAGTTTTCTTAGAATATAAATATACTGTTCTAAATTATGTCTAACTGTTACCATAAGATTTAATATGTTAGGTAAGTATTAATAACTGGAAGGCAATAGTATAGTTTACTAACGCCGGCTTTGGACGAAGGCATTTCCTTAACATTCTTGCTAGCATAAATGCTATGTAAATGCTTTCAAAAATCTTATGGCAGATAGTACTTGACACGAAAGCATTTCATGGAACATTTCGGTCAGATGTTGAGATTACATTGTGTGATGCGTACAGCACGATAGACACATCGAGTTACACCATATATGGCGAGTGCACGGTGTTTACAATTGAAAAAAAAAAAATATTCTTCCATACGCGTATAGTAAACGTTGTAAAGTATATTAACACATTCGGGTCTGGCCTCATAATACAGCATTTTTACCTCTGGTCTGCGGTTTTTGATTGTTTTTCAAAAAATCATAGAAAAATATTTTTAATTTGTTTTTATTTGCCACATATTTCTTAACTCTACAAAAGTTCTCTTTTCAATGAACAAAAATTTGTTAAATTTTATTTTCATTTTTAGACATTTTTTAATATTTTTTCAGCAATGTTTTGTGAAGAAGAAAAAAAAAGTACAACATTGTAACAAATGTTAATATGGAGATATTTTAAGTTCGTAATCTGGAAATTTCAATAATTAACTACATAAATTATCAATACATCTTTTGAATCTCGCATAAGAATAGTTCTTATGTGCACATAACAAAACATAATTACAAATTACAAGTAATTATCTTTTGTATGAAAAAGTGGCTGCAGGACAGGACCAGACGATGTATTACCTCTTCTCACTTCATTCATAAAATACTAGAGTTTGCAACACTGTTTATATTGTCGACAATAATTATTACGAATATAACCTACCTTCCAAATCTTCAAATTCATCTGCATCATCAAAATCGTCGCTAACTTCAAACTATGAGTTGGAATCCTCTACGCAGTCTGGATCTAACGACGCCATTCTAAACAATGCACAGTACATCAACCCGACAACAAACAGTTGCAGGTGCAAGATAAAAATAGCACATGAGTCCAGTGGCGTACGCAAGGGGGGGGGTTACGGGGTTTAAACCCCCCCTTGAGCTTGTGAAATATTATGAAAAATGCTGTGGAAAAAAAATTAAATGGCCAATTTACCACAGTCAAAGATCTGGGACAATACTATTACTATTACTACATCTACTACTACTACTACTACTACTACCACTAATAATAATAATAATAATAATAATAATAATAATAATAATTTGAATTATTATTTCCATGTAGCATGAAGAAAAGCACAGCATTCCAAGCACACGCGTCTTTCAGAGTGATGCCTTGAAAATAAGCACAAGTTCTTGAAAGTGAAATATGAGGGTAACTATGATTTAAAAGAGAAATAAAATGTTTTGTATTTCAATACTCTGGCGTACGCAGTTTGGGGGGGGGGAGAGGGGCCGGAATAGTAAATGTGGATAACACATGGTTTCGTTTTGGAGGGCAGGATGCATAATAAAATATTTCGTATTTTTGGAGCTTTTCAGTCTATTAAAATTGTATTCAAAGACAAAAATGGTAATCGGGACTCACTTTAAAAGAGGTTTCGTATTTACACATTTTGATTTTTTAAAGTTCTTAACGGATTTTTATTTGAAAATTCTGATTTTCTCAAAATTTTGGTAGGGGCTGTAGCATCATCGGTAGAGGCATGCATATTTCGTTTTTGACAAAAAGAAAACGAAATTTGAAATAACACATTGCAATGTTAATTTTTAAGGTTTCTGAAAGGTGTGAGGTGCATTTTCCTACCCTGTTTTGTCACGAAATGATGCGAAATGAACTGCAAAATGCGAAATAGACTCTTAAACACGAAATTTACCGTTTATATACCGACGCGACACTTTCTGAAGTCTGAAGTATCCTGTGTGTTATGCAATTCACGGAAAATTGATTAATTTTGCTGTAAATATTTGAAAAGCAAAAATGGACTCCTCTATACAGGAATAAACTTAATATTCTGGTAATGATTTAATGTGCTATTAGAAGGGATATGTTTATTTTGTGTAATAGTGCAGTTTTCAAATCAATTGGGATTATTTTCACATTTTTAAAACCAAAATGTAATTTTATATACAGCTTTTTCACCGCTATAACAGCTTTTGAACCCGAAATTGACTCTGTTTTTATACTGATATTTTGCTTTTTTATTTACCAAAAGTATGTGCCTCTAACCATCGGCCATGCCTCTACGTACGCCAGTGTTCAACGAACATGTATTTTTTTGTGTGAACAATGAGAATTAACTAAAGAAAGTTCTTGGTTCGTTGTTAGATTCTAATGTATAGACAAAGGCTAGGCGGACAAGAATACAGTCACCAGTCTGCCTTCCCATTGTATTATTTACCGCAGCACGTTTGAATGCCTCTCTTTAAAATGTCTCACCTTGTTGACTAGACAATTATTCAAACGACAATAAGCTTAACTATTGGAAAATGTTTTGTTGGCAAGAACAGGGAGACAATCCAGATGTGAATTATCGGGGACATTTATGCGGGGAAGAAGCCGGAAAAATTCCAACCAATTTCGGGAATCGAATCCGGATCTCCCGCGTGATTGTCAGACGCTCTACCGACCAGACCACCGCAGCTTCTTGGATGAGTTCCATACTTTGATTATTTCAATTTATTTTAATATATTTTCTTGTTTTATGGATTTTCTTCACCCTTAAAATGTCTCACCTCGTTGACCAGACAAAAAACAAAAACAAAAAAATGCTCCCAGGATTTGATAAAAATTGAATGATTAGAAAGTAATTTCTTTCTATTGTTTTCATAAATGGTATATTTATGTAGATCTCTACTACATAATAGTAGTAGTGGTATTATTAGTAGTAATTAAGCTAATTAATTAATTATAAGTATTATTAATTAATTGTGATCATTATTATTTAATTAAAGTATAATAAATCAAAGGTAATGTGAATTTGGAGAAAGTTTTAGAAATAACCCCCCCCTTGACGAAATCCTGCGTACGCTACTGCATGAGTCACCTAGCGGTCGGAATTTCAACAGAGGGGCTTGAATGAACACGCGCATGAGACGAAGTACGTGCATAGCCCGTCGTTCAATCGGCAAAGTGATTGCATACCGTAGGACGGGCTATGCCCTTCGTTCGTCCACATTGACTTTAAGTGCACTGTGGGCTATGCCCGTCGTGAGACCACAATGTCAGCGCCATGCTTCTCTACCTAAAACCATTTCATACGAAGCGTAATTCATCTCGGTTGAATAATTGATCGTGTTTTAAAAATGTGAAGTGATATGTTGTTTACATCCATGCGGCCGCCATTACAACTGCACTCGTGACCTAGAGGTCGCTTCTGATTGGTTATGCTGCGAAAAATGCTACGGAAATAGGACGGATCCTATCATTGAGAAATGCCATGACAGCTACCATGCCATCTGAAATGCCATAAGATTTCTCACGTTACAGGGCAGCATTTTGGTCATGGCACAAATGTTAAGAAAAATGCTAAGGAAGAAACCTAGTCCCCCCACCCCCGGAAATTGAATCATAAATACGGCACAGAGTGGGCATCACCCCAAAGCAAAAAGCTTAATTCGCACACTGCCCATTAGGATTACAAGGTCCGCCCATAGAGAAACCGAACTGTCAAAAAAAAAAAAAGAACCAAACCAAATAAAATGGTACCGTATTCTGGTAACACTGCAAAGAGCTATATCTAAACTTCCCGTCAGTGCATGTTTCAACCTGTTACATGCAGTCGGTATCGGGGCAAACGTGCGTCAGATGCAGGTTGTGTGCAGGCGACGTACAAAATACACGCACCAAGATGGAACAACGTTACAACATAACGTTTTGTTACAAATTGGGTAAATCGTTTACCGAAACGTTACAGATGATACGGGCAGTGTATGGTGATGCAGAATTATCAAGAACCCAGGTGTATGACGGGTACAATCGTTTCAAAGGTGGACGTGAAAGTGTCGAGGATGAACCAAGATCAGGACGCCCTTCAACGTCAAGGAATGACGACAATGTGGAGAAAGTTCGTGCACTGGTGAGAGGTGATAGATGTTTAACCACGCAGCAACTGTCAGACATGTTTCATATCAGCAAAGAAAGCTGTAGGTTAATTTTAACGGAGGACCTGAAAATGAGGAAAGTGTTTGCTCGCTTTGTGCCTCGCATTTTGACAGAACGAGAACAAATCAAAAGGAAAGAGTGCTGTGAGGATTTGATGGCAACTGCGGACCAGGACAACAACTTCCTAAAGTGCATCGTGGCGGGAGATGAAACCTGGTGTTTACAATATGACCCCGAAACAAAAAGACAGAGTGCGCAGTGGAAAGGACAGTTCTCGACCGTAAGGAAAAAAGCACGGATGTCGAAATCGAAGACAAAAGTGCTGCAGGTCGCATTTTTTCTGATTCCCAAGGACTGATCCACCATGAATTTGTCCCTGAAAACCAAACAAAACAATCAATCAGTGGTATTACAAGGAAGTGCTTGGTCGACTCAGAAACAGAATGAAGCGGGTTAGGAAGGATTTCTATGATTCTGGCCAATGCTTTCTGTTACACGATAATGCTCGGTCTCATACCGCATTGTCTGTACAACAATACCTTGCTAAGCATTCAGTGACAGTGATCAATCACCCTCCATATTCTCCGGACTTATCGCCTGCTGATTTTTCCTTTTTCCCAAGCTTAAGATGGCTATGAATGAGCGAAGATTTGACGACGTCACGGACATTAAATTAAATGTTACGCGTATTTTGCGAACACTTACTGTCAATGACTATCAACAGTGTTTCCAAGACCTGTACAAACGCTGGTCAAAGTGTATTGCCTCCTCTGGTGATTATTTTGAAGATGATAAGGTCATTTGAAGGTATTTACTTGTTTCCTTCCTAAAAAATAAAAAAAGTTCGTTTTTTTTATGGGCGAGCCTTGTAATACCCAATACAACAGATTTGTGGAACACACAGCTTGACTAAATAGACAATTTGAGTAATTTACTGGAATAACGCTTTGTTATTGTAATTTCAGAATTACTACTACTTGAAACGTATTACAAGTTGAAAATTCTAATATATCTCTCACATTGTGTCCGCAACTTTTTTATGGCGAATATTTCACCGCGTTTCTGTTACCAATGCTCGATTCAAGTAAGAATTGGTTTAAGATTGTTCAAGAAACTAATGGGAAGGCTAATTTGTTTAGAACCTAAAGTGTTAAATCATGTTCATATTCTTGATTTAGTAAAATGTTAATTTTTGTTCAATTCGTCTACAATTTTTATTTCATTCAAATTATCACTTCTTTTTTTTTAGAATGTAAAGTAACATTCAAAAATTGAATACAACTATAGTATTGCCATCTTTGGAGGAAAAAAAGTACTAATAAATATTTTTTCTATTTCAGAAAAATAATGTGTAGTTTAACAGCCATCAAATACTGTTATACTTTGAAGTTTTCCAACGTTTACTCTTGCCAAATCATAATATTGGGAAGTGGCATATCTCTCGATACAGCATAATCCCTTCACTACAAGTTTACGTCTACATATGTTGTCCACAGGTAATCTCAGGATAAATTACACAAATTTTTACATTCCCTACATGAACAATACTATTTACAACACAAAACTTCTTGCATTCTTTTTCAAGCACCATCTTTTGGGAAAAGTATGTGGCATTCGTAAGACAAAAGTATATATTTTATAATTAAACACGGGAATATTTCATACACTGTGTTTAATATTTAGCATGAAATTGTTCATAATCGTAAAGAATGCAACAATTGAAATGCAGAAAATATACAGGGCGTTCATAAATTAGTTAATTACACAAAAGATGTGAATTTGTGTTTTAAGGCTATTTTTTTTGCACAGATAGGCCAATCAGGACTGTACCTACATTCTACACTGGGATCCGAACCACTATGTCCGTCCACAGGGCATCGTACCCGGGAGACCTTGATTACAAGGCGACGACGTTCATTACACATCTGCTAGAGTATATTTTACCTCAATCACACCTTGACTGCCTAGTATGGGCGTAGTGGAATGTTACTAATACACCAACAACAAGGAGGCTCTTACACAAAAATATGTTGCTGAAACAACTGAAGTGAGTCAAATTAATTACACAAAAAGTACAATAGGTAGATAATTTATTATTATTATTATTATTATTTGGAAAACTCCAAACTCAAAACGTTTTGTTGTGTTAGGTTATGTACGCCAGTGTGTGTGTTTGAATTCTGAATACATATACGAGGGACGTACTATAATGATTTATACTTTATTTTTCTTCTGGTCCCATGTCCACCATTCGAGAAGTGAGGACTGGCATATGAAGGTACGAGTCTAGAATACAGATTGCAGGCAGCAGTGCCCAAAAAGGATTCCCGGTGTTCACACAGCAGCACGTTCCGTACATCATTGTCAGCGGACTATTGGACAACATGGAAAGCGACTATAATGGTCAGCGTTGGACAAGTTGGTTTTTCTGGAGCAGTGACGGCGCCAGCCTAAAATAAGTGGGAGGGGGCCACAGATTTCGGAGTCAAATTCTCGGGGGGGGGGGGGAGGAGGCTAACTAATACCGACTAAAATGTACTTACTTCATACTTTGAGGGTATAATTTTACAGCTTGCATATTTTACAGTCAGGACTCAATATGAATCAATGAGATGTTGCATTTTGTTCCATCATAAATACAAAAGTACTTTTAGGCACGAATCTTTTATGTCAAATAAAATGCAATAATTATATTGTTTCTTTTCCTAAGCCATTATTGAGTGGAATAATATCAGAGTCTTACTATTCATGTGAAGAGTACAAGGTACACCATAGAAACTAAACTCATTACATTATCAACTCGCTGGATATTCGTATAAATATTACACGTAACACTATTTCTATGTAAACAGTGTGACTAACTTGTTGCTAAAATGAGAAAATGAGCCACAGCAAGAAACTACGATAAGCTACGTCTGTTTTTATGAGCAGCCACAACCTTTTTCAAATCCAAAGATTTTGCAAGCTCTTCAAAGGACAGAACAGATAGAGCACTCAACCTCGCAAGCAACCGTTGTTGGGGATATGAACATTTCATTAACACAAAGCTTATAAAGTTCGTAAAAGGAAATTTTGAATGTTTCAATCATTGCAAGCAGCTGCTGAATGTCTTTATTTTGGCTTCCATTCTGCCTCATAGTGTGCCATAACTCTAAACTGTCCAAATCACAACAGTAGGGATCGTATAAAGATTGTAGCTTTTTATGCTTCAAAAAAGTGGCACTAACTTAATAAAGTAGGTATCAAATACGCGAAAACACCCTTGAATAGAAACTGTATCAATGATACCATTTTCTCTTCCATGATGAAATATCTTACTCCTCTTGTTCAACGACTAGAATTCAGAACTTAGGGCTAGAAATGGGGAGGATGTGAAAAATATCGTCCACTTAGGACGTGCCAAACAATTCAGCCACAGGTTGCTTGCTCTACATGTGCCCGAGCATTGTTCTGCAAAATGATGGGAGTATTCAGCAGAAAGTGTTGCCTCTTCTTTTGCAACGCGCCGGACCCTGTGGCCGAGTGGTTAGCACATAGCGCTACAACGCCAAGGGTCCCCGGTTCGAATCCCGCTCGGGCTTGGTTGTTTGTGAATGTCCATTCATCAATTTCATCATTTCGTCACTCATACCTATCTTCGCAAATTAGCCAAGAGGCACAAAACGCGAAGTAAAATAAACTAAATCAATCAATCAATCAATCTTTCGCAAGGTTATGTTCCTAAACTGAACAGTAAAATACTGCGCTTTTACGGTCTGTCCTTGAGGTACGGTATGCGTTAAGAAAATACCATCACAGTCGTACTTTAGACCGCCAACTCCAACGATACTCTATTGCTCTCATCACTAGTGTTGGAAGGAAGAGACCATTGACTGTGAGGTAGGTTAGGTATCAAACTGACGTGTGGTATAAGCGTGAAACATCTGTTCCGTTTCATGGCATATATACAGCAGTGTTGCCACTATTAATTCTCCAATTCCGTACATACATTAACGGCTTCGTACAGATAGCGATCCACCACACAACACAACCTTCTATTACTTCGATCTTTCCTATTTTGTTGGCGGTAAAACATACAATAAACACAATGGAAACGAGGTAGATTCGACGGGAAGGTATTATATATTTGCTTTAGTGGGGTTGCTATTTATGACTACATAAAAGTTGCGCATGGTTAATAAAGGAGGAATATTTGTATTATGTGGCGTTTTGAAACGTTTTGCCTCCTATGCAATAACTCTGGCAATACTGCTCAGAGATACGCGAAATAGTTGTGAGAATGATTGCTGATTTACTGACTGTTGCGACATCTAGCGGCACATGGAAACCTTACTAACAATGAGAAGTTCGATCTAATTTTTAGCCATTGTTGTTGTTTGCATGGAGATCATTTGAAATCTGAAATCTTCAAATTTTATATACCTATATCTTCGTTAGTACTGAAAATAGAGGAATGACTTTACACGTGCAACATCACGCATGCGCACAATAGTGAGTAAAGTGGCGACGTACATGGAACAACATGCGATTGTAACAGCATGCTGTTATTGAATTCCTCACAGCAGAGGGTTGTGCGCCCGTTGAGTTAAGCATGGCAAGATCGCTATTCTTCAACATGACAATAATCGCTCACACACGTGTCGCCAAACACAGAATGCATTGCAACGTCTCAAATTCCACGAGATTTACCCCACCCGCCGTACATCCCAGATCTCGCACCTTCTGACTTTTCTATTTTCCGAGGCTGAAAGAGCGACTGAAGGGACACCGTTACTCCAGTGATGCGGAGGTGAAAGCAGATGTGCGTCGCTGGTGCCGGAAGAAGACGCCTAATTTCTTCGCAGACGGGATGTAACAACTGGTCCGACGTTGGCATTTGTGTGTGGACAATTATGGTGACTGCGAGGGAAAGTAGTGACACTCTGGTAGAGGACATTGCAAGCTTTAAGAAGACAGTTAGTTCATGTAAGTATCTTGCATATTATTCACGTTATTGCGTAGGAGGCAAAACGTTTTAAAACACCCTCGTATCTACCGAAGTAAGATAATAAACAGATAATAAAATACATTTTTATTTTATAAGGAAGAAGAGGAAATCACCTAAATATCTAAGTTTCCATGATATTGTTTTAAATAATAGTGTTCTCACACTTTACTTAGAATCAAGTAGGTCTAAATACTAATTATTCTTAAAAAAAATAATATAAATAGTGGGCCGAGCCTCTCCCACAGTTTCATAATGAACCGTCGCCTTGAAATGAAGGTGTTCCGGGTTAAAATCCCGGTAGAGGCTCTGTAACTACAATACTATCTAAGACTGCCTGGTTGGAAAGAAGGAATATATGGTTGCGATTTTTTTATTTTATTTTACATCAGCTTTCGTTCGGAAGATGAGAAGTTTTTCACGAAACTCGAAATTACTGACGTTAGGGGCTGCCTGCTGTACCCAACTTTCTCGTTTCACGGCCCCCTTTGTGTTTCAAGATCTTTCCACTGCGCGCAAGTCAGAATGTAGACCAATGTAACACTTGCAACCAGGGTTCGAAATCCCGGGGGGGACAGGGGGGAATTCCCCCACCAACGATTTTGTCCTGAAATTTCCCCCCACCAAACTTTCCCGGGGAGAGAGTTTTTGTTCTCACAACAAACATAAACAATTAGTTTGGGAGTCGAATATACTTTTTTGGAAATATCAAAGACATACGCACAGAACGGACTACAAAGCATAGTCTCTAAAGACGCTGAACCCAGCAAACACCAAACACAGAAATTAGTAGGACTTGTCATTTCTTTTCCATTTCTCATCGCCTTTCGTCAGCTACCGCAAAAAATATAAATATATTAATAAAACATGTAATAGTATATAGATCTGAGTTTTATTTAGGAATACTATTATTTTTTAATATCTCTTAATTTTTGCCCCTCGCCTCTTAGTCACGCAAATCATCATAGCATATTAATATCTTCAATTTGCAATCAAATTTTGAATGAAGGACAGTTGATATAATATATTGTATATTTTATAATATAATTTGATTATTTAATAATTGACAATAAATATTTAAAGACCCTATGCTCCTTCCCCCCCTCCACCAATCCGCAGTGATTCCTCACCCTGCTTGCAACGCTCACTTAGTGTGGTTAGGTTGCACATATTTCATATTCACAATCATTTTACATATAAATGGTTCTAAATAAACACATATTTGGAACAATCATATCATTTCAGTAAAAATATTGGAACATTTCGCGACGCCCCTAGCGCACACTTTAGGAACTACTGCACACGACACACAAATACAAGTAGAGATACAGTATAATAGTCCGATGTTACACCGAGAAGAACGTATTAAAGAATATACTCGATAATCAGTTTTGTTGGTTCATGAATGCTCTGCTTCAGTGTCGACTGAATCGTGTACGCGCGATTTTAACATAGATCCACTGCTCCATTATCTCATTGCTTACATTCCAGGGTTTCAAAAATTTCTGCATTGTTTTTCGTGATATGAGTGCTAAGTACAACACACATCTTCGGAATGTTTCTCTCCCTCTGTTCAAATAATTGCAAATTATTTTTATTTTTTTCACTTTCCCGTTATTAAACAATACTATTCTCTTTAAAAAATAGGGTATATTCAAGCCAAAGAAAGTTCTCCAGAAAATTAGTCATTAAGATTCAAGCATTTTATTCCTTACCCCAGTAGTGTTACACCTGTGTGGTCGCAGAATGAATTGGTCATACATTGGAAATGAATAAATGGTAAGAATTTTCAATACCGGAAGTATTTCCAATTTCCTTCCTACTTCTTATACTCACTAAATATCGAGTCCTGATGACGTATCTGCAGTTAACATTTGGGGGTGACGTGTAGAAATTGTACATGAATATGTACAAGTTGTAAAATAACGTTCTTAATTAACGCGATCATTCTCCATACACAAACATGGAGCTAGTGCTACGAAACTAACATTTCGTTAATGTATGTGCTCGCAATTGCCCCTCAAACCATTCTCTGATATCACCAGGAACCATTTTCGGTAAGGTTAGGTTAGGTTAGGCAAGCATAGTTAAAATTTAGTTCGTAAAACAATGCACATATAGCTCCAAAAAAAGATAACCGGAAACCACTTAATTCGGCTTATTTTCAAATTTCCAGACGTGACCCCCACAATTTAACTTCAGATTCGTGATTACGAGGCCAAAATTACTTAGTATAACGAATATGAAAAAATTTGGAGATACTTCCGGTATTGTAAATTCGCTCCGAATAAATTATGTGTAGTTGTTTTGAAATCATGTTTATATGTAACTTAGTCTGAACCACAGAGAAGAAAAATAAAGACGGAGGGGAAGAGAACTTTTGTGCATGGAAGCTGGATTTCTAAATCTTGACCACCACTGAGACGCGGCAACACAACGCAACAGAACTTCTGTTGATTGCTTCTATTCTAATCAAATGGTGCACTAGAGGGAAACGAAGCGGGAATTTCCGTGCGAGATGTCTGCAGGTTATCTTAAGGGTATTCGCCCACTGATACGTCGGAAACGGGTCTGTTGCCTTCTGCTACGGCAGAAGTCACTCAGTGGACAAAAAATAGAGTGACTTTTGTGGGTCCGGACACACAGACTATACACGCCCCTGTTTAGTGCCAACCAATACAATTAAACAGTAAGATGGAATGAGGTTTTTCTTTCTCCGACTGAACTTTCATCGGGGCTCTTGCCCCTCTTAATATGCCTATGCCTTAGGTCGCGAATATTTGGAGCGCTGTCTTTACGCCTCTACGTGCCTTCAAGGTAATTCACAATTTAATTTGTGTGAAAAATGTGGTTCATGCTGTAATGCTGCTTTCATTGAGTATACAGGGTGTTTCTGTGACCGTGCTACAGACTTGCAGGGATGATGGAAGGGAACGTGGGGGGCATAAAAGAAAGGGGAAAGAATCCACCGTGTATGCCCTGGAACATTTAATAGGTCCGTGTCTTTTTCCCCTCGGCGTTGTGCGTGGTTGCCTGACCTTCTAAGGTTTGGCTTGTAACTTTTAACTGAGGCATTTCCGGACCAGGGTTCCCTATCTCATTTTGTTGCGTTTGTTCTCTTCCATCATCCCTGCAAGTTTGTAAGACGGTCACAGCAACACCCTGTATCTGGTATGAGTATGATTCCTCTGCTTCAATGACGAGGAACATTGCTTAGTGTTGGAGAGGATTGCCTGCTCTTGTCCAGTAGCTACATCTCATCTTCCAGGTAGCCTCGATACGTGAAACGAATTTTGAAAAGGGGTTTTATTTCTTACGAATGTTGTCGTTTGTTTTATAACTCAATCAAATTTCTTCTTTCTAATCAGGTATAACGGAGAGTGTCCTATGTTATACCCTGCAAAAATATCGAAAAGTTCAAAATAAATATAGTAGTAAGTAATGCAATTTATGTTTTTTAGTAAGATAAAATGTATTACTAATATATAAGAAAGATGATGAATGTATTTAAGGTTCTGAAAAGTAAAGTCCACAAACCAATTTTATTACTTTTGACAATCACAGAGCTCTAGTTGTAATACCTAGTTATTTATTTTGAATTGGTTATAAAAATGTTAAGATAAAAATACTTGATTAAAAGATTATAGTGAAAGTGACATCTGTTATAGAAATAAGGAACTAAATTGAGTTCTAATGAGCACAGCATGTCATCGCACCTACATATTGTGATAGGTGCAATAGTCAGGCGTAATCTATTTATTCATTTAATATTCTTTGTACACAAAGGATTAAACCTCCAATAACAGAAGACGTTGGCTGTGCTTGTTGATACAACTTGTATATGAATACACAAACACATGTACACACACAGTGTGCGAATTAATGGGGGTGAAGTGTGCGGGGATTTATCCCCCCCATAGAAAGTAGAATTGAAAGCATACAGTGTACCATTTTCTATGTAACAATCACAACTGAAGAATCATTCGTGTCCATTAATTGTCAAGTCATCAAAGATTCTCCTGCCGAAAAGTATGCAGCTTTGTCCCTTAAAGGAGGGCAATTCTGTAACGACCAACCTCACCGAATGTGTATTAAAGTGTTCACAAGAAACTTGTACAGGTAGGTAAAATGGTAGGGTGGCCATACGTCACGTTTTGATCGGGACAGTCCCGTTTCAGATGCGTTATTTATTAAAAGAGCCACTATTTGTCCCGCCTTAGAAAAGTCTAGGAGGTATCGGGGGGGGGGGGGATCTGAATTTGAGAGATATTTCATGTTAAAAAGATATACTGTTTTGTAGGGCAGTGAACACGCATCTAGTTTCTTTACGGAATTGCAAATAATAATTTAAAATTCCTGCGTCTTGACACAAACTCAAAAGAAATATCTAGAGTTGTGTGTTTGATATTTGGGGGGGTAAGATTTTCAGGGAGACTTATAAAGGTTGATGAAGAATAAAGCTGTTCTCAAGAGGATTTGTTCTTCTGCTAAATACTTCTGACATTACTCAACTTCAGTATAAATGTTGATCAGAAAGGGCGAGCAATGCTATGTAACGGGAGATCATATTTAATTTATTGTTTATGTGATCCATCCTTTAGAATTAGCCCTAACCGATTTCTCAGGAAAGGGGGGTTGGTAAACTGATCTCCTTGGGATGTCAATTTTTCGGTCAAAATATTAGGGTCACCCTATTAAATGGTCATAAGTTTGAACCTGGGAATATAAATTTGCATTAGTTCTCGGTGTTACTAATTCGATAGCTCTTTTTGTATGAGTTTGTTTATCTTAGAATGTAAATACACTGTTACTAAATTACGTCATAAAAATGTATTAAGTAAGATTTAATGACCTTGGCTAGAACTAATATTTAAGGTGCTTAGAACCGAAGTTTAGAATAGTTTATTTACTGACTGGTAACAGATGTACAAATTTTCATACGCGAAGAACCTAATTCCTAAAATGAAATTTCAAATACGCCTCTGAGTGGGCCAAAGGCGCCAGCATTGAGGGGGCACTTGCCCACCAGTGATATCTGAAAAAAGTATATGTAATTCGAATGGTGGAATTGTAGCAATATTTTATTACAGATAATATTGTTTTAGTGCAATTTACAGGCTGTTAGTTACAGCACTTAACTTATGCCATGCCTAACAAAATAACTAGAGAATGTTTTCACAACAGACATTAGGATCATGTGTACTGCCGTAACTAGGGGTGTGTAGGGTGGTCGGGATGGTATTGGGAAGGAAATAATAATTATGACGTTAGGGACTGAAAAAAAATCTTAATTTCCCGACCAGGTCGAAACATTTTCAGGACGGGAATTTTTCGAAATTTCCTGATGCGGTAAAAATCTCGAAATTCTACACACAAATTCCTCATCAAGTGATTGTGTTTTGAACTTCTGGAATAATAACTATTATTATTATTATTATTATATATTTTTTAAAAATAGACACTTTTAGACTACTACAGAAAATCAAGAATTAACTTCTTTTAAATCAGATCCTTTGGAATTTCTCGGCCGTTCGGGAATAAGAAAAGTCGAGATCTGACCTTAATAATTCACTTCCGTCATTTCGAATTATTACTGTTTTTACTGTACCCTTCGGGATGTCAAAACATGATGAGAGATGCCATGAAGAATGTAAATTAAGTGGTCTCTGTTTGATATCTGTGCATTGTGAAAAAGTGCAAAAAGACATAGAACTGTTCATCAACGAAGTGTTAGATGTTTTTTGGAAGGAAGCAAGGCGAATATATGTAAATAGCAGACTCGAGTTTAAACTTGTATACAACGCCAAAGTATTTTCACTTGAATTTTAATTTTTTGATTTGTAAAGTTGTTGTAGTTGTTGTAATAATAATAATAATAATAATAATAATAATAATAATAATAATAATAATAATAATAATAATAATAGCAATAATAGTAAGAATAATAAAAGTTTTTATGACTGAAAGGCAAGGTATGAGATCCCAGTATGCCTCCCTGAGAAAAAAATCCTCTGGGTGGCCTTGGAGTGGACATCCCCCCCCAAAAAGCAAGAAATTCATGCAAGAAAGTACGGGTGTTCGCGAAGAAACACTGTATTTCTGGCTACAAAGGAAGCACTTTGCACACAGGTACGGTTACATAAAAGTTCTTCACTTCTAAGTGATTTCAAATTCGAATACAGTTTGACATATGGAATGAAATCTTTTTCATATCTAAACCAATAGGAAGGAAAACTTAATTTTACTGAAGTCGAAATGCTGAATCCAAAAATGTATTGTCTGGACCCGAATTTGAAGAATGGTGGGTCAAAATACAACATTGGAAATTACGTCGTAACTCTGTTCCCATATGTGCATACAGAAAGACAAAAATTGTAGAGTGTAACATGAGGTATATTTACTTTCTCGGAAATTGAATTGAATGGTTGTTTCAAGTCCACTTTATGCACAGACACGCTAATCGGGATTTCTTATTACTTTTTTTACGCTATATTACATTGTGATGTAACAAGCTTGAATAGAAACATTATTCAACAGTTATTGACAAAACTTTGACTTGAAACATTTTATTGTTAAGTTGAGGCAAGCATGAGACTGGATCTACAGTTTAAGGTGGAATCCGAGCCACTGTGAAATGTGCATCCATAGGGTAACGTTACCCGAAACCTCTGGATTACAAGGGTACGACATTACCATTATGCCATCGGCAAGGCTTTTCCCACATTGACACAATTCCGAAATTATTGCATATTTCCCCGTATTTGCATACAAAATCAACGTAAAATAATTTGCGAATGGAGAATGATGTATTAAATTTTTATACTCTAAGCAACTGTAGTTGTGAATTATGTCAGATTAACATGAGTCGCTTTTCCGCAACTTTTGGCTAATCGCGACTATGAGGATGAGTGATGATATGATAAAAATTGTAGGGATACTCACAGGAACATCCAGGTCGAGATTCAAAATCCGTGGCATGCTCTGATAATGTTATGTTTGAATGATTACAGTTCTAATTTCTTTCTTCCTCTCTTTCCGAGATAAATTGGAATCTACACCTTCATGGCGACCACAATGTTCTAGGTAAACTCGACATATCATGCAGTCATAGATGATGAAGCCAGGCGTGCACCAGAGGATGAGAAGCACTCACAGTTTTCAGTGTCACGAGAGAAGAGTTGCAACGTTGAGCCAACTTCTGAACTTTATTATAAATGGTCGCCGGTGATACTAATTTGTAAATTCAACATTTCTACGTTTAATAGTAATTTGATTTATATATCTGACAACTATTTTATTTATTTCTAGTTCTGAAATTTTGCGTTTTCTATCCACAAACTAACTACAGTCAACTCAATATAGTCATGGCTGTAGTCGAGGGTTCGCGAGGTTAACCTAACTTGTTATCGTATTTATTCTGCTGCAACACATATTACTATACTTAAACTTTCGTTATATTCATTGCAAAGACCTGGATTTTGATGACTTAAAAATATCTGAAAAATTACCTTAAAAATGACTTAAAATGACCAGAAAAAATATATATATTACATTTTTTGTCACTATAAGGCAGAAATTCATATGAAAATATGGCCAAGAAAATTACCAAATCGTTAAGGTTTTAGCCTATCAGAAACACTCACGAAGTGCAGAACACGTCACATGTTGGCCACTAGCTCTTAACCAATCATGCAAGAAAAGAATATAAGTATCATTACAAAAGACCCCATTGTCTGAAAACAACAAAGATCCATTCCTTTCGAAAAAAGAAAACTGAAAACAAAGACTGTTGGCTGGAGTCATTATGACGTTCCAAATTCATGCAAAGTATTGGAGGGTCGGCGGAAAGCACTGCCGAAAGGAAGCCAGCATAATGATGTAATTTACGACCTGGTGTTAATGCAGGCGGTCTCCTGGTTAGGCGAGGTTAACAACGGTCAAGTACTGAGAGAATCGTCTGCTTACAGAAGGAAGTTTTCTGTACTTAATGCGCATCCGGATGGCTACACTAAGAGGGGCAAAATATAATTTAGTAGGCTTAGAAAATATTTGATCTTGTGTGAAGTCCATGCTGTGCCTGCTTCTGCATTTAACCTGTAAGTCTAACGCCGGTTTTAGAGAAGCATTTCCTTTAACATTTTTGCTAGCAGAAATGCTATGTAAATGCTTCCAAAAATCAGTACTTTACACGGAAGCATTTCGGAGCAAATTGAGAATACCGGAAGTATTCCTAACCTTACCGTGAATGGTTCGTGGGGCAAACATGTTTTCCACCTTTACGCAAGATGCCATTTTCTCACATGCAAATCAACGCTCTCACTTATTGCACAACACTTGAGCAACGTTGGTAGGGAGACCGTTGTGCGGAAAGGATGACGTCTTCATATCGTTTCCATGTTAGTATATGGAGAATCATAGCGGTAATTGAGAAGGTAATTTTGCAATTTGTAGACGTGACCGCCAAATTGTAACTGCAGATTCGTGATTGCGAGGCCAAAATTAGTGAGCATGCCGAATTTTAAACTAAGCGGAGATACTTCCGGTATTCTCAATTTATACCAGCATTTCATGTAACTTTTCGGCTAGCTTTTGCGATTACAATGTATAACATATACAGCATGAAAGGCACGTCGAGTTACACCATCTATGCTGAGTGCACGGTGTTTACATTTGAAGCAACTAAAATATTCTCCCATACGTGTACAGTATTGTAAAATATGTATTTTAAGCAGCCCCATTGTTTTGTACCTAATACCGTTTTATATGAAACGCTATTCCTCTCGGTTGAATAGTTACCATCTTTTAAAAATGTTATGTGATACATTGTGTACATTTGACGCGGCCGCCGTTACAACTGCACTCGTGACCTAGAAGTCGCTTCTGATTGGTTATGCTACGAAAAATGCTACGGAAATAGGATGGGTTTTATCCTTGAGAAATGAAATAAAATATGCCATAAGATTTTTCACTTTACACGGTAGCATTTTGGTCATAGCATAAATGTTAAGACAAATGCTAAGGAAAATGCTTTCGTCTAAAGCGGGCCTTACACTAACCACAAAGGAAATATGATAAGGTGGCCAAATTTTTAAAACAACAAAACGGGACATTTTTCATATCTTCCTGAAGTAAAAACGGTACGAACACATTGTAATACAGAAGCCGTTTCATCATAAATACTTATATTTGAAAACTAATTAAATAAACAAATAAATACTAGTGCTGAGTCGATACCGATGCCGATGTATGTGTGAAAAAATTGAATTTTGCATTTTAATAATCTGATGTAATTCTTGAGTATCTTTAAAGCAAAAGTGTTGGTAAATTGATGCCCATAATTAGAATGGAATAACTTTTGTACCACACCAGATAGGTCCAATGTCTTTACGGAAATGAATTGCTGAGAACATTTCAATGCATTTTGATATGCCGCATGACCCCCTTTCTATTTGAAAATTTTGACTTGGATCCAAGATGGCGGACTCCAAGATGGCAGCCACATTCCAGACCTACGTCAAAAGGTTCGCCCCCCAGCCCCATTCTTTGATTGCGACCTCAGATCTTTCATTTTTCTTCCGTTTTCTACTTATTATGTGTCCTGAGACATTGACTCACCCTGCGCTTACACACAAATATTAACAAATATTTTGGACAACTTTTAGTTATTTCGTGGAAACGCCGCCGCTTTGTAATCAAGGGGTCTGGTGGTTCGATACCCAGTGGAGGCACATGGCACACTTGTTCGGATCATACTTCAAACTGTAGGTCCAGTCCCGATTAACATTTATGTGCATAAAGTGAACTTAAACAATAATTCAATTATTTCAATTTTTGAAGTATCGGTATCTGTGGGAATCGGTTTGAGTATCGGTTCAAAGTGATATCGGCTCATTCCTAATAAGTACTGTGTAAATAACTTACATAATATGGCAATATGCACTGCACTCCAACCAAGGAGACCTTTATAATTAGAAGACATTCATTGATATTTTCTCGATGAATGGATCCTTTTCAGTACATTCTTCTCTTCAAATAACATTTAGTGATAATACACATCTGTGAGTAGTAGAGCCCGGATTTTTATGTAATATCAAAGTACAAAATATGTACATAACTGTGTATAAATAATTGATAAAATATGTACCTAAATATGTAATATCAAAAGGATATGTAGCTAAATATGTATATCATAGAATATGTAATATTAATAATAATCTAATATCCAAGCAATTTCAAGAATTCTGCTAGATATTTATTTTACGAGGGTCATTCGGAAAGTAACTTCCGTTTGGGTATAACGGAAAAACCAAGACATTGTGAGAGTTTTTATTATATACCAGGCATGTCCAACGCGGCGATCACGATCGACCGGTCGATCGCGGGACGTTTTTTGTTCGATCGTAGTTATCTATTGTAATTATACGAATATACGTTATTTGAATTCAACTTCTATAATGTATAATGGATTGATCCATTTTTAATGCAAATTTCAGATTCTGAATATTTATCACTACTCTTCTTTCCGTTTTTTTTAAGTTGCGCAGTTTTGAACCCCATCGTCTTTTGTTCTCTTACATCAGCAGGTATGACTCAGCCGTGCAGGCCAAGATTCGCGCTGACTGCCAGTCGCCTTGCTGTGCTCGCGGGTTTAGAGTGAGTCTGTGTGACTGCCTGTCGAAGAGGCGAAAACAGTGCGTTTTTGCGAGTGTGTGACAGTGTGATTGAGGTTCAAACGAGTATATAGTATATATGTATGTGCGTGTGTAATATCGTTGTTTGAACAGGTAGGAATAATAATAGAAAATTAGTGCTCCTAAAAGAGCAAGCTACCATTTTCACAATGAGTGGGAAAGCGAGTACTTTTTTTGTATTGGTAAAAGACAAATGTTGTTGTTTAATTTGTAACGCCTCAATATCATTACCCAAAAAATGGCAATTTAGAGCGTCATTATAAAGTACTGCATAGCAATAAATACGATGCCGATTTTCCGCCCAAAACTGACATTCGTAAAGCTAAACTGAATGAACTTAAATCAAATTTAGTTGCTCAACAACAATTTATGGTGAAACCAACCTCACAATCTATCAAAGCTACCCTGTGTTCCTTCCAAGTTAGCCACCTGATAGTTAAAAATTGCAGATCCTTTACCGAAGGGGAATTCGTAAAAGAGTGTTTTCTGGAAATAGCCGATAATCTTTTTGAGGGAAATAAGAACCAGAAAGAGATCTCGGCTGCCGTTAAAGATGTTCAATTATCAAGAAACACTGTCGTGCGGCGAATCGAGAAAATGAGTCAAAACATAACTAAACAATTGTTGAAAGATCTTTCCAATTGTGTAGCTTTCTCACTCCAATTGGACGAATCTACGGAAATCAGAGACACAGCTGTTTTCATTAGGATGGTTTTGGTAGATTTTTAAGTTAAAGAAGAACTGTTAGGAATGATATCTTTGAAAGGGAGAACTGCAGGTCAGGACAAATTTAATTCATTGCACTCTTTTGTTACAAAGCTTAATGTTCCATTGCACAACTTGTTTCCATTACTACTGATGGGGCAAAATCAATGACCGGGCACGTTAATGGCCGACAGCATGAAGACTTCCCTGATTTCCTTGCATACCACTGTATTATCCATCAACAAGTTTTGGCAAGCAAAAGGCTTAACACAAAAACAGTCATGAACGTTACTTTTAAAATAGCAAATACTATTTGTGGTAAATAACTTCAAAGGCGGCTATTTAATCTCACTCCTGAGGAAGGGCAACCTGATATCATTTTTCACATTGATGTCAGGTGGCTGAGTAAGTACAAATTTTTGCAAAGATTTCGGAGTTTGCTGAGTGAAATTAAGTCTTTTTTTGAAGGAGAGGGGAGACGAGAAACCAGAATTAGAAAATGATGAAATAAGAAAATGAAAATCAAAAGGTAAGCCATTTCATTTCAACACATATTAGTTTTATTGTATTATTTATTGTGTTAACTAACTAACTCTCTAGCCTTCTTAAACCCGAAGGTTCATGGCTGCAGCAACACAGGCCTTCCATCTTTCCCTATCTTGAGCAAGATCTATATACTCTTTTCCATCCCTACCGATTTCCTTTAGGTCCATCTCAACGTTGTCCCTCCATCTACGTCTTGGCCTTCCTACAGGTCCCTTACCATCAGGTTTCCCAACAAGAATCCTGTAAACTCCTCTTTCCTTTCCCATTCGTGCCACATGGCCTGCCCACCTAAGTCTTCTGGATTTAATTATTCTAATAATATCTGGACATGAATACAAATTATGTAGTTCTAAATTATGTAACCTTCTCCACTCACCTGTCTCCTCGTCCCTTTTAGGTCCAAAGATTTTCCTGAGGATCTTATTTTCAAATACTCTCAATTTATGTTCCTCTTTCAATGTAAGGGACCAAGTTTCACATCCATATAATACTACAGGCAAAATTACTGTTTTGTATATTTTAACTTTTAGTTTCTTAGATATTAAACGAGAAGACAAAAGTTTATGAAGAGAGAAGTAACATGCATTTCCTGAATTAAGCCTACTTTTTATTTCCTCTTTAATATCATTTTCATTTGTTAATATTACTCCTAAGTATTTGAATTTGGAAACTGGTTCAAACGAGTTGTTATCAATATTTAGATTTTGATTATTACCTAACACTTGGTTTCGGCCTGTAAGCATATATTTAGTTTTCTCTTTGTTAACTTCCAAACCTATCTCTTTAGCAGTTTTGAAAAATATTTTAGCATTATTCTTAATTGTATTCACATCATCCCCCAGTAAGTCTACATCATCTGCATATGCTAACAACTGAGTCACACCATTTAATTTTAGTCCTTCTTTAGTTTCTTTTACCTTCCTAACAGCATATTCTAAGACAAAATTAAAGAGCAATGGAGATAATGCATCTCCTTGTTTTAACCCATCATGAATTGTAAATTTGTCAGACATATTAATACCAACACGAATTTTACTTTCTGTTTCACTGGTGCATATTTTTATCATACTAACAAGCTTCTTAGGTATTCCAAACTCTACTAATATATTATATAATTTCTCTCTTTTGACCGAATAATATGCTTTTTTTAAATCAATGAATAGCTGATGGACATTTTGTTTATATTCCCACTTTTTTTCAAGTGTCTGTCTGATGTGAAAAAATTGATCTATAGTTGATCTGTTGCGTTTAAATCCACATTGATAATCACCTATAATTTCATTAGCATATGGGGTTAGTCTTGTTAAAATAATGTTAGATAATATTTTATATGCTGTTGAGAGTAGAGAAATTCCACGGTAATTATTGCAGTTCATTTTATCACCTTTTTTAAACACAGGAACAATTATGGATTCTTTCCACTGTTGAGGGATTTCTTCTTTATTCCATATTAAACAAATTAATTTATGAATTTGACATATTAATGAATTTCCACCATATTTAATTAACTCAGTTGGTATTAAATCAATGCCAGGTGCTTTGTTATTCCTTAGCCTTTTAATAGCATCTTTAACTTCAGTCAAGTTAGGTTTTGGAACTAAAGGTTCTGCTGTGTGTACTTCATTCACTTCTGATTTATCTCCTACATGGACATTTAAAAGGTCATTAAAGTAGTTCTTCCATCTATTTAGAATATCGTTTGGGTCAGCTAGAAAATCACCGTCTTTATCTTTTATCAAGTTTACTTTAGGTTGCCACCCCTTTCTAAACTCATTTACACCTTTATATAAATCTCTGATATTTTTATTTTTGCTGTTTGTTTCAATTTCGTTAATTTTGCTTTTCAAGTAATCTCGTTTTTTACTTCTAAACGTGCGGTTAACTTCTCGCTTTATTCTATTATAATTGTTTAGATTTGTATCATCAGAGTTATTTAACCACCTAAGTCTAGCCTGATTTCTTATTTCTATTAGATTATGACATTCATTATCAAACCATGGCTTACTTTTTCTCGGTTTATGGTATCCTATACTTTCTTTAGCTGCTGATTCTATTGCATTACGTATGTGTTCCCAATTCTTATTTACGTCTGTTTCATTTATATTTTCATCATCATTTAAATCCTGCAAAACATCAAATCTATTTGACAGATTAATTTGGTAATCTTTCTTAATTTAGCAATTACTAAATAATGGTCACTGGCACAGTCAGCACCTTTATGTGTACGAACGTCAATTATACTAGTATGCCTTCTCTTATCAATGAGAATATGATCTATCTGATTATGAGTTTTACCATCTGGAGAAGACCAGGTATATTTATGGATATCTTTATGTTTAAAAGTGGTACTTTTCACAATTAAATTCTTTGAGGTTGCAAAAGTAATCAATCTTATACCATTATAATTACTTAATTCACGAAGACTTTCTTTACCAATCGTGGGTTTAAATGTCTCTTCTTTGCCAATCTGTGCATTACAGTCACCTAACAGAATTTTCATATCATACTGAGAAAATTTATCAAAGACCTGTTCTAACTCTGTATAAAAATCATCTTTAGTATTATCATCTTTATCTTCTGTTGGTGCATGTATGTTTATTAAAATAATTTTACACCACCTACCCTGTAAAACTGCATATGATATCCTATCATTAATAAATTCTACTGTTTTAAGAGCCGAGATAATTCTATTATTTATAAAAAAAGCCTGTTCCAAAATTATGATTTTCAGTACCACCATAGAAAAAAGTATAATTTTTAGTTTTACAATTCCCTTCTCCTGGCCACCTAACTTCCTGGACAGCTACTACATCTAATTTATACTTAACTATCTCATTAACTGTACACTGAAATGCCCCAGGCCGGTAAAGACTCAGAACATTCCAGGTGCCTAATTTAATATCCTTATTCCTAATGTAGATCTTATCCTTAGTCCAGGGACCTCCCAAAGTAGTCCCCACCCGGAGATCCGAACGGGGGACTATTTTACCTCCGGAATATTTTACCTTGGGGACATCCATGGCCTTATATTGCTGATTCTTGACATGGCTTTTTACAGTGCAGAGTTGTCAGCTCTACGCCTAACCCCCAATTTGAATGGAGGAACTACTACACAAGACAAACACAAACACATTAGACAGCACAATTACTACACAAGACGAACACAAACACATTAGACAGCACAACTACTACGCAAGACACACAAAAACACATCACAACTATAAATGTAAATGTAAACAAAATAATGTGACTTGTGAATTTCAGACTTGATTCCATAATTCTGACGTAGGCTCATTTGTAGATAATGTACGTAAAATACCCCCCTGCCTTCTCATCTTCCTTCAGTATAGAAGCTGAAGAAAATGGTATTCCTTTGTCAAACACTCAGTATTCTTATGCTTTGGAATAGCTGCCATCAGAAATAATCATTAGAATTTCTCTCGTACCATGTGCACCTGTCTACATTCACTCAATGCTTGCTGTGGACAGATCATAGTTAAAAATTTGCAGTTGTCCCTCCTTACATTTATTTTTTTATTGTGTTATTTGTATATTTTCCCTACGGTGCTTAACGATTAATAGTAGCTCACTGCCTATTGTGACAATATAAACTAGATCACTACTTGATTGAAGTTGAACATGCCTGTGATATACAACTGAAAGGGACAACTCTAAGCTATTTTTCTACATAAGCACCGTTTCTGTCGAGACACTTACAATATCGGCGATACCTATGTCAAAGAAATCTGGTGTTTCTTTTATACCCAAACGGAAGTTACTTTCCGAAAGACACTCGTATTTGAATTTATTCAACGTAATTTTAAAGACATAAGTTGTTCAAATTAAATTTTGTATCAAATTTATGGGAGTTATTCCTGAATAAACAAAAAAATAATCGATCAGACAGTTCGATTATAGATAGCGGGGGAAAAACTTCCGGTTTGGTCAATTTTCCAATGTAATCAAGTGGAATACAGATCGTCACCGAGCTCATTTTCTTATAAAAGATCGGATACAAAGTGGATCACTTGAAATTTTTGAGTGATAGCCTATAGAGAAACAAAGGTACCTAGAAAAGATTGGCAATTTCCCGGATCCTTTGGATGAAAATTTACGGCAAAATACAATATTGATATTCTACCAACAGTTTCGTGTTAAGACTTCTGCAGGTTGAAAAAAAGCTTACATAAATTATAAATATTGAAATACTTCAATTTTACAACAGTAAAATGTATAATTTTCGACATTGTGCAGTCAAACACAGCCCGTTTAATTTTATCATATGGCTTAGAGAGAACGTCGTCAGATATTTTTGTAGGGGGTAAAGGCCAATAATAAAAGTAGAATAGTAATAATAATAATTATTATTATTATTATTATTACAACTGTTATAAATGTCATACAATAAATAATTACTAAACTAATGAAATAAACAAATTTTATTCTAAATTTATATTATTTATTCATTAATGCTATTCGAGTGCATATCCAGCACAACAGTTACAATACTGAAATGCACAGTTATTGTATTTTATTATTAACTTTTGCAAGTGTCGTTCAAGAAAAGACTTTAGAAGTTAGTAAAAAAATTTACTAATAAAGTTTACATTAAATTATAAAATTATAATTTTTTGAATTCTGGATGATTATAAAGAGCGTCAATTTTTAAATTTAGTCAACACATCCCAACAGATCCCGACTTCGGGAAATGACTTACCGACTTTTCGGGATCCCAAGCAGTCAGGAAATACCGAATGGTCATTTTAAAAAGTCGATAATTCTAGACGTTTTCTACACTGCACATGTCTGAAACTTATTGGAAATGTTAAGTTTATGTAGCCAGAAATGCAAAAACAATCACTTTAGGTGAAAATGACGTGACGTGTAGAACTCGAGATTTTCAGAGCTTCGGGAAATTTCAATCATTTCCCGTCCCGAAAATTTCTCGACTTTGTCTGGAAAATGCGATTTTTCCCGTCCCGAATATCGGGATTTTAAAAATTTCCCTTCCTGACCCAAAAAATTCTGTCCCGCACACCACTATCCATGTTATTTATATTGAAAACCGGAAGTAAAGTTCCCTCTCGCGCCAAGGAAGCACAGAAATGTAAACATCCGGTGAATAGCCCCCATAAATTCAAAAAAGCACAGCAAGGTGCACATATTTAAGAAACAAATTTTGTCAACTATTAATTACTTTTCACATCGCAAATTATTGTAGAATATGTAAATATGTTATAACCATATGCAAGGTGTACGAGTGTAAAGAAAAATAAATGTTTAGTTAATTTGCCACCAGATGGCTTTAATTTGAAAAAAGGGGCGTGGCTGAAATTCCGGAGGTCGGAGGAAAGCAAGCCTCGTGTGGGAACTTCACTTCCCACTGATTAGCAGAGGTTAAAGCACGTTAAGTTGAGTTCTCTTTGATTGTTGAAAGGGGTCATCTCGGAATGGAACAAAGTACAGGGAGTAGTTGTTTTGCAGTGGTTTAATATTTTAAATTTTTATGTAGTGTATTTAGTTGGGATTTTTAGTTAAAGCACAGCACTCTTTGTTCTATTCAGAGATAGGTCTTTTGGGGGGAAATTAATATTAAAATGAAATTACTATAATATCCATTTCGTTAAATGAAGTGTAAGGAAGTCTTAGTTATGTAAAGATTTAATTGTATAATTTAATTGTTTCATTATTATTTATTGTATTTATATTGTGGGTTTATATTCTTATAATCATCATTTATGTTGTAGTCTCAAGCCCTTCAGGCATTATGTTGTTAAATAAACCTTTACTATCAAGCCTTTTATGTATAATTCCTCTAAACCTACAATTTTATGGCTTAAGCCTTCCACTGCCATATTTTTATATTTCTGCTAGGTTAATGTACAGACTTCAGTTGCAAGCCTTGTGTCCTAATGAAGGACAATATTTCTTGGTGAATAATTGTAAAGGAAGTGCAACTGAAGTCGGTACATGAACCTAGACTCTTCGTAACTTTCGAAACAAATTGTAAAAAAGCGTCTACAGAAAGGACAATCGAATGAAAGTACATAGTTACATTTGTACTATTTTTGTACAAGGGTAACTCGCTACGTACAGGAAAGTAGCTTTCTTGTCCACCGATGGCAAGTTTCTATGTGCTTTGCCTAAACCTAAAAGCGAAACGAAAATATGTAACCACAGTATCAGTTTTTTCTTTTTTCCTTCAGCCTTGTCTTTCGACTTGGCAGTCAATTTTAGGTGACCGTATAAGCACTATGCATCTCATTGATTAGAAAATATGACATCACATGAAATACAAATTTTCTTCATCATGTTTCAGAGATCGAAAATATAGGAAAAAGGATCAAGATAGGAAAAAATTGCCGAAATATGTTGTTTTATGTAAAGTAAATTAGCAAATATGTAAAATATGTAATATCCTGGCAAATATGTAAAAATATGTATCATAAAACTTATGCAAAATTACGTCAGTTACATAATTCGTTGACTTTTTCGTGTTCAAGGTATGTATCTAGAAAGGATAATTACATATAAATCCTAGCTAGATGTAGTCAGATGTGAATGACAGAATGTTGCTATGCTACAGTAATAGTAAGGAAGGTTAACTGTAGCGTTGCCAAACGTGCCAACGTAAAATAAATTTTGGAGAGGCAAAGTTGGCATAAACAATATTTTCAGTATAATATCTATCACTCTCTGTGAATATTGACGGGCCGAAAGTGTTCGGGATGAACGTTGAAGGTGTGTGTATAAATCACAGAATGTTATTCTAAGATTTCGTTGTTAGTCATAGGCGTGTGTAGACCGTCTGATTGGGGGGCGGCAAGAACTTTGATAGAAGTTCAATCGGAGAAACCAAAACCCTCGTTCCATATCACTATTTTATTGAATTGGTGGGTACGAAACAGATATTATATAGAGTGTGTCCGGACCCACCGAATATCACTGTATTAGAAGAATTCCAACTTCCGTGACGTCAAAGTTCTGTGTTCCTCTCTCCTTTATTTCCTTCATCTGTGGTTCAGAGACTAATTTACATGTAAATATGATTTCGTACAAAAAATTCAAATCAACTATACATAATTTATTCATTTCCAACTTGTGAGCAATTTATCCATCGGCGACATAGAGATGGCACAACTAGGCTAACGAATAAAGTATGTGTGAGTCATAACAGGAAGAAATTTGCTAGAGAACGAAGTGGGGTAGTCCAATTAGATAGGAAATATTGCACTCCCCCTCCCCCTTAATTGTTTGGAACTTTCTTAGACTTGAAAATACTTTATTTTTCCCTTAGACTATCATGTTGTTTAATAACGGTGATAAGATTCCGTCTACACTAAATTTATAAGTATGGGCGGATTTATATGCACTAAACAAGACCAAAATATGCATTGAAACAGGCAAAATATGCACTTAAAATATACACTATAAATTTTAAAAAGATGCCCTAAAAATTGTATATTGCAACCTTGCTAGAAGGTTGAAAAGTTACGTTTAGTTTATGTTTTTAATAAAATAAATTACTGCCTTGGTCAGCATATTTAGTTTTTCATAGTAGTTAGCTAATATAATTGCTCAACATGGATAGTGAAAAATATTGAATTTCTGTCATTTGTATTTTTACGGATAAAGACTGTTTACAAAGCAGGACATTATGACTGGTTGCTGGGGCTTATTTTAGGTTTTCGTTTCAAATAACAGAGCCATCATGCACTAGATAATAACAGCTAAACAAGACCGAAAATACTCCCCATTACATGCAAAAGTTGTAAAAGAAATTAATAAAGTTTCGCAGGGTTTACAAGGCCATGAAATCTTCGCCCAAACCCAAGGGACCAATTTCCTACTGTAGTATTCATACAGGGAATACATGGACAAAAAGTGGTAATAAATCAATAATTCAGACCAAAAGACGCCTATAATTTTGAACGCTATTGAGGATAAATGGTTGTATTCTGATTTCCAAATAAAAATCGCCAGAAATTCAAAGAATGAACTAGACCCGAACTTTGAAAACGCTGTAATTGATTGATTGAATTGGTGTTTTAAGTCCACTTTATACATAGTAAGGGTAATTGGGACTAGACATACAGTTTAAAGTGGGATCCGAACCACCATGTGCCTCCAGCGGGTATCGAACCCGGGACCCCTTGATTACAAGGCGATGACGCTACTACTTGAAAACGCTGTGCTTAGTCGTTACGGCATGTAAGGTGGGACCGACTTATAAATTATAAGTGGCATTATTAAGGGGGGCACACGTATATGTTGTTAGTTACGAAGTTTTCACGATAAGTATTGCGAAATTCGTCGTGTAGAAAGTCATAATGAAAACTTTCGCATATTCGTTTTTAATTACTATCACTTATCTTTGCACATATCTTGTTTCAATAATTACCAGCCGTCACCCGTGCAATCGGTCGTGACCTTACGAGTCTCAATTTATTCGAACCCTTGATTAGCCACACGTAGCAATTAAATCATACCTAACTGCCCACCTCCAGCGATACTTTGCAATCCCTCCGCCTATGATCACGAACTTCCTCATTGTTGCAAATAACACGCTGACAAATGCAACAATGCCTCTTCTGCAAACAGCGCAGCAATTCGGATATAAAGAATGATCGTACGAGATCCAGCGAACGTGCAATTACGCATAAATTTCAATGTTCGCCAACGACCAGTTGGAGGATCGTACGTTCACCCTTGCACTCGGACCTCTTGGTGACCTTCGCCGTGACATATAGTTCGGTCAATTTCGCCTGCCCTCTCACAGTGTTGCCGCATGAAGAAAAATGTCCCTTTTGGAGGGAAATTCGGATCGAATTTTACGTGAAAATGGAAAATGGATGCAAAATGCCATAATTTCAGGAAAATTTCAAGACATCAGACTCAGCGTAGTATAGATTACATAATAATTCAGTTTCATATCCATATTTTCTTGCTGTAACTTCTTATGTTCAGATTGAGGCCACTGGGCAAGAGGGATTAGATACGAACTCTACGGAATGAGTCTGGGGGAACTGTGGGAAGACGTAAGGGGTGGGAGGTGCGAAACTGGGATGTTGCAAATTATAAGGGAGAGGTTGGTGGACAGCAGCAGGCAAGACATCATGGCCGAATGTATGGAGAAGGTAACACTCGCTGCCACACAACCGCCAGGGGTGTGGGTGGAATGGGAGAGGAAACTATACATTGATACGTGTACGTACCAGCAAAGAAGTGGACACGCCTGGTTCATGTTAGGGGGGTGGAGGCAAGACAAACTCAAGGGGCCGGATGGTCTTGCCATCTGCACGCTATGTGGCGAAGAGGAGACGAGAGCTCACATCCTACTTGAGTGTGCTTTGTCGGCGCCCTTCAGACAATGCAAATGGGGGGACAATGCAAGGGACAGCATTGAGCAGACAATTCAGGCAGTGTCTAGGGAGGAGAGAGGAGATAGAACGGATGGGAACATCAAAGCCCTGGGTTTCTATTTACATGCAGTATGGAGGGAGCGCAGAAAGATGCTGCAAGTGAAGGGTATGGATAGGGTGAGAGTGAGAGTGAAGTGCATAGTTGTGAAGGTAGTGACAGTGAGCAATTTCAAATATTTCATATTTCCATTTATACATGTAGGTTACATATATATTTTTCTAAATGTTTCTGTTTATAAATGTTTATCAATGTACCAGCAATGGGATATATACTATGATTACAAGTCTTTGTATTTGTTCTTTGTTTATTTTATGTTATTTTTATACACCTTCGGTTAATAGTGACGATGAGGATATTAATGTTGAATTTGTGGAATGATGTGTATAACATTTTTCATATACGAACGTAGGTCAACGAAGATACCACCACTATTTGTTATTATTGTTAGAATAAGAGAAAAATTGTGCCGAAAGGGAAATTTTGCCTCTTGCAAAGAGAGATTTGGGAACAATGACTATTTATAAATATTATAATTCTGTTTCTGTAGATGAAGGGAAAGTTTTGCGAAAGGGAGATTGTGGCGCAACACAGTAATATTATAATTATATTTCTTTAGATCAAGGGAAAATTTGGCAAAAAGGAACATTTTGCCTCTTGCAAAAGGAAAATTCTGACGTCGTATCGTGGCAACACTGCCCTCTCATGCATCATGATCTGTGTTTCCCGTTTGTCTAACTGCATCTTACGGTTCATACCCAACCTTCTTCTCTCCTGTGGTGTTTAAAATTCCGCAGGGGATCGACATGTGAGAGAAACGATTTCGTGGATTATCTGTTTTGTCTCCTAAGCTGCTTTTCTTCCTCAAAAGAAGACTCAGTTGCGGAAGGATTCAGAAGAGACTGACGCGCAGGAGTTATTGAGGAATCATGGAGCAGCTGGTTCTGAATGAGGCTTCGCGTGGGAAAGATCCACGTGTGGTAATGGAAACTGATAAAGGCAGCAGCGTAGGAGGAAGCCCCCCCCCCCCCCAGATATAGTCACGGATATGCCTTCGTAGAAAGTGACTCCATTGGAAGTCAAATTGGGTCCTTGGCTCGCAAACAATTAATATTGATTCAGTTATTTCTATACACTCAATTAATATACAGAACATACCATACATTCGCAATTATCTTCCAAAGGGTTCGTTGGCTACCCCATGTTTACTGAGACATATTTGCTTCTACTATCGTGTACTTTTCACCGCTTCACTTTGGGCTATCACTTCTGGTACACCCTGTGTGTATATAAAGCTTATTTATTCACACCTGAATCCGAACCTGTCACGTGGTGTTTCCCTGTGCAATACCATTATATTTTCCATCGGGCAACTTTTAAAATTGTGACTGCAGTTATGAAATAAAATTGTGTGTTGGATATCGGCGGAAATGGACTGTTTTAGTGTCCAGCCAGACGTGAGGTTCTGGAAAGTCCTCTCCCACGACGTTTGCCGAGCTGGATAAGGAGAGGTCTGTGCGCTGGATGGTTGTAGGAAGTGAAGAAAACATGGGAGAAACTTCCTTTGGCGTAGAAAAACACATGAACGGAAAGAGGACAGGTTGAAGATTTTTATTCTGACGGGAGAAAAGTCGAAACTTGATTATAAGTAACTTGAAGTTGTTGCTCCATAAGAAATGCACGAGATTCTGTAAAAACTTATTCATCATATTTTTTAGAAATAGTATCTATAGTTTAATAATCAGCTATAAAAAACCGCTTCCACTTGCAACATGGGGAGAAATTCATGGTCTCTTGTCCATTTTCTTCAGTAGCATTGTCTATTCCGAAGATACTGAAAGAAATGCACTTCTGGTGCGACACTGACACTCTTTGCCTTGATACAAAGTGGTAAAGAAATACATACAAGAAAGACAGTGGGAGTTATGAAGTTGCGAAATAAAAGAATACAAATTGCCGTCAACACTCATGACAGTGGCAAATCGACTCCTCCACCAAACCTGTAGGTCCTTCCTTCCTTTACACTTCCAACGACCCCTCGTCACGGGTTCCTACGCTACTTAGCATTCTCGGGCTGTCGACGCTGTTTATTGTGGTTCATTCCTGAACACGTTTCGTGTTCACATCATCTGCTGCGGTGCGTGACCTCCGACAATCCTGTCACACACGCATTTCCGGTCGACACTCAATTTCCTCGCCATTCACACGCGTGTGCCTCCGCCGAGGTTCCACCCACGCACTTCTTTGTCATTGTGTGCGTGAGACTGCAATTATTGACGATTGTAATTTGTACAGTAATTCAAGTGACAAGAATTATGTTGGGGATGAGTTCTGATTTCTTAACACAAACCATTCCTGAGTCACGTGATATTGACCCCACCACATGATCAAAATCCAAAAAACAAGTACGCCAATATTTAGTGCACAATTTGTGCTAATTTGTCTAACGCTATCCCGGAATATCTGCACGCTCTTCCAAGGAATTATAAGCAACGGGTGATGCTGGTGAGATAGCGATCTGAGAATTTCTAGGGCCTCCCTGATGGCGCAGTGGTAGCGTCGTCGCCTTGTAATGAAGGAGTCCCGGTGGAGGCTCATAGTGGTTCGGATCCCACTTTAAACTATAGGTCCAGTCCCAATAACCTTACTGTGCATAAAGCGAACTTAAAACACCAACTCAATCAATCAATCAGAATTGTTAATGATTCTAATTCCTTAGAGGAGCATGCACAAATTAGCACAAAGTATGCGATAAATATTGTTACTGGTTTCGGTCCGTTTCAAGTAGCGGCGGAGGGGTGAGTCTAGTGTGAAGTTGTCTCCGCCATTTTGAATTACAAATTGCTGCAAAACAATTTGTGCACAAATTCTGGAATTGCGTGCACAAATTATGCACTAAATACTGGCATATTTGTTTTTTGGTTTTTGCTTATGTGGTGGAGACGACTTCAAGTGACTACATTCCCGGCCTGCCACGAAGTCCCGGGTTCAAATCGCGGCCTGTGCGTGAGCGTTCCTTGTGAGTGTACCTTCATCAATGTCATCTACTCATCGTCGCGATTAGTGGCAGAAAAGCGACGCTCAATACCAAAAATACATTACAAACTATTCTCACATAAAATTAGGACATTCGTGTAAGGTGCACATTGCACGGTTTCCTTGACAACCCTGCAAAAAACAATCTAAGGCTTTCGATCTGGACATTCTTCTGGCCACACCTGCTGTTGTGGAAATGATAACACACGTAACACCTTGTAGGGAAGCGAGTATTTCAGGATATAGCTGCTCCATTTTTATTGCCGGTGATTGTACAAGGAGATAGGAACTCGCTTCACTAAGCCAAAACTGCCCGTGAGGAATTTCATTTCGAAATTAATGTTTTTAACTATCTCTGATACCCTAAACAGTGTTGCTGGTAAGAACCTATTTAGAGAAGGATCCAGACCCTCCTACCAAGTCCAACATTAAGTAATCAAGACATTTGTTCGTTGTTGTGTAATATGAAGTTATTTATTTCCGCAGAACTTACAAGGATTAGAGTATGATTATAAATGTTAGCGTTGACAGTGTCTGTGAAGATTTAGGTGTACTACTACTAATAATAACAAGCATGAAAATAATGATCAAGGACTTTACTTAACACCTAACAATCTTTTTCGTATTCAATTAATAAATTAATAAATAATAAATAATAATTTGACTTGCCTATTTTAATATGAATATTATTAATGATAGGTCAGGAGCGTATATTCCAGGCTAGCTAGGCTATCTGCGAAGCCTGAAGCCTAGAAAGTAAAAATACTGAAGAATAATCGATTAGCTACTGTGAATTAACGCGATTTAAAAAAGAAGATAATGACGATTCTGAAGTTGGCAACCTGAATTCTTAGGAGTTGGCAACCTGAATTCTTAGGAGTTGGCAACCTGAATTCTTAGGAGTTGGCAACCTGAATTTTTATGAGTTGGCAACCTGAATTTTTGTGAGTTGGCAACCTGAATTTTTGTGAATTGGCAACCGAATTTTTATAAGTTGGCCACCTGAATGTTTATAAGTTGGCAACCTGAATGTTTATAAGTTGGCAACCTGAATGTTTATAAGTTGACAACATAAATATTTATAAGTTGGCAACCTGAATGTTTATAAGTTGGCAACTTATTTACCGTTGGGATGGAAACGTGGGTTCCTTGAAGACGTCAAGAATGAGCCTAGTCTTCTCCCCTCGGACCAGGTGTCATACTGAGTCTAGGTCTTAGACTCAGCATACGCCACTGTGATAGGTATATTAGTCTTATCATCATACTTACTATAAACTTTATTATTATTATTATTATTACATGTAAAACACTTGATATATGTGCCGAGGTACAGGTAGCCAAAATGTGATTACTTTTATGCAGTACTTTTCTTCTAGTGGTACGCAGTGCTACGCCATACTGGCACCTATTTATACTTGATCATTTCACATCATCATACCGCTATTTTGAGAAGTTTTTGTAATGGACACAATAAGAAAACCAACTTGAAGGGAACCGGAACTCGTCCACACATGACAGAGTAGCTCGACGCCAATATGTTGGCTCAAATGGGCACTACAGGGATCTGACTACGGTAAATTCAATTGTGCCCACCTGTATTTATACTTGAATATGCTAAAAGACTGGACGGACCTACAGTTTCAAACTACCGGATTCTACCGGATTAGACCATAGGATCTCTTGGATACTTCTAAATAAAACATTAAAATACTGACCAAGGCAGCGTCAACAACAACAACCTCAATTGGATTGTAAAAGCTGTAGTGGTAACATCGCTCTCCCGTTACTTGCCAAGCGTACGCTTGCTTTGGTCAGTCGATTTTTATTAGCTTCTTTGTACAGCGTTTGGGTGTTTTGTGTACTAATTTTCTGTGCTTTGTATACTTTTGTACAACTTTTATCCAGTAACGGCTCTGATCAACGCTTTCCCTCGGCGATTTTACAGTACGTTTGGCAACATGCTGTATATCCAACTCTCATTTGTTTCGTCCGACAGCACCATTCGGTGCCTTGTGACACGAAAATGTCCGCTGTCAGTCGAAGAGAATTCAGCTGATCGCTGGTTCGTTGTTTCCTAGCCGCCAGCTAGAAATGCGAACAGTATACTCTATCAGGGAGACTGCCTTCGTCTTCAAACATAACGTTGCCTCGTAATCAAGGGGTTTCGGGCAGGGTTGTTAATGGTCCAGGAATTGTCCGGGAGAGAAAATCAGTAAGCGTAAATGGGTTCTGGACCGTAAAGAACCCTTTTCTCTCCATGCGGTCCAGGAATCGAAATATGTAGTGAAATAGAAAAAGGGTTCAAAAACGGTCCGTTTACGTCCGTTCTAAATTGATTCCCTCCGGAATTCCCGTAATATTGGAAAGAGATGATATTATGGTCCACGTTGTAAAGAAAAATCCAGTTCTGGTCCGGTACGTACGTTGGCTAAATCTGTGTTGCAGACATCAAGAATCTCTTGACTCAAGCATATGCGCTATGCACATATTATGAACCGCTGTCCAAAGTGTCTCCACTGGTAATAGAACGCGGGTCCCCTTGACTACCTTGCCAGTACACGATCAATAACGCCCACTCTCATAAATATTGATTTTATTTTTTTAAATCGCATGCGATAATACATTCTGGTGTATCGCCGGCCCCCGTGGCAAAGTGGTTAGCACATCGCGAGGGGTCCGCGATTCGAATCCTGGCCTGGGCATGATGTTTGTGAATTTCCTTGCATCAATTTGATCATATCATTACTCATCCCCATCTTCGCAGATTAGCCAAAAGTGGCACAAAAAGCGAAGTAAAATCATTCAATCAATATTCTGGAGTATCGAATAAATTCTTAGGAGTTTCCAGAGAATTTTTCTTTATAAAGTTGAACATAACATTAACTAAAACTATATCGAATCTCTCTGGTTTTTCTGATAAATAATATTTTTTTTCTGCCGAAGCCATTACAAATACTAAATCAATGCTAATTGGAATATTTGAGTGTACGTTAATATCTACTATAAAAATGTTACAAGATTTTGTATGCTATTAAATATAATTTTGCTAGCTAAAATTGTAAGAATTTATTCTGTCATAGCATCATTCAACCTCATCGTCTTTATTAACGTGAAAGGATGCATTTGGTGCCAATATACATCTTCCAGGCGCACAACAATGTCGAAGCAATAATTTGGTATTGTTGATACATACAACAGCTGTATCTATGTAACTACAATCAAATGCCATCACTGACTGCATGGAGCTGTGAGTATCTCAAAAGGTTATTTATAAGTATATCCTTTTTTTAAATATTAAGTTATTTATAATGATGACTGGACAGTTTAGGTGCACAGTCTTCTTGGTTACTTGTAGAAGCTAACCGACAAGCTTCTGACGAAAACAAAGAGACACATATATAACATATATGGGTGCGCAGGGGTCCAGAGTTCACTATGAAGGATGTGTGGCTTATTTCCTCGAAAAAACACTTATTTATCCTTACACAGAGTGGCTCAGCTTGTAATTATTCTACAGTGTTTGCATGACTGATTTTGCAACTTTTATAATTTTAAAGTTCAGCTTTAAGTCCTGCACACACACACATTAGAAATATAAGATAATACTTATCTAACATATTATAGTAAGGGTTGCCGGCGGTCCCTACTCAAAATTGGCAAATTAAATACTAATCGAATGAGAATTTGCATGCTGTACATGCAAGAAATGTTAATAATTAAAAAAAAAGCAGTAGGTAATGGAAAACTATCCTCAATTCGAAACTAATGTATATGAGTGGCTCACTATAGTAAACAGCAGGAGAACTAAGCGTCACCGCTTTGAAGTTGATTATTACATTTTGGACATGAGTATCGCCACCTAATATGTAGGAGCAGATCGCGTGATTCCAATATTCAGAAATCTTGCCTTCAAATACGTATAACCATTTTTTTGTTAAAGTTACTGTTAGGATGAAAATTGGTTGCGAAGGGAGTGATGACCTGTAGAGGAAGCACTCACACGGAAAATAGAGGCGCCACAGCCCTGTTTATGTCGTCCAATTTAAGAACTGGACACTTTATGCAATCGGGACAACCGTAAGAGCGACGCAAAGTACTATAATATAGCTGAATCCGGTTTTGAAAGAACTTTCTCACCTTTTTGTCCTTTCTGATGTAGCAGGATATTGACTCAATTGACACAAGGACACTCTCTTATAGATTCTTTCCATTTAACTTATACTGCTGAGCTGTTGGATTATTAATTCATTTACGGGGCAGTAGATGGCGTGGCGAGCATTTCCAACAGCCACTAAGACGAGATTCTCCTTTAATGCTGCTGCATGATTCGCTGCTGGCTGTTAAGGAGTAGATAATGGACTCTGGTTGATTCTCGCTTTATTACACTCTGTCCCAACTATCTCTGGATCAGGCGAACGAAAACATGTATCTGCGCAAGTAGTAACGCGAGAGGGGCCTGTATGCGTGGAAGGGGAAGTACTACTGTTACCATCCTTCCCAGCAGCGTGTACTGCTTTACTCTGACCATTCGATTTCCCGCACTTCTCTGACTATGCGCGACCTTGCTCCAGAGCTAGCTGAGACAGGGTATACGATTCAAAGATAATCTTTCCCCACTTTCTTTCAACGCTTGCCTCTTAAGATCAAGACCAAATGAAATATATGATAAGTTATATGGAATTTATCCTTGGAAACCAGGCAGATTCTCATACGTAATCTTATTAAAGAAAACCATTCACTATAGTTTACTTTTGAAAATATATATCTAGAAGAGAACGACGCACGTAAAAGCAGGAGGGCAAATGGAGTAAATATAATTGCTCGAAAGTAAAATTATAAAAAGGCTAGGAACAATTCGAAAATGAACTCGAGGATTTATTTCTTCGAAATGATCGTTATTCGATTAGTAGTTAATTTGCCAATTTTAGGCAGGGACCGCCGGCAGTCCTAGCCTTTCCAAAGAGTATATTTGTGTGGCGAAAGGCGCCCCACACCACATAAACAGGGTGACTTCTGTTCACACTTATTAATTTTTTTTTTTTTTTTTTTTGTCCTCGTTTTCCATTTAGAAGGCTACACCTTCTCTTTGGTAAGTGAATTGTTTTCATAAATATTTTCTCTTGCAAGGTGATGGTCTAAGTGTGTTTTCAGTATTGAAGTGGTACAGATTTACTTATTCTGGGGGTAGTTCACTTAGATGTTATTTATTCAGTAGTGGGAAAATTACTTCTTAGGAAAGTAATAATTTGCTATGGTGCGGCATGTGTTGGATATATCACGTGCCGTAGTTCCGGAGGATGATGGATTATGTACAGCTGATAATCAGGATGCTGTGGATCTATCAGGAAGGTATACATGGTTAAGAGATGCTGTAATGGTGTGCAGTGGTAAGTGGGAAGGCAGTCGTGTAGAGCATCTTCGTACATTGTGCTGAGAAGTTGTGGATGGTGCGAGTTCATTCGACCAGTTATATATTTGTGACGGATGGCTTCGATGTGGGTTGTGATTTCCGGGAAGGTTATTCGCTCGTACAGTAGTCGTGTAGGACTTGGTAGGACTACTCTGAAGGCCAAACGAAGAGCATGTCTTTCCAGAACTTGTAGTTTGTGATAGAATGAGTCTGGCGCTGATATCCATGCAGTGTGGCCGTAAATTATTGCTGGTCGAAGGAAAGCCTTGTAGGTATGTAGGACAACCTGGGAGTTGAGTCCCCAGGATGTTCCAATTAGCCGTTTGAGCAAGCTCAGACGATTTGTAGCTTTTTGGACGATGTTGAGCAATTGAGGTTTCCATGTTAGCTTGGAGTCAAATATGACTCCTAGGTATTTTGCAGTGGTGGCAGGCAGAATTGGCGTTCCCCGTATTTTGATGTTTAATAATGTTGGGTTCCTTTGGATCTTCGAGCGACAGCCTGTCTGTAGAAATACCAATGCTTGTGTTTTGAGAGCATTTATTGTGAGACGCCATGTGTCACACCATCTTTGGAAGGAGTTTATAGCTGGTTGGAGAGTTTTGTTTATAGCTTGGATGGTTGAACAACAGGCGAGAAATGCGGTGTCGTCAGCGAATTGGTAGATAGAAACTTGTGGGGGTTTTGGCATATCGGCAACGTATAGTATGTAGAGTAATGGTGATAAAGCAGCACCCTGTGGAACGCCAGAGTAAGGGAAAATGGGGTATGACATTGCTCCATTTACAGTGACATAGGCGACCCTATTTGTTAGGAAGCTGTGTACTAATCTGACATAGGAAAGCGGTAGGTGGAATTTATGGAGCTTGTAGATGAGCCCAGTATGCCATACTTTGTCAAATGCTTTCTCCAGGTCGAATAGTACTAGACAGGATGGTTTGGAAGTGTTGAAGTGATTTGTGATGCGAGTCGTTAGTTTTAACAAATTATCAAGGACACTGTGTTGAGGTCTAAAGCCTGCTTGGTGCGACGGAAGTAAACTGCACACTTATTAAAAAATTCAGTTACTATAATTAAGAATTATCAAGAAACTGTATGCAGGTGTTACATAATAATTTGTTAACAAACCTAAAGAACTCCAAAATTACACGCTTTAGTGAATATGTTTTCAATAATATATATATATGAATTTAAAAGGGTTATAGTTTGTTAATTTATTGTGTACAAAACATTAAATAACTTTATTTGTTAGTAATATATAATTTGTGCAAGTGCTGCCATCTATTGAGAATCCATTAAACTTCAATGTCCGAATCTGTATGGTGGGTTCATTAGTGTCGGTAATATGCTTATTACATAAGAACAAATTGACATTAAGTTAGGTTAAGTTGAACTTTATTATTTTTTTTTTAAAAAAAAAGGACTTTTGACGTAGGGATACGCTAACTATGTTAATACTTATTGCATCAATAGCAAAAGAACATTACAGAAATGAGCATTCGTCACCATTATTTTTAGATATTGTTACATTTCCTAAGAAATGTTCCGTTACCTCTGTTACGCTGCTGCTGCCACCAAAAAGGTAAAGGTACAGGGTGTTCCACAATTATCTTTACAAGTTTCATAGGCAATCAAGCAGAAACGGAACAGGACAAAAATGATATATGTTTTGTTCATGTTGGGCTACAAGTTCTAATGTTTGTCAGTTGTTTATTTGTGATGCTAGTCGAAGCACCATCTGAGCACCATGCGACTTCCAGCCATATTCTCCACGGCATGTCCCTGTAATCCTGTACTTCTGCTCATCAAACTTTGTGCCGTACACAATATTCTTAACCCCCTTAGAAACAAGAGTAACGGATTAAGGTCCGGTGAAGTTGGAGGCCAAGGAATTGAATCATCCCATCCAATCCATCTGTCAGGAAAGGGTACATCAAGACACTCACGAACACAAAGTCACTAGTACAGGGGGTACACCGTTACATGTAGAAGAAACAGAAAATTTTGCTCTCTTAATTCGTTTAGATTTTATGGAGGGTGAACGTTGTAAAGCTAAATTTGGAACACCCCGTATTTTGTGATTTCTCATTTTCTATCTTTTACCCTGATTCTCTTTGACGGAGAGGGTGGATGGTATACACATTTAAGAAACATGAAACACACATGCCTTTCCGGGATTTAAACCCATGCACTTCAAATAAGGACATGGTTGGTTCTCCGGCGCAGGGTCGTAAGGTGTAAGCGGCCTTGCGTCCCTCTCCAACTGTAAACAAAAGAGGCCCCCACAGATGGTAGAGACTTTGACGGCGTTGTGGGGCTTTCCACCAACATCTACCTACACCACCTTTGGTATTTCTCCTATTTGCAGATGATATAGCGCCCCCAAGTGAGGATGAAGGACTCTCAGCACAAGAAACGAAATGGTAGAAGTCCTCCGCAGAGGTTATGGAATGGAAATACCTTTTCTTTTGAGGGTGTAAGATTACGACGTTCTGAAATGTCGACCTCTCGTTCAAAAGCATTCTGGAGGCTAACGAGGCTTCGGCGGCTGAACCGGTAGCCAGTACAATCCTCGAGAGGTTTGTGTCCTGTACTTGTGATTTTTTCTTTCATCATTTTCATTTCATCACCATTCATTCTCATCTTTGCTATTAGGCAAAAAGTAAAGTTTAATATCCAAATCATTGATTGATTTAGTTTATTTTACTTCGCGTTTTGTGCCTCTTGGCTAATTAATATCCAAATCATATCATAAACAGTGGCGCAACCACAGGGGGCATTGCCCCTCCCCTACCTTGGACGGAAACCAGTTATAGGGGGGCAAGGTGGCAAACATTGAAGTAAAGAAAAGCAAGGCTAGCAGAATCTAAGAATAGCAGGACAAATGATACTCATGCTGGAATTAGTTTTCATGTATTTCTTCCATATTTTCCCAGACGGCCAAGAGCACCTGCAGGGGGGGGGGGGCACAGAGGGAAAATCCCCCACTCGATTTCAAATTTTATGCAAATAAAAATACGTCTCGTAAAATTTTCTTGATCGCTGCACTCGGAATGCCTGCTTTTCTTACAGTCTCATCACGTTCAGAACCGTAACTAGGGGCCAGCAGAAATCAGACCTGGGCACTGAACGATCTAGAAAAAACTGTAAAAGAAAGTCCCTGAATTTATTTGCGCCCTATTCAATCGATATTGTCTTCAGTTTGCAAAAATTGATTCTAAGAATTTTCTTGCTCGCTTCGCTCGCAATATCATTATTTTCTGTAATGTGCTGTAAATTACCAGAAAGAGAAGTAAGACCAAATATATACTTCAGACTGTTGCTGCTAAACAGTTTTGTTTTAAATATATGAATAATAGTTTTGAGGAGAATGAGCACACACATGTGAGAGATAATTTATATCAATTTTGCACTGCCCAACATGATTTTTACCTCCAAGGAAATAATTGATCATTCTTGATGATTTTAATGCGTAGATAACGGAAATGATAATCATACTTGCACATCATGTTACAGTTCTGAGATATTGCATTAGGTATATTTCGCTCGTACTGATAATTTGTTGAAAAGTGAAAGATTAAAATACTTTGCCAGGATGACATTCTGCCTTTCCAAGCCCTCTCCCCTTTTTTCAAACAGATAACAACAATTTTACGCGCTTGAGGTTATAAAACTGTCATGTCTTTGGTCACTCGCGCCACATATCACTTATCTCTCCTGTTTCCTACAGCCGGGTGTCGGATTGGTGACCAAGACAAGCCATGGGCACCTCATCAGTGCTGCATAACTTGGGCAACAAATCTTAGGTTGTGGTTACATGGAAAACTAAAAGCCTTACCGTTTGCTCTACCGATGGTGTGGAGAATACCAACAAACCACCTTACTAACTGTTACTTCTGCATGACTAAGATATCCGGCATGTCTAGAAAAAGTAAACACGTCATCCAGTATCCTGATATTCCTACTGCCATGCTACCTGTGCCTCACAATTTACCTATACCTGTACCCTCCTGAAACATGAACAGTCGAAGAAGGAGACCGTGATGAGCAGCCGCAAAGCTAAGGCGTAAATACTGGGCAGGCTGAAAAATCTGCTACCTTATATATATATATTTTTATACAGCAGGTCCATGCGTCGATTCTTGATGCTCGCAAAAGTATCAATTACTCTTTCCTTGAAGCCTTGATCAATAGAAAGTTCTTTAACCAGTTTTTTTCAATGGCTATTGAACTGAGAGAACTTAATCTTTCATTTTTTATTGAATTACAGAGATAATTTTTTACTCTCTTGAGGGTGCTCATACTTCTTTCGGAGGAAGCTGTTGTAACAGGGAATGTCAAGACCAACTTGATAAGTTGTGTTACTTCTTTGTAGATTGTTTGAAGATCATTGCTAACTATGAATTTTAGAAGGTCTGCAGGAGGTAAATGCTTCTCTTCATCAGCATAGATATTCTTTAATTCATTTTCTAATCGTTCTTTGTTGAAACAATGACGTCAATGTTCTCTCAGTATCAGCCATTTTTATAACATAAATACACTATGTGACACACACACACAGAAACACACGCACTTCACCGGAGCCAGCGGTCTCTACGTCAAAAGATACGGACTATGCACCAATACATTCTGGCAGTGACATACATTTAATGCAGCAGGAATAGTTAAATGATTTAGCACGGAACTTAAATTTGTCCAAAGAAGCATCCGAACTTATAGGTTCTAGACTTCAGCAATGGCAATTACCTGCCCCTGGTACAACAATTTCTAGTTTCGTCACAGGCACCAGCCCTTTGCACAATATTTTGCTATGGAGGGGAATGTGCGTTTCTGTACAGACATTACTGGTTTGATGAACAAAGTAGGTGCTGTATACACAATAGCGTACGCAGGATTTTATCAGGGGGGGGTATTTCTAAAACTTTCTCCGAATTCACACTACCATTGTCTTATTATACTTTAATTAAATAATAATACTCATAATTAATTAATAATACTTATAATGAATTATCTGAATTACTACTAATAATACTACTAATACCACTACGACTATTAAGTAGTAGAGTTGTACATGTATATAGTATTATGAAAGCAGTAGAACGAAATTACTTTCTAGTCATTCTATTTTAATCAAATTCTGGCAGCATTTTTTTGTTTCTTTGTTACGAAATAATTGTCTGGTCAACGAGGTGAGACATTTTAAGTGTGAAGAAAATCCACAAAAAACAAGAAAATATATAAAAATAAATTGAAATACTCAAAGTACGGAACTCATCCAAGGAGCAGCGGTGGTCTGGTCGGCAGAGCGTCAGAGATCCGGGTTCCATTTCCGGAATTGGTTGGAATTTTTCCGGCTTCTTCCCCGCATAAATGTCCCCGATAATTTCTCACCGGACCTTGGTACATGACCTATGTTTGGACACTTAGTCCGGAGACCGAAGTCCCCTTCCTAGGTGCCGGGCCCAGCTAAACGGTTTGATTCCAGGGTACGTGTGACCGGATCGGTTTTTACCCCCGACGAATAGCCGACTCGTGCATAAAGTGACGTTGAATAGTAATAATACTAATCAATAATAATAATAATTTATGTTAGCCAGCAGAAATGCTTTGCTGACTTAACGTTGAACTAAAATATAAATACCAACAGTTATGAGGATTAGTATACTATTTGTATAAACGCAAATCATAGTCAAACATAGATAACAAGAATGTATATTATATAACACACAAAAATAGACACTCTACACAACCCCTCGCTATCACTCAGCATTCACGCACTCATTCAAACTTCAGGGGACAAATTACATTAATATAAATACATTGGCCCTTTTTTAGACACCATGCAATATTTAGTTTTTCTTATGAATATTAAACTGCGCCCGAAGACGTTAATTTGCTTAGAATTAAAGATACTAAACTTTCATCTGCGCGTGCTCATTACATTCTGCCAACGGGCATGACACGTAAACTTTTTATTCTTGCAATTTATTTAGACATTTAAATAATTGTTGTAGAATTATCACTAATGCGCCTTGGAACTTCGATAACATTAGGCATAGATATCAACTGCAAGGCATACATGTTTACAGAATGAAAAATGAAGACACTGATGTATGAATATATTAAAAATAGCACGAAGTTAACTTACTTCCTCACTTAGCAAACTTGAGAGGTGATCTCTGCAAGAGATACACGATTTATGCCGTTTTAATCAAATATTTACCGAGTAAAGCATATAAGGTGACATCAATAAACATTATTACTCAACAGCTCGACGCAGAGCGTGGAAAAACAACAGTATGCTGTGAATATCTCTTCCGAATTAGCAAATGTGAAATTTAGATGATGTTGTCAAGAAATAATTTAATCAATACCTTTGCGACTTTTGACTTTAAATACAGGTATCTTTTCGTCCGACGGCCGATCTTTGGAGTCTTGGGTAGATGATCACTCACACATATAGAAAATTAACAGTAGTATACTATACCATCTCGGCGTTCTAGACGTTCCAGCGACGTTTACCGTAGTCCTCTAAACGGCGGCGTGGCGTCAATCCGCGGTCCTCTTTGCGACACTAACACTTCCCCACGCTACTTCTTTGTAGCGGCACTTCGCAATCTTCTTGGACACACCTTCCTTCTATGCTTCGACATCACGGCGATCATCTTGTCGGCCTCGTAATGGAGCGATTCATTGCTTCGCATCGTCTCTCTCTCTCTTTCTGAGGGGACGGCGAAAACGGGCGAAGTTTCTTTACCGGGGGTACTCGTGGATTCTCGCTGCTAATCTCACGCGGGACGTCAGCGTCGTCTCAAGACGCAGTAGGTGTCGCTTCATTATCTCAATCTTCTCTTCTAGACGGTAGATCTAAGTGTGGGCTGGTGTCGCTTCATCTTCCAATTTCTCTCTCTCTCTCTCTCTCTTTCTCTCTCCGTAGAATTCTCGTCGGGCGTCGGCGTCTCTACTGGCGGCTTTCGGCGGTATCATTTCATGGCTTCTAATCGGGCTGTGGGCGTCATTTGTGGCGATGTGGCGATGTGGCGTTTGTGGCTTTTGTGGCGCTTGTGGCGGCGTTTTAGTGGTGTGACGTCGCGACGCTGAGCGATGATCTGCTGCGTTGTCGGCTTCATGCAGGCTAGGAAGACCCATAGCCCTCCTTCTCTTGATTTTAGCCCGCCATAGTTGTATTAATGTTCCTCGTCACAAAACGAATAACGCGAATCCAGTGCACAGGTCACTAATTAACACTGCGTATTCGTACAACTAGTCACTGTCACTCACTCACGCAGGATAAAATACACGGCGCGGTAGAAAAAAGACACAGTCCCGAATCTTTACTCCGACTGTCGCAGAGGTGTTGTCGGTTCAAAAACTGGCAGTAGACTGTAGGCTGTTTGTTCGATCTGCCACTATTTAAAGACAACTTGAAATTTCGAAATCTAACAGACTGACTTTTAGGCGCGGAAATCTGAAGTTACGACGTTGGTGGTCAAGCGTCCCTTTTTTGCTTGGTCCAGCTTCTTCAAGCACACGTGTTGCGTTAGAATGGGGTGAAAAGAATAGTTCTACCCTCATCCGGTACGTAACATGTTCCTCCAGTAATTGGCCTCCCAAGTGGACTTTCCGTCGCCAAATGCACAAACGTAGCTCAAAACAGTGAAAGATTTATCACAGCACATTGTTAGTTCCCAGCTCCTACGACCGAAAGGGGGAAAAGTCGACAAAAGCAGAAAAACACAAAAGGTTCAGAAACGTGGTGTTTTTCTACCGAAGCTTCCAGAGGATACGAAGGTTACAGAAAAATATAAAGTAATGAAAACCTAGGATATAGAATAATAAAAACGTAGGTGACAAAAACTGATTGTCATAAATTCACATCTGGATTGTCTGGCTGTTCTTACCAACAAAACATTTTGCAATAGTTAAACTTATTGTCGTTTGAATAATTGTCTAGTCAACAAGGTGAGACATTTTAAAGACACATTCAAACGTGCCGCGGTAAACAGTGGGAAGGCGGACTGATGATTGTATTATTGTCCGCCTAGCCTTTGTCTATACAATAGCCGCTTACAACGAACCAAGAATTTTCTTGAGTTAATCCTCATTGTTCACACACAAAAAAAATACATGTTCATTGAACACTAGCGTACGTAGAGGGGTGGTTGATGGGGTCACAGCCCCTAACGAAATTTTGAGAAAATCAGAATTTTCAGGAAAAATCCGTTAAGAACTTTAAAAAAATCAAAATGTGTAAATTTGAAACCTCTTTTAAAGTGAGTCCCGATAACCATTTTTGTCTTTGAATACAATTTTAATAGACTGAAGAACTCCAAAAATACAAAATATTTTATTATGCATCCTGCCCTCCAAAACGAAGTCATGTACTTATCCACATTTACTATTCCAGCCCCTCCCGAAAAAAAAAATCCTACGTTCGCCAGTGTATTGAACATTGTTGCAGCTGAGATACAAAACAACTGTTTTTTTCTTTTAAATCATAGTTACCCTTATATTTTATTTTAAAGAATTCGTGTTTATTTTCAAGGTATTCACTCTGAAAGAAGCGTGTGTTTGGAATTCAGTGTTTTTTCTCCGTGCTGCATAGAAATAATAATTCAAATTATTTATTATTATTGTTATTAGTAATAGTAGTAGCAGCAGCAGCAGTAGTAATAGTGATAGTATTGTCGCAGATCTTTGACTGTGATAAATTGTTCATTTTGAATTTTTTCCACAGCATTTTCCATAATATTTCACAAGCTCAAGGGGGGAATTAAACCCCGTAACCCCGCCTTTCGTACGCCACTGTGTATACAATCCAGATGAGTGGTGATTGTTTATCGTAATACATTGTCATCAGTTCCGGTGTTCCATTCTGTCGGTTTGAAAGAAACTCATGAAAATATGTCTGTAATTGTGCATGTCATAAAATACGAGGATCATGGTTGGAAGATATGTGGGAACCTGAAAGTGATTGGCTTACTGCTTGGATTACAGAATGATTTCACGAAATATTGTTGCTTTTTGTGTTTGTGGGATAGCCGTGCGAAAGACAAACATTATGTGGTGCAACAGTGGGAGAAGCGGGAGAAATTTGTTCCAGGAGTATGTAACATAAAAGCTGAACCATTGGTTCCGCTTCATAAAATTCTTCTTCCTCCCTTGCACATCAAACTTGGGTTGATGAAGAACTTTGTGAAGGCACTCAACAAAGATGGCGACGCATTTACGTATCTGCAAAATTGAAGGAAGGAATTTTCATCGGCCCTCAAATCAGGAAGGTCATTTTGGACGAAAAGTTTGAAAATCTTTTACGAGGAGTTGAGTTAGCAGTTTGGCAGTCCTTTAAATGTGTTGTACGTACATGGGTTTATTGGAAACAGAGAAGCCGAAAATTACAAAACATTGGTCACAAATTTGTTGGAATGCTACAAAATCATAGGCTGCAATAAGTCCTTGAAAATTCACTTCCTCCACTCACATATTGAGTTTTTCCCTGAAAATCTAGGAGATGTTAGTCATGAACAAGGGGAAAGGTTTTATCAAGACATTTCCATGATAGAGAGACACACCAAGGTCGTAAAGATCCTGCCGTGAGGGGGGATTATTGTTGGTTTCTTATGCGGGAGAGTAAACAGGATTACAAGCGGCAGCAGAAACGCCAGCATATGTAAGTAAGGTACATATATGTTTCGTTACAAGATAAGGCATCAGTGGCGTAGGGGTCTGGTTAAGGGGATACTAGTGGTACATTAAATCATGTAATCATCAAAAGTTGGATAGACCTTGAATCCCAAGGTTCAGAAAAAAAAGGCATGTCCCCCCCTCTTATCTACGCTATTGTTACGTATCATTGCATGTATATCAATTGTACATTTGTAAGCTCATTTAACAAGATTGTGGCATGATTTTATAAGTGTGTCCAAATTTTATATGTGTGACCATGTATCAATCTCAGTGCGTGCGTGCATTTTACTTCACGTATAATATATAATGATAATACTAAATCTGTTCATATCTTACATGAATTTAAATAATACATATGTGTGTATCAAGGAAACATTGAATACGTACCTACACAATTTAGTGTTAACATGTTGCATATGTATTTTCTTATTTTACGCCGCTCCATGTTGCATATGTGTAAAACTATATTCTACATGAAAGTTACACATGTCATATTTACAATAAGAATTACATTCGTCATTTTTGTCTTTCAAAGATACAGTTTGTGAGCTTATTTTCCGTTATTAGCTAATGTGAATTGAGAGTCTTAAAAAATACCAGGATTATTATTATTATTATTATTGGCACGTTTATCCTTGTACTTCTTAACTGACGTATCGCTAATGGTATGGGTTCAGAACCAATTTTCTACAAAATGATTCAGTTCGAATCGGGGTCGCGTGGTCGCCTTGTAATCAAGGAGTCTCTGACTCGATACTCGTCCGGAACTTGACTCCCAGAAAAAAATAGCTGCTTTTATGCATGTTGAACCCAAGAGCAACTTTCTAAATTGATTTACTGAGTCCCTTGATGTGTTAAAGGCAAAATCACTCCAAAAGGTCAGAGAGAAATTTGATGTAGTTACAACCTGCGTTGACAATACCTGTTCTGTGTTGGAGTTCTCTTGGGCAGAAAACCAAGGATGATCGCAAACACCGTGAAGGCATGCTTTTAATTCTCCTTCGGGAAAATGATTTATTCCTTGATCTGTCACCATGGCAACCCTTCCCGTCCTCCTGTTAATTGTCGGAGAACACGAAACGGTCCAGAGGCTGTGGTTATCTGCTCCGTTGATTTATGGCGACACACATGGACTGACGGGCTGATTACATGGTGTCAGGTGGTTGCTCCTTGTTGCGGTGGGGAGGCGAATGGGTGTTTGAGCAAGATAGCAAACGGGTATCCTCTCAAGTGAACGTCCATGCCTTATACTGAAAATATGGTTCAGGTTCAGAACTTAAGGTCTTCTCTCCCTCTTTCTCTCTCTCTCTCTCTCTCTCTCTCTCTATATATATATATATATATATATATATATATATATAAACACACACACACACACATATATAAATATATTGATGCGTTCACTGGTTTCATGTGCTTAAACTACGGAGATCGTGATTGTGAACGCTTTGGGGTCAGATGGTAGAGCAAGGTTACGTTTTATGGTCCCCATACAATCTCACTAACAGGCTTCTGGCAGGGAGTGGAATGATTTCAAGGGATGTAGACGACGTACATCTTACCTCTCGGCCAAGTGGTTGAGTGTACATGTCAGGCGACTGAGTACGGAGTCCTGGGTTCGAGAGCCCACGGTCTTCTTGCCCGTGGCTGGCGAAACAGTAGCTGGTCTTGAGAAGGCGTCGCAACGACGGTCTGACCGACGGCTATAAGTAGGGAACGGAACTTTATGTGCTAAAAAACACAGAAATATTTATTTTTTATGTGTCATAAATGTTGAAAATATGTGATAAAAACAGGAAAATATGTGACAAAAATAAAAACATTTGGTAACAAAAACAAACTATAACATGCATTTTAAACACCTGAAATTAGTTTCTAAATGATTACCTCTTAGCGAGCAATTTTTTGGAAGAGTTGCAGTGGATCACCATAGATTTTTCCAAATTCTCCATTGTAAATCTGTGACGATTATCTCTAAAAAGCATCTTATATTGTGAGAAAGATCGCTCCACGTCACAAGAAACAATTCTTGCATATTTGAATCACGAAATGTCACTAACGCTTAAGTTTTCCAAAGCTTCCTCTTCCTCTACTTCACTTTCCAAAACACATGCAATTTGGCACAAAGTTTGAAAACCTTGTTTTTTCCCAAAAAATTCTGTACATTTAGACACTTAGATCCAGTGAGTTCTTGCAGTTTTGATTCTACTATACGGACTTTAACAATGGAAGCTGCCAAAGTGTTCGCGGACGATTCAAGCTTTCATATGGAATTAGAGAGAATGGACAGGTTTGTTGAGATGTATGCCAATTCGACTTTTACGGAGGGCTCCATCAACAGTTCTTGCAGAATTCTTCTTTGTCGAGATCATTTACAACAGATACAATTTTTTCAAACTTCTGGGCATAACATCTGCATCCAACCAAGTGCCCCATCGCGTAACTACAGGTGTAGGGGGAAGGGGAACCTCAGGACATTTTTGTTTAAAATTGTCTATTCTTCTAGCCAACTTGATAAAAACTTTCTTGCCATTTGAAACCAGTTTATCGACATTGGGATAAAGAGCTCTTATCTTTTCACATATTCTATGCAACGCATGGGCCACACATTTAACGTGCACCATTTTGGGGTAGCTAACGGCAAGGCCTACTGCAGCTTTTTTCATGTAAGGTACAGCATCTGTCACGAGGAGAAGAACATTGTCAAATGTTATGCCTTCCGGCCACAATAGCTGCATTGCTTCATTAAAAAGCCTTGCTATCATTACGTGTAGCCAGCCCCAGCTACTACTTACAGCTATTTTCTCCCAATAGGATCGTAGGTGAGGTGTCAGAAGTCTGCCAGCGAGGGTGTTCAAAGACAAAACAAACCTAGCACTCTCGATATGAAAGAGGTGCAGAGTAGCCTATAAACATTTTTCCTTCGAGGATTTCGAGGTGGATGAAGTCAATGAGCGATTTTATGTATTTAAAATGAAAATTCGCAAAATATGTATTTACATACGGAAAACTGGAAAATATGTGTTTTTATGTAAAATAAAATTTGCTGTGTTGACATATAAGGCTATAATCAGAATTTTGGCAAAAATGAGGGTTTGTATCTTATCGCAGAAAAAACATTTAATTACCTAAAGTTCCTTTCCCTAGCTATAAGTTACAAGCCGTGGTACTGAAGCTGGTCAACTCTCGCGTGTGTACTGCGGTTGCCTTAGGCGAAAGCTACGTCTCGGTCTCCCGAGCCGGGCCTGAGACCTAAAAAGTGTCGGAGGTCTTCGCCTGGTATGTGGTATTCTTCTGGAGCCCTTTTGAATTCTGAGACTCGAATTCTAGTGTCTACCTCTTTTAAGCTGCTGGCAAATACTTCCTAGCTGCGTGTTCAGCTCTTCCGTATTTGCCAGCCGATGACGGGATTGTGATTGTACCCGGTAGTGATGGAGAATGCAGAGTCTCCTGACGTCATGTGTTTCCGCTATTTGTGGAATGTTATGTTGTGTAGTGTATTGTCGCTTGACCGAGCACTGATGTCTGGCGAGAGATTTTATCTTTTTACAGTCTCTCCCTTGAATCGCCGTGATATATGATATGATATGATGTTTTAAGTCCACTTTATGCACAGTAAGGCTAATCGGGACTGGACCTACAGTTTAAAGTGGGATCCGTACCACTTGTGCCTCCACCGGGTATCGAACCCGGGACCCCTTGATTACAAGGCGACGTCGCTACCACTGCGCCATCGGGGAGGCCCTCTTGAATCGCCGTATATACGTATATATTGTATATAAATACACACACACACGGAGGCATATGTCGGCCAAAACACGAGAACGTCCAGATTAGACAGGCAGATACCATCTGTTGGTGAATTCCAAGGCCTTGCCCATCGCCTATTATTGCCTACTATAAGAGTATTCCAATTTTTGTTGTGAGGAGTTTATATATATACACAGTGGACTCCTTTTAACCCTAGCTTACCGATGCCGTACGAGAAACTTAATTACCTGATGGAAAGGGGGGGGGCTCAAAGTCTCACATTTTTTTAATCATTAAAATTCAAGAAATCATCATGTTATTGAATTATATGTGTTGTTATTTATTAATTATAATAATTACATAAATTACCATCATTTCCAACCAATTGTACACTCTCACTGAGATGAGTGTCTCAAATGACACGCATTCAAAGATGGCGCCTGATAGGCTCAATTAGTGCGTTTTGCCTTCTACGTATTTACATTACAGTTACGTTTTTATGAACAAAAATAATGCAGAAATATTGGGAAAATTCTAGGGAACAATGTAATTTACTTCCATTTTTTTATAAAAAATTTCACAGTTGAAAAATAAAAAATTGAGATAGTGAACCTGCCAGCCCTCTCCTGTAAGCTAGGGTAAATTCGAACTCCAAGGGCACACGAAAAACATTCGAATTAACAAAAACATGTATCATTAAAGATGATTTCAATGGGATACCGAGTAATTCATATTATCGAACTTCGAATTAAAATGAGTCCACGTAAGTCATCTACATAGAGAGAAGGGAGGAAGTGAGGGAGTTTCCTTCTCCCATTCTCTCTCTCTCTCTCTCTCTCTCTCTCTCTCTCTCTCTCTCTCTCTCTCTCTCTCTCTCTAGCTCTCTCCTATCTGCCGAGCCTCGCGGCGGCGGTCCCGGGTTCGAATCCTGGTCTGGGCATGGGTGTTCTATGTGAATGTCCGTTCATCAGTTTCATCATATCATCACTCATCCTCATCTTAGCGATTAGCCCAAAAGTGGCAGAAAAGCAAAGTAAAATAAACCAAATCAATCAATCAGTTACTCTCCCCTATATATACCCTGTGTCCCAGAAGTCTTTCCCTGATTACAAACGTTCTTCATATCCGCTATATGCAAGGTAGAGATGTGAAAGTGGTGCCAAAATGTTGGAAAACTAACCAAGTTTTTTTGTTGCAGGTTTGAGTAACGTGGCTGTAGTGTAGCTGTGTCAGTGCCCAGAAAACAGTAAATGTTCACAAATCAGGAAAAAGCTCAGCATGTCCTCTAGTATCACTAGACCCGGTCACCAATAGCAGTGCAGAGGAACTTTCAAATGTACAGAATTCTTTCGTCTAGAATATCTGCCATCAATAAGTTGGTATTTAAAAAATGGAATTTATCTTCATTCCCAAATCCTGTCAAGTCCAAGAAACATCGTATGGAAAGATACCACCCGATGTCAAGAACATTAATTCTGGATTCCTTGGCACTGACACTGCTACACTTCAGCCACATTACTGAAACCTGCAACAACTAGGTACCTATATATATATATATATGTGTGTGTGTGTGTGTGTGTGTGTGTGTGTGTGTGTGTGTGTGTGTGTGTGTGTGTGTGTGTATATATATATATATATATATATATATATATATATAATACCTATATATAATCGGGTCCAGTCCCGATTAGCCTTACTGTGCATAAAGTGGACTTAAAACACCAAATCAATCTAATCCAATTCAATCTCTTATATCTCTCACTCACTTTATCTCTGTATCTTTCTTCTCCCTCTCTCTCTCTCTCTCTCCTTCTCTCTTTCTTGAGAAAAATAGAGAGAAGCGGGAGGAGAGAGAGAGAGAGAGGGGTAAAGAATAGCGACCTTTTAAGTCCAGGAAGACCGTCCGTCATTTCGACGCAGAGATTCTGCCACTGGAATGCATCATCCACAGAAGACCCGTTGCTGAAAATTATCCACTTACCGAAACGAGTCGTTACGTGCTGTCTGACGTCATATATCTTCTTCGAAACGAGATTGCTGGTTTGGAAAGGAATTTTGGATAAATTATGAAGCTTCGTGTGAAGTTTCTGGTTGCTAGCTGCGATAAGCATCTGCCCCCGAAATGTGGGCAGGTGATACACATTTGTGAGACAGCAAGGAACCTATTAGTCGTCATAGATCTTCAGAGCCAACGGCTTTGGTGGATTGCTGGTATGGAAGTTTTCTCTCTCTCTCTCTCTCTCTCTCTCTCTCTCTCTCTCGTTCTCGCTCTCCAATGAGGCACAATGACTTCCTGCAGTTCATCATCTGAAAGCATATCTTCAGTTATAGCAGAGTTCTTCGCGTGTTAACCACTTCCTTACGCAGGACAAACACGCCCTTCGTGAGGCCCTATAGATTCGGATCTGGGTAAGGCTAAAATCCTACCCTCTCTTACCAACTTGTTAATCTCTCATTTTCACCAGTTTCCCATTTTTTGTAAAGAAAATAAAGAATGTAACATGAGACAATAGAGAAAATAAAACTGTAACATGTTTTAATGCAGCAAATATCTTAATATCTTGCGACAGCATTACCACCATTGGCGTCGTGGTTGCGGTCAGATAAAGAAAAACATATTTCTCATAGTCGATAAAGTAAATATGAAATTGAATACCAACAGCATAACCAAATTCATTCCAAAGCAGAGAAACTACTTAGAGATTATGATGAAGAAATGAAGAGACCTAGAACAAACACCCAGCCGTCAAATCTGAGGGAACAATGAACCAGCTCAGATCACAAAATACTATTACAAAGTAAACCATTATCGTTCATTTTTAACCATTTTGTAATAGAGTTGAACTCGCGTTGCTCTGAACAAACTCAACACATTGCAAAATGATAACAACTTCTCCAAAATATGTGAAATGAAATGGCTAAATCCTTCATTCGTTGGAACAGTGTGTCAAAATGTTGGAGGCCTGGTTGATAATTTTTACATTTTTAAATATAAATGACAAATGCGGCCAAAGGATTTGCAAACAGTAATTGAAAATACACGTCCAGAATCGGCATTATAGGCAGGAGGAAATTGTGACAAGATCTTTTACCCAAATATGCATAAATTGTTGGTGATCTTGGCTACACTGCAACACCCGAGAGGAGATTTTCAACACTCATTTCAAGAAAAAGGTAGTTTTCAAAATATAAACCTTTATTTGTGTGCGAGTTGTGAGAGAGAGAGGGAGAGAGAGAGAGAGGGGACACTAAACAAATTTTGTGACTAAAATTTTCCCTTAACTCTTGCGAAACTCCTTGATTGGGTTGGATATAAGATATACTAATGTGATCTCATTTGATTTACTTTATTTTACTTCAAATTTCTGACATGTTTGCCCAGTTACAAAGATGAGGATGAAACGTGATATTAAATTGGTGAAAGGACAATCACAACACATATGGACAGCTCCCGACACGGCCCCACAGAGGATTTTAGTTGGTGTAGGTAAAGACGCCACAAATTCCTAGTCTGCAAAATGCAGTCAGTCTGGTGTGTACTGACGGGAGGCTGACATCTGGGCATCTTCAGAAAGGATCACCCCTTTACGTCCCTCATAACAAATATCAGAATATCTACATCTGTATTTCACTGTATTAATGGTTTGAAATTCAACAAACCGTAAAAAAATGCATTCGTAATAGGAATTTGTTTCTATGGTGTATCCATTAGAAGAATTTGACCTAAAGATATAATAACGCTCATGGTAACCACTACGCCATCTTTGAGGCCCACGACACCTCAGTAGTCTGAGAGAGGCAGATATTGACCCATAAGGCCTCATTATTTTCCACTGTGCACGAATTCCACTTCTGTATACGAAACTAGTCAGCCATGATTCTTCAACCCTTGGCGAGGAAGATATTATTTGATTTTCACAATGAAATGTTCCTTTATTCAGTTTCTGTGAACAACTGAATGACAATTTGAGAATTACTATCTTTTCATTTCATTTGCCACTTGTGATTGATCTAAGCAATTACAAAATAAATTTCAGAGTCAAATTTCAGTGGGTAATACCAGTAGATAACTCTCTCGCTGATTGGTCTGGCTTTGATGAGAGATCTGCCAATTAAGACTTCTTTTATTTTTCAGTAGCCGTCATGGCGACAGCTGCAGTCAAAAAGTAATTACGGGAGATGCAATTTTATGTAGAACGATGATCATGCAGATAACAGCCGTTGATTACAACAGACAAATAGCTTCCGTGAAGCCAATTACAACAACAATGTTCAGTTGATGCAACAACCAAGTCGCTTAACGTGGATGAAAGCTTTGTAAATTTCGGCGCTTGACACAGGTTTTGGTGGAAGCTGCAATGAATTCTTATTGGGGGTTCATATCGATCTATCGCGATGCTAATGAAGAACTCGTCGGTGGTCACTTTCAAGGTCGACCAGATTTCTATCGCGGATCCTAGCCAACTGAAAATTTAGGGCGCTTCTCTAGTGGTTGACACGTTAATGTCGATTGATGAGAGAAGGGGATTTTCTACTTAATCGTTTGATCCACTTTGTGGAGGATCTCCCACGTAATTGTTCCGCAAGTTGGACAGGTTCTGCAGTGTAGGACAACAACGACATGTGTGGGATGTCCAGTGCAGCTAAAGCTCATGCATGAGTTATAGAATCAGGACAGAATCCTTTATTAGTATTTCTCTGTGCAGGTGTCTAATTATAAGTTGTTAGTTGTAAATAACTACAACTAACAAATTAACTCTCTGGTTTTCCAAAACCTTGATTTGGGTGTATTTTATGAGTTTATCTCTGAGTTAGAGAACACACATATCGCATTTCAGAAGCGACTAGATGAAACGTTTCTTACTGCAGCTGACTGTACTTACAGAATCATAAATTGTAGCAATTGCTAATAGCCACGATAAAGGCACGTGTCCTGAAATATGTTCCGGGGGGTGGGGGCGGTCCGAACCAAATCTCTCAAAATAATAATAACAATGTTTAAATTTAAATAATTATAATTATATTAAAGTATAAAATAATTCTAATTACAATATTCAAATTAATTAATATATTTTTATTACATGAATAGGTAATAAGACGGCATAAGGATAGTTATATAACAGCCTGCATTCACTATCTAGCTTAATGTCAAATAAATAAAGAATTGAATATTTATTGAACACCAAAAAAGGATGTTAGATCCAGTTTACGAAAATTAAAGTTCCTGGTAATATTTTATGCATATTATTATAAGTAATAATAAATCTTGCATAAATCTACCTTTCCACTATCATTCAAAGTAGTATGATTACAATATAATCCTTGCCTTCCAATAAGTTTGGCGGAAATAAATAATCCTCGATTAAACAACAAGTATTTCATTATTTAATTTTAGTTATTAGATATTCTTCATTGTTTTCATAATTTGATTTTTATACTTTGAAAGTCTTTCGGGGGGTCCGAACCCCCTGGACACCCCCTAAATACGTCCTTGCTTACAGAATCACAAATTGTACAAATTGCCAATAGCCACAAAACGTATGCGTAGAAAGAAAAAAAGGTTGCACTCAGTTTGTAATAATAGAGGCCACATTATAAAATCATAGTTCCAGAAATTATAAGGTGACACGCATGCTGGTGCACTCTGGCACAGCAAGGCCAGCAGTGGTGGCACTCAGCATAACTGTTACAAATTATTTCTTTAACTTTTGTTTTTCTATTATTTCTTCCGGGTTGCCTCAATCTCCAAGCCTCCAAGGTTCGTCTTTTTCGGATATGGGGCCATTAACACCCTCTCGTGGCGCGTTGACAAAACATGTGCGTAACATCACCCTGGCCAGCCTGTAGGCAGCCAATGCCATCAAGGTCCCTAGGAACCAACGGTCGAGCTTGACTCCAATGGGACTTTAAGCTATGTAGGGGGAAATTTGGTTTCCCAATGGTCAAACGCTGAACGAAAGCCAGAGTGCTATCGTTTCACTCGGTTGATGGCCTCAGTGTTGCGAACTTCACGATAAGTGTCCAAGTGCGCTGCATACTGTCAGAGATGTAGCATATCCACCAAGCTAGTTAAAACTTATATTCATAAATAAATTATGAAGTTTCAAAACACAGGAGAAACACAAAAATATGATTGTTGACATATTCTAAGTCAGAGGCGAAGATATAGTACAAGCAATGCAAGCACTGCTTGCATAATTCGAATATCATTTAATGTACTTAATGTTCTAACCGTATTTAGTTTCCATCGCACTCGATTTCGCGAAAAAATGCGGCCGCAAACTCCCCCAGCAGCTCTGTAGCAAGCACCAGCCTCAATGCTTGCAGCCGTTCTGCGGGAAAATAAGGCCTCCGAAGGAGTCACATGGCGAAGCGTGAAATTCTGGTGGAACCCGTCCACAAAGCTTCTACAAAAAGCTGTGCTTTCCGAGCTTGCGTGATTCCCGAAAATAGCCGAGTTCAACCGAAAGCAGAAGGATTCATCTATGGGTACGTTGCCAGCAAAAACTAGTAACGAATATTTGTCTTCATGAACACGTAAACAAGATCGCAAATATAATAATAATTGTTAGTCATAAAATAACTAAAAGAAGTTATTATCACTGTTCTAAATTCCATATATATCATATTATATTACAAATTATTTTAGATTTCGCGAAATGTAAAACGCGTAAAAAAAAGTTGACATTGGGAGTTGGGGCAGTGGAATTTCTGCACCCCCGTGAAGAGTTTTCTCAGGGAGGGAGGGAAGATTGGACGGACCTTGGTCCTGCACCCTGCTTCCTGGTCGGTCCAGCTCAAATTACGCCAGAAGTGTTGACCGCTACCAGTGTTTGCAACTGCCAAATTATTTACGCAGTAATTCAAGTGAGCTCTTTCACAAATTTTACAATCAATAAATTGACTGCTTTTGAATAAAACTTGGGGTGAAAATAAAGCTAAATTTTGTACATGGCATAGAAGTAAATCGTATACATTCTGCATATTATGAGCACAAGAATATGTTTTAATGATTGATTGATTGATTTGTTGTTTTAAGTCCACTTTATGCACAGTAAGGCTAATCGGAACTGGACCTACAGTTTAAAATGGGATCTGAAACACTTGTGCCTCCACCGGGTATCGAACCCGGAACCCCTTGATTACAAGGCGACGACACTACCACTGCGCCATCGGGGAGGCCCGAATATGTTTTAAGTTCTATTATTATGACGCAAGTGGTGTTCCCAGGGTCTTTTAACGGTCCCCATTTTGTCATCTTTTCCTTCCTTTGACGTTTTTTCTTAGATATACTGGGCCAAAAGGGGGTTATGTCTACCATCCACCTCCCCCCCTTCGCCCCGGGCACGCCATTGAATGACACTTTATTACTTAAATATTAATGTACATACTCGTTCTGCTGAAATGATTCTGATTCCTCCGCGTAATTTTTATCTCCAAACTGATATATCTTTTGTGACGGATAAAAAAATTAAGGAAATAGGTTGGTATCACTTTCTGTTGTTTCAGAGATTTTCAAAGTGATCTTGTGTGGATGCTTGCAGTTGTGGAAAGCGCGTGGGATAGTGTGAGTGTTTGTTGCTTCGTGTTTTGTGCTGTGAATTTATCGGAATGAACGCGTATTTAGGAACGGTTGATGTGAAGTGCGGGTGTATTATTGAGCAATTGAAAATTGCTTCGTTTAGCTCGAGAGAGATACCAACACCGCATTTACCGGACTTAAAAACAAGTTAGCCCAAGGGGCTTTGTGCGACATTTCCAAAGGGTGGCATCCAATGGACCAAGAGTTTGAAATTTATTGTGGTGAGTACATCGTCTATGCATGTGTTTCTTTGCTTTGAAATGAATTTTTTATTGTTTGTGTTTAACTTTTTATTTAGTGTTTAAGTTACTCCAATGCGGTTTTTAGGGTGCCCAAAAATACTAAATTACATCATGCAGCGTAAAATAAACAAATGATTCCCATTTTTTTTAATCTAAATCGGTTTGGTCACCGTTTGACCATATTAAATAATAATGAACAAATAAAGGTACTAATAAGTAAGTAAGAAATTCCGTCTCCCTTTAGTCGTATGCGGAAAGTTCGCATATGCAAAACGTTTAATATCATATGAATAACGTTACCTGGATTTTTTTAAAAAAGTAAATGTGACCGTTTGCGGATCATATGGTTTATTTTTAGTACAGTCACTTTATTACGATATTTTGACAAATCCAGCGACTGGGTAAATGAGGCTATAAACCTTGAATCTTTCCCCTCGGCATGTCGTTGTACTACATGTTTTGTTGTACTGAAACATTGCTTGCCTCCTTCGTAAGACTACGCTTCGCTACTGTTCTAAGTGAAGATAAACGTTTCCGACAGATAATATATGTACATGGATCCATCAGACAAATAGAGTTGGTAAAACTCGCTGGCCGTGGTCACACTTTTTTCAAGCGCTTTGCGAGGTGAAAAGCTACGGTTTTTCAAGGGGGTGAATTTCTATTTGCTTCAAAAACTTTAGTGTTCGCATTGTTTACTATTTACTACGGGAAGAACTACGTGTGCCAAAGTGGATTTGTGAATATTGCAATGTGTGAAAATCTTGAAAATTGTTTCAATAATCCCCGATCGTCTGTTGCATTAAATACGTTTGACAACAGACCAACTGAAATTCGAGAAAATGAACAACTGCGCCAGGACATTCATCTTTCCCTTAGACGTTATGGAACCAGTATCAGGTAGAATGCTAATTTTTTTCAGTATAACATACCATGTAAAAGCAATGAATTCTTGGTTTTCTTAATTTTTCTGCATCTGCTTCCCAGGTTGCGAAATCCTGGGGGGGGGGGATTTTCCCCCACCAAAAATCTTGCCCTCAAAAATCCCCCCCCAAATGTCTGGGGGGGAGAGTTTTGTTACAACAAACGAAAGATAAGCAATTACTTTAATCTCAAATATACTGTACTACGAATAATATCGAAAACATACACAAATTAGTGTAGTTGTGGGTGCTCAATGCTTTTTCACTCTCAAGAGATCATTAACAAATCTACACCAATACGCACAATAAAAGTAAAACAAGAATTCAAAACAATAATAACTATGAAATCTAATTGATTTATATTAACATAAAGCAAAATCTAAATAAAACTTACACATAATAAAACCACTTCAATTATTTCATAATTTATTAACATCTTTAACCAGTTAGTAAAGGAATTAGTTTGCTACTTTATAATATCTGATATATAACAAATTTATTTCTTTTTTGTAATTAATAACAATAATAATATATTTTTAACTTAGTAATTTATTTTTACTTTTAACAACATTATAAATATGTATGTCGTATAATTTATATGTATGTATGTGGGGGAGGGGGATTTGTAGATTAAGATCTCACTCCCCCCCACCAGTCTTAAATGATTTCGCACCCTGCTGCTACCCCACTGGAAAATGTCACCGCACGCCACTGGGTGACAGACAGGGGGGATTTGCCACTTGGCTATCCCAGGCTTAGTCCAGGGATGTCACACAAAATTGAAACGTTCAAGGTACAGAAGTGACGAAGACCATCGACTATTAAGATTCTTAATATTCTGATAATGATTTACTCCCGTTCCATCGCTTCTCGAAAAGTGGGCGTGGTTTGTCCATCGCTCCTGATAACGAAAGTGGCATTTCCGGGTCAGGCGTTCACGATCCATCGCTTCCGAAAATAAGGAAATGAACACTCACAGAATGTATATAAAAATCTGTGCCACACGCACAAACAAAACTAAGAAACGTTGTTACACACATAAATATGTAACAAGAAGTAAATAAACAACTGAGCATTTCGCAATAATAAATGCAAATAATAAACAAATAATAAGCAAATAAATGAACAGTAGGTACACAATAAAGGCAATCCCTAACCTAACCAAACCAAATTCCTCCTCAAATATCTTCGTAACTGGTGAAACTTCTTCCCTCGCTCTTTTCCTGCAGTTGTGGCTGCATCGAGAACGCAAGAATGTGTTTTCATACTAATAATCTGATTATTCAAATTTATAGTTGCCAATAGCCAGAACCATTTTTCCTGGTTTTCTTAAGATTGAACTTGTATCCTTAGTGAAGCAATAAACTTTTCCCACATTTACTTTCAATAAACTGAAGTTCCTCCATTTTCCAGTCAGAGAGCCTGGAAAGAAAACATACTCATAGTGGTAGTATTGCTATTGTTATTATTGTTGTTATCATTATTATTATTATTAAACCAGTAAAACAGAAAGAATCTCACATACATATACACACGCGCGCGCGCCATGGCCTATTAACATTACTTACTTAATTGCTTTCAACGAGAACAGAATCTTGCAACACACGACACCACACAGCGATACTAAACTTTTCGTCTCAAGGAAGTCTGGATACACAACTGACGCTTCTGGGTCGATGGATCGGGAACACCTAACCCGGAAAGAACACTTTCGTTATCAGGAGCGATGGATAGGAAAAAACCTCGCCCACTTTTCGAGAAGCGATGGAACGGGAAGACATCGTGATAATAGCAAAATAAAACAACATGTCAAATCCTTTTACTTGCTTATTTCATGAAAGAAAGTAGGAGAAGGAGTTTATAGCGTTTAAATAATAAAATATTATGTTCTTTGGAACGTCCATGGTCCTGGTGGCTAGTGCATTTGGAAATACATCCAGGAAAATGTCAACCAACTTCCATGTAATACACCTCGGTAACTACAATGTTACAGACCAATGAGACTCTGTTGTCTGACCCACAACCTGTGGGTCTCGTGTTGCGTCTTGTTTTGTGTCTAAAGTTCATTCATATGTTCACGATTGACCAGGAGCAAAGTAAAATTACTCAATAGTGGCTATGGTTCCATCGGGTAATGATTTCCAAAAGGTAACTCGAAGTGGAAAATGGACAGTATTTGCTTTACAGACCCTCCTTTTTACCAGAGATTATTTACAAGTGGGAGGGGCAGGGGATAAACTACCATCAAAATACTTTTTTTTTTCCCTTTAGTCTGTGGGCAATATTTCAGCCAGCAAGAAACACTCGTTGCTGGGGTCTTTTATCTTTCTCGGCCGCCGCCTCTGTGCTTCGTTGTCTCAAGGCCGAGTCATCGACCTCCACCTGCGGCAACGGCCGGCAGTGGAGGAACTTGCCCCCTCTCGCCGTTTCGGGGGGCGGGTTCCATAAATTGGAATGTGATTAAAAGTGACAGAGATCTGCAGTGGGAATTTGCCAGCCCGTGCTGCTGCGTGCGGGTGCAAACTTTTGAAAGTGCCAAGTGAGACACATTCCTACCAGACACAAAAACAGGGTGATATTTTCATCAGAATTGTTGCGTGTTTCTTTATTGTTAAAATAAACTGTTGTGATATCTTCATCAGTATTGTTGTGTGCTTTCTTATTTTTGATACAAAACTGTTAACCTAGTCTACCCGCGCCGTACGAGGATCTTACTTACACCGAGGAAAGGGGCCTCAAAGGCCCACTTTTCTTTTATCACCAAAATTCAGTCGCTGTTTCATTTGTTGTTTATATAGGTGCAGTTACATAATAAAATTATAATTGTTGCCAAAATTATCAAATTAATAAAAAATAAAAAACAATTATTGCACGTAGCGTCACACACGATTTTATCATTCATTAAACCTCGCAGAAACATATTATGTCCCATCAATACCTTTTCTTGTTTATATACGTTCAGTTATGTCGTAATTATAATAATTACAAAAATTACCTCCAGAAGGGGGGCTGATAGGTCCACCACATGAATTTTGCCCCTAGTTACGTTAACTTTAGGATATTTTTTTAACAAAAGTAACACAGTAATATTTGGAACATCCTAGCGAACAAATGCAATTTTTAATTTTTTAATAAAAAATATTAACAGTTGAAAAATAGAGAAAAGGAGGTGGCGGGTCTGACAGCTCCCTCAGGTAAGCTAGGGTTAATTTTTTCAACAATGTCTTCCTAATCTATTACAAAATCTGTTGTGACATTTTCATCAGTATTGTTGTGTGGTTTCTTATTTTCCGTTGCAAAACTGTTAATTTATTAAATAATTAAATAACTAAACCCGATTGTGTTTTGCATTAATGCAGTGCAGATGCAAAGTTTTACATCAATGAAGTATTCCGAGCTGAGTAAGGAGAAGAACTGGAAAGCACGTGTCTAGATGTTGATGTTGTGGTGAGAATATTATTAAGTACAGGGTAGGCTCGCAGAGGCAATTACGCTACTTCTGAGTTAAAGGAAATAGCATAGATGTACATTTGATAAATTAGAGATTTGGTTGGATCTGAATAAAGCACCTGTGGAAGAATTGTAAATACATCGTATAATAATAAACCGCATATTAATCTCGTTCAGATAATTCTTTTGAATTAATAAAAAAAATCCCTCATCGAAGAGTCGCGATGGTCTAGCCGGTAGAGCGTCTAACTGCCACGCGGGAGATCTGGGTTCGATTTTCTCCGTGGATGATCTAAGGTCGGAATTTTATGTACCTTCTCCCCGCATAACGTGGTTCTGGGGCTCATCCAGCCTCAAATCATTGGGTACTTGGAGGCAACCCTAGGGGGTAAAGGCGGCTGGAGCGTGCTGCTGATCACATCACCCACACACATTTGCCGAGATCGAAAATGTGTGGAGCACATCCCCTAAATGTTTCATGGCACTGTGCTATATGCGCGGGGAACTTTACACTTTTACCTATCCCTCATCAAAGTACTTTATTTGTTTTCTTGGATTGTTGTTTGAACTTAGGGACGAAAAGATATCGAAGGGGTAGCCTATGTATGATCCCTTTATAAAGTTCTGGCGATATTCATCTGTCTCGAGACACAACGGAAGATGTGTGGAAGCAGAGAGATTAAAGGCAGTGGCGTGCCCAAGGCGTCACCCCCCCCCCTTCCCCTTAGCCAAGTGTTCCTAAGAAGAACGTCAAAGGCAGGAAAATATGTCAGAATGTAGATTGACTACTAAGAAAAGAGTACGTAACCCCCTCCTTTCGAAAATCCTGGGCACGCCACTGAGGTAACAGAAGTGAAAGTTGTGTGGAAGAGAGAGGGGGATTATTACAAGTAATAAGCCCCGAAAAAGGATATATTTATTCCGTATGCAACCATGGCAGTGCTCTGAACACATACCGGCATTGAAATTTTTGTCCACTTTCCCCTCAATTGTTAACACGAATGTGAAGTTATTGAATTTTTTACCGTTGGGTTAAACTTGCTGTCAGAGCCGCGGTGGTGTAGTTGACTTCAGTGGCGGAGTGGTTAGCACAGCGCGCTACGACGTCAGGGGTCCCTGGTTCGAATGTTTGTGTTCGTCTGTCCTGAATGAAAAATAGGTACGAGATTAATTGATATCAGTAAGATGTTTGGGGAAGGCTGCAGCTTTGGGGTCTTCCTTAAAAAAAGAAGAAGAAGAAAGTCAGTCTGGCGTATGACTGCCACGCGGAATTCGATTCCCGAGGTGGGTGATCCCTTGTTCCCGCATAAAGCCTTTCTGGGGCATACTCAGCCTGAAGGTTTGTGCTTCCATGACACGGTGCAATATGCACGGGGAACTTTAACTTAACCTTACCAAGTTAAGTTGTCATCTAATTTAAGTTTTATATAATTTGACAAGTTTTCACCTCAACACACGCTCTCAGAAAGAGAAAACAAATCGAAATCTCGTTGAAGTTTGAGAAGACTCTTAAATACCATGCACTGATCGATTTCTCCGGTCTGGTCTTCAGATTATAATACTTTGCCGCGTCGAAAGCGCACAGACGGTAAAAACAGGAATTGGGATGGTGGTTGGGTTGCGAGGATATAGGTATTATATTGTAATAACCACGTCGCATCGGATGAGACGAAGGCTTCGCCAAAATCCTCGAGAAACACTCCTTTGTTAGTTTGTGGAGGCAATTTGGAAGTCTGGAAAGTCGTGATGCGATCGGGGAGATTGTTCGAGAAGTGAGGGAAAAAAATCAGAAATGGACGTGACTGTGTGGAATAAGGGGACAACGAGAAAGCAATGGGAAAGGAAGAAAGAATAAGACCGGCGAGTCATTTCTTACCCTTTCCCTTCCATCGCAACTCAGATCTAATCAGCATCACTTTTTTTTTCCTCGGTCCTTTCTGAAACGAGAAAATTGTTCCTTTGTAGCGGTTGCCGACTGTTCGATCACAAATCTACTTTTCCCTCTTGCCCTTATCTGCAATGTTCTGAGTTTGAGAAAAGAAGATGGGCTCCTCTTTGTGAAATGAGTTAATTCTTCTGCTTTAGTTTATGCTGTTTCTGCAAGCACGCTGTGGCGTCGGCATAGTACTTTGTACAATGCGGACGATTCGAGTTGTCGCCAATGCAATTTGCATCAGTCGCCATATGAACAATAGCTTTTCTCAAAAGTGATGGGTTTCGAAATCATTCAGTGATGTCAAGCAATGATTCTGTGAAATTTTATTTCTTTCTTAATAAATGTACCACTTTTGTGTTTGAGAAAGTACTTTGTGTCTCATAGGGTCAGCTTTTTTGTTTGCCTTAGCTCAACAATTGTTTACTTTGCGATACTAACATGAAATTTATAATGCTAGCAGAGCCCTGGTAGATCCTTTGGCACCGAAAAAAACTGTGATGTGATCTTTCATTTTTCGGACGCCATCTTGAAAAAATGGCGCCCAATTTTACTTTAACTACCTCATTTTCTACACTCTAAAACCTGAGTGGAGAAATGACGGTCAATTTCCATTACTATACAACTACAGTAAAAAAAAAATAGGATGGCCGTTTCTAAAATATTAACGGCTATATCAAAGTTAACCGTAATAATTATAATTTTAATGATTCAGTTTTTAGAAAAAAATATATTTAAGGTGTACACAACTGCAACTACTTTATCTATCTTTATGCAACATAATATTCAGATTTAAATATGAAAGATTTTTCTATATATCCCAATGCTATACTATACACATATAGATATAAGGTGTCATTAAAAGTGAATGATTGATTTGCTTCATTTTAATTCGCTTCTCTGCCACTTTTGACTAATCGCAAAGATGAGGATGGGATGAAATTGATGAAGAGAGACTCACAATAAACACATATGCCAATACCAGAATTTGAACCCTGGACCAAGGAGTCGTAGCTCACTGTGATAACTGATCGGGTATTATTAAAATGGCGCCTACGTACAGAAAACATTAAAAAAAGACTTGTCTCGGTTTCATTTTTGTCGTTTCGAAGCTACTACTGTTGTGACGTTGTTTCCTGTGTCGTGAAACGGCGCGTGACAATGTTGGAGGGGGGAGGGGGCTCCGAAGGTTAATGGTTTCTTCCTTTATTTTTGCGTTGATTTCTTGCGCACCTAAAATTTATGTTGGATTTCTTCTCTTAACCTACATTTAATTTATTTGCAAATTAACTTTTCACTTTGAGGTTTTTGCTGTTATTCTGAAATACGCACATTTTATGCAGTGGTAACTTATTTTTTCTTGAGGGGGGGGGGCGTCATCGTTTGAGCTTGTCGAAATGCATGTACACAGGGGAAAGTGAGGAATCGGAGCCGAATGTTGTGGAAAATGTGAATGATGGATCGCCGACTGCAATTTCTTGTTCCGTCATTGGACACTCTTGAGTCAAGGTTTCGTTTCTTTCCCATATGACCCGGTGAGACACCTTTAAAAGTAAGGAAGGATTATAGCGGTGTAAGGGGTGATCCTTTCTCAAGACACTCAAATGTCAAATTCACCCCAACGTAGTACACCGTGGACTGCATTTTGCAGACTAACGAGGCTCTGGCGTTTGAACCCATGGCTAGTATAATCCTCCATGGAACTTTGTAGTGTGTTGTCCACATGTGTTTGTGACTGTCCCTTCATCTTTCATCTCTTTCATCCTATCATCATTCATCGTCATCTTTGCGATTAGCCAAAATTGGCAAAAAGGCGAAGTAAAATTAACTAATTCAAGGAAGAATTATAGACATAAAGTTTATGTGAGATATAAAATTTCATTTTTGGAATTTTGAAAACCCTTGGGACCATATATTCTTTGGATTAGGTTGTAGGAGAATATAAAAGCATGGCTAGATTCTTATATTTTTAGTCAATTTTCTGAGCTCATACTTTCTTCGGTTATTTTGCAGAAAGGATAATTAACTGAACTTTACTTTCGAGCTTTTCCCTAATTTAATATTAACAATGCCTCTTTTCAGGGGGGTTGGCTGACCGGTTCCCCCTCATCCAACCTTCCCAACAACTACGTTGATTGTAGAACATAAAATACACTCCCCCAGACCAGTGTATTTTGTAATTGCTTCCTTTCAATTTCTCAATGCCCGACGGACTGATTGCTCTAAAGGTTATCTTTCTTCATTGTGCAACCATGGAGGGATTGGAAATTCGATCCAAAAACAGTTGAAAGGAGAGCTTGTTGTTTGGTCGTCAGCTCCAGCTGCCTGTCCCCTGTTTGCGGCCAGAGCTCCCGCCAAAGAGCGAAACCTCTCTGACCAAATACTGCTGTGTCAATAATTGGTAGCAGATGCCCTCGGACGGAAGCAACAGGACACCTGTGGCCCATGCCCTTTGAGCCGTTTCGTGCAATTTGTTCCAAAATGTTCTCCTGCCTGTCGCCGAACCGGAGTGAGGAAAATCACCTCCACATTTCGCTTACAACATACATGTTCATTCAATTTCCTGTAGATAATTATACCTGGCATGATAGCCATCAACAAAAACAAGGCACCACTTGAATTTGAAATTCCAATGCTTCTATCAAATATTATTTGTAATTGGCCTAACAGTCCCTATAATAATTACTGAAATTTAATGTGAAATTGCATGTTCAATAAACAGATGGGGACAAAATAATACAAACACCTGTGAAATTAAAGAAAATATTTATTAATATGGGGTTGGACCACCCTGTGACTGAAGTACACTTCGTATGCGACGTGGGATGGACTCCACAGCAGTCTCCAATTCCGAAAGTGTGGCTGGAGGCGGACTTCGAGCACGCAGTTTGGACTCAAAATATCCCCACAAATGTTCTATAATGTTCAAGTCAGGAGACTGTGGGGGCCATTCAAGATGTCCTACTTCATCGTCATGTTCTTCGAACCATGTTTGGAAAGACCCAGCAGTGTGGATAGGAGCGGCCGCTCCCAGGAAATAAAGTCTGGACAAAAGGATGGAGATGATCTCCCAGAATGCTCCGATAGTGATTGGCGTTGATCTTCCCATGCAGAAAAACAAGTGGTCCCACACCGTACCAAGATATCGCACCCCATACCATAATGGACCCACCTCTATGCTTCACAGTCGGCAAGAGGCAGTCAGGATGAAACGCATCTCGGGGCGTTCTTCACACATAAACGCGCCCGGTGGTCTGAAATAAGGTGAATGTTGATTCATCAGACCAGATGACTTGTTGCCACCGCTGTGGGGACCAACTTCTGTGATCTCTGCACCATTGGCGTCGCTTGACAGCATTACGTGATGTCACCAACGGCTTACGAATTGCCACTCTGCCATGAATGTTTCCTTTTGACAATTTTGGTTGAAATGGGGTTCTGGAAATGCCTGTTCATTTCAGATGTTATCTCGGATAACGATTGCTTGTGCTTTCGGGCCACTATGCGCTTCAACGCCCTCCTATCCCAAGCAGCAAGCTTTGTCTTTCGTCCACTGTTGTGCTTTGAAGACGCCATCTTACCTTGTGTTGTGTACGCTGTCATAACGGCTGATACTGTGCTCCTTACACACCCCACAAGGTTTGCGGTTTCCGTCACCGTGGCTCCAGCTGAACGACCTCCAACAATCATGCCTCTTTGGAACTCTGTCAGGTTTGATATTGCAGCGTCTCTTGAGAGCGTACGATAGACGAGTGCACCACCAATGACTGCTGTTGACAGACTAATACCTTCACGGCCACGAGGTGGCAGGATTCAGTGCCAGGTGGTGCTGCTGTACTACGGGTGTGAAATGTGGCAGCAGTGCTTAAAATGGGGGAAACGTGGGATGATGCTTTCCCCCAGTTAACAGAATTCTCATAATGCATCACCAGCAGTAGGATAATTTACATAGCAACTTAATCTACGGTATCCCTCGTCGCTGTTTTCACGCTACAATTTCAAAATTTGAATTTATGGGGGGCAAGTGCTCTCCTGACACCCTCTGTGGGTGCCCTTGAGTAGTGTAATTGATGCTACTATTGGCGCGATAAATGATAAGCCCCCCTCAGGCAGATTTGGCTACACTTAAAACTTGCTCAACATGCCTATATGAGCTTTTTGCTCAAGTGTGGTACTCCGTCTAATCCAAGATTTTTGTAAAAATGCCCTCGGGAAGTTCCTGTGAAATGATGAGCCCCCTCAGATTGATTTGCCTACACTTACAAAAGGCACTTCTGTGAGATTGTTGTCCATAAATTTGTTAAAAATATGCCCCTCTTGATATTTTTTTTGGATACACTTAAAACTAAGCCAAGATACACACACACACACACACACACACACACACACACACACACACACACACACACACAAAGCACATTGTTGAACCCAACTGATATTATTTTATTAAGCATAGAGTTTTGATTTGAACCCCAAGAAATTTTATATAAATACCAAAGCCAAAAATATTCACACACATACACACACACACACACTAAATATACAAAACACACTGCTGAACCCAACTGATATTTTTTTATTAAGCATAGAATTTTGATTTGAACCCCAAGAAATTTTATATAATAAACATAACAAAATTCTAATATTTATTTTTGTTTAAAAGGTACAACAAGTTCTGAGCACATAAGCAGTTTCTGAGGAATACAAGGCAGCAGCAGCAGCAAGCAAATAACTTATAGAAGGCAGTGTGTATCCTATCTAATTGCATGGATAATCTTGACACAGGATTTTTTGAGACAAGATGTATTTCAAAATACATAAAATCTAAGTCACTTGTTGATGATTTAAAGCTTAGATTCTTTGGCCTGTCCGAGTATGACCTGTTTACAGTGCAAAATGAAACTGAAATGCAGTGGGTGCTTGCCAGTGACAGGCCATTCCAATGCCTCTATCTCAATTTTATCACCAAGTTTGAAAGGCTTGTATACAGCAGGTTCAGGAGAATTGTTGGATTGTTTGTTAATTTTTATACAGACAGGTGCCATTATGATTTAAGGTTGAAATTGTTTGACAATTATTGGTTCAACAATTGCTATGAGCATTGTTTTGAGTCTAGGATGCCCATGATTGCATCTCAGAGTTTAAATTGGAGACATTATAAATATTCAAATAAAATTATTAACAGGATATCTAAAGATAAGAAGATTGAATTTGTTACAACTGATAATGGGCATTTGTACAGTGCTGAGGATTTCAATCCAGAGTTTGTATCATATTCCAACTATATATATTTGAATGAGCTTGTCATGTATTTTATAAGGCAAAAATTTAGAGATTGCACTTATGATTGTATTGTTGAGGCACTGGGGCAGAATAATTTGCATGACATATGCAACTGTGGGAGAGTTTTGTCCAGCCTCTCAGTGTGATTTCAGGCACAGGAATCTGGCAGTTGGGAATCAACCCGCAGCAGGCAGCCCTGATTATTTCAGCAGAGACAGCAATCAAGGTAAATAAATATTTGCTGCAAGTGTAAATCCCTGCCCATCATAGCCAGGCTCGGGTCTGTATGCAGGAAGAGGCAAGATATTTGTTTGAAATCTGCTTGGGTATAATTTTCTGAATCCTGTACCTAATAATAGCATTACAGCATAACTCTGATAGAGATAGGGACATTGAGTATCAATATTCAATACAAACCTCTATAAGATATGACAACCTGCAACAATCTGGATGTATGAGATGTTTTATTGATTCTCTATTTTTCAGGCTCTCTTGTTACAATCTTGTTTCTTTTTATTGCCATCACTATAATAATATCCGCCACATGTTCTATGATTATATGCTGTATAGGATCTTCTCATCAGTGTAACAAATTTCCTGTCTTGTTTCACATGCAGTTCCAAATCCCTGCCCATCACAGCCAGGCTCGGGTCTGTATGCAGGAAGAGGCAAGATATTTGTTTGAAATCTGCTTGGGTATAATTTTCTGAAGCCTGTACCTAATAATAGCATCACAGCACAGCTCTGTCAGAGACAGGGACATTGAGTATCAATAAAATATTCAGAACAAACCTCTATAAGATATCACAACCTGCAACAATCTGGATGTATGAGATGTTTTATTGATTCTGTATTTTTCAGGCTCTCTTGTTACAATCTTGTTTCTCTCTGCAATATTGCCATCACTATAACAATATCTGCCACATGTTCTATGATTATATGCTCTAACAACATAGACCTGAAAACATATCTGTAATCAATAACTTGTCAGTAATCAATTCTAACAAGTTTAATTTTTAATAGCCTCTTCCTGTCTTGTTTTACATGCAGTTCCAAATCCCTGCCCATCAGTCCTGTAGAAATATCAGCCAGGCTCGGGTTTATGTGTAGGAAGAGGCAAGATATTTGTTTGAAATCTGCTTGGGTATAATTTTCTGAAGCCTGTACCTAATAATAGCATCACAGCATAGCTCTGTCAGAGATAGGGACATATTTTTCAGGCTCTCTTGTTACAATCTTGTTTCTCTCTGCATCACTATAATAATATCTGCCACATGTTCTATGATTATATGCTCTAACAACTTCAATGAAAACATATTTGTAATCAATAATTGTCAGTAATCAATTCTAACAAGTTTAATTCTTAATAGGCTCTTCTCCTCATCAGTGTAACAAATTTCCTGTCTTGTTTCACATGCAGTTCCATCCCTGCCCATCAGTGCTGTAGAAATATCAGCCAGGCTCGGGTCTGTGTGTAGGAACAGGCAAGATATTTGTAGTTGAAATTTGCATGCAATAATCTGGATGTATGAGATGTTTTATTGATTTTATGTTTCTGTATTTTTCAGGCTCTCTTGTTACAATCTTGTTTGTCTCTGCAACATTGCCACCACTATAATAATATCTGCCACATGTTCTATGCTAACAACTTCATAATCTAAACCTGAAAACATGTCTGAAATCAATAACTTGTCAGTAATCAATTCTAACAAGTTTAATTTTTAATAGGCTCTTCTCCTGTCTTGTTTTGCATGTAGTTCCAAATCCCTGCTCATCAGTGCTGTAGAAATATCAGCCAGGCTCGGGTCTGTATGTAGGAAGAGGCATAGTTGAAATCTGCTTGGGTATAATTTTCTGAAGCCTGTACCTAATAATAACATCACAGCATAACTCTGATAAAGAAGCAGCCATTAATGCAGATATTTGTGAAAACATTGACAGGCAAGACAGTGACCCTGGAGGTAAATCCAGAGGACACTGTTGCTGCTATAAAGCAGAAAATACAGGATAAGGAGAGAATCCCTCCCGATCAACAGAGGCTCATATTTGCATGTGACAGGGTGCTTTCAGATTACAACATACAGAAGGAATCAATAAAATATAGTTATATTCAGAACAAAACCTCTATAAGATATGACAACCTGCAACAATCTGGATGTATGAGATGTTTTATTGATTCTCTATTTTTCAGGCTCTCTTGTTACAATCTTGTTTCTTTTTATTGCCATCACTATAATAATATCCGCCACATGTTCTATGATTATATGCTGTATAGGATCTTCTCATCAGTGTAACAAATTTCCTGTCTTGTTTCACATGCAGTTCCAAATCCCTGCCCATCACAGCCAGGCTCGGGTCTGTATGCAGGAAGAGGCAAGATATTTGTTTGAAATCTGCTTGGGTATAATTTTCTGAAGCCTGTACCTAATAATAGCATCACAGCACAGCTCTGTCAGAGACAGGGACATTGAGTATCAATAAAATATTCAGAACAAACCTCTATAAGATATCACAACCTGCAACAATCTGGATGTATGAGATGTTTTATTGATTCTGTATTTTTCAGGCTCTCTTGTTACAATCTTGTTTCTCTCTGCAATATTGCCATCACTATAACAATATCTGCCACATGTTCTATGATTATATGCTCTAACAACATAGACCTGAAAACATATCTGTAATCAATAACTTGTCAGTAATCAATTCTTACAAGTTTAATTTTTAATAGCCTCTTCCTGTCTTGTTTTACATGCAGTTCCAAATCCCTGCCCATCAGTCCTGTAGAAATATCAGCCAGGCTCGGGTTTATGTGTAGGAAGAGGCAAGATATTTGTTTGAAATCTGCTTGGGTATAATTTTCTGAAGCCTGTACCTAATAATAGCATCACAGCATAGCTCTGTCAGAGATAGGGACATATTTTTCAGGCTCTCTTGTTACAATCTTGTTTCTCTCTGCATCACTATAATAATATCTGCCACATGTTCTATGATTATATGCTCTAACAACTTCAATGAAAACATATTTGTAATCAATAATTGTCAGTAATCAATTCTAACAAGTTTAATTCTTAATAGGCTCTTCTCCTCATCAGTGTAACAAATTTCCTGTCTTGTTTCACATGCAGTTCCATCCCTGCCCATCAGTGCTGTAGAAATATCAGCCAGGCTCGGGTCTGTGTGTAGGAACAGGCAAGATATTTGTAGTTGAAATTTGCATGCAATAATCTGGATGTATGAGATGTTTTATTGATTTTATGTTTCTGTATTTTTCAGGCTCTCTTGTTACAATCTTGTTTCTCTCTGCAACATTGCCACCACTATAATAATATCTGCCACATGTTCTATGCTAACAACTTCATAATCTAAACCTGAAAACATATCTGAAATCAATAACTTGTCAGTAATCAATTCTAACAAGTTTAATTTTTAATAGGCTCTTCTCCTGTCTTGTTTTGCATGTAGTTCCAAATCCCTGCTCATCAGTGCTGTAGAAATATCAGCCAGGCTCGGGTCTGTATGTAGGAAGAGGCATAGTTGAAATCTGCTTGGGTATAATTTTCTGAAGCCTGTACCTAATAATAACATCACAGCATAACTCTGATAAAGAAGCAGCCATTAATGCAGATATTTGTGAAAACATTGACAGGCAAGACAGTGACCCTGGAGGTAAATCCAGAGGACACTGTTGCTGCTATAAAGCAGAAAATACAGGATAAGGAGAGAATCCCTCCCGATCAACAGAGGCTCATATTTGCATGTGACAGGGTGCTTTCAGATTACAACATACAGAAGGAATCAATAAAATATAGTTATATTCAGAACAAAACCTCTATAAGATATGACAACCTGCAACAATCTGGATGTATGAGATGTTTTATTGATTTTATATTTCTGTATTTTTCAGGCTCTCTTGTTATAATCTTGTTTCTCTCTGCACCATCACTATAACAATATCTGCCACATGTTCTATGCTAACAACTTCATAATCGATGCATGAAAACATATCTGTAATCAATAATTATCAGTAATCAATTCTAACAAGTTTAATTCTTAATAGGCTCTTCTCCTCATCAGTGTAAAAAATGTCCTGTCTTGTTTCACATGCAGTTCCATTCCTGCCCATCAGTGCTGTAGAAATATCAGCCAGGCTCGGGTCTGTGTGCAGGAAGAGGCATGATACCTGCAGTGGTACATAAAATTTTGAAATCTGCTTGGGTATAATTTTCTGAAGCCTGTACCTCATCACAGTACAGCTCTGTCAGAGATAGGGACATTGAGTATAAACTTAATTGAAAACATATCTGTAATCAATAAGTCACTAACAAGTTTAATTCTTAATAGGCTCTTCTCTGTGTTGTTTCACATGCAGTTCCATCCCTGCCCATCAGTGCTGTAGAAATATCAGCCAGGCTCGGGGGGTCTGTATGCAGGAACAGGCAAAGTTGAAATCTGCTTGGGTATAATTTTCTGAAGCCTGTACCTAATAATAACATCACAGCACAGCTCTGTCAGAGACAGGGACATTGAGTATAAACTTTATTGTGAAAACATATCTGTAATCAATAATCATTATTCTTGTCAGTAATCAATTCCTTCTCATCAGTGTAACAAATTTCCTGTCTTGTTTCACATGCAGTTCCATCCCTGCCCATCAGTGCTGTAGAAATATCAGCCAGGCTCGGGGGGTCTGTATGCAGGAACAGGCATAGTTGAAATCTGCTTGGGTATAATTTTCTGAAGCCTGTACCTAATAATAACATAACAGCACAGCTCTGTCAGAGACAGGGACATTGAGTATAAACCTCTATAAGATATGACAACCTGCAACAATCTGGATGTATGAGATGTTTTATTGTTTTTATGTTTCGGTATTTTTCAGGTTCTCTCTTGTTACAATCTCATTGCCCTGCCACATGTTCTATGATTATATGCTCTAACAACTTATCTGTAATCAATAATAATTTTTCTTGTCAGTAGCTCTTCTCATCAGTGTAACAAATTTTATGTCTTGTTTTGCATGCAGTTCCAAATCCCTACCCATCAGTGCTCAGCCAGGCTCGGGTCTGTATGTAGGAAGAGGCAAGATATTTGTTTGAAATCTGCTCTGAAGCCTGTACCTAATAACAGCATCACAGCATAACTCTGTCAGAGATAGGGACATTGAGTATAAATTTAATTGAAAACATATCTGTAATCAATAAGTCAGTAATCAATTCTAACAAGTTTAATTTTCTTCTCATCAGTGTAACAAATTTCCTGTCTTGAAAGTTGAAATGTTTATATAGGAACAATGGTGGAAAATATCAGAATTAGATTATCAGCAGCAGCTATAAAGCAGCAACAGTGTCTTCTGGATTTACCTCCAGGGTCACTGTCTTGCTTGTCAATGTTTTCACAAATATCTGCATTATATGTATATTTATAATGGCTGCTTCTCTATCAGAGCTATGCTGTGATGCTATTATTAGGTACAGGCTTCAGAAAATTATACCCAAGCAGATTTCAAACAAATATCTTGCCTCTTCCTGCAAACAGACCAGAGCCTGGCTGATATTTCTACAGCACTGATGGGCAGGGATTTGGAAATGTGAAACAAGACAGGAAATTTGTTACACTGATGAGTTAGAATTAATTACTGACAAGATTATTATTGATTACAGATATGTTTTCAGGTTTATTTTTTTGCATCGATTATGAAGTTGTTAGATAGTACATGTGGCAGATATTATTATAGTGATGGCAATGTTGCAGAGAGAAACAAGATTGTAACAAGAGAGCCTGAAAAATACAGAAACAAAACATCTCATACATCCAGATTGTTGCAGGTTGTCATATCTTATAGAGGTTTGTTCTGAATATAATTAAATTTATACTCAATGTCCCTATCTCTGACAGAGCTGTGCTGTGATGAGGTACAGGCTTCAGAGCAGATTTCAAACAAATATCTTGCCTCCTCCTGCATACAGACCCGAGCCTGGCTGAGCACTGATGTGAAGGGATTTGGAACTGCATGTAAAACAAGAAGGAAATTTGTTACACAGATGAGAAGAAAATTAAACTTGTTAGAATTGATTATTGAGAATTATTGATTATAGATATATGTCCCTATCTCTGACCGAGCTGTGCTGTGATGAGGTACAGGCTTCAGAGCAGATTTCAAACAAATATCTTGCCTCTTCCTGCAAACAGACCCGAGCCTGGCTGAGCACTGATGTGAAGGGATTTGGAAATGTGAAACAAGACAGGAAATTTGTTACACTGATGAGAAGAAAATTAAACTTGTTAGAATTGATTACTGACTTATTGATTACAGATATGTTTTCAATTAAATTTATACTCAATGTCCCTATCTCTGACAGAGTTATGCTGTGATGCTGTTATTAGGTACAGGCTTCAGAGCAGATTTCAAACAAATATCTTGCCTCTTCCTACATACAGACCCGAGCCTGGCTGAGCACTGATGGGTAGGGATTTGGAACTGCATGCAAAACAAGACATAAAATTTGTTACACTGATGAGAAGAGCTACTGACAAGAAAAATTATTATTGATTACAGATAAGTTGTTAGAGCATATAATCATAGAACATGTGGCAGGGCAATGAGATTGTAACAAGAGAGAACCTGAAAAATACAGAAACATAAAAACAATAAAACATCTCATACATCCAGATTGTTGCAGGTTGTCATATCTTATAGAGGTTTATACTCAATGTCCCTGTCTCTGACAGAGCTGTGCTGTTATGTTATTATTAGGTACAGGCTTCAGAAAATTATACCCAAGCAGATTTCAACTATGCCTGTTCCTGCATACAGACCCCCCGAGCCTGGCTGATATTTCTACAGCACTGATGGGCAGGGATGGAACTGCATGTGAAACAAGACAGGAAATTTGTTACACTGATGAGAAGGAATTGATTACTGACAAGAATAATGATTATTGATTACAGATATGTTTTCACAATAAAGTTTATACTCAATGTCCCTGTCTCTGACAGAGCTGTGCTGTGATGTTATTATTAGGTACAGGCTTCAGAAAATTATACCCAAGCAGATTTCAACTATGCCTGTTCCTGCATACAGACCCCCCGAGCCTGGCTGATATTTCTACAGCACTGATGGGCAGGGATGGAACTGCATGTGAAACAACACAGAGAAGAGCCTATTAAGAATTAAACTTGTTAGTGACTTATTGATTACAGATATGTTTTCAATTAAGTTTATACTCAATGTCCCTATCTCTGACAGAGCTGTACTGTGATGAGGTACAGGCTTCAGAAAATTATACCCAAGCAGATTTCAAAATTTTATGTACCACTGCAGGTATCATGCCTCTTCCTGCACACAGACCCGCGCCTGGCTGATATTTCTACAGCACTGATGGGCAGGAATGGAACTGCATGTGAAACAAGACAGGACATTTTTTACACTGATGAGGAGAAGAGCCTATTAAGAATTAAACTTGTTAGAATTGATTACTGACAATTATTGATTACAGATATGTTTTCATGCATCGATTATGAAGTTGTTAGCATAGAACATGTGGCAGATATTGTTATAGTGATGGTGCAGAGAGAAACAAGATTATAACAAGAGAGCCTGAAAAATACAGAAATATAAAATCAATAAAACATCTCATACATCCAGATTGTTGCAGGTTGTCATATCTTATAGAGGTTTTGTTCTGAATATAACTATATTTTATTGATTCCTTCTGTATGTTGTAATCTGAAAGCACCCTGTCACATGCAAATATGAGCCTCTGTTGATCGGGAGGGATTCTCTCCTTATCCTGTATTTTCTGCTTTATAGCAGCAACAGTGTCCTCTGGATTTACCTCCAGGGTCACTGTCTTGCCTGTCAATGTTTTCACAAATATCTGCATTAATGGCTGCTTCTTTATCAGAGTTATGCTGTGATGTTATTATTAGGTACAGGCTTCAGAAAATTATACCCAAGCAGATTTCAACTATGCCTCTTCCTACATACAGACCCGAGCCTGGCTGATATTTCTACAGCACTGATGAGCAGGGATTTGGAACTACATGCAAAACAAGACAGGAGAAGAGCCTATTAAAAATTAAACTTGTTAGAATTGATTACTGACAAGTTATTGATTTCAGACATGTTTTCAGGTTTAGATTATGAAGTTGTTAGCATAGAACATGTGGCAGATATTATTATAGTGGTGGCAATGTTGCAGAGACAAACAAGATTGTAACAAGAGAGCCTGAAAAATACAGAAACATAAAATCAATAAAACATCTCATACATCCAGATTATTGCATGCAAATTTCAACTACAAATATCTTGCCTGTTCCTACACACAGACCCGAGCCTGGCTGATATTTCTACAGCACTGATGGGCAGGGATGGAACTGCATGTGAAACAAGACAGGAAATTTGTTACACTGATGAGGAGAAGAGCCTATTAAGAATTAAACTTGTTAGAATTGATTACTGACAATTATTGATTACAAATATGTTTTCATTGAAGTTGTTAGAGCATATAATCATAGAACATGTGGCAGATATTATTATAGTGATGCAGAGAGAAACAAGATTGTAACAAGAGAGCCTGAAAAATATGTCCCTATCTCTGACAGAGCTATGCTGTGATGCTATTATTAGGTACAGGCTTCAGAAAATTATACCCAAGCAGATTTCAAACAAATATCTTGCCTCTTCCTACACATAAACCCGAGCCTGGCTGATATTTCTACAGGACTGATGGGCAGGGATTTGGAACTGCATGTAAAACAAGACAGGAAGAGGCTATTAAAAATTAAACTTGTTAGAATTGATTACTGACAAGTTATTGATTACAGATATGTTTTCAGGTCTATGTTGTTAGAGCATATAATCATAGAACATGTGGCAGATATTGTTATAGTGATGGCAATATTGCAGAGAGAAACAAGATTGTAACAAGAGAGCCTGAAAAATACAGAATCAATAAAACATCTCATACATCCAGATTGTTGCAGGTTGTGATATCTTATAGAGGTTTGTTCTGAATATTTTATTGATACTCAATGTCCCTGTCTCTGACAGAGCTGTGCTGTGATGCTATTATTAGGTACAGGCTTCAGAAAATTATACCCAAGCAGATTTCAAACAAATATCTTGCCTCTTCCTGCATACAGACCCGAGCCTGGCTGTGATGGGCAGGGATTTGGAACTGCATGTGAAACAAGACAGGAAATTTGTTACACTGATGAGAAGATCCTATACAGCATATAATCATAGAACATGTGGCGGATATTATTATAGTGATGGCAATAAAAAGAAACAAGATTGTAACAAGAGAGCCTGAAAAATAGAGAATCAATAAAACATCTCATACATCCAGATTGTTGCAGGTTGTCATATCTTATAGAGGTTTGTATTGAATATTGATACTCAATGTCCCTATCTCTATCAGAGTTATGCTGTAATGCTATTATTAGGTACAGGATTCAGAAAATTATACCCAAGCAGATTTCAAACAAATATCTTGCCTCTTCCTGCATACAGACCCGAGCCTGGCTATGATGGGCAGGGATTTACACTTGCAGCAAATATTTATTTACCTTGATTGCTGTCTCTGCTGAAATAATCAGGGCTGCCTGCTGCGGGTTGATTCCCAACTGCCAGATTCCTGTGCCTGAAATCACACTGAGAGGCTGGACAAAACTCTCCCACAGTTGCATATGTCATGCAAATTATTCTGCCCCAGTGCCTCAACTGGATTGAAATCCTCAGCACTGTACAAATGCCCATTATCAGTTGTAACAAATTCAATCTTCTTATCTTTAGATATCCTGTTAATAATTTTATTTGAATATTTATAATGTCTCCAATTTAAACTCTGAGATGCAATCATGGGCATCCTATACTCAAAACAATGCTCATAGCAATTGTTGAACCAATAATTGTCAAACAATTTCAACCTTAAATCATAATGGCACCTGTCTGTATAAAAATTAACAAACAATCCAACAATTCTCCTGAACCTGCTGTATACAAGCCTTTCAAACTTGGTGATAAAATTGAGATAGAGGCATTGGAATGGCCTGTCACTGGCAAGCACCCACTGCATTTCAGTTTCATTTTGCACTGTAAACAGGTCATACTCGGACAGGCCAAAGAATCTAAGCTTTAAATCATCAACAAGTGACTTAGATTTTATGTATTTTGAAATACATCTTGTCTCAAAAAATCCTGTGTCAAGATTATCCATGCAATTAGATAGGATACACACTGCCTTCTATAAGTTATTTGCTTGCTGCTGCTGCTGCCTTGTATTCCTCAGAAACTGCTTATGTGCTCAGAACTTGTTGTACCTTTTAAACAAAAATAAATATTAGAATTTTGTTATGTTTATTATATAAAATTTCTTGGGGTTCAAATCAAAATTCTATGCTTAATAAAAAAATATCAGTTGGGTTCAGCAGTGTGTTTTGTATATTTAGTGTGTGTGTGTGTGTATGTGTGTGAATATTTTTGGCTTTGGTATTTATATAAAATTTCTTGGGGTTCAAATCAAAACTCTATGCTTAATAAAATAATATCAGTTGGGTTCAACAATGTGCTTTGTGTGTGTGTGTGTGTGTGTGTGTGTGTGTGTGTGTAGGGGTGTGTGTGTGTGTGTGTGTGTATCTTGGCTCAGTTTTAAGTGTATCCAAAAAAAATATCAAGAGGGGCATATTTTTAACAAGCTTATGGACAACAATCTGACAGAAGTGCCTTTTGTAAGTGTGGACAAATCAATCTGAGGGGGCTCATCATTTCACAGGAACTTCCTGAGGGCATTTTTACAAAAATCTTGGATTAGACGGAGTACCACACTTGAGCAAAAAGCTCATATGGGCATGTTGAGCAAGTTTTAAGTGTAGCCAAATCTGCCTGAGGGGGGTTCATCATTTCTCGTCCTGGTTGTAGCATCAATTACACTACTCCCTTGGTTGTTTGATTGATTGGGTTCGATTTTCTGCTACTTTTGGCTAACCGCGAAGATGACACTGATTGATGATATTGTGAAATTGGTGAAGGGACGCTCACAAGAAACTCCCATGTCCAGGCCGGAATTCGAGCCCAGACCTCCGACGTAGCAGAGCGGTGTGCTAACCACCCTGCCACGGGGGGCGGTAGCATACAGTTTTGTTTGTCTCTAAATTATACTGTTATTTCTTTAAGCCGTTTGATTTATTAGTTTCTATAAATTTCTACACTAATGACACAGACAATAGATAATGGAATGGTACTGTCCCGACCAAAGAAGACCAAAATAGCTGGAGAGGACGAATCTACTCGCGGTGGGGGAAGTAGGTAGAAATACGCACGAAACAAACTCGTGAGTTTCAGATAAGTGTTTGTTTTGTATGTGTTCGATGTTTTGTTTGTTTTTGCTTGCTTTGGTGTGTTTGTGATGGCTTTGAGAAATCTTAAGTTTCCTCTTAATTAGAATGCGCAATCAATGGAGACTGGTGAGGAAAGAAGATCTTAATTTACACACACACACACACACAAACTGGCGTACGCAGGATTTTATTTCGAAGGGTACTGGAATTGAAAATATGGATATTATATAGCTGTTTTCTATTTGGTAACCGCATTTAACCTTCGAGTTAAAAGTTATTCAAAGACAAAAATGGTAAAAAGGGTCATTTTAAGGGAAATGAGTATTTGCCACTTTCATTTTCCGGAGATATTTACTGCTTTCTTTCAAAATTATTATTTTTCATAAATTTCGCGAGGGGCTGTAGCCCCATCAGCCCCTCCCCTGCATACGCCAATGTACACACACACACACACACACACATTATATATATGTATATACACACATACCAGTGGCGTATAAGAACCTGGGCTATCGCACCATATCATAGTGTTCGAATGGACAAAATTTTGCTGGTGGGGGTGATTTAGTTTTTTTTAACTCATTTGTAGTGGCGGGTTGAAGTGATGTGACTCTGTGATTAAAAATATATACCTCATAAATAAAACATGGAAATATACACTGTCAGTAAGGAAAGGATTTCAAGAATTTCATTCTTATTTGCATATTGTGAAATATTATATAGGCCTATATACGAGAATAAAAATGAAATTTCAACCTACCTATTTTCACGATTTTAAGTTCTGGTACTCCTTGTTGGCTGGCTAAGTGGTAACGTCGTTGCCTTGAAACTAAGGGGTCCCGGGTTCGATGGATGGTGGTTTAGATACAACTTTAACTGTAGGTCCGATCCCCATTAGCTTTTATCTGTTCTTAAAGTGGACATACAAGAAAAATCCACAACGATATGGAGCTTATCGTAATTCGTAAGCCGAAAAGACAGCTTGTTAATTTTGTCCCTCATTTCAGTTCACTACACAACACACAGCACATATCATTCACAAGAATATAATCCACTCACTACTGTATTCACACGCTGCTTCTAAATAAATTCCACGCACCAAGACCACTCGACGCGATCTAGACTGGAACTGGTCCTTGTCATTTCGGTAAACCATTCCCGCTCAGCCAACAATTTTCTACTCCCCACTGTATCTCTAGTTGTTTGAAGGTCAACGACCTCTTTTTCAACTCCTCTGCAAGCGTTCAATTATGTTCTTTTCCCTGCCACATGACACTTTCCCCTTTCCCGCGATAATTTGGCTTCAAAATTCCCCATTCCTGGGAAGATTACGTGCTGGGAAAAATTGGTTTGCAACATTGATCGGAGCCCTGTCAAGCTTACCCGTCACCCCCGTGGAGTTGCCCGCCAGCTGGGCCAGCCGTCTCGCGAATTCAAAGAAAGCGGGCAATGTTTCCAACTTCTAAGAAATAAGTTCATCTTCTTATTGAAATGAAAAATTTTATGCACATTTTTTGATAGATATTTTTTTCTGTATTTTATTCCCCGAGTCTGGGCTTCGCAGATAGCCTAGGTAGCCCCAAATATACGCCTCTGAGACATACATATATGCATACATACATACACATATACATACATACGTACATACATAGTACATGCACTACATAGTACATACACTACATAGTACATACACGCGCGCGCGCACACACACACACACACACACACACACACACACAATTATAAGTTGTCCTTATTGTGTTTTTCTTTCTCCATAAGGAGTACATGGGATCTGAAAATTCTTTTATATCATATTTTCAAACATCGTGTCCAGCTACATTATCAACTTGAAAAACCGCTTCCACTTGCAGCATGGAGAGAAATTCATGCTAGTCGGGTTTCTTTTGAGTAGCAGTGCCCATTCCGACGACGTTGTAATAAAAAAACGCCTGGTGGGAAACTGTCACTCTTCACCTTAATCTAGCACACTGGAGGTAAAATTTCCATGCACAGTGCCACATATTTCTGTTTCCCACAAAGAGAGACTGGTCAGAACAGCGCAGCCAAAGACGGCGAGCTCCGTCAAAGAACAAGCGACGATTCATGAGAACAACCATGTTTTGTTCTACCTTTGCAGCACGTGTGGACCCCTTCCTGTTAGCAGGGCAATAATAATACTACCGAAACAACGACGCATCGTGAGGCGCATGGGATAAAAATAATGAATGACAGCTGTTGCACTGATCAAGCATTAAATTAGTCGTTAGCTGGTCGTGATTCCGTCCTTATTCCTTTCACGTGCGATGGGGCGAAGCGTTTAATTGGGAAGTTGCGCGTTTCTCCTTCCTTCGTACACAGGAGCAAAGACAGTGCCTGAAACACACTAACTCTAATCAAAGGAAACAAGGAAAACTGCGTAATTGCCCCTGGATATGGTGGTTCGTACAAATGCGCAGCTTCCGAATATATAAGGAAGGGTATATTCACTTGTTAACGTGCTATAAATACTGAAGATATGTTCAATACTCTCAAGCAATTTCTAGAGTAATTTTTCGGGGGTGTAAGATGTGACCTTCGTTTAAGGCTCTTGTGCAGTAGTGCGCAATACACCTTGGTGCATATTGCTTACATTCAATTCTCAGAACAGAAGTATTCGAATGGTGCTGTATTGTGCAAATTAACAATGTTTTAAATTTCCCTTTTCTTTTACTAGTACCACTGAACAGTATTCTACAGAAGTATGTTTAGAAAATTATATACAGTAAAACTTCTCAATAACGGACAGGCCTGGGGGAAAAATAAATGTCCGTTATTAACAAGTGTCCGTTATTCAGAGAAAAGTGTAGGATGTTACACAATAGGATAAGCATATCACAGTACGTACTTTACGAAAATAATGTTTTTTCCCCCCTATATTCAAGGAACAAAATACTGTACTACATACGGTAAATTTAAATTTACTAAACTATTCCTACATACATTACAAATTTCAAAAAAGAAAATACAGAACACGTAGTGTAATCGTTTGTTAAATTACTGCATTCAAATTGCTCTTTCATTTTCAATAGGCTCTAACTATTTCTTGGCCAAACCCAGATTGTTCAAAATAATCTTAAAAAGAAATACATTCGGTGTAACGTTAAACAATGCGCGCTAATTCGAAATACTGGCCATTGTTGTGTATTCCAGTAATTGCGACCGTTTTCTTTCAGGCTGTCCGTTGTTATACCGCGTTTGTTACAACCTGTCTCGGTTCCCGCGCTAGCTGGGCGCTGGCTTTTCTCCGTGCTGGGGAAAGTCAAAGCCAGGCAGCCAATTAAAATGCGCAACGTCGCAACAGAGTCTACGTAAGCGCCTCTCTTCTGGCTTCCATTCGCTCCTCGCTGCCCAGCAGACGATTTTTTCCTCGTTTCTCATTGGCACCGAAACTGTCGAGCGATCGCTAGCGCGGGAAACGGGACAGGTTCTAACAAACGCGGTATAAGAAGATTTATTTACGTTGGGAGGTAGTTTTTCTGCCGGGGAATTTAAAAATGTCCGTAATTTAGAGGTGTCCGTTAGGAGAAGTTTTACTGTATTTGTGAAAAAATATATTTGCAAGTTAAATGGCACGTATTAGCAATAATTCTTGTAATGAAGACCACGTTGTGAATGTGAGTTAATGAAAAAGGATGTTGGGGGAGGGGGCATTTTCGCACCATGACTGCAGTCCGAAAAAACGAGACAAGGTTGAAATAGAATGAACTGTCCAGACTTAACCGGAACAAGGCACGTATCCAAGGGGGGTGCTTAGGGAGCTCCAGCCCCCCCCCGAAAATTTTCGCTTTACAATAGATAAAATGAGGTTTGTGGTTTCTTTTGGAATGAAACAAAATAATGTCACGATAAGGAGATAAATAATTGAGGATTAAATGTGGTAAACGTTGTGAGTACCAGAAGCGAATATGACAATCCGTTTTTGTCACATACTTTTTTTTATTATTCTATATCCTAGGTTTTCGTTATTTTATATTTTTCTGTAAACTTCATATCCGCTTGAAGCTTCGGTAGAAAAGCACCTCGTTTCTGAACCTTTTGTGTTTTTCTGCTTTTGTCGACTTTTCCCCCTTTCGGTCGTAGGAGCTGGGAACTAACAATGTGCTGTGATAAATCTTTCACTATTTTTGAGCGACTTTTGTGCATTTGGCGACAGGAACGTCCACGTGGGAGGCCAATTACTGGAGGAACATGTTACGTACCGGATGAGGGTAGAACTATTCTTTTCACCCCATTCTAACGCAACACGTGTGCTTGAAGAAGCTGGACCAAGCAAAAAAGGGACGCTTGACCACCAACGTCGTAACTTCAGATTTCCGCGCCTAAAAGTCAGTCTGTTGAATTCGAAATTTCAAGTTGTCTTTAAATAGTGGCAGAACGGACAAACACGTACAGTCTACCGCCAGTTTTCGATCCGACAACACCTCTGCGACAGTCGGAGTAAAGATTCGGGACTTCGTCTTTTTTCTACCGCGCCGTGTATTTTATCCTGCGTGAGTGAGTGACAGTGACTAGTTGTACGAATACGCAGTGTTAATTAGTGACCTGTGCACTGGATTCGAGTTATTCGTTTTGTGACGAGGAACATTAATACAACTATGGCGGGCTAAAATCAAGAGAAGGATGGCCTTGATTTTTATTTTGTATCCGAGCCAGACATCGGGAGTTGGGGACGGGTTTTTCTTGAGTGACAGCCGCCGCTTAGAACATGACATATTTGCACCAACACGGAGATAAGGAAAGATTATTTTCGCCGCTACCGGGCTTGAGTCGCAGCAGGCTTTCGAACCCATGTTCACGGATGACCAGGAAAACCAGCTGGAGCCCAAGCCTGCAAGGATCGAGGACGCGTCGCCGACCGCGCCTTTCAAGACAATGGACAGAGGTCATTTCCATCCCCTGGGAAACCGAAGCGAAGCCAGCTTTAGCGTCATTCCCAACGGACAAATTCGAAAGTGACATATAAACAAGAGTACCACGATCCCGGAGACAGTTTTCACCCGGATTTCATAGGGAGAGCAGCTCCGCGCTACACTCTCGCGTGATTATTGTTTTGCGTCCGTGAACTTTGTTTCCTTACGTACTGTGAACGACTTGCAGACAGAGAGTTACCAGTGTGCGCCTTATTTTGGTGAAGATTACGCGGAGATTTGTTTTTGCCAAGCGTGGACTACATAATAATGGAGGGCTAAAGAAGATAGAGAAGGGAGTCCGTCGACTCCCCTGACGCCTGCAACGACGCCGAAGCCAGTCAGACGACGCCAAAACCAAACACTGCCCAAAGCCCGAAGGACGCTTTCAGATCGACGTCCCTACCAAAGCCCGAAGGACGTTTCCAGATCGACGTTCCAACCGAAGCTCGTTACCAGAGAGAGAGAGGGAAGGACGATTCCAGAACGACGCCCAAACGAAGCCCGTCACCAGAGAGAGATGATTGCAGATCGACGTCCAATTGATGCCCGACACTGGAGAGATTCCTGAATGGCGCGTGACCACGTACATCCGACGCTAGTGGCAAGAGGAACGCCCGAAGTACTAAGGAGGTACAAGTACACGAGATCGTCGCAATTATTCTTCGTCGCGATCGACCTCGGAGGACAATTTCGCCACAAAGGAACCGTGTGCAAGTCCCGCGTCCAGGAGAGATGAATGACCACGCCATGTAGCAGAGTCTGGTACAGTATACTTCAGAGGGTCTCATGTCCATGTAAACGTGCGTCGTTAGTATCAACACCGTACAGTTAACGCCGAAGTCTCACTTATTCGCAAAGTTACTCAGGAAACCCCGAACCTAACCCCCGCGTCTGATAATTTTTGGTATTGTTGTAAAAAAGGGTTATTTCATGTTCAGATGTTCTAATTTAATTGTCTGCATTCAGCGTTAGAAGCTCCATTTCATTTCTTTAATATTTAGTGTAAATTGTCAAAGTGTGCTCCATTTCTTGTGTAACCGACCGCCCCGTCGCGCCATTTAACTTGTCAATAGTTGACTGATGAGTCCTTTTTAATTGTGGAAGGCGTAAATTTTATTGCAAGGTCGTGTGCGTGAAATAGTATTATTTGTTGCATAGTGGTTTTTAAGGTAATTTTTTGCTCGCGCCGACGATTGATTAGTGTATTCCGGCAGCTGGAGCCAATTAAGTTTTTGCATCACTATGTAATTGAGTAGTTGTTCTCATTGGACGAGAGAGGCTTATGTGTATTACCCCCGTCCGAGAAACTTGTTAAATGTCGTGCTTACGACTGGATGCGTACGTTCATTCGAACGAAAGATTTAACCACGCCGACCCACGCCGAGGGCTGGCACTTAAGTTAATTTAAAAGAGCACAGGAGCTGGCAGACAAATGCCCTAAATTCACATTAAGGTTTAAAAATTAAAAGGAATGATATGTTAATGAGATCCATGATTTGTATCTATACTTTGCATGTAAAAATACCTCAGAGGTGTGAAAGAGAGAAGAGTGAATGTTGTGAGAATTTGAGGAGGCTTTGTAAACAGTTGTTGATTGCAATATTTTTTTGTTGTTACAATATATATTCACTTTTTTACCGTTCGTCAGTGTTGTTATTTGACGTTTTTCAGGTACCAGATATGATGCTATTAGAGTTTTATGATTGTTCGAATCTACATATCAAAGGTAAACAAAACAGTGTAACTTTTCAAGGTATTTATCTCCGCCTCGGAATAGTATGACAATAAACGACCGTCTCAGTACCGAACTTGAAAACCTGGACCGAGAGTCTCGACCGGTTTCCCGTACACATAACGACGTTTGGCCCCGTGCCGGGGTATGATTGACACGTCATTTCGGGGACCGTGAGTGCACTCGTTACAGCCTAATGTTATTGAAGTTCCAAGGCGCATTAGTGATAATTCTACAACAATTATTTAAATGTCTAAATAAATTGCAAGAATAAAAAGTTTACGTGTCATGCCCGTTGGCAGAATGTAATGAGCACGCGCAAATTAAAGTTTAGTATCTTTAATTCTAAGCAAATTAACGTCTTCGGACGCAGTTTAATATTCATAAGAAAAACTAAATATTGCATGGTGTCTAAAAAAGGGCCAATGTATTTATATTAATGTAATTTGTCCCCTGAAGTTGAATGAGTGCGTGAATGCTGAGTGATAGCGAGGGGTTGTGTAGAGTGTCTATTTTTGTGGGTTATATAATATACATTTTTGTTATCTATGTTTGACTATGATTTGTGTTCATACAAATAGTATACTAATCCTCATAACTGTTGGTATTTATATTTTAGTTCAACGTTAAATGAGCAAAGCATTTCTGCGGGCTAACATCAATTATTATTATTATTATTATTATTATTATTATTATTGATTATTATTATTATTATTATTATTCAACGTCACTTTATGCACGAGTCGGCTATTCGTCGGGGGTAAAAACCGATCCGGTCACACGTACCCTGGAATCAAACCGTTTAGCTGGGCCCGGCACCTAGGAAGGGGACTTCGGTCTCCGGACTAAGTGCCAAACAGAGGTCATGTACCAAGTTCCGGTGAGACGAAAGTGTTGGGAAATCGCATCGTTCCGCACATCAGCCCGTAAGAACGTTCACACTAGTGACGTCTTTACACGCCCTTTGAACTACTTAGAGGGCTACCAGCCACTTTTCACGTTTACCACATTATAATGGCACATTTCACAGTTTAACGTGGAAAACGGTGTTTGAATTATTGTGGCACTTACAGCGTTTACCAATTTTAGTCTTCAATTATCGAGGCAAGACGAAGAATTTTCTGTAACCCTCTTATTGATAATAGCACGTATCCAAGGTGGGGTACGGGGGAATCGAGCCCTCCCTCCAAGAAATTTTTCAGTTTACACTTAGATGAAATTAGGTTTTTGCTTCTTGAATAATGTGACAATATAATTTAAGGAGAGAAGTAAGTATCGAGGCAAAATGGGGAATGTTCCATACTAACCCTTTTAATGTTAATAGCACATATCCAAGGTGGGAATCAGCGGCTCGAGCCCCCCGCTTTTTCAGGAAATTTTTCTGTTTACACTAGATAAATTTAGGATTTTGGCTACTTGAATAATGTGACAATAATTTAAGGAGATAAATAATTATCGAGACAAGACGGAGAATGTTCTATAACCCTGTTATTGTTAGTAGGGCGTATCCAAGGTGGGGATGAGTTGGTTCGAGCCCTCCCACCACCAGGAAATTTTTCAGTTTACACTAGATAAAATTAGGGTTTTGGCTACTTGAATAATGTGACAATAATTTAAGGACAAAAATAATTATTGAGGCAAAACGGAAAATGTTCTGTAACCCTGTTGTTGATAATACGGCACGTAAACTTTTCTTGCGCTTTCGGTGTTGTCGCAGCGAACTTGAGCACTATGTAGAGACTTGTCAGCATTGGGAAGCTGCACAACAAATATAGCGCCACACGTAGGGTGATTCGTTGTAATTTTTAATCTCTGGAAAGCACGAGAGGGAACGTTCTTGAATAAGAGAAGAATATTTACGAATCGTTTTATCTGCGGAACATTCTAGAATATAATGAGCATATAAATACGCGGCTAACAGAATCGGTTAATGAGACTTCAGTTCATACAGTTGATTAGTGATCAGTCAGTGTCTATGTGTCCCCGAGCCACCTTGACTTCGACTGATTTTTCGTTAAAATGTCTACATAGTACATGTCCTGTGTATAATATGTCAAATCGTAAGATGTTGCCTGTATAGTGAACAAGCACAGATAATAAAGGAGAAAGAAGAAAACTAAGGAGCATTCCCACCGGTTGAGGAGATTTTTTTCTTCTGTGGTCAACAAGAGGTACCACTTCTAGGTGACTTTGACAGTGGCCTACTAAGGGAAATTTCACACCGTGTCGCCTGAGGATTTCACAAGTCGAAAGTAGGATTGTGCGGCCCTTTGTGTCGCTACGGTGTGAAACGTTGCTCTTGATTGGCTCAATCCAAATACATGTATCGCGTGTCCCTTCAGTCTGAAATCTTCCTAAGTATTGAAGATTAGTCGCAAGGATGGAAAATTACGTAGGGCTTTGCTAAGCTTAGGTGCGAAGCAGGCGACAGCACCCTAAAGGATAATATTCAAACCTGCAGAAAGAACGCATCTTACTTCAGTCTCCAATACGAAATAATAAAAGCTTCTGGTGAGTTGACTTTAAAAAAAATGTGTCCGAAATAAAGAGAGGCGTGCCCAGGATTTTCGGAGGGGAGAGGGGTTATGCATACTATTTTTGGTGGTCAGTCCTCATTTTGCCATCTTTTCCTGGAAGAACAGTTTGGTTTCAGGAAAGGAAGAGGTACAAGGGATGCAATTGGTTTACTGAGGACCATTGGGGAAAGATATTTAGAGAAAGGAAAGGAGGTGTTTGTAGTATTTGTACACCTGGAGAAAGCCTTTGATAGAGTGAATTGGGTTAAACTTTTAGAAATTCTGAAGAAAATTGGTGTAGATTGGAAAGAGAGAAGACTTCTAAGCAACTTATACATGAATCTACGAGTTAAAGTGAGAACAGGAGACGAAATGACAGAAGGCTGTGAAATTGGAAGAGGAGTACGACAAGGATGCAGCCTATCGCCTACTTTGTTTAATATTTATTTAGAAGATATAGTGAAAACTTGTTTCCAGGGCACAGGAGGTGTCAAATTAGGAGGAAGAAGAATAAACTGCATAAGATTTGCTGATGACATGGCATTATTCGCTGAGGATGAAATAACCATAAATAGTATGCTAGAAGAGTTAAACAGCAGCTGTGAGCAGTATGGGATGAAGATTAATGTAAAGAAGACAAAGGCAATGGTTATAGGACGGAAACCAAGGAATATTAATGTGAGAGCAAACAGTGAAAGAATCCAGCAAGTGGATAGCTTCAAGTACCTCGGATGCACTATAAGCAGTGACATGAGCTGCAACCAAGAAGTGAAAATGAGAATCGCAATAGCAAAAGAAGCTTTCAATAGAAGAAAAAATGTTTTTTGTGGACCCATGGACATGTCTAAGGAAGAGATTAGTGAAATGTTTTGTGTGGAGTGTAGCACTATATGGTGCAGAAACCTGGACGTTGAGAAGAAATGAAGAGAAACGACTCGAAGCTTTTGAAATGTGGACATGGCGAAAAATGGAGCGTGTAAAATGGACGGACAAGGTAAGAAACGAAGCCGTACTGAAAAGAGTTGGTGAAAAAAGATCTATACTGGAGACCATCAAGAAGAGGAAAAGAAACTGGTTAGGACACTGTCTAAGAAGAAACTGCCTGCTAAGAGATGCCTTGGAGGGAATGATTGAAGGAAGAAAAGTCCGTGGAAGAAAGAGATATCAGCTTATGGATGATATTAAATTAACTGGGTCGTATGCTATTACGAAGCGTAAGGCAGAGAACAGGGAAAGCTGGAGATTGCAGTGAAAAACCTGCCAATTAGGCAGAAAACAATGAATGAATGAATGCGGAAGCTCTGACAGACAATTGAAGACTAAAATTGGTAAACTCTGTAAGTGCCACAATAATTCAAACACCGTTTTCCACGTTAAACTGTGAAATGTGCCAGGCTTTATAATGTGGTAAACGTGAAATGTGGCTGGTAGCCCTCTAAGTAGTTCAAAGGGCGTGTAAAGAGGTCACTAGTGTGAACGTTCTTACGGGCTGATGTGCGGAACGATGCGATTTCCCAACACTTTAGCTTTTGACACTTACAACGTTTACCACTTTTAGTCCTCAATTTTTGAACACTTTCGAGTGCTTAGGCTTCAATATGAACAATTTGGTGGGTTTCGGCTGTTACAAGAACTGCAAACATGAGTGGACAAGACACATTAGTGACGTTCAGGCTCGAATCAGAGAGAAATATTCGAGAACTGTCTGCGTCCAGTTCGCAGCCCACAGTTTGAATCTCGCGTTGTCCCGTGCATGTGTAACGGCTTCGTAAAAACACTTCTGGTACATATGTTTTGCAGTGGCGTGCGGTGACATTTAAACTAGGGTACGTAACATTACCCAACCGAAATGAATTATGGGGGCCAGAACCCCCCCCCCCTCCCTGGCCATCATGTTATTCAGAAAATAACTTTTTTCTACAACTTTATAATGGGAAATTTCTCATCCTTGTTTCAATATCCAAATGTAACGAGGTAAAATATATGTATGATATTTTATATTCGCAAATATATTCTGATAGTAGCTACGTAGAGTCCAACAATTCAACTTTGATTATTTCCTTCATGCAGTGCGATGAACATTGAGCGGGAAGGAAATGGCTCAATCATTTTCCGTCCTTTCAAATTGCTTGGGATAAATTTGATAAATCTCAGTATCCTCTACTATTTCACCCCTTTCGCAGAGGAAACCAACGAATAAGGCCAACAATAAAGTTTCACTGTTTTTATACTCAGTCAATCACTCTGTAGACATATTTTTTCTTCTTCTCAAAAATCAAAATGCCTAATATACTGCTTACCATCAAAGTCGATGGCTCTGAAGATCTATGACGACTAATAGGTTCCATTGTTATATGCATCCTTTATATTAGCCTGGAAAGTTGTTATTTGGTGAGTGATGATAGTATGTATCCTGAATGCACGCCGCTGATGTTTTGATGCCTGATGAGAAGAAATGGACATACACACATACTGAGATGGTTCCGACACACAATGTTATTAGTGCATGGAAACAGAGGGGTCAATTGGTAAAAAAAATGTTCTAATTTCACCTTCCGATTAAAATGACAGCCTTAAACAGTTGCGACGATTTAGGGGATAGTTGCTCTCCATAATTTTGCCTCCCCGCTTTCACAATGGCCTCTTAATGCTAAGCCTTGTCTACCAAGAGAAAGTAAACTTTCCTTGCACCCCCCACCCGTTTTGGAACCCAATTGCCACCACTACCTTAAACATGCAATTGTGAGGTTCTATCTATACCCCATTAAAAAATGGTGTTCAGCCCCCCCACCGAAAGTAATTCCTGGATACGTGCCTGACCGGAACGTCTGGTAGCCTTTCATCAATGGTTATAAAACTAAAATTAACAAATATTGCAGACTAAAGACTTCTGGAGCCTGCCTCTATTCACAAACAATCCATTCATTTACGTAAGGAAAAGATCGAGAATTTTGCAAAATCTGAAAAATCGCCGATGTTATTTTCGTAGATTTTTATAGGTTCACATTAAAACATTTCATAGTTCAAAGTGGGATCATGGCCCCCTTGGTCCCCTTCTAGGGTACGCGCCTGCAGTGTAAAAAAATACATGATACTTGTGAGGACAGGATCTTGCACACAGGAATGTAGTGCATATTGTTTACGTTGTCCGTCACCAACATAACAACCATTCGACAGAATAACAGACTTGCGTCAAAACAAATCTGACGTCATAATGACAAAAATATTGCTTTTATATTTAAAATTTTAAACGTCGCGTTATAAGCCTTAAAAATCAACGTATCTACTATATTGTGGAGCCTTAGTGGGATTTCACATCGAAGTGACAAGCGGTACGCGACATGTTTCGGATGTCGCTTCGGTCTGGAAGCTACCTTATATTGAGTGTTCGAATTGAAGCGGGGGGGGGAGCCAGGGAATTTCCCCCCTCTACTTTTTCATCCCCGGCTCTACATTTATATTTCATCCCCAACCAGGGAAAGAAAATATTCCCCTCTGAATGCGTGTTCTCTTATTATTTGAGATGGCATGACAGTCATTCACTGTTTGAGTCATAAACTTGAGCTAGCTGTTCACGATATTGTGAAAAAAGATACAGTCATTGCACTTGAAATGTTATGGATGCACTTTATTTTATGTTCAGTCAAAACAACAAAAATTAAAAGGATCTGTTCGAGAGTGTTCAAGCAGTGGCAAAAACGATGATGGAAATTAACAAAATGACATTTGTTGGGTGCCATCATATCAGTCTGTGTAGGCAATCCAGCACTTGTACATTTGTTTTTCGAGTCGTGAGCTCAGTGCAGCTATCAGTTGAAAAGAAAGCTAAGGAAGGTACCAACTTAGCAGTGGCGCAACCACAGGCATTGCCCCCCCCCCCCCCTTGGTAAAAAATAAGTTCTAGGGGGGCAAGGGCTGCAAACATTGACAGCCAAGTGTACCTGCAGGGGGCAATTACCGCCCAGAACTTGAAATTTTATGCAAATAAAAATAATTTTCGTAAAATTTTCTTGCTCGCTTAGCTGGCAAAATATTTGTTCACTGTAATGCATTGTAAATCACCTAATAGAGAAAAAGACTCGTGTTATTGTTTTCATTTTAAATGCATGAACAATTGTTTTGAGGAAAGGGAGCGTGCACATTTGAGAGACAATTTATGTAATTTTTGCTATTGGTATATTGTGAGACGGATGAATTGATTGTGTAATGTATTTAAATAATATATCCTGTACATAATATTTATTAAAGAAATTTTGAATACGTACACAATTTAGTGTCCAAGTCATTCCACGTTGCATATATGTGAAACATAGGCTATATCGTGCATGAAAGTTATGTTAATGTAAAAAACATTATATTTAGAATGCATTTATCAAGCATTTTCTGTCTTTCAATAATAGTTTATGTGCTTGTTTCCCGTTATTAATGTGAAATTGAACGTGTTAAAAAAATAATTCAAATCGTTTGTTCGAACACAAATACTTTAGCACAAACTTCTACCCCCTTTTTGCGTAAATTACGAGGACAATAACGTCTTTGATACTACAACTACTAATAGTAATAATAATGTTGGCCAGGGTTCGAATCCCGGCTTGGACATGGATGTTTGCTAGTATCCATTCATCATTTTCATCATGCCATCACTCATCCCCATCTTCGCAAATTAGCCAAAAGTGGGCACAAAAAGCCAAGTAAAATAAAGCAAATCAATAATAACAATAATAATAATGTCATAATAATATTATTATTAACATTATTTCAACAACATTATTTTTTAAATTATTACCGTAGTTATTAATATTATTGGTACGTTTAGCCTGGTACTTGCCCCCCAGACAAAAATTCTTGGTTGCGCCTCTGCAACTTAGTTATTTTTAGTAGAGCCTCGCCTTTCCCATGTATTAGATTTCCTCAAGCTGCAGTTTTCATTGCTGCCACCGAAAGAAGTGCTATTGTAATTACTGCACGGCAGGAACTGGCTGTGGCAATAAAATCACTAACTTCAATGAAAGAGCACCTTGAAAAAGTGTAAAGATGTAGAATTTTAGTTTTCTCAAAACAAAGCATTTTTGAGTGTACCATTAACTGAAACATCTGAAGCCGATGAGAAAAGAATATTCTCGGAAGCATTTCCTTCAGGGACTTACTGATAAACATTAACTTAATTCTCGATTTGAAGATTATGGAATATTCGAAAAAGCATCTGTTTTGAACCATGAGAAGTGACCAGAAAATGAAACAGAATATATGTTGTATGGTGACAAACAAATCACTTTGTTGTGTGATAGGGTCAAAATAGAAAGTGGCTGCTCAGTTCGCAATGAATGCAAAAACGTGAAGACGAGCTGAAACTAGAGATCATTCCAATATCAGCGACTGAGTGTGGAAGATGTATCAGTAAAAATAACGTGACTTACTGAACAATGAAATCGAACGAAGGATGAAACACTACGAGCATTGTTATTTATCGCTGTGAATCAGGGGCGGCGCCAGAAATTTTCGACCGGGTGGGCAGAAGCTGTATATTGATAGATTAGGGTGGGCAGGTATAAATGTAAGACCATATGTATATACGTACATATAACAGGGTGGCTCAAAAAGTTACTTAACACCTTCGGTACAAGGCCACTGCAGCGCGCAACATGGAAATGGTGATGACCAATCGTTATCAGGCCAAGGGGGAACCACATTGACGCCACCCGCGCGGTAGGCGGCCATCTTGATGTCCGCCATCTTGAAATCAACTTCAGAATTTTAAATGGGAAGGGGGTAATATGATATATCAGATCAGGCTAGAATTTCACGAGAAATGCAATGGTGAAGGTTCTTTCGACGTACCTTTAACCAGTAAAAAGTTATAACTGAATTCTTGTATCAATTTGCTCCTTTTCGAGGTGTTAGAAAAATGCCTTAAAATTTGTTTAGCTCATCGGTAACGCATCGAGATCAAAATGACGTCTAGAGAGAGAAGTTTGCATGCCATTGCACACGATTTTAATCGGATACATCCACGAAGAGCTGCGCATTATGAATGGTTGTCGCGAACAATTTACAGTGTGACGCTTCCATTGAATTAAAAGTCCTTCACAGTGACAAGGCTAATGTTTATGTTCATAAGGAAGTTCATAAACAGAATATGCGACCCTTGTCATCTGATAACTAACTTTGAACAGAAACTGCTTCACAACGTTCCCATAGTGTTCCGGTGTTCCTCCCTATTTAAAAAAAAAAAAAAAAAAAAAACTGTAAAGAGTACCTTCTTCCATAAGCAAGGATGAAAGAACCTGTTTATTTAACAAATCCAAGTAGCCCTAAGCATTTAAGGTTCCGTTGATGAAAATTGACTAACCAATCGTGTTCCACACAGCACACCACACCATTAACTTACCAGCACTAACCATTCAGCTTTGATCTGTCGAAAATGGGTTACCAGATAAAAAGCATCCAATATTCTGTTGATGAACTTCCTTATGAACATAAACATTAGCCTTGTCACTGTGAAGGACTTTTCATTTAATGGAAGCGTCACACTGTAATTGTTCGCGACAACCATTCATAATGCACAGCTCTTCATGGATACATCCGATTAAAATCTTGTGCAATGGCATGCGAACTTCTCTCTCTGGACGTCACTTTGATCTCGATGCGTTACCGATGGGCTAAACAAATTTTAAGGCATTTTTCTAACACCTCAAAAAGGAGCAAATTGGTACAAGAATTCAGTCATAACTTTTTACTGGTTAAAGATACATAAAAAAGCCTTCACCATTGCATTTCTCGTAAAATTCTAGCTTGATTTGATATACGTATCATATCACCCCCTTCCCATTTAAAATTCTGAAGTTGAATTCAAGATGGCGGACATCAAGATGGCCACCAACCGTGTGGGTGGCGTCAATGTGGTTCCCTCCTTAGCCTGGCAACGATTGGTCATCACCATTTCCACGTTGCGCGCTGCAGTGGCCTTGTACCGAGGGTGTTCAAGATACTTTTTGAGCCACCCTGTATATTTACGACATACATGTATATACATGCCCTTCTCTATTACACTCCCGATTTTCCTCCACTTCTTTTCATCTTTTGTTTTTTACTCTTTAATGCCTTCTTATATCCTTCTTTCTCAGCTTGTTACTTTTTTCTCCCTTTCATTCGTCCCATTCTTCAAATCTTTCTCTTAACTGGCGCACACACTCACACACACACACAATCAATTTACATGTGTGTGTCTCTCTGTGTGTGTTTGTATTTGGTGTCTTTCCTCATTCTTTACTAATCTATTCTCGCATCTTGTTGCACTTCCTTTTGTTTTGTCTCCGATGGAAACAATTATTTCAAGGAAGTGTTTGTGTATGCGCAGCCATAAATTCTAATCACATTCTTTCATTCATGTCAATGTAGTGAAATAAATGTGAATTGGTTGCATCACATTTTGTCCTTCAAGTGCAAAAAATACAAGGCACACACTCACTCGATTTTATGTATTTGTAGACAGTGATAGAAAGTGTGATGGTAGACAATGGTGAAGAATTAAATTATTTTTTCGTAATTTAAATGCATGTTCCTGATCATAGTATTTTCATCATATGAGTTTTTGACTGAAACTTAGGGGATTTGACTGAAACAAGGTTATTACAGCTGACAACTGTGTGTGAATGTTTGCAGTAACGGAGATCGAGTGCCAAAACTTGGGAGCAAGGACAAGGTTTTTAGCATTAAGAGGCCATAGTGCAAGTGCAACAAGTGGCACAATGTAGCGAGGGGAACTTCCCCCCTCGCTCTGCCTAATTGCAGGCACTGAATAATTGGATTAAAATTAATGTCTTATTGGGAATGTGAACACGCACACACGGAAAAACCAATTCTTTGTTCACTCTGCATGAAGTATCCCCAGACTTATGAAACGCCATTTTGACAAAATATCACCCAAAAGTAATCATCAAGTAACATTGAAAAATCTGTTAAGATTTGAAGATGTCAACCTCTATCCTGTTCAGTATACCCTGTAAACTATCTTGCAGGCAAACGAGCCTCTGGCGCCTGGAACCACAGTCAAAATAATTATTTTTGGGGGTTTGTACTTTCAGTGTGTGCGTGTATTTGCTTTCGCCCTTCCTCGCTTTCATCTCATCACCATTGAACCTCATCGCCACCATTAGTCAAAATTAGGAGAAAAGTGACTTAACATAGAACAAATCAGTCGAGTCAACACCAACTAACTCTTCCAAAAATGAAGTTTCATTAGTTCATACCACTTCGAAAGTTGAGGTGGTAGTTTCCATTTCACAGTGTTTCGTTGTTGGATCAAAGCGGCCAACTCCGTGAACAATGAAGTTGTCTTCCGAAAGTCTCAAATATTGTCTCTGACAAAACATCCTCTTTAATGAACGCATCTTATGTGGTGATAAAAAGACACGAATCGTGTGAATTCTTTCTGTACATATTTTTTTCTCCAACGGTATAACGCTGTCGCCTCATAATGAAGAGATTCTGAGTTCTAGTGACCTCCCTGATGGAAGCACGATGCACACTGGTTTGGACTCCATATTAAACTGTAGGTTAGCTTATCTGAGCATAAAAGTGGACTTAAAAACAACAGCAATTTCTTATGGATACTTCGTGACACACCTTTTTTTTCTTTACTTCATCTGCATCTACAGATTCTGTTGACCTTTTTTTTCTGAACCTCTGATGCTTGTAAAGTTTAAACCATTCTCATTGTGATTGATTGGTTCTCTGACGCCCAAGAAAGAAAGATTTCCTTCCCACACCTTTTTTTAATTCTACGTAAGATAATCACAAGAAAAATCGCATGATTACGTAACTGAGGCAAAACGTATAATAGGATTGCCATCAATTATCAATTCAACAATTCTATAGCTTTTCCAAACCCACATAACTGTTACATCACAATTTATACACCTCGGTATTTTAGTGATTATTTTGATTGCTTCTTATTAGCATTTATTAGTAGAACAAATACAAAGTTGTTACTTTGTATACCATGTACATATTTGAAGATGAATTTTTTTTTCATGAATTAAAGAAAGAGACACTTCTGCGATTTTATTGTAGACCTAATTCAAAAGTAGAAATATTTTATTGCGTTGGTGGAGGAAACAACGCTAAGATGAGGTTTTTATTTATTTATTTAGAGATTTTCTTTAGCCATACGCAGGCCGGGATTTACACATGTGAAGGCCCGGAGCTTACAACATGAAGACCCCACCTCAATCCCCTCTACACAGTTTCAGTTATAATTTTACGCCAAGTTAGACGAGGTTCTTAGTTATACGTATTTCTATCTTTTTTCATCACATCCGAAGTACCTATTTTTTTTCATTATGTGGTACTTTTCAAAGCAATTTTATCCCAGTGAAGACCCGGAGCTGCTGTCCTCTAACTTCCCCTAAATTCTGATCTAATATTGATCATAATAATAATAACAATAACAACCCATGGCGCGACAGCCCTCAAAGGGCCTTGGCCTATCTCCCTCCCACAATTCTACCATACCCTGCATAATGTTGTGCCTCCTAAGCCTACTATCTGTTTCTAATCATAGAAGTATTCAGTTGATCACAGTTTTTTGTTTCAAGAGCTCTAGTAATTCCTTTTGCTTTCTAATGACAAAGTCAGCTTTTTTTATGGGATCATGAATAAATTGATTGATTGAGTTGATGTTTTAAGTGCACTTCATGCACAGTAAGGCTAATCGGGACTGGACCTACAGTCATTCCGAACCACTATGTGCCTCCGCTGGGAATCGAACCTGGGACCTCTTGATTACAAGGTGTTGACGCTACCACTCCATCACCGCGTAGGCCCTGGATGACGATTAAAGAACATTTCTGGTATAGATAATATTCAGGAGCAAAATATACATGTAATGAACACCAGAATACAGTTATTTATTGAAGCATTCACATATCCCTAAGTATATGTACTTAGTGAATTTGATTGGGTGGGCAATCGGGTGGGCACAGGATTTTTTGGGTGGGCGCTTGCCCACCCGTGCCCACCCCTGTCGCCGTCCCTGCAGTGTGAATGGCTCTAAAGTCAGAGTTGCAAAAATGCCGGCTTTTTTAACCTTTTCGCACACCGCGTTCTCATTTGCCAAGTCAATGTTAGAACGTGCTCAGAAGCCTTCCGTTGAGTCGACTCCTTTCAATCACGAATCGGGCAATTGACATGTTGTTTTTCGATATTGAAGCGGAGGCTTGATGACGTAATTCCTGAGAGGTGTGGGACGATCAGGTCATTGTTCCACGGACGTGAGTAAACTTTTATTTGATATTATGAGTAGGAAATATTCTTTTTCAGATAGAGAATGTGACTAATATTTGTTAATGTTCAATTTAATGTGTCCACATATGAATTTGTGAAATTCATGTCTTTTGGGGCAGCTAGATTTTTAAAAAATCTGTTGTTATTTGCCAACATTGTGAGTTGTGTGCTAAAATAATAAAGCAATGAGTTCGTAAGTCAATATTGTTAAAAGATATTTGGTACACGTAAATGTACAGAACTTAAGGTTTTCAGTGGGTTTCTTTTGGTGTATTTTAAGTTATTTCTTATCCAAATGTATGTAGTGGCGTACCCAGAGATTGGTGCTAGGGGTTATAACCCCCTTTTGGTTCAACATTTTCTTAAAAAGAAAAGAAGAAGAACTATGAAACTCTTGGGCAAGTCACTGTATGCGTGTGTTTGTGTGTTTGTATGTGTGCGTGCGCACGCAGGCGGGTGTGTGTGTGGGGGGGGGGTTGTCGTGTTTGAGAGGGGGGAGGGACGTGGCGTTTGTGAATGCTATTCATATCTGTTTCTAATTTTCATTAGCTGTTGTATTTTACCATTTATGAAGGTAAGGAATTACATATATTGCAGGCTCTAAGGATGTCACATTTTGACGTGATGTACAGTAAGTGCCACGATTTGGTGTTTTAAGTCCACTTTATGCACAGTAAGGCTGATCGGGACTGAACCTACGGTTTAAAGTGGGATCCGAACCACTGTGCCATGTGCCTCCTCCGGGTATCGAACCCGGGAGGTAATTGCCACGAGAACTGAATGACTGTCAGTGATTTATCCACACACATGGATGACAAAGGAGTAGAGCGTTTTAATGGGAGGTGTTCACAAAATGGACTTCTGTTTTTTCTTTGTAAAGAATATATTTGTCAACTCATGAAAGTGGACCTTGGAAGTAATATTTCATTTCGTTGACTTAGTGATTTGCAGTTGGAATAAGAGAACCTAAATAATAATAATAATAATAATAATAAAACCTAGCTGAAATATGAGAGAGAGAGATGTGGGAGAGAATCTTCAAAATAAATAAATGATCTGTTGAACTTCAGACGAGACTTTTCAGAAGCTCTAATTATGAGGAATGATAATAGGAAACAGGGTACCCTTGTGAAAATTGGACGCCCAGGACTCCAAATATAGAAGATGAGGATTTAGTTCAAGAGGGCAACAACTTAAAAGAAAGTACGAGTCCCAAGAATAATATATTTGAAGTGACTCCAAAGAATTATGTGTGTTACGATACGTTCCAACATATTCCAGAACATTCACATGGTTGAGAGGCACACTGCAAAATTTGGGGATTGTTCATGGTAATGCAGGATACAGGGTTCACAATGTGATGGACTATGTTTCAACAAGAAAATTAATTATTTTAGAGATGTCATGGGAAGTAATGAGGGAAGAATGTTATATTCATCCAAACCAAGAGAACAGTATCCCTGTAATGATGATATATTTTATCATGCAATGCTAATATCTACAAAGAAATGTACTTCATACAATTTATAATAATTTGTTACCTATATATTATTATATAATGTAATGTACCACGGGTACTAAATAAACATTATAAATGTGTCAATAGTGGAACAGAAGTGTGTATTAATGGTATTCATATGTAGAAGGATTACAAAACGATGGGCTACCTTGACGCACAGTGACGTCATTTGCCAACATCCGATTTCTCAATCTTGAGCTCTCTTAGCTCGCAATGACGTCATTTGACGCCATCCGATTTTTCAATCTTTACACACATAATGTATAAAAAATTACATATAATATCATTTAGAAGACCAATATACTTACGAAAAATAGAGAATTTTTTTTTTACCAACAAAAGAAAAATTCTGAGAGCGAAAGGATTAATGTGCCTATGATTTTTATGTGAAAAAAATGTTTTTAAAAACTAATATTTTGGCTTTTTGTGAACTTCGGCTAACCTACAATATTTCACTTGCAGTTTCAGTTGTGAGTTTTGAGGTACGTAATGCCAAAACCGTGAAAAAAAATTTCCCCCACACCCAAAAAAGCCTTTTTATGGATAATTTTCAGCTCTACAGGAAGGACACCATCCTGCAACACATCATTTATACATTGAAGTCTGTAGCGGCGTTTGGTTGCCAGGTGGGAGGGGAGGGAGCAAGGACAGTTTGTTTCTTTGTAAACAAGGCTTAGCATTAACAGGCCATAATGTGGGAGCCAAAAGGGGGGCCAACTGCCCCACCAGGCTCCCTAGTCGCCGCCAGTGATCAGTAGCTCTGAAGTCCGCCCCCTCTCTCTCTACATTTTCTTCAAGTGGAACACTGCTTATATTACGGGTTGTAGCTATACTGTTAGAAGTTACCATAGGGGCACGACGAACAGTTTCCATGTCCAGCCAGACGCGAGGGCCCGAAACTGCTCTTTCACACCGACCTATCCCGTCGGAACTGGAGATTTGAGAACTGAATGGTTGTAGGAGGGGGAGAAAACTTAGCATTTACTCTTAGGGGGGTATTATTTTACTAGTTCTCTTTGGAATATCAAACTTCCTATGGTGTTGAAAAACATGTGAAGAGGAAGAGGGCAGATTGAAGATTTTGTTTGTGTTGGGAAAAGTCGAAACTTCCATTTGATTAGCCGTAACTTGAAGTTAAAGTTGTTGGTCCATCAGGGCCGGATTAAGACGAAATTGGGCCTGATGCTTTAAATCTTCGGTGAACAATAAACACAACCACGTTATAGTTACGTCACAGCGCAAATAATAATAGTAACTGTATAATAAGTAACGCTGTGTCTAAGTGTCCGAAATTGGGGCTCAAAATTTCATTCTAAGATTTATTTTCAGGTTAATATAGCAAAAGAAACTGTTTAGCTTTCTGTTTTCATCTGGTCCTATTTCAGGAATGGGCCTAATGCTGCAGCATCAATAGCACCCACCTTAATCAGGCCCCGTCCATAAGGATAATTATTCTTCTCTTTACTTTCTCTCTTTTTTTCTAATTCGTCATCCACATTTTGCCTCCTTAAGTCATGACCATTTTTACGGTAGTTGGATAACAGCTGAAATTGGCGCTCTTGGACCGTGTTCGACCAATATACTTATGGGCGAAACTAACAAATAAGACAAGAACGGTCCAAAAAGCAGGCTTGGGATACGGTCTTGTCGGAAGTGACGTCACCTAGTGCAGTTCGAAAGTGCCGAGAAACGAACGCTGCATGCAGCACACATCGTTGTAAGCTTGAATACCTGACTAGTGCATTCGCTGTTCATTTGTTTGAAATCACGGAAGTCCAAAGGCAGCCAGATGTTGGTTGTAGTTCTTCTAATGTGTGGAAATGTAAGTATAAGAACTTTTTAAAATGCTATGTTATTTCTATGGTGAAAAACAAGTGTTAAATTGCGGGGAAAACGGTGTGTTCTATGCAGGGTTGTTAAAGGTCCAGGAATTTTAAATAAATTCAATTCCGGTCCAGGAGAGAAAACCAGCAAGCGTAAATGGGTTCTGGACCGTAAAGAACCTTTTTATCTGTAAAGTATTCCAATTCGGTCCAAGAACCTTTTTCCCGATCAATTTAAATACGGTCCAGGAACCTTTTTTTTTTTTCGAATCAGTTTAAATAGGGTCAAAGTTCCGTTTTGAAATGAAACAATACGCAACTTGGATCGAATACGGACCTGACGATAAACAATTATCCACTTGTGATCATGACAGACTAATCCAGGTGCTGGCTGTCTCGAGAATCAAGGTAGAAATCGGCGAAACGCAAACGCTCCAGTGTCGTTACCACTCTCCATATAGCCCCATTCTCTCGCGCACGTTCCTTCACTTGGTTGTAGCATCACTGCCCTTCCCTGTTGTAATATCTACTGGGAACACAGCAGCCTCACGTTACCTCATCGACGGCTTCTATTTGCTGCGGTTCCTGGATCGGATGCCGGAGCAACACGTGACGGATTTGTTTGAAGTCAATGTGACGCCACACTAATATAGTCCATTGATATATGTACAGCAACTCCTCGACAAGGGAGTTTTTGAATCTGGCCCACGAGAGAACAACAGAGTTTTGATTTATTCCCTGCGCTACGTTTTCTACAACCACAGTGTGACATTCCAATGTAAAACGTACTCGCGAACAATTTTAGAAGGCAACTTTTAAATAAATTCAATTCCGGAATGGGAGAGAAAATTAGCAAACGTAAATGAGTTCTAGACAGTGTATAACCTTTTCATATTTAAATCATTTCAATTCGGTCCAGGAACATGTTTTCCGGATCAATTTCAATACTGTCCAGGAACCTTTTTTCCAGAATGAATTTCAATTCGGTCCAGGAACCTTTTTTTACGGAAGAATTTGAATTCGGTCCAGGAACCTTTTTCAATGTAACAATACGCAACTTGGACCGAATTTAAATTGTGCTACAAAAAAGGTTCTGGTCCTGCACCGGAACCCAATAGAACCCATTGGAATTTATGGTTCCTGGAGCTTTAACAATTCTGGTTCTAAGTTCTATCCGATGATATATACATATCATTGGTTCTATCTATTGATCGCATTTGGCGCTGCAGTCGAAGTGCACATCGGAAGACCTTCACTTCCAGTCTACGGCTTCAAGACTGAACTGCGGAGGATGTTCGCTTCAAGTACGGTGTTGCACCTTTCGAACACGCCCCCAATCTCAGATGTCACGTGATTTTATGTACACTAACTTCATTCTTACAGTGGATGGAGAATGGATCTCTTATCTACTTCAGATCTGATTAAAACCACAACTTCTTCCAGCTAAGTGCAATGTAGTTGAGTGGTGTTGTCTTGTTTTTATGGGGTATCCATTAGCGTACAGAGTGTAGAGAATTTTGAGGCCTGTTACGGCCCTGTTACTGAGTCATTCTTGTTTTCACTATTGATCGATCAAGATCCATGCAAAAAAAGATCGTGATGATGAAACTAATAATAAAAAAAAACACGTCATATCTGAAGGCAAACTCAAAAGGAACGGTTTTCCTGCGGGAGAATTGATGAAAAAGGTTTATGAGACGGAGTGCCTTTATATGAGCCAAGGGAAATCTCGTTTCCCTTCTCCCATCTTTTAATTTTCATCCAGGCCCAGAGACTTTATGATCTAAGGGAGGAAGAGACATAGATAAACCGACGAATAAGCTTGATTTGGAACTATATTTTGCCCATGTCAGAGAGATGAGAAGTTAACAAAAGGGAAAGAGTCCAGTATTGGTTAAAGCATGATGCGTACGACAGCGGCATTCTCTAAAATGTCCTCTATGGAAAACTCTCTCTGGATGAGAAATACTAAAAACAACACTCCATGGCGTAACAGCTCCCTAAGAGCCACCGCCTGTACTCTTATTGTTGTGCTTATTTTACTTCCCTCAGACAGGCTTTTTTAATCGTCCGAAATGTTTATCATCCCTGTTGGCAGATGACGACAGATTTTTAACAAATGCTTTTAGCTGTTTGAGAACTGGTTTTCCCCACTGTCTCTTAGAATTTTTCTTTAGTGTATCCTTGCCTTTTTCATATGTTTTATATGTCCTGTCATAGGTGTCACTTGGCGGGGGCAAGGGGGCACTTGCCCTCTCACAATTTTTAGGTTTGTTAAAATTTACAAGTTAAGGATACTTTTGTTAAAATCCCAAGACCTGAGGAACTAAGGTAATAATAATATTTATGATTTCGCAAATAATCCTGAACAGTATCTGTAAGGGATGATAAACATTTCGACTCTGCCCATCCAAAGTTTTGCCCCAAGTTACGCCCATGTGTCATGTTCAGATCCATTTGCAACCTTGAACTTTCAACTTTTCTCAAGGGGATTCTTACGCCCCATTTTTATCTCCCAGGTAAGGATTTTAGATAAGGAGGATATTTCCTCGTATGCATTGAAATGTGCAAAATATCCATAGCTATGCGTCGACGAACCCAAGGATTTTAATTAATTTATAATTAATTCTTCCATAGCGGTTTTTTCATTGATTGACAACGTTAGGTGGACGGCTAAATTTTGAGGGCTTCTACCGGGAATCGAACCCGGTACCGCTCACACCAAAGGCCTGGCCATCTTGCTACGGAGGAGCAAGGATGAGAACTACACTATAAAATAAATTCAGTTATAAAATTACCCCTTTATGTACTAAATTTCAAGGGAACCAAGGGGACACTGTATGATTCGACGAAGATGAGAACTCGGCAAACTCGAGAATTAAATTGGATAATCATTCGCTTTCTTCTCTCGCTTCCCTTTCCCTTCTGCCCGAGTATTTTTTTGTCGCGCCGTATATACAACTTCTATCACTTGTTTCCTTGTCAACAAATTCAACAGCGTTAAATATGATTTTTTTAAATTGCTGTTTACGGTTTTCCCCTTCGTGATAATTAGAGCCTGAATTTTAAACAAAATGCCTATTCGTTTCCGACGCTGATAGACAAAAATTGAACACAATAGTACACCGATCCGAAGGTTCTTAACATTCTGAACAATACTTTATGTTGCCTTTTTTTTGCCTATTTCACCTTACGCTGCCTTTTTTGCCTCTTTTGTCACTCCGACAAGGCATTTTTTTAAATTATATTTCACTTCATCTATTTGATTTCGTTTTTCAATAACCCTTGTTATTCAAATTATTATTTGTAAATACATTTTTAAAGATTCAAGAAGAATTTAAGTCCTTCTCTTGAATTTTTAATGCCTCTTCTTCAATTTTCACTGCCTCTTTCTGAAACTTGACTGCCTTTTTTTTTAATTTTTCGTTGCCTTTTTGCTTGCCATTTTTAATACTTTTCAGTGCCTGAACATCCGGGCTCTAGTGATAATACAAACACTTGGCACTGAATAAATGTGTCAATATACTGCACATTTTAGCAATGCAGGGGCAGAATTGCATGGCAAGTAGCTGACTGCATCACCCATGGGTGATGCAACCAACCTCGCTTGCTTAGAGTTGAAAATTTGACAAGAGTGCCAAAGGGATTTTACCTTCTTGGTTGATCTGTAATGAGGTTTAAATTCTCGCTACCGGAGGTACCGGTTTCGATTCCTAACATGTGTATTCCCTTGTTGGTGTCCCTTTATTACTTTCGGATAATCATAATTCATTGGGTTGGGTGGAGTTTTAAGTCTATTTTATGCACAGTGTACACAAAAATTTTACTTAACATAAAAAATTGAAAATGTTGTATTAAGCTTCCTTTAATGTAAATTAAATTCGGATCCGAACCACTATGTGCCTTCGCCGGGTATCGAAATCCGGGACTCCTTGATTACAAGACGATGACGTCACCATTTTGCCATCGGGAAGGCCCTAATCATGATTCATCCTCATTGAGCAGAAAAGCGACCCAAAAAGGGGGGCTTAGCTGCCATGTACTTTGAAAAATAAATTCATCCGTAGTAGTCACTTTGAAGAAGGGTATCAGATCAGGCATGAAAATTTCTCAACGAGCTAATAAATTCTATATTGTACCTTTGCATGCACTTCAGTTTGAATTACTTGTCCTTAGTATTCCAAAACAATATACAGGGAGTGTCAAAAGTTCTTGTGGAATTTCGGAAATTAGTTGCTCAGGGGCCAACTCACCCACGGTGATGAGAGCATGTCAGTGAAAAGAGTAATCGTAGTTTTAACCTACTTTACTAATGTTCGGTATGTCCTCTCTTGGTGACTAGGCAGACATCAAGCCTGTATTCTAGCTCCTGCGACACACCTCGCAACTTATCTACGTCCATGGTAGCAACTGCATCCACGATTCTTTGTCGAAGCTCTGGTAAATACGGGACACGTAAATACAATCTCTAACATAGCCCCATAGAAAGAAAATCGCATGGAATTACTTTCTGTCCATCTGGAAACGCCAGGTTTACACACTACTGCCTCCTAGCGGATAAACTGGTAACTAAGCCACGACTTTTGACGAGAAGCTCGCTACAGCAATAGCAGCTTGCAGATATATGCACCAACCTGGTCTGCCTAACCTACTGTACTCACTGATATCTAATACAGGGTGTCCCACATAAAACCAGTACGCATCGTATGTATAATTCATTTCAGGCGTACCTGTTTTGAGTGGGACACCCTGTAGCACAAATTAACATGTGAATTAGTTATGGAGGTTAAGTTTTGTTCATTTGCGCTATTAGACGCATACGTGAGTACGATAGGCAGGTTAGGTTGGTGCTGTTAGCATATATATGCAAGTTAGTATAGATGTCGCTAGCCGCTCGTCGACATCTGGGACGATACAAACTTGTACCTTTCCTTTACCGGTTGGCAGACTTTCGTCTCTTGTGTGTGGGCATGCTATTGGGCGGCCATACTTCAAAATCCCGAAGAGGTTTATGAAAACACATTCAGGCACATATGTAGAAATCAAGAGCGTATATTCTAGGTTCTCTGGGCTATCTGCGAAGACCAAGGGGAAAGCAAGAAATTTGCTGAACTCGCATTTAAGTTCAATTTCTTTCGAATATTCTTCTTTCATTCAACGCACAAATAAGTAAAATAAACGATAATCAAAATGAAAAATGTGGCTTGAGAAAACAGAACTATTACAATTATTGTGACAATACAGCTACTTGAAACATGGTTTTAAATATTGCCAAGAAAATTTTCGTATTCCCAATCGTTTTCGGTAGATGGAAAATTTCATATCAATAGTCCTATTTTTCAGTTAAATATATACGTATTATCTTCATTAGTTGGATTAGGTTTTCCTCTTTACGAGCATGGGTCAATGACAATAATAATAATTTTTAATCTCAAATCCTTAACTGGAAAGTGGTAGACACTACGCTGCAGTATGGTTAGATAGCTCACATCACAAACTCAGCATACGCAACTGCTAGAAATATATTTGGAGGGAGGTCAAATAATAATAATAATAATAATAATAATAATAATTTAATTATAATAATGTTTATTAAATATATAAATGAATTAATATTGTATTATTATTACATGAATCGGTAAAAAGACTATATAAGAATACAGATCAGTGCCGGATCTACAAATCTTGGCCCCCCGCAAATTTTTTCCAAAGGCCCCCCCCCTACCATAATGTATGTGTATGGGCGTGTAATTATTGACCTCATGTTGACAAAGTCATATAAAGGTCCTAGAGGATGATTCAAAAGTCCCTTAACATCCCCTATAAAAACTAAAGGAGTTAGGCTGGGTACAATTGGTCATGATAGAAACAGGCTAGGCTTAGTCCATGCGGAATCCGCCATATTGGTGGCCGCCATAATGAATTCAACTCATTTCTTAAAAAAGGAAATGTATGATGTGATATATATATATATATATATATATATATATATATATATATATATATGTGTGTGTGTGTGTGTGTGTGTGTGTGTGTGTGTGTGTGTGTGTGTGTGTGTGTGTGTGTGTGTATGTATGTATGAATGACACAGTTTTCTCACACCTGGAAAATTATACATTTGTTACAATCATGCAGACTTTTTCCTGCATTTCTCTTGAAATTCTAGCCTGACTTGATTCTAGTCTGACTGCCACGCTGGAAACCCGGTGTGAGTGAACAAATGTCGGAATTTTTCCGGCTTTGTTCTCGCATAAAGCGCCTGTAGGGCCCACCCAACCTCCGGAGGGGGAATAAAGAAGGCCGCAGCGTGGTGCTGATCACATCACCTCCAAGATAGTCGACATAGAAAATATGTGGGGGTCCTACCCTAAATGCGCCTCCATCGCAAGATGCCATGCACAGGATACTTTAACTTTAACTTTACCTGTGTCTATTGTATTCGTTTCTGTACCCCTGAGTAACTGCGTTTATTTTTTTACATATACGAATCCTCTGCTATGTCAATGACTGAGGGCCCCCTAAAGGCTCACATGTCTCCGGGCTCCCCGCACTGCGGGGTTTTGCGGGTTGTAGATCCGGCACTGATACAGATACAACAGCAGGTATTCATTATCTAGCTTACGTATAGTCATGTAGTTAAGATGGCAAAAATTTGTATAAAAACAACTGCCCTGGCAAGGAAATGAATGTAAAATAGATGAAAAAAATTGAATATTTATTCAATAACAAAAAAGAGAGTTAGATCCAATTGACGAAAAGTAAAGTTCCTGATTAATATTTCATGCATATTATCATAAGTAGTATTGTGCATAAATCTTGTGAAACTGTTCCTCAAAGTCGTATGACCCCAATTCCTTTCCTTCCAATAAGTTTGGTAGAAATAAATAACGATCGATTACATAACAAGTGTTTAAACAATTATTATTTTTTCTTTAGGGGATCCGGAACCCCTGGACCCCACGTGAATACGCCCTTGGACACAGTGTATATTCATAAAATCCTGCAGGTTAGCTCTTCAAGTACGCTAAAAAATGACGGTCCAGGAATAATGGGTAAAACCATTTCTATCGAGGATGAAAATTTATCTTCGTTGAATACCATCCTGAAAGCAGCAATACGTGTGGCGTCTAGTTTGACGTCAGTCGTCGGGAAGAAAAATAATACAGCTTTGACCTCCAAGTCTTTCATCCCCCACAAAGAAAACGGAAGAGACGAGAGAAAAAGAACGATTTAGATAAACAGAGACGATGAAAAATTCCAATTGGTAAACTTGCGGAAGCTGCTTTCGGCAGAGAGTCCCGGTTCCTGTCTGCGGGAACATCAAAGAAAACTCTTTAATGCCCGCTCCACTCTCACCCTAAGTAATCGTGTTACGGTTTGCCATCCTTTCCTCTGCCAGTTGCCATGGCTACGAATGGACACAAGACAAATTGACTTCCTAGTTGGAGGACAACGACCAGGAGAAAAGTTTCCAAGGGAGGCGGATGCTGTTCTTGAAATTCCACAACAAACGTGGTTCGTTTCATATTAAGAAAAAAGATTTCCTTCACAATCTTCTTCTTCTTCCTCCTCTTCCAGGTCTTGGCAGGCTGCAGTCGAGGGTAGGGGTGTGCGGGACAGAATTTTTTGGGGTCGGGACGGGATCAGGACGGGGAAAATTCGCAATTTTCCGACAAAGTCGTGAAATTTTCGGGACACGAAATGTTCGAAATTTCCCGATGCTCTGAAAATCTCGAATTCTACACGGCATTTTCAATTTAAGTTACCTGTTTTTGCATTTCTCGAATAAGAACTAACAATCTCCGATAAGTTCCAGAAACTTACAATGCAGAAAACGTCGAGAATTGACGACTTTTTAAAATGACCATTCGGTATTTCCCGACTGCTCGGGATCCCGAGTCATTTCCCGAAGTCGGTATCGGGACGGGAATTTTTTTTCCCGATCCCGGTCCCGACTTTTCTGGATTCCACACACCCCTAGTCGAGGGTATACGGCGGTAAATGCTGTGTATACGCTTTGGTTAACCCTAACATACCCGAGGGGAAGGGTGGGCAGGGGCTGTAAGCCCACCACCTCTATTTTCAATTTTTCAACTGTGAAAATGTTCATAAAAAAAATAAAAAAAAAATAATAAATTACATTGTTTCCTAGGGTGTTCTGAATTATCTGTATTAGTTTCGTTCATAAAAAAAAATGTAATGTAGATAATGCACTTAAAAGCGCGTTTTTCGAGACACTCATGCTAGTGAGAGTGTACAATTGGCTGGTAATGATATTTTGTGTAATTATTACAATTAATAGTCCTCCTCCGTAGTCGAGCGGGTTAAGGCGTTCACTCGTCTTGAGATCGTTCGCTGCGGGACGGCGTATGTTCGAATCCGGCTCTGGTCGGAATTTATTCGGCCTACGTATAGGGCCGGTGGCAACCCACCATCGTGAGGAAATTGGGAAGCTCCGAGTGAGTGAGCGTAACCTGGTCAAGAAGACCTACAATAACGGCTGGGGGTTCGTCGGGCTGATCACCCGTCACCCCAACACTGGTCTGAGACCTCCACGCTATAACAGGTGACGGAGGAACAGTGTGGGAGGGAGACCAGCAGTCGATAGGTAAGCCAAGGCCCTCCAAGGTGCTGTAGAGCTGTGGGTTATGTTATTACAATTAATAAACCACTGCCCTCTATAAACAAAGAAGCATTAATAAAAAAATATGTTTCTTGTGAGTTTTAGCGAATGGTTGTGACACTCATGCAATAATTGCTTATTATTTTTTAATAATGATGGTAATTTTTGTAATCATTATAATTACTAAATAACTACTTCCACAAACAAGAAAGCAAGAAGCAATTCAATAACAAAATGGTTTCTTGAATTTTAGTGATTAAAAAATGTAGGGGCCTTTGAGGCTCCTCAGGTAAGTAAGTTTCGCGTACGACACGGGTAAGCTAGGGTAAATCTTCGTATACCTTCGTCTACTTTCGTTTCGTTAATATGTAATTTGGCCATTATTCCAGTGAGCTTATTACAGTCAAATACTTATGACTTCACGTGATCGAGAACATATTGTCGATAAGAAACATCATTTGATCAGTTTAAGCCTCAGAAACATTAGATGATATGGCTGGCTGCAAATTATGCTAATTATGGAGCTTGTACAAAACGTTCGTGACAAGTGTGATGACGTAGAAACAGCTCCAAAAGCTTTATTGCTTAATGTAAGTAGTGCTGTTTCCCAAGTTTTTTTAAAAAAATCTGATGTTATTAGCTGTATTATTAAAGTTGTGAAGAGTAAACAAACTGATAATTAACCATGGCAATATAAAGAAGAAATTAATACACAATAACATGCTGTAGTGTATCCCTTACCAGAAAAGTTGGTAGCATTTACTAAATTTGGAAATTTTGACTAATTTCTTGGTAAGAAAATTTGATTCTGGTGGACGAACACTTGTTTGTCGCCTGTTTAAACAAATATTTGTTTACATGAATCTATATTTTTCTCTGGGATTATTCCAAGCAAACATTTTCTGCGTGCATGGACATTGCACAGGAGAATTTTAGCCAGTGTTATTTTATCTTGGCGATTTTTCCATAAATGACTAATATCTGTCACTAGCGATGGTGATCCCATTATTGGCATGCAAAGAAAATAACTTCATGAAATCCCTTGGCGTGATAGACAGTCCAAATGTGTTGAAAAGCAGGAAATTTAGTTCACACTTGGAAGGCTACGAAATAAGCAATCTGTCTACCGTTGTACGTACTTTGACCGCTTGATTCCCCCTCGGCAAGAAACACTCGCCTGTCCACAGAAGCTGCAGAACCATTTACGAAGGTTATTTCATGGTAAACGGTTCGTGTACTTAATAACTGCAAGTTTTTTCAACAGCTCCTAACCAGAAGCTTGTTCCTCCGATGCTATCGATCTTCAGCTTACATGTCTGGACATTGTTTCGATCGAGACAGCTGCAGGACCAGCCAATTGTCTGTTGCAAGCAAGCTTTCCGCCCTGTCAGCAGTTTTTTTTTTCTTGTCAGTTTTTAAACCCCTGTGAAGTTGGCCCGACCCATTCACGTTGCCCACTTCAAAACTAGTCAGGACGTTAGTTCTTCGTTAGTTCTCGATAGTTCTCATAAAATTTTCGTTAGTTCCGAAAATAAATAGAAACTATTAAGGAAATAAATGGGTCGGGCCAACTTCACACTTTTTCGACCCATATTCAAATTCGAACCGAAAACCATCCAGATCGATTGAATTTCGTTAGTTCCCGTTAGTTCTCATAAAATTTTCGTTAGTTCTCATAATTTATCCAATTTATTCGCCGAACAAAAAATCGAGGTAATTTACAGTTTTCCAGTTTTCACACGGAAATTTTATCAAAAAATGGTCAGTCTTGGTAGAATGTAGAGAGTATGAGTCCATTTTCTTGAAACTTTAGTCATTTCATCAAATTTATCCAATTTATTCACTGAATAAATGCTTAGACGAAATGTGTTGTCCTGAACGGCCAAATTTCGTTGCCCACCTCAAACCTAGTCAGGACGTTAGTTCTTCGTTAGTTCTCGATAGTTCTCGTAAAATTTTCGTTAGTTCTCAAAATTTATCCAATTTATTCGCCGATTAGAAAATGGAAGCAATTTGAAATTTCCCAATTTTGACACGGAATTTTTCTCAAAAAATGGTCCGTATTGGTAGAATGTAGAGAGTATGGGTCAATTTTGTTAAAACTTTAGTCATTTTATCAAATTTATCCAATTTATTCACTGAATAAATGCTTAGACGAATTGTGTTGTCCTGAACGGCCAAATTTCGTTGCCCACCTCAAACCTAGTCAGGACGTTAGTTCTTCGTTAGTTCTCGATAGTTCTCGTAAAATTTTCGTTAGTTCTCAAAATTTATCAAATTTATTCGCCGATTAGAAAATGGAAGCAATTTGAAATTTCCCAATTTTGACACGGAATGTTTCTCAAAAAATGGTCCGTATTGGTAGAATGTAGAGAGTATGGGTCAATTTTGTTAAAACTTTATTCATTTTATCAAATTTATCCAATTTATTCACTGAATAAATGCTTAGACGAAATGTGTTGTCCAGAACGGCCAAATTTCGTTGCCCACCTCAAACCTAGTCAGGACGTTAGTTCTTCGTTAGTTCTCGATAGTTCTCGTAAAATTTTCGTTAGTTCTCAAAATTTATCCAATTTATTCGCCGATTAGAAAATGGAAGCAATTTGAAATTTCCCAATTCTGACACGGAATTTTTCTCAAAAAATGGTTCGTATTGATAGAATGTAGAGAGTATGGGTCAATTTTGTTGAAACTTTAGTCATTTTATCAAATTTATCCAATTTTTTCACTGAATAAATGCTTAGACAAAATGTGTTGTCCTGAACGGCCAAATTTCGTTGCCCACCTCAAACCTAGTCAGGACGTTAGTTCTTCGTTAGTTCTCGATAGTTCTCGTAAAATTTTCGTTAGTTCTCAAAATTTATCAAATTTATTCGCCGATTAGGAAATGGAAGCAATTTAAAATTTCCCAATTTTGACACGGAATTTTTCTCAAAAAATGGTCCGTATTGGTAGAATGTAGAGAGTATGGGTCAATTTTGTTAAAACTTTAGTCATTTTATCAAATTTATCCAATTTATTCACTGAATAAATGCTTAGACGAAATGTGTTGTCCTGAAAGGCCAAATTTCGTTGCCCACCTCAAACCTAGTCAGGACGTTAGTTCTTCGTTAGTTCTCGATAGTTCTCGTAAAATTTTCGTTAGTTCTCAAAATTTATCCAATTTATTCGCCGATTAGAAAATGGAAGCAATTTGAAATTTCCCAATTTTGACACGGAATTTTTCTCAAAAAATGGTCCGTATTGGTAGAATGTAGAGAGTATGGGTCAATCTTGTTAAAACTTTATTCATTTTATCAAATTTATCCAATTTATTCACTGAATAAATGCTTAGAAGAAATGTGTTGTCCTAAACGGCCAAATTTCATTGACCACCTCAAACCTAGTCAGGACGTTAGTTCTTCGTTAGTTCTCGATAGTTCTCGTAAAATTTTCGTTAGTTCTCAAAATTTATCCAATTTATTCGCCGATTAAAAAATTGAAGCAATTTGAAATTTCCCAATTTTGACACGGAATATTTCTCAAAAAATGGTCCGTATTGGTAGAATGTAGAGAGTATGGGTCAATTTTGTTAAAACTTTAGTCATTTTATCAAATTTATCCAATTTATTCACTGAATAACTGCTTAGACGAAATGTGTTGTCCTGAACGGCCAAAATTCGTTGCCCACCTCAAACCTAGTCAGGACGTTAGTTCTTCGTTAGTTCTCGATAGTTCTCGTAAAATTTTCGTTAGTTCTCAAAATTTATCCAATTTATTCGCCGAATAGAAAATGGAAGCAATTTGAAATTTCCCAATTTTGACACGGAATTTTTCTCAAAAAATTGGTCCGTATTGATGGAATGTAGAGAGTATGGGTCAATTTTGTTAAAACTTTAGTCATTTTATCAAACTTATCCAATTTATTCACTGAATAAATGCTTAGACGAAATGAGTTGTCCTGAACGGCCAAATTTCGTTGCCCACCTCAAAGCTAGTCAGGACGTGAGTTCTTCGTTAGTTCTCGATAGTTCTCGTAAAATTTTCGTTAGTTCTCAAAATTTATCAAATTTATTCGCCGATAAGAAAATGGAAGCAATTTAAAATTTCCCAATTTTGACACGGAATTTTTCTCAAAAAATGGTCCGTATTGGTAGAATGTAGAGAGTATGGGTCAATTTTGTTAAAACTTTAGTCATTTTATCAAATTTATCCAATTTATTCACTGAATAAATGCTTAGACGAAATGTGTTGTCCTGAACGGCCAAATTTCGTTGCCCACCTCAAACCTTGTCAGGACGTTAGTTCTTCGTTAGTTCTCGATAGTTCTCGTAAAATTTTCGTTAGTTCTCAAAATTTATCCAATTTATTCGCCGATTAGAAAATGGAAGCAATTTGTAATTTCCCAATTTTGACACGGAATTTTTCTCAAAAAATGGTCCGTATTGGTAGAATGTAGAGAGTATGGGTCAATCTTGTTAAAACTTTATTCATTTTATAAAATTTATCCAATTTATTCACTGAATAAATGCTTAGACGAAATGTGTTGTCCTGAACGGCCAAATTTCATTGCCCACCTCAAACCTAGTCAGGACGTTAGTTCTTCGTTAGTTCTCGAAAGTTCTCGTAAAATTTTCGTTAGTTCTCAAAATTTATCCAATTTATTCGCCGATTAAAAAATTGAAGCAATTTGAAATTTCCCAATTTTGACACGGAATTTTTCTCAAAAAATGGTCCGTATTGGTAGAATGTAGAGAGTATGGGTCAATTTTGTTAAAACTTTAGTCATTTTATCAAATTTATCCAATTTATTCACTGAATAACTGCTTAGACGAAATGTGTTGTCCTGAACGGCCAAAATTCGTTGCACACCTCAAACCTAGTCAGGACGTTAGTTCTTCGTTAGTTCTCGATAGTTCTCGTAAAATTTTCGTTAGTTCTCAAAATTTATCCAATTTATTCGCCGAAAAAAATCGAGGTAATTTGCAGTTATCCAGTTTTCACACGGAAATTTTATCAAAAAATGGTCCGTCTTGGTAGAATGTAGAGAGTATGAGTCAATTTTCTGAAACTTTAGTCATTATATCAAATTTCTCCAATTTATTCACTGAATAAATACTTAGACGAAATGTGTTGTCCTGAACGGCCAAATTTCGTTGCCCACCTCAAACATAGTCAGGACGCTAGTTCTTCGTTAGTTCTCGATAGTTCTCGTAAAACTTTCGTTAGTTCTCAAAATTTATCCAATTTATTCGCCGATTAGAAAGTGGAAGCTATTTGAAATTTTCCAATTTTGATACGGAATTTTTCTCAACAAATGGTCCGTATTGATTAAATGTAGAGAGTATGGGTCAATTTTGTTAAAACTTTAGTCATTTTATCAAACTTATCCAATTTATTCACTGAATAAATGCTTAGACAAAATGTGTTGGCCTGAACGGCCAAATTTCGTTGTCCACCTCAAACCTACTCAGGACGTTAGTTCTTCGTTAGTTCTCAAAATTTATCCAATTTATTCATCGATTAGAAAATGGAAACAATTTGAAATTTCCCAATTTTGACACGGAATTTTTCTCAAAAAATGGTCCGCATTGGTAGAATGTGGAGAGTATGGGTCAATTTTGTTGAAACCTTAGTCATTTTATCAAATTTATCCAATTTATTCACTGAATAAATGCTTAGACGAAATGTGTTGTCCTGAACGGCCAAATTTCGTTGCCCACCTCAAAACTAGTCAGGACGTTAGTTCTTCGTTAGTTCTCGATAGTTCTCGTAAAATTTTCGTTAGTTCTCAAAATTTATCCAATTTATTCGCCGAATAGAAAATGGAAGCAATTTGAAATTTCCCAATTTTGACACGGAATTTTTCTCAAAAAATTGGTCCGTATTGATGGAATGTAGAGAGTATGGGTCAATTTTGTTAAAACTTTAGTCATTTTATCAAACTTATCCAATTTATTCACTGAATAAATGCTTAGACGAAATGAGTTGTCCTGAACGGCCAAATTTCGTTGCCCACCTCAAAGCTAGTCAGGACGTGAGTTCTTCGTTAGTTCTCGATAGTTCTCGTAAAATTTTCGTTAGTTCTCAAAATTTATCAAATTTATTCGCCGATAAGAAAATGGAAGCAATTTAAAATTTCCCAATTTTGACACGGAATTTTTCTCAAAAAATGGTCCGTATTGGTAGAATGTAGAGAGTATGGGTCAATTTTGTTAAAACTTTATTCATTTTATCAAATTTATCCAATTTATTCACTGAATAAATGCTTAGACGAAATGTGTTGTCCTGAAAGGCCAAATTTCGTTGCCCACCTCAAACCTAGTCAGGACGTTAGTTCTTCGTTAGTTCTCGATAGTTCTCGTAAAATTTTCGTTAGTTCTCAAAATTTATCCAATTTATTCGCCGATTAGAAAATTGAAGCAATTTGAAATTTCCCAATTTTGACACGGAATTTTTCTCAAAAAATGGTCCGTATTGGTAGAATGTAGAGAGTATGGGTCAATCTTGTTAAAACTTTATTCATTTTATCAAATTTATCCAATTTATTCACTGAATAAATGCTTAGACGAAATGTGTTGTCCTGAACGGCCAAATATGATTGCCCACCTCAAACCTAGTCAGGACGTTAGTTCTTCGTTAGTTCTCGATAGTTCTCGTAAAATTTTCGTTAGTTCTCAAAATTTATCCAATTTATTCGCCGATTAAAAAATTGAAGCAATTTGAAATTTCCCAATTTTGACACGGAATTTTTCTCAAAAAATGGTCCGTATTGGTAGAATATAGAGAGTATAGGTCAATTTTGTTGAAACTTTATTCATTTTATCAAATTTATCCAATTTATTCACTGAATAACTGCTTAGACGAAATGTGTTGTCCTGAACGGCCAAAATTCGTTGCCCACCTCAAACCTAGTCAGGACGTTAGTTCTTCGTTAGTTCTCGATAGTTCTCGTAAAATTTTCGTTAGTTCTCAAAATTTATCCATTTTATTCGCCGTGCAAAAAATCGAGGTAATTTGCAGTTTTCCAGTTTTCACACGGAAATTTTATTAAAAAATGGTCCGTATTGGTAGAATGTAGAGAGTATGAGTCAATTTTGTTGAAACTTTAGTCATTTTATCAAATTTATCAAATTTATTCACTGAATAAATGCTTAGACGAAATGTGTTGTCCTGAACGGCCAAATTTCGTTGCCCACCTCAAACCTAGTCAGGACGTTGGTTCTTCGTTAGTTTTCGATAGTTCTCTTAAAATTTTCGTTAGTTCCCAAAATTTATCCAATTTATTCGCCGATTAGAAAATGGAAGCAATTTGAAATTTCCCACTTTTGACAGGGAATTTTTCTCAAAAATGGTCCGTATTGGTAGAATGTAGAGAGTATGGGTCAATTTTGTTGAAACTTAAGTAATTTTATCAAATTCATTCAATTTATTCACTGAATAAATGCTTAGACGAAATGTGTTGTCCTGAACGGCCAAATTTCCTTGCCCACCTCAAACCTAGTCAGGACGTTAGTTCTTCGTTAGTTTTCGATAGTTCTCGTAAAATTTTCGTTAGTTCTAAAAATTTATACAATTTATTCGCCGATCAAGAAATGGAAGCAAATTTGAAGTTTCCCAATTTTGACATGGAATTTTTATTATAAAATTGTCCGTATTTGTAGAATGTAAAGAATGTGATTCAATTTTGTGGAAACTTTAGTCAATTTATCAAATGTATCCCATTTATTAACTGAATAAATGATTAGGCGAAATGTGTTGGCCTGAGCGGCCAAATTTCGTTGCCCACCTCAAACCTTGACAGGACTTTAGTTCGTCGTCAGTTCTCCATAGTTCTCGCAAAATTTTCTTTAGTTCTCATACTGTATCCAATTTATTCGCCGATCAAAAAATGGAAGCAATTTGAAGTTACCCAATTTTGACACGGAATCTTTCTCAAGAAATTGTTTGTATTTGTAGAATGTAAAGAGTATGAATCAATTTTGTTGAAAGTTAAAAAATGTATCCCATTTATTCACTGAATAAATGATTAAAAGAAATGTGTTGGCCTGAGCGGCCAAATTTCGTTGCCCACCTGAAACCTAGTCAGGACCTTAGTTCTTCGTTAGTACTCAATAGTGCTTGTAAAATTTTCGTTAGTTCTCAAAATTTATCCAATTTATTCGCCGATCAAAAAATGAAAGCAATTTGCAGTCTACTCAATCAATGTAACACTTTCTGAGGACAGTAGAGTCTGTGCTGTAGTTGAGGCAACATTCTTATGAGTTCGCTTATTAAATGTATTTTTTAATAACCATAAATAGGAGGCGGTCCAACACCATAAAGTTTGTTGAACTCTACCATGAACATAAATGTCTGTGGAATTTATGTAGTGTATACACAGGAACAAACAGAAACATGGGACGTATGAGGCCATAGTGCAGGAGATGGATTTGTATGGATATGACGTTGGGATGAAAACTTAAAAATAAAAAAGTATACTCTCTACGTACAACCAACAACTAAAGAATATAGAAAAATCAAAGAAGTCAGGTTTCTTCCTTTACATGTCCTTGTTCATTATTGTACTCATTTCTCATTAAAAAAGAACCTGTGTAACCCGTTGCAGGACCTTTTTATTCGCCAACGACGGTATCCATGGATTACGAATGGATTCAGTCTGTCAGACAGCACAAAATAGCTGAAGCCACTATCGAACTTTTCTAGACTCGGGTAGAAAGTGTGTAAGCAGCGGCTCCATTACTTTGTAACCCCATATTTTTGTACCATCAAAACCTCATTTGTCAAATTTTGTACTATTTTTGTACTAGTCAAAAATGTTAAAAATAATTTTTGTATAATTCAACTTACCGTCGAAAAACAAAAATCAATTTTGGGGTTACAGGGTAACGTCTCAACCTCATCATCGGTTTCGGTGAGTTATCCACATCATAATATTGTACTATTTATGTACCATTTTGTACCACTATTTAAGATTTTTGTACCCGTCAGGAACAGCCAGAAAAGAAGGCGGGAAAATTTGTACCTTGCAAACATATACTTTTGTACCGTCTCGAGTTGCTTCGTAGAATATTATGCTATTTTTGTACTAATTTTTAAAATGAAACCTTCTACACACCTACTTTGCAATAAGTAGATATCCTTCTTAAAAATCCCCCCCAAATTTTCAAATTTGTATTTATTACTTAGAGGCAGCAATTCACGGAAGAAAATTGGACAAAATTTTATCGAATTTGTAAAGGTTTATATTTGCTTAAAGTTTAAATAAAATCTTCTGAATCAGTACTATATATTAAGACTGTTTCTGATTTTTGTACCTTCACTTAAAACCCGGGAAATATTGTTTTATATTCTTACTTCTTCGCTAAGACACGCAGTTCACAAGAAACTATGGACGAAATATTATCGAATGTGTGAGGTTGGTATCTAAGTATTATCTAAATATAAGATTATGAATCAGTACTATAAATTAAGCCCATTTTTGAATTTTGTACCGTCACGGAAAACCCAGGAAATATTTTACAATTCTTCCTTTTTTGCTAGGACACGAAGTTCTCAAAAAACTATGGACGAAATATTATTGAATGTGTGAGGCCAGTATCTAAGTATTCTCTAAATAGAATCTTCTATATCTGTACTTTCTACTAAGCCTCTTTTTGATTTTTGTACCGTCACGGAAAACCGGGAAATATATAATTCTTCCTTCTTCGCTAAGACACGAAGTTCACAAGAAACTATGGACGAAACATTATCGAATGTGTGAGACTAGTATTTAAGTATTCTCTTATAGAATCTTCTAAATCTGTACTTTCTACGTACTTAGGACCTTTTTTGATTTTTGTACCGTCACGGAAAACTTGGGAAATATTATATAATTCTTGCTTCTTTGCTAAGACACGAAGTTCACAAGAAACTATGGACGAGATGTTATCGAATGAGTGAGGTGAGTATCTAAGTATTCTTTAAATAAAATCTTCTATATTTGTACTTTCTACTATTCCCCTTTTTGATTTTTGTACCATCACGGAAAACCGGGAAATATTATATAATTCTTCCTTCTTTGCTAAGACACGAAGTTCACAAGAAACTATGGACGAGATGTTATCGATTGAGTGAGGTGAGTATCTGAGTATTCTTTAAATAAAATCTTCTATATTTGTACTTTCTACTATTCCCATTTTTTATTTTTGTACCGTCGCGGAAAACCTGGGAAATATTATATAATTCTTCCTTCTTTGCTAAGACACGAAGTTCACAAGAAACTATGGACAAGATGTTATCGAATAAGTGAGGTGAGTATCTAAGTATTCTTTAAATAAAATCTTCTATATTTGTACTTTCTACTATTCCCCTTTTTGATTTTTGTACCGTCACGGAAATTCCGAGAAATAATTTATAATTCTTATTTTCTTCGCTAAAACACGCAGTTCACAAGAAACTGTGGACGAAATGTTATCGAATGTATGATGTTGGTATCTAAGTATTCCTTAAATAAAATCTTCTATGTTTGTACTTTCTGTTAAGCTTCTTTTTTTATTTTAGTACCGTCACGGAAAATCCGAAAAAAAACCTCAAATTTTAGTTCTTTAACTTCGATGTACCACTTCGTATGTATAAAGGGACAAAATGTTATATTATTTTTGAGGCTTAGAGCTCTTTAATCCTTCAATAATATTTTATTGTCTAGTATTTGTATGAAGACCCGTTTTGAATTTTGTAACGTCACGGAAAACCCAGGAAATATTTTTAAAAATTCTTCATTCCTTGCTAAGGCACGCAGTTCCCAAGAATATACGAACCAAATATTATCGAATTTGTGAGGTTTATATTTGGTTAATGTGGAGGGGATAATTATACCAAATGTATACATTTACCATATGAGAAAAGGCGATTTTAGTATAAAACACATTTACGTAGTTACTCTTAGCATTTGTAATTATTTTTTTCTTCCGATTTACGTAATTGGTCGAAAATTTAATCTAATCCATCCTCGGAAGTGAATCTCGGCATCTATCATTGTTCCTGCAATATTTTTCTCCAATTATACTTAAGAAAATATAAATTCGCGCACAACTCTACAGATTTCATGTCAAATGCATGAAAATTTCGATGCGTCTAACGCACGATGTCTAACTTCTTACGTAACAACTCCTTTCATAACCCATCCACGTATCATTCTCGCAAAGGCGTTACAAGAGAAGATAACGCGCCACATCTGTCACCAGGTAACATTCAGTAAAAGCTACAAAGCTCTATTATTTTCATCATATTTCGGGGTGAAATAGATGAAAATCCCAGCACTCCACCACGTAACATACCCTTCGGTATGTGGGATCTAACTTGGGTGATGTAGCTCTTTCATCATTCATACTGAATATTTGCTGTTCACGGTTAGCTTTAAGGTGAGTTGCGAGAGGTACTAATTACACACTTAATGGCAAAACACAAAACTTGAATTTAAAATCCCTACAGATTTAATCAGCATGGCTAAAGGAAAAGGTATACCTGTATCTGTACAACAGCTGAAGTTTGCGGAGAATGGTTATGGTCGCGACGGTACAAAGAGTCTGACTTGCTACTCGCCTCAATACGGTCTTGCCCGGTGTCGTTCTTCTCTTTCTCTTTCCACAATGTTCGTAACTGACTACTAGCTTCAAAACTAACGACTGACACCTCTATTACTATAGATATTTAATCAGATTGATTTATTTTACTAAACAAATGCAGTAATATCTTCCTTGACTGCGATTGTTCTACACCTGTTTACAATGCTTGCGATCAAGGAAGCCTGGCAATGTCTGACATGACATTCCTCAGATGTTTCTAGCTATTTCCTGTCTGGAGGGGTGATGGCTGGGATGTGGAATTCTTTGTACTTAACATATGCGATGATTTTATGGACTATTACAATTGAAGGATTAAAGAGTTCTACACCTCACCAATATAATAATATTTTATCCATGTATTCATAAGAATTAGTACATCGAAGTGAGAAAAACAAAATTTCAAAATTATTTTGGGGTTTTCCGTGACGGTACAAAAATAAAATAGGGACTTAATAGAAAGTACAAATATAGAACATTTTATTTAAGGAATACTTAGAGACTAACCTCACACATTCGATAATATTTCGTCCATAGTTTCTTGTGAACTTCGTGTCTTAGCGAAGAAGGAAGAATTATAAAATATTTTTCGGTTTTTCCGTGACGGTACAAAAATCAAAAACAGGCTTAGTAGAAAGTACAAATATAGAAGATTTTAATTAAACAATACCTAGATACTCACCTTACACATTCGATAATATTTCGTCCATAGTTTCTTGTGAACTTCGTGTGTTAGCGAAGAAGGAAGAATTATATAATATTTTTCGGTTTTTCCGTGACGGTACAAAAATCAAAAAGAGGCTTAGTAGAAAGTCAGATATAGAATATTTCTTTTAGAGAATACTTAGATACTGATCTCACACATTCGATAATATTTCGTCCATAGTTTCTTGTGAACTGCGTGTCTTTGCAAAGAAGTAAGAATTATAAAATATTTCCAGGCCTTTCCGTGACGGTACAGAAATAAAAAAGGACTTGTTACAAAGTTATAGTCAATGAAATATTATTGAAGGATTAATGAGCTCTAAATCTCATAAATATAATAACATTTTGTCCATGTATTCATACGAAGTAGTACATCGAAGTGAAGAAACAAATTTGAGAATTATTTAGGGGTTTTCCGTAACTATGCAAAAATGAAAAAGGGGCTTAATAGAAAGTACTTATTTAAAACATTTTATTTGAACGTTAAGCAGATATATACCTCTCACATTCGATAATATTTCGTCCATATTTTCTTCTAAAGAGTGTGTCTTTGCGAGGAAGGAGAAATTTTAAAATATTTCCCGGGTTTTCCATGACGGTACAAAAACCGGAAAGGGACTTGATACAAAGTACATTTCTTTAAATTGTATTGATGATTTGAGGACCTCTAAACCTCACAAATATCATAATATATTGTTCATGTATTCATAATAATTAGTACATCAATGTGAAAAAAAACAAAATTTGAAAATTATTTTCGGTTTTCAGTAACGGTACAGTTATCAAAGAGGGGCTTATTAGAAAGTACTTATTCTGAAGATTTTATTTCAACATTAAGCAGATAAAAGCCTCACACTTTCGACAAAATTTTGTCCAATATTTTCCGTGAATTGCTGCCTCTAAGTAATAAATACAAATTTGAAAATTTGGGGGGGGGGATTTTTAAGAAAGGTATTTAATCGGATATCCAATTATTGCAAAGTAGGTATGTAGAAGGTTTCATTTTAAAAATTAGTACAAAAATAGCATAATATTTTACGAAGCAACTCGAGACGGTACAAAAGTATATGGTTGCAAGGTACAAATTTTCCCGCCTTCTTTTCTGGCTGTTCCTGACGGGTACAAAAATCTTAAATAGTGGTACAAAATGGTACATAAATAGTACAATATTTTGATGTGGATGACTCACCGAAACCGATGATGAGGTTGAGACGTTACCCTGTAACCCCAAAATTGATTTTTGTTTTTCGACGGTAAGTTGAATTATACAAAAATTATTTTTAACATTTTTGACTAGTACAAAAATAGTACAAAATTTGACAAATGAGGTTTTGATGGTACAAAAATATGGGGTTACAAAGTAATGGAGCCGCTGCTTACACACTTTCTACCCGAGTCTAGAAAAGTTCGATAGTGGCTTCAGCTATTTTGTGCTGTCTGACAGACTGAATCCATTCGTAATCCATGGATACCGTCGTTGGCGAATAAAAAGGTCCTGCAACGGGTTACACAGGTTCTTTTTTAATGAGAAATGAGTACAATAATGAACAAGGACATGTAAAGGAAGAAACCTGACTTCTTTGATTTTTCTATATTCTTTAGTTGTTGGTTGTACGTAGAGAGTATACTTTTTTATTTTTAAGTTTTCATCCCAACGTCATATCCATACAAATCCATCTCCTGCACTATGGCCTCATACGTCCCATGTTTCTGTTTGTTCCTGTGTATACACTACATAAATTCCACAGACATTTATGTTCATGGTAGAGTTCAACAAACTTTATGGTGTTGGACCGCCTCCTATTTATTTTTATTAAAAAATACATTTAATAAGCGAACTCATAAGAATGTTGCCTCAACTACAGCACAGACTCTACTGTCCTCAGAAAGTGTTACATTGATTGAGTAGACTGCAAATTGCTTTCATTATTTGTTCGGCAAATAAATAGGATAAACTTTGAGAACTAACGAAAATTTTACGAGAACTATCGAGAACTAACGAAGAACTAACGTCCTGAATAGCTTTGAGGTGGGCAACGAAATTTGGCCGCTCAGGCCAACACATTTCGCCTAATCTTTTATTCAGGTAATAAATGGGTTACATTTGATAAATTGACTAAACTTTCAACGAAATTAATTCATACTAATTACATTCTACAAATACGGACAATTTTATAATAAAAATTCCATGTCAAAATTGGGAAATTTCAAATTGCCTCCATTTTCTAATCGGTGAATAAATTGGATAAATTTTCGGAACTAACGAAAATTTTACGAGAACTATCGAAAACTAACGAAGAACTAACGTCCTGACTAGGATTGAGGTGGGCAACGAAATTTGGCCGTTCAGGCCAACACATTTCGTCTAAGCATTTATTCAGTGAATAAATTGGATAAATTTGATAAAATGACTAAAGTTTCAACAAAATTGACACATACTCTCTACATTCTACCCATACGGACCATTTTTTGAGAAAAATTCCGTGTCAAAATTGGCAAATTTCAAATTGCTTCCATTTTCTAATCGGCGAATAAATTTGATAAATTTTGAGAACTAACGAAAATTTTACGAGAACTAACGAAGAACTAACGTCCTGTCTAGGTTGGAGGTGGGCAACGAAATTTGGCCGTTCAGGACAACACATTATGTCTAAGTATTTATTCAGTGAATAAATTGGATAAATTTAATAAAATGACTAAAGTTTCAACAAAATTGACCCATACTCTCTACATTCTACCAATAGGGACCATTTTTTGAGAAAAATTCCGTGTCAAAATTGGGAAATTTCAAATTGCTTCCATTTTGTAATCTGCGAATAAATTGGATAAATTTTGAGAACTAACGAAAATTTTACGAGAACTATCGAGAACTAACGAAGAATTAACGTCCTGACTAGGTTGGAGGTGGGCAACGAAATTTGGCCGTTCAGGACAACACATTTCGTCTAAGCATTTATTCAGTGAATAAATTGGATAAATTTGATAAAATGATTAAAGTTTCAACAAAATTGACTCATACTCTCTACATTCTACCAATACGAACCATTTTTTGAGAAAAATTCCGTGTCAAAATTGGGAAATTTCAAATTGCTTCCATTTTCTAATCGGCGAATAAATTGGATAAATTTTGAGAACTAACGAAAATTTTACGAGAACTATCGAGAACTAACGAAGAACTAACGTCCTGACTAAGTTTGAGGTGGGCAACGAAATTTGGCCGTTCAGGACAACACATTTTGTCTAAGCATTTATTCAGTGAATAAATTGGATACATTTGATAAAATGACTAAAGTTTGAACAAAATTGACCCATACTCCTACATTATATCAATACGGACCATTTTTTGAGAAAAATTCCGTATCAAAATTGGAAAATTTGAAATTGCTTCTACTTTCTAATCGGCGAATAAATTGGATAAATTTTGAGAACTAACGAAAATTTTACGAGAACTATCGAGAACTAACGAAGAACTAACGTCCTGACTAGGTTTGAGGTGGGCAACGAAATTTGGCCGTTCAGGACAACACATTTCGTCTAAGCATTTATTCAGTGAATAAATTGGATAAATTTGATGAAATGACTAAAGTTTCAACAAAATTGACCCATACTCTCTACATTCTATCAATACGAACCATTTTTTGAGAAAAATTCCTTGTCAGAATTGGGAAATTTCAAATTGCTTCAATTTTCTAATCGGCGAATAAATTGGATAAATTTTGAGAACTAACGAAAATTTTACGAGAACTATCGAGAACTAACGAAGAACTAACGTCCTGACTAGGTTTGAGGTGGGCAACGAAATTTGGCCTTTCAGGACAACACATTTCGTCTAAGCATTTATTCAGTGAAAAAATTGGATAAATTTGATAAAATGACTAAAGTTTTAACAAAATTGACCCATACTCTCTACATTCTACCAATACGGACCATTTCTTGAGAAAAATTCCGTGTCAAAATTGTGAAATTTCAAATTGCTTCCATTTTGTAATCGGCGAATAAATTGGATAAATTTTGAGAACTAACGAAAATTTTACGAGAACTATCGAGAACTAACGAAGAACTAACGTCCTGACTAGTTTTGAGGTGGGCAACGAAATTTGGCCGTTCAGGACAACACATTTCGTCTAAGCATTTATTCAGTGAATAAATTGGATAAATTTGATAAAATGACTAAAGTTTTAACAAAATTGACCCATACTCTCTACATTCTACCAATACGGACCATTTTTTGAGAAAAATTCCGTGTCAAAATTGGGAAATTTCAAATTGCTTCCATTTTCTAATCGGCGAATAAATTTGATAAATTTTGAGAACTAACGAAAATTTTACGAGAACTATCGAGAACTAACGAAGAACTCACGTCCTGACTAGTTTTGAGGTGGGCAACGAAATTTGGCCGTTCAGGACAACACATTTCGTCTAAGCATTTATTCAGTGAATAAATTGGATAAGTTTGATAAAATGACTAAAGTTTTAACAAAATTGAGCCATACTCTCTACATTCTATCAATACGAACCATTTTTTGAGAAAAATTCCGTGTCAGAATTGGGAAATTTCAAATTGCTTCCATTTTCTAATCGGCGAATAAATTGGATAAATTTTGAGAACTAACGAAAATTTTACGAGAACTATCGAGAACTAACGAGGAACTAACGTCCTGACTAGGTTTGAGGTGGGCAACGAAATTTGGCCGTTCAGGACAACACATTTCGTCTAAGCATTTATTCAGTGAATAAATTGGATAAATTTGATGAAATGACTAAAGTTTCAAGAAAATTGACTCATACTCTCTACATTCTACCAAGACTGACCATTTTTTGATAAAATTTCCGTGTGAAAACTGGAAAACTGTAAATTACCTCGATTTTTTGTTCGGCGAATAAATTGGATAAATTTTGAGAACTAACGAAAATTTTATGAGAACTAACGGGAACTAACGAAATTCAATCGATCTGGATGGTTTTCGGTTCGAATTTGAATATGGGTCGAAAAAGTGTGAAGTTGGCCCGACCCATTTATTTCCTTAATAGTTTCTATGTATTTTCGGAACTAACGAAAATTTTATGAGAACTATCGAGAACTAACGAAGAACTAACGTCCTGACTAGTTTTGAAGTGGGCAACGTGAATGGGTCGGGCCAACTTCACAGGGGTAGTTTTTAATTCTAGCTCTAGTTTATCAATCATGAAGGATATCGTTCTTGTCCATCCGTTCTTATGAACCACTGAATCTCAAGGCCTGGACAAAAAGTCTTGTCGAATCCTAGCCAGAGGTTCTCGAGTTGCAATTTGCTTCTAAATGGCTAATCACACGGAACTGGATTTCCAGTAGGAATGCTCTAGTTGGCGCTGGACTATCTATCCATCTGCTAGCTTTCGCCTCACACCATACTTGTTTCCGTACTTGTCGGCATACTTTTGTTCCCGTAAGACATTGCGCAGAACATACAATCTAAGAGAAAGGATGGACGAGCAATTTGAAGAACGTTGTGGAAGAATTACTGCTGTCATTAAAAATTAAAAAAGAAAAGTGCGGGCTAGAAATTGACTCGAAGGAAAATATGGTAATGAATGCGTACTGAACAAGCTTTTTAATAAACTCTGGTATGCATATTCATAATATTCGCAGGAATCATTCATAAAAAAATATTTTGTTCGACTAAATACGAGTACATCAAACCAGTGGCGGCTGGCAGCTAGTATGATGGGTAGTGCCAACGTGATCAAGAAATCGAAAAATTTTCGCTAGCATATGTCATAGAAATCTAATGAAAGAGGTAATTTTAATGGAGCTTTGTTTACTAAAATTGCAGACAAAAATTCAGAGTTCCTAAGATTGGTTTATTTTACTTCGCATTTGTACTACTTTTGGCTAATCGCGAAGATAAGGATGAGTGAACACTCACAAAGAACACCGATGCCCAGGCCGAGATTCGAACCCGCAATCCCTGGCGTCGTAGCATGCTGTGCGGAGGTCGGCCAGAGTTTCTAGGAAATAAATGCGGCTATTAAAATTTCGACGCCTGTCACCTTTACCATTTTTTGATATTTTTAAATAGAATTGATGTTTAAATCTGGCGTGGGACAGCCAAGTTGTTTAACTTTTAATTTAATATCGCATAGTACCTTGGAAAACGGTGTAGGTAATAATGCTCTAATCTGACTCATCTTTACTAACTACCCTTCCTTTCCCATACCTTTCACTTCACTAAAGAGAAAAACACTGAACAATTAGAGACACCGAGTCGATCACGGTATTCTCGCCTTGCTTTGTTTATAATTTGCAACCCGAGCACGGCAGACGGTACATCCATCAACAATCGGTGTTACTAAAAACTAAAATATGATTATCTGCTAAATGAACTGTAGATCTACAATTTTTAGAATTCAATGCAAGAAATTGAAAGTGAAATTCTTATACTGATAGATTTTCCGTGTGATTTTTTACAAATATTAAAGTAAAAAATCCCCTGGTGATGCGAATTCCCTTTGATATTTAGGCAATTCTTTTGTACAGAAAATGTCTTCAATATTGTCAACGTCAGTTGCAACACGTGAGTGTCTGTGTGCTTGAGAGCAAGGGATATATCTTTTCTTAAGGAAGAAATCTATAACAAAAAAGTCTGGATGGCTCTTTAGACGCATCTGTCTAAATGGTTATATAAATTTGGGGAAGATATTACGTTCGTTCTTGCCAAGTATGCAGGAAAGTATCTTTCTCGCGAATTACTTCTCCAACGAGTATTACAAATCGGTCAGGATTAGTTACTTCTCTGTGAAGTTTGCAACTATGTCAACACAATGCGAAAGCTCTCGCGTCGTGCAGGCCGAAAAGGGGCACGGCTGGTTGTCTTATGGTTACTACTGGGTTACCCCATCCCAAGACTACTAGAAGGAAAGGCTGGGGTCAGACACGCCTCTTTTCGCGACTGCCGCGGGTGTGACGTCATGGGCGGACAAAACCCAGCTGAGTCTTTACCCCATACGGAAAGAAACGTGGAAAGGCTGATCTGTTTTGTTCTTTTCGCTCCATTTTTCTTGTATTTCTCGATTGTTGGGTTCAGGGTGCGAAATCCTGGAGGGGACGAGGGGGATTTCCCCCCACCAACAATCTTGGCCACAAAAAAAAACCACCAAAAATTTCCCGGGGGAAAGAGTTTTTGTTGTAACAATGAAAAGATAAGCAATTACTTTAAATTTCAAATATACTTTACTAAGAATAATATTGAAAACACACACAAATTAGTGTAGTTGTGAGTGTTGAATGCTTTCTGTCTCAAGAGATCATTAACAAATCTACATCAATATGTATGAAAGTAACAAATTAATTTCTAATTAATAATCACAATAATTATTTTAATTGAGTAATTTATTTTTACTTTTAATAACATTACAAATATGCACATCGTATAATTCACACATATGTTTGTGGGGAGGGGGGTTGTAGGTTACGAACTTTCTCCCCCTCACCAGTTTTCAATGATTTCGCACCCTGGTGGCTTGTGAGGTGTTGCAGTTCACAATGCCTTCAGTGAGGTGTTGCGACGTGTCGTGATCTCCGATGAAAAAAATAAAAACAGCGGGCGACAATATATAACTGAACACATCGCATCTAACGAGACTTGTTAGTGGATTGCAATACCAGTAGTCTCATTACACAACATCAGGCTACCATACACTTCAAAATACACAACTTGCTATTTATATACGAGTGATGCTTAAATGACAACGTAGTTCAACTTCCGTCCTCCATTGTAAAGGTAAAAAAAAAGGTAAAGTGTTCCCCTGTGCATAGCACCACGCCATGAAGGCGTATAGGGGGTGTAGGGGTAACGCCCCACACTGTTCTATTATTTATTCAGTCAAATTTTCATCACAACCCCCCCACCAAAAGTTAAGTGGACTCAACCAGCTTTCACATACCCGCCTGTAGGCACCCCTCTTCGACATTCCACTGATTATATATACGTATAAGTATATAAAGTGACCCTCGACTTTCTTCAGTTCTATGTCTCAAGTTTTCGTTCAGTGAAAAGTTTTTTAAAGTGTGTGTTACATAATACACAAGGAACTTCCTCACATTCCTCCCTGTGTAGTTCAAAGATTCATAAGACTCAGAATTGTAATCTGAATAAGGAAATTTAATTAAGAAATAAATACCAATAGTCGAAGCAAAGTTACCAAATTTGAAGAAGTTAAGTGAAAACAGCTCCTCTCTCACTCCTAAAAGAGAGCAATAGACGAGATTGTTTTCTTTTACATATTCAACTTATCCATAATTTTGGCTTTCTGCCTTTCTTTATTTAACAAAATTATTTTACGCATTCAACATACATATTTTTCTTTCTGTCCTAACAAAATGCATTACTAGGTGTATTAACCGCAATTTTACATGAAACTAATGTTTCACAGAGGAATGTGACGACTTATAAACTACCGATAAAATGTGTGCGTAAATGGCTGTGTAATCCAACTGTAAGGACATACGTTATGTCGGATCCTAAGTAAGTCTGTGTATTCACTCCCAATTAGCTTCTGGGCATAATTACGGCTCTTTTTTGTTCATAATTACTGCTTTGATTCGGCTGCGAAACCGGAGCGTAGAGCGATCTGTCCGCGCGTGACGTCACGCCTGACGTCAAGGACCACGTGATCAGGTATGGCCCCAGCCTTCTACTCTAGTAGTCTTGACCCCATCCTCGCTCGTTAACTGCAGAGACTTTTTCATGGCTCCGCGCATGCCTCTGCGCACAGGCCAGACTATGCTGGCCCAGAGCAAGTGAGAGAACAGCTGGGGATGCGGCGCAGGAATTGAGGTGGCCGTAAGCTTAAACGCTTACGAGATTTGAATCTCCTCGTTCGTAAATGTATTAATTTAACTGTATTTTGGCAAAGCAGGTGCTTTTTCTTTTTCTAAGGGTAGAGCCATGGCACGGCGGTTCTCCCCTTAGAGCCGCCGCTGCATCAAACAATTAATACACTTGTAATAATAAGGATTTTCATTTCGGCTAATCATATTTGTCATGTACAAATTGCATTGCTTTGCATAAATACCTAAATATTAATGAACTGAACGAATGCACATCATCTCTGTTACTTTTTTCTCTTATCGAGAAGCCACCGAAAACAACCAAACAACTCGGAAACCACAGACAAAAAACTTTCCTTCGGCAAACTTACAGATTATCTTCACATGGCTAAACTGATTAGCTGTTCCACAAAATCCAATCGAAGAAAGTCAGTTGCAATTAGAACATGGCCTATTCCTCAAAACCAGTCAAGCAGCCAGCCGGGCGGTCATGTTATCCACTCAGGTAGCCAAGTTCAGGGCATTCCTACTGGAAATCCAGTTCCGTACGTTTCGGCCATTAATTACTGCAACGCCAGTCTTCTTCAGTTTAACTTCTCCTTCTCGGTTGTTTGAGGACAGAGTCGAGAAGTTTCGTAATATTACAAGAGTCAAATAAATACCTTAAAAGTCCAATAAAAATTGTATGGCAGACAGCTCAAATGTACGTGGTATCAACTGTTATTTACAAAATGACCTCAAGGCTGAAACACTAATCAAGTGAGCTTCAAAATGCCATATTTGTTATTTTAAAGATGTCGCCTCCTCTACACACTTGCACCAGTGAAGAGGAGTGGTTTCTTGCCCTCTGTCAGACTAAAACTTACAGAAATTTCTTGGCAAAATAAATTCAATATCTCTGTGCATGCTTACCACACCAGCAAGTTTACTAATGGAGGAGAAAGTTCGACAATGGACTCAGTTCTCAGGCAGATGGGTGAAAAGGCCTTCACAGTGGATCATAAGTGACTACATGTGGACCTCAAGGACTTATTCTTGTTAAGGTATACAGGCATTAACTTAAAGTTGAAAATATATGTAGATCAGCAATAGATCTGTGCTAAAATGCAGCAAATTTGTGGAACCCTACGTACAGAAATCTACTAGGTGAGAAACAAAAACAAGTTAAGGTTTCATTTAACTCTCCCTTGTACATAAGCTGACCAGATTTTTGAAACAACAGAACGGGACATTTTTCATATTTTCATGAAGGAAAAACTGGACAGCAAAATTTAAATACAATAATAATAACAGTAATATCAAAAATAAATCATAAAATAATAAATAATGTAAAATCTGTTTCGCTATAAACACTCGTTTGAAAAATAAATATATAAATACTGTAAATGAGTCGACTCATCAATTGGTTCTTAGGCTCTCACATAAGTGCAAAGGTACAATCCTACCTAAAACCGCGCTGTAGTGAATGTTACTATTTGGTACGGTCAATAAATAACCGGATTAATGCCGTGAAAAAGCGAAGTAAAGTGACAGAGCGATGAAACTTACGGGATGTGTAGGCCAGGCTGGGGTACGTCACATGTCTGCGAGACGAGTCCCAGACCGCGTGGCTAAAGAATATTTTAGTTGTTTCAATTGTAAATATCGTGCACTCATTATAAATGGTGTAACTCGACGTGCTCTGCATCGCTTTTGGAAGCATTTACACAGCATTTATGCTAGGAAAATGTTAAAGGAAATGCTTCCGTCTAAAACGGGCCTAAGACATTGCCTTGGGCATATTTACGACACCATTTCGATTCCTTTGATGACAAATATTATCTCGGAATGGCGCGAGGGAAGAAATCTCAAGACTGTCATTCTTCACTTGAAGCTCTGCGGGGAAATCATGGCGACTGCCCCCTAATCATTCTCCTAGCAGGACTCTCGTATTACGAGATGTCCCGTGGAAACTCCACTCGCAATGTAGCCGAGTGGGATCAAGTCATCAATCGCCACCGGAGCAAGTAGCCTTTAGGTTAGCATCGCCTCGGTATACGTTTATGTGAAGAAAGGGACACTTCGCTCATTTGAAACGTGCTATGAATCAGAGAAATAAGTCATTTCGCAAATAATGAAAATAATTACTCGTAACCAAATATTACTTTAAGAAGAACCGGAACCAAATCCTTTTAGTAATAGGGCAAATTTATTCATTGACCAAAAACATAATCTGCCATCCTCCGTCGCCGAGGTCCAGGGATCGAATCTCGACTTGGGTATGGGATATCTTTCTGTGTGTTCCTTCATCAATTTCATCATATCATCACTCACCCTCATCATTTAGCCAAAAGTGGTAAAAAGCTACGCTAAGTAACAAAAATAAAATAAAAATGTAGTCCAAATTAACAAATATTTGTAAAGGTAACAAATATTTTATTTGCCTTTACCAAAAAGCTTAACCAAACGTGTGTTGTTAATCAGTGATGTGCGTCTACGCGTAAACAACAATAGTCTACATTCTACACGTAGACTATTTTATACACGTAGATTACGTAATTTATGTAAACAACATGACTAAAGGTGATAACTTAAAAAAGGGCGCTGTGGAATTAAAATAAAATTATACAGCGTATCAGTTGCTGGTGTGTAAAGAGAAATGTTCATACTCTTTCTTCCAAATTCGAACAATTTCTCACCTAGGAAGAAACCTAATATAGGAAATATTCTAGTGTTTTATGGGAAAAAGACCACTCTTGCCTCACGACTGCCATCTGTTGTTGTTTTTTGGATACTATTTATCTTCCTCCATAGTTGATAATAGAAGAGAAGATACATTTTGTTGTAAATAGGATTCTTTTCATTTCGTTAGGAACCAATACAGTTGAAAATGTCACTTTCCTTTCATGAAACCCTTGAAAATTAATTCTAATGCACTTTAGATAGTCTACGTAGTCTATGTAAACTACAACTAATGTAATCTACGCGTAGACAACACATGTAGACGTAAACTTATAGTCTACGGCACATCACTGTTGTTAATTCAAACAAATCAGTTTTCTCTTTGTAAACAAATAGGAGAGACATCTACTGTAAACTGTGGATATTACCAGCAGAAAATATTATTGTTAGATATTGACAGCTTAACAAAACAACAAATATGGAAATAGTATAATTTATATTACCAGAATTGGATAAGTCTACTTTGTATTTGTATCTGACGTAGATTCGTGGCGGAGTGGTTAGCACAGCATGCTACGACGCCGGAGGTTCCGGGTTCGAATCGCGGCCTGGGAATTGTTTGTGAGTTTCAATAGTTTCATCATATCATCACTTATTATCATCGTCGCGATTAGTCAAAAGTGGCAGAAAAGCAAGGTGAAATAAACTAAACCAATCAACGTAGTTTATTGATCGGTAAGTATCGACAGTTGGAGCGAACGATCAATCTCGAATTTCATGTTACCAGAAGTTGAAATTTCATAGGTACTTTGGTGACCGTATTATCATTTTGTGTCTTAATTCTTTCAGAGATATCGATGGTTTCTTGATTAAGGTGAGCAGATTTTTAAAACAACAAGCAGGACATTTTTCATATATTCCTGAAGGAAAAGCCTTACGGCAAAATGTGCACATTTTAATATAAAGGCTGTTTCGTCATAAATACGTAAGTTTGAAAACTAATTAAATAAACAAAACTTGTAAATACTGCGTAAAGAACTTACATATGTTGATATGCACTGCACTTCAACCAACAGTCCTTTAGAATTCGATGTCATTCATTGATTTTTCCCCATGAATGGATCATCTTCAGTACATCCTTCTTTTCAAATAACATTTTGTAAAAGTTTATACACATGTGATTAAAGTTCACCTTATAATTCAACACATAGTTTTCAAAGTTTGTACTGAAAGACCATTCTTGGCACTTGTCCACAAACCATTCATGTACGAAAACACTCGTTCAGTTGGGGCATTAGTTCCAGGTAAACAGAGAGGAAACTCCAATATTTTAAGAAAGTTTAAATATGGCACATTGTTGACATTGAAATGTGAAACAACTTCTACCCAACAATGCAATAGTTCATAGTAATATTAGAAAAGGTGTATTTTTGCAGTAATTCTATGCCCTTAAGTCATTATCACAAACAGAGGACACATTGGCGTCCCGTTTTATGTTTAAAAAATCGGGACAGAGACTAAAAAAAGGGGGAACCGGGGACTATCCCGGCAAATACGCGACGTGTTGCAGTGGCGAAGCGTCCTAAGAGGCCCGGAGGCCGGGCCTACCCTAATATATTTATCTATTACAAATTATATTATTACTTATAATTTCATTAAACGATGCTTAATAAAATAAAATTGAAATTCAAGGTCTTACGATAATTACAGCAAATTTCCAACCCTGCCTCGAATTCTATCTGCGCCAATGGCGTAGCGGCCGCTCCCGCAACCGCCGCAATGCGGGGGGACCCCACTATGTTCTCCTGAAATTTTATATAATCCCAGAAATTCAACATATAGTGTCCCTTAATTTTAAAAAAAATTATTCAGAAAACAGAAATCTGTTTCCCAGTAACATATCATTGGACGACGTCTGCGACAATAGCGTATTGTCTCAGCCGGAGGGGCCCGATCAACTTAACATATGGATCTCCTCCAAAGTGCAGAATTATCTTACTTGCTCATAGAATCGATAGAAAAATTTTCTTATCTCATACCTTTATAGCTACGCAGTTTGTCGTAAACGTACTGTAGTGTAGTACAGTTGTGAATCCGGTAGAAAGCTTCATTCAGTTGGTCAACCAATCGATCGATTCCTTACTGTTACATAATACATAAACAAACAAACTTGATAATTCATGACCCTTTTTATTTACCAGTAATATTAGTTTTACACGTGATATTTAAAATGTAACTGCCCACCAAATATTTTCAAGGGGGCCACAAGCTTCACTATGAAATTGGAATAAGATCCGAGATAAATTTCCTACATTGTCCACACCTGTTACGTTTTACTTCAAAGGGGCCCAAAAACTCAGGATGTTGAGCCCAGGGGCAATTCTCTCTTTGCCCTTAGGTCCAGTAGCTCCTATTCCGCCACGCAGGGTATACAGCGTATACAGTGCTCGAAGTGAAAATTCCTAGCTGCGAATTTCCTTGTTCGAGTTTAAGGATGGAAGGAAGGAAGGATCAACCTGAAGACAATGCAGTAGGTAGAGGAGGATGCTTATGCAAATTATCCTACGTAACTGGAAGAATGCTTTGATTTTTTCTTAGCTGGAGGGATAGCATCCCCATGCGTCCCTCACACCCCTCCCTCCCTTCACACACACTCTTCGTGCAGTGATGATCTATTAGCATAATGGTTCTTGTTTCGTGAAAAGTTTTTAAGAAATATCGCTGGTCTATCGAAAATAAATGGCATCATTAAAATTATGAAGAATAATACTGAGGTCCACTAACACGAAAATTAAACACTGAGCACGTGTGGCAACAACCCTTCTTGGGGGGGGGGGGCGGTCCAGTACATCCAATCGGCATTTCATTTAGGTGGCGCATTTTCAGTTAATATAATTCCATCGCCTCTTTATTATCTCTCAAGACTGGAGTCCGCTGACATTTCTCCTTAGCAGATTACAATTGGCCTTATGATGTTAGGTCACCATCGACAATCTAGAGGTCCGGTTCAACCCCCATAACTGAAATGATAAGTTTGCTTGAGTATATAACTCACTATTCGTATTAGAAGCATAATCTGAGCAGCTCTTTCGTTGAATCTTGGCCTGGCGCAGCAAAGGGATGACTTTTGGGGCTGAAGGTGCATCCATTTCAAAGTCCAAAAAAGGAGTGTTTACTATCCTTTAAACAATTTCCCCAAACACTATTTTTTTAATATATGTGTATTGTATGTAACCTAATTTTTAAAAAGTGTTCCGAAAAAATACAAAGAATCGCGAAGAAAATATTTGGCTGTGTGAAGCTTCCCCCTCTTCTAAAAATCCTGTCTGTGCAGTGCGTTGAAGTAAGAGAAAATATTTCTAATTTCTTCTTCCAATTATTTATCAGAGATTCAAACCACCCTGATTTAGTTTCGAGAAACTACTATTCTAAGTTGATGACAAAAATGGGAAGCCAGGGTATTTGTGGTAAAAGTTATTTTTTATTTTACAACTGGGGGGGGGGGGTGCTATCTAACTAGTGTGCTTCTGTCCCACTCTGGCATCATCTGGATATTTTTTTTCACTAAGGGACCCCCTAGTAATTTACTTGCAGCGGGGCTGACAACTGCGCTACGCCACTGATCTGCGCATTCAGCGAGACCCGCCTGAGAGTGCCTCAGCTGGTCCCAGAACAACCTATGTGGATCGTGCGGGAAAACATAATTTCAGGGGCGCGTACGCCTGTAACGTACGCGGTGAGGCCGGCCTCTCGCCTTCCGAAGAGTGCCGAGCGTGTGACGAAGCAGGCAGTGGACGCACAGAGCAAAGAGAATGGAGCTTGTTGGCACAGAGCTTGGTGGAGCAGCCTTTCCATGGAAGATTCAGTGTGCCGGGGACGGGGTACACCCTACTGCTAATACTTCGCAAAAATATGTTGCTAACACCTCTAAACCTGGCCTCCTAACTTATCAACGTGTTGAACGTAGGCATTATTAGAATTCTAACTGCAAATAATGCATGTAAGTTGGTTACCAGTGTTAAGTTTGGTGCTTTCAACTTTTTTGAGGAACCGCTTTTCGCGAAGTGTTAGCTGTTGTATGTGCCCCACACCATTCTCTATTCAGAGAGAGAAAGTATTTTATTTTATTACTTTTAGGAAAGGGATATTGAGGCGAAATTTTCTTTCATGATAAGTGACAACTGAAAACACGCTACTTTTAAAAGGGGGCAAAGTACAGTGCAAACGTATTGAGAAAATCTATGTTTCTGGTCGGTGTGTTCCACAGAAAGGTGTCCGTGTTCTAATTTAGCATTTCATCAATTTCTAAATATTTTTATAGAAAAGTCGGGTGTTGAAGAAGAATTATATGCATGTAAGAGTTAAAAAGAAATAATTGACTGATAGATTTAGTTTATTTTACTTGGCTTTCTGCCATTTCTGGCTAATTGGGAAGATGAGGATGAGCGATGATATGACATTGACGAAGGGACACTCACAAAGAACACCTATGCCCAGGCGGGGATTCGAACCTGATACCTTTGTCGTAGCACGCTGTTATAACCAATCCGCCGCGGAGGTCAGCATTAAAAAGAAATAAATACTAAGTGACGATCAAGTGATCCATTTGTTTAATGCGAGAAACATTTACGAGACTGTTATTGAAGTAGCAAATAATTTTTACAAGCAGCTTTAATAAAACAAATGTAAGAGGGCAAGGGTCTGACAGATCGGCTTTTTCATTGGGTGGCGCGTGGTCAGAATATCGAGTCCCATCGTCACTGTTTTCTGGCCTTGGAGACAGGAACACCTTTATTCTCAGATATCAAATCGATACAGGATTAAAGTAGAATCTGAACCAATGCCTCCACGGGGAATCGAATCTTCTACTTGTTGATTATAAAGCGAGAGCGTTAATCACTACATTATCCTTTACAATCACTATCCCAACTTTTTCGAACAGCAGTAGATGAGATTCAGGCAATATGCTATCTTTTATATTTGGGGGGCTATATTTTAACATACTACTTTTTAAAAAAATCACAGCTCACCCCGTCCCCCCCACCGCTTCGTCTTGTGCCTACCCTTCCAGAGAGAGCACGCTTCGCCACTGAACACGTGGTCAGCCAAGAGCATTTTTAAATATTATTTTTTATTTGAAAAGTCCTGAATACAGAAGAATCCATTTTACATCAGGATATCAACCGGAAAAGAAATAAACAATTTATAAGATTGACACATACACACACACATACATATATAAGAAGGATAATAACAACTAGGGCAAAAAGAATATTACTATTTACTCTTCAGCTGCTTTATGCACCAGTCTGTAAGTCTGCTTTGATAAATGGAAGCCCAGAGCGTCTCTTAGTGGTTTGTAGCCTGTAGAGAAGTGAGTGATCTTTGTTCTAAAGATAGCCTTGAAGATTTAATGTAAAAGAAGTTGTTGCATTTACTGTTGGCACGTCCAAGAGTTCGCTTGTGAAAAGTTGTCCATTAATGATTCTGAAAAGAAGTGTTAAATCTGATAGTTGACGGCGAAGAGAAAGGTCATGAATTTGTAGAGTGGATAGAATTTCTTGGTTGGAGAAGTTTGCAAGGTCGAATGGTAACGGACGGTCTTAGATCAATCATCATATCTCCAGCTAACGTTATTATTTGATAGCCCTCTAGTTCACCAAATCTGCTGTACATAAAGTAATAGTTGACATGTGCAGACATGACACGACTCGATTTGTACCATAAAAGGAACAGGGGTGATTCCCCCATGTAGGAAGTGAGGAACTTCCTACAGTTCATATGTACTTATTTCCAGTTCTCTACTTTTTAGGAGTTTAATGCGTGTTATAAAATTATGAGCGCAATGTACGTACAATTACCTAGGTTAGCTACTTTCACGAGTTGATTGCTTTCGCTCGCTCCAGCAGCAGCCCAAAGACGATGGTTACAAGATTGCCGCCGCTCGCTGAGGAACCAGCAAGAGTTTCCTCAATCAGCGATGCCAACCCCAGCAAAATCGTACTAAACCAAGCACAGTTTGATCTTTGGTGGCAGCGAGAATGTCACCTCCATTGAACAAAGAATCTGTGAAAATAGCGCAAGAGAAATATGCAGATTTACTGTCAATGTGTGAAGGTCCTTTTCCCGTTGTTCTAGACAGTGACTGCAAAAACTTTTACGCAAATTTGAATCACTGAATCTGTTCTCCACTATATTCCACAAAAATGTTTTATTGATGTTTATGTAGTGTAACCAAATTATAGCTACATACACGCATGTATAGCTTTTTAATTGTACTTGTAGTGAAGAGTTTTGTAATTTGTACACGTACTTAAAGCATGTAAATCTAAAGAACTTCAAAATAAAAATAACCATTCACTTTGAAAAAAAAAAAGCGTCATGAAGAATAAAATCATAAATATTATATAGTTTTGCTCACATTTTGACTAAAAAAGAAGATTTCTCAAATCATGAAGCTGTAACTTGATACTAATTTGCATGGCGTATCTCAAATATATTTCTGTGTGAGTAATTATTTTGATCTGACATACTGACGTATGTCAAGAAATTATGAAATTTCAAGCACGTAACGCAACACATGTAACATTCAACCACACTATTTTACAGCAGAAACATAATACAATTTAATGACAAAACAAAATTTGTTATGGGGTAAATAGTTTTCTCACAAACATCTACGAAAGTGTGTGCGAAAACGTTTTTTGCTTCTCCTGAAAAGTTGGAAAAAATGAGATAGGTCGTTATGTCATTGGACCGACGATATGTATATGTTTGTGTCTACTACGTAGTTAACAGAACATTCGTTGCTGTGCAAAGGTTAACTACGAAACATGTATTCATTGCATGCCATGTGTATAGTTCCTGGTTTGTCGTTTATGTAAAACTTCCACCAATTTCAAATAATTATTGAAACTTTCTTGACATATCTGATGCATCCCTAGTCAATCTCTTTATCATTTCTCCATCACTTCATTGATAAAATAGAATTGATTGATTGATTGATTTAGTGTATAAAGTCCACTTTATGCACAGTAAGGCTAATCGGGACTGGACCTATAGTTTAAAGTGGAATCCGAATCACTATGTGCCTCCACCGGGTATCGAACCTGGGATCCCTTGGATAAAACAGAAGGTTTTTCTTTATTATTAATACTATTGCAGGATTACTATTAGTGGTAATTGCCCTCAGGAATATTTCAATGCATTGTGTTGCAGTGTACATGCATTTAAAGCAATGTACCTTGAAACTGGAGAAATTATAAAGGAATTTGCGATTTAAAGTATGTTCAAAAACCATGATCTTAGAGAATTTCTTTAGTACTATAAACCATAATTTTTCACTTTTTGGTTAACATTAAATAATTTAATTACTTAGTGTGATTTTACTAGATAAATTTCAAAACCACAGCACCTACTTACGTGGAACCCTTAATGTCAGGCAGAAATACAGGTTTGTTTAAAAAATGTCATAAACCTAATACATTTGTGTTGCAGAATCTAATAATTGTAACACCTAGACTTGTTTTCTATACCATAATTTTCTTTCAGCCTTTGAAAGTGTTGATATTATCACCTTATACTTCTAAGTTCCTTTTGCTTCCACAGATTCTAAATATACAGTATATTATGTAATCTTTCTCTCTTACATTGTATACAATGATGTATCGTACCATGCCCTGTTCGGTTAAGAAATATTGACCCTGGCAGACCTTGTCAGCTCCTGCTCAGAAATGTGTAGAATAAGCATTCTACAGGAAATGGTAAGAACACTGGCCTTTGGTAAGAGGTGACGAGAGGCCAAGCGAGTGTTTAAATACGTGCGCATGAGAGCGACACGAGGTCTTTTAATCTGGAATCATCGGAGAAGCATGAACATCTTTCATGTACATCGTCCCCTTTTGCTCTGTAAGGCCAGGCAATGTCCTTCACCACATATTGGAACTTTCCGGGTACAGTCAACGACCCAAATGTGTTGAGACCCACCCCTGTGGATCAGCAACCTGCCAGGCCACCTGTGAACAGTTTAATCCTACCAGTGGCCATATTTACTGTTCCCCTCTTGGAGTGATAGCAGCACGGTACACCTTCCGTTTTCACATGCAACCTGCGTACGAAATGTGTCGCCATTCGATGTGTGCCGGAAATATGCAATGGCGTCTGCTGTGAACTTTCGGGGGCCTATCATAAATACCCCCCAGTGTTCGCCATTGGACAACGCATATTTTGGGGCTTGGAAACGTTACTTGGAGTGGCTTCCCATGAACTACCCTGTGTTCGCCCGCCCCACGGCCCACGTCTTTTCATCTGACCTTTGCTGACCAGTATTCCGAAACTTTCCACACCGGGATTCGAATCCGGTCCCCCAGTGAAAATGATCGGTCAAGGACCGTGTATGTCACAGAACAGTGCTTCGTACCCCAGGACTCCGGGGTTGGAATGTATTTGGACTGCCCTGCCGTCTCATTTCTCAGGTCATAGTGTGCACACATAGTGTGCTAAGAACGTCAGTGGCAAGTGCAAACATAACCTTCATCCATTTTTTAATCTTCGTGTGGTTGTGCGCAGTCCAGTGGAGCTTGGTGTTTACCACGGTCTTTTTGCTCTCGCCTCGAACTGTCATCCTGATGAGGCGGAAGATTGCGAGCATGCGGCCTTAAGGTTTCTCACGGATTAAGTTCGGTGCTTAGATAGCACTTGTTCTGAAGACATTCGCATGTATCGCGTTACGATGCAGTGTGTTGAACTTTCCGCTGACTCCACGGACCTGCAAACAACACTTTATATCGCATGTTGACCAACCGTCAGCATTGTTGATTACGAAAGACTCTTCCAGCGTGTGGCTAATGTAAACATAGGACTTTATTTCAGCATTCAAGCTTGAGCTTAATTCTGTTTCATTTAATTTTCGGTGAAGGATCTCCGACATTTTTTTTATTATTTTATTTTATGTAACCTTTTTTTTTCATGTAATAAACAAAAACCTTTTAAATTTTGGTGAATGGCAGAAGGTTCAATTTAAACTTTAATTATTACAATTTCAATTTTGGAAATTGTTTCGCAAGAGGGAGTGTCGTACCATGCCCTGTTCGGTTAAGAAATATTGACCCTGGCAGACCTTGTCAGCTCCTGCTCAGAAATGTGTAGAATAAGCATTCTACAGGAAATGGTAAGAACACTGGCCTTTGGTAAGAGGTGACGAGAGGCCAAGCGAGTGTTTAAATACGTGCGCATGAGAGCGACACGAGGTCTTTTAATCTGGAATCATCGGAGAAGCAGGAGCTACTGGTCTTATTTCTAAACCGAACAGGGTAAGCTAGTCTACACCCATTCTGCCATTTGCATTGCTCACTTCAGTCTAGAAACGAATCATGAGTCTATTTTAATGTATAGTTAGATATTTGTACCTGCCCGTTCAGGGCTGTCTCTACCATCAACTAGTTCTAATAGTACATCCCTATTTAAGATCCCCGCGTTCAGAGGAACGCTACGGTATATATAGGAACATAAACTACAGATAAAGTAGGCAATATCTGACATGTATGCACTCGAAACGAGCACATTTTATCTGATCTCAAATTTGAGTTACCTTATACAAAATGTCATAAGCAGATACTTTTTAAATATATTTTTATAAAAGTATGTTTTATGAATTATTCATAAAAATTGATTAACGAAGGAGCTTACACATTTAGAGCACTTTATCCAAAATTTGTGTAATGTATGGAACAGCTATATTTAAAATACAATAAAAACTTGGAGATTCATTTTATCGTGACACGATTGGTGCAAATACAAATGCAATATTATAAAAATAGGATACTATAATAATTACAACAGTTTTCTCATTTATAAATCTTTATCTACAAAAATGTACACAACATCACATACACAAGGTATGCAATACAAACACACAACAGTATCCCATCATCATTTCATACCACTAAGTGAATTATAATTCAACCAATTCATTTTACATTTTACAATTAAAATCACATTAACTTAGCCAAACAGCTTACAAAGAAACTGGCTATTCTTACACAAAGGTTACTCTCATTATGTTCTTGCAATGAGCTGAGATTTTCGTAATGAATGCAACAGCATGGGTAATTAGATCCTAATTAATAAAAAAGCATAAATATTGACATAAAGCCAAAGTTAAAAATAGTTTAAAAATTAAATTACACTTCCGATTTCACAGAACTGATTTTGCTATACAACCCTTACACAACACCCAACTGAAAACTAACATGAGGAATAAACATCCCACTAAAATTGCATTAGAGTAGACCAGTGTATTACAGATTTATTAAGGTTGAAGGATTTCATTACATAACTCGAAATATGTTGCAGATCAGAATTAGCAAAAATAAAAATAAAATAAAATCATTACCTGATCATACTGTCACTGTCATCTGTCCACTAATCGTGAGCTACACTGTAGCAGTTCCTGCACGTTTGCCTTATTGTTTGTTGGTAAACATGCTGAGGAAGACTATAAGAAGAAAGTAGGCATCGCAAGTATGCATTGTCATGTACTAAAGTTCAATTTTAAGATTTATCGGTGTGGGCGTCACATGATTTTCCAGTTAAAAGACAAAGTGCATAGTTATATTGTGATGGTCTAGTACTGCATGATAACTTGTTGATCAGTGACTACACATACTTTACAATTAAAGCAGTTGGGTCTCCTGTTTTACTATCTTTAAGAAAGTATTAACGAAAAGAAATCCTTTTACAAATAAACCCCTTCCACTTCTCCATGGTTCGCATTTATCAGATGATGTCAACTATACATTCCTGGTCTGTAGTTGGGGTGTGTAAAGAAAACTGTCAATTGGATCAGATAACATTGGTTGTCTTGGTGTAAAGCAAGTGTTAAGCTAAGAATTTGATAACGCTCTTGCTAATGGATGTGATTTAACAAGAGTGAATTTGCTCCAGTGTTCAAATGTATGAGTGGTGCATGTCTCATTCCACCAATTTAATGCAGCACTTGCTTTATTACCATATTTTATAGTTATCTAATGTGTAATAGTTACAAATACTCTGATCCTTATTGTCCTGTTAACAATTCATTTTACTCATTGTTTTCTTGCAAAACAGACCAACTGAAATACAATACATAATTTTTCATTAAAAATGTATTATTAACTTGCGACTCCCGTCAAAATTTGATGAGAAGCTGTTAACATGCATTAGAATGTCCATTTATTACTTTCATGTACTATTGTATCATTAACATTATCAGATATTTAATGAAGCAAAGTTACTCTGTAATACCCTGGTCTACCATACAATGGAAGCATAGATTTACACAACTGCAATATACTCATACGTGCATAAATATTATGTACAAACGTCTGTTATGAACTTCCTCTCTTTCTGAAACATTTAAGTTTAAATCCAATGGCTTCTGTACAGGATACTATAATTTACATGTTTAAAAAAAATACGTATGAAATTTACAGTTAGCTCAAACAATCGTACACACACCCGCACTGGAACACACACTCACATGGCACAGTTTGCAAGTTAGTCTCTACTGATGAAACTTGAAGAGCTAAGTCGATTGCAACTTTCCAAAAACTTCTGGTGATGGACGGAAAGAATCAAATGGACCCACCACACCAAAAAACAACTAGCAAATTCTCGGATAGAATGCTAAAAAATGTAACTTATGCTTTTTCTTTTACAAGGCAAGTTTTTCAGTACTGTTTCACAAGGCTACAGACTAAACATTGCGATTTACTATCTCCTTCAGAGAACTTGTCCATCGCTTGATCTGAGGTATACACATGAAAAAAAAAATACATAGATATATATACAAATATACACATTAGAAAACTATGTACTGGTGTTCAAAAGCATCACAGCACCACCTGCATATAATTTCATGCCATATGAACATTCTACCGGCATAAAAAGAATAATTTCTCGGCTATAGTTCGTATTCAACATGCATAAAAGGACTGCAGGTGAAGGCAATAGTATTTTCTTCATTATGGTCTATTGTGATTTTACAACGTTAATATCTAACATGTACAAGGAACCTATTGGCAGTGGTGATATCTCTGCTATAATATAACGAAACAAACAGTGATTAAGTGTCAAGATTTCAAGTGTGGCACACAAACGTCTGTACACTGATGAACATGCCATTCACACCTTCTACTAGGTAGAATACACCAGACATATTTTATGTATGATAATTTATGTACGAGGGAGGGTTAATTTACTGAATTGCAACATATTCTTTGATATGGTACAAAAAATAACATTTTTGTGAAGAAATGCAAAACGTTTTCAGAGTATTTTTTGTATTGAATTATTTTTTGAATATGTATCTGTATGAATAACTTCCAGAACATTAGTTCACTATGACGTAAATAAAATTTATTTCCAATAACTCTTTTTATTGTTGATATTGTGTCAATTTCAGACTATAAATAAATTATTACAAAATGAACATAGAAAAGTGCAGCTGTTCTGTGCATAGCAGCATGTCATTGAAAACCCACAGCAGGGTTACACATATTTTCGTTCGATTATTACCTTACATAATCTCCTCAATGTACCAAATTAATCAGACAATGAAGGAAAAAATCATGCCTGAAGTAATCTATCCCTGGTCTCTCGTCTGGCAGTTAAATCTTTCATCGACTGGGTCAAGTAAAACAGAAAAATTCAGGCTGTTAACTTGTCTATACACACCAAATATTATAAGTCACTGTGTGTTAAAGGTGGCATCTTGCTTATAAACATGTAATTGGACATTTAGGCACTACATTAGTAACGACTCGACCCAAATTTTTATCCCTCACAGGAAGGCAAGTAATTGTGTCAACGTTTTCCCTGATTACTTCAAATGTTTCCTGGAATCCTGTTTACATTCAGTCAATTGTGCAACTTTGATTCTAACACTTGTTGTTATATTGGATAATCTCTTCGCTGTTGCCATATGCAGAAATATCCAGTTTGTAAAAATTAGTGCATACAAGTGATAATCATTTTGGAAGGAATACTAAAATTTGGACATGTTTGGGCGAAAGAAGATAGATACTATTACAGAGCTAAGAGAAGAGCAATGAATGTTCATGGGTCAAAGTAAATTCAAGAAATTTGAGTACATGCCGGTTTCGAAGTTCAGTCAACTGAGCATCTTAAACTATACCACTTGACACAGTTGGTTCTTTCAGAACGTTGCAGCACAAACTACAAACATCAATGAAACAGTCATAATCTTGTCCCTCTGCACTGTCCTCACAAGTGACATTTCAAACAACTAAAGCACCTGCAGTTAGACATAAGCTTCCATGCGTCGGCCTTGTATTTTGTTAAAGAAGTTCTTCCAACTTGTGAAAGTCTTGCCAGACCAGATCCAGAAACTAGAAGTGATTCCAACAATGAGAGCCATCAAGTACTTAATCATGAAAACCTCGAAGTCAGGTTTCCGACTACCCTTGATGCGACTCTCGGTGGGGCAGGGTATGGAGTATGGGGGACTGTGGTCCGGGTTGCAGATGTCAGAATGCCAACTGACCATCCAGTTGTCGAAGTAGGACTGCTCGTAAAAAAGGCAGGCAAGTACGATGACCGCAGGCACGGTGTACAGCACAGAGAAGACGCCGATCCGTATCATGAGTTTCTCCAGTTTGTCAGTCTTCGTGCCGTCGTGCTTCATAACTGTCCTGATGCGGAACAGGGAGACGAATCCGGTCATTAGGAATATTGTGCCAAGAACAAGGAACACGAATAACGGTGCAAGTACGAAGCCACGAAGCGCTTCCACGTTCCATAGTCCCACGTAGCACACGCCACTCAGCACATCTCCTGCAAAGATACAAAGAGAAGACGACCATCAATCACCATGAAGTAAGAAACAAATAGGTTGGCATAAAAAATAATAAACATGTATCAAATTTCAATCATTTTCAATGGCATGCTTACAATAACACCACAAAAAATGACATGCCATGACTAGGATACTGTCATTCTTCAAGAACGTGTCAAGTTAATAACTGGAGGTCAAAATTCACTAATGCAAAACGTTACTTGCAAAATGCACCACAGGACAAGATTGATTTTCCACGTTTAAAAATGCTAGAAAAACAAAGACATGCGCTGGTAACAATAGTATGCCAAAGGATATTGTGAAGGCGGCACTTTTGCTGGTGCGACGAAGTTTTGCATGTGCCATTAATTTCAAGTTTTTTTCCTTTTTTAATGTGCAATTTTACACATTTGAGAGCACTTTGAGAGAACAATATATTCAAGGGAAAACATCAAGCTCTAGTTTTACCCTTCCGCTCACTAAGTAACCCATCTAATCAACGTCAAAAATATGAAGCTGTCATTGGGACCGTTTCCATTTTAATTATATGCCTGGAGGCCAAAATCATTGCTCTTACAGCATCATATTTGCAGCACAAGAACATGTAAAATATAAGTTTAAGTCCAATTTAGGCACATATAGGCTATACTGGAACTGGGCCTACAGTTTAAAGTGACCCTCGAACTACTATATGCCTCCATCCATCGGGTATCGAACCCGCGATCCCTTGATTACAAGGGGACGACGTTACCATTATCGGGGAGTTACAACGGATAAATAATTAGTAAAACATAGTAGATCTTCTTGCTTATGTACATTAATGCTATTGGGTTAAATTTTGAGTGTAAAGGTGAATCACTCCTTATTTCTACCAAGAAAAAAAATATTTTAAATCTAGGGCTAGCCGATATCACTTTGAACCGATACCCAATACAGATACCGATGCTTTTACCAATTGCCACCGATACCGATCCGTGAAGATTGTAACAATTAGCTACTTCTGTAAAAGTTGTTCAAAGTATTGATTAATATTAGCGAGTGAGTATTCCACTCCAATCATAAGTATGAATTTACCAGTTTTAATTTAAATATTAAAAAAATACATCAGAATATTAAAATACCTGTTATGTGGTCAAAATACACATAAAATTTCACATAATATTGGTACAAAATCATAATTTTGCATAACTTTCAGGATAATTAGAATCCGTGAAAGTATCCCGCGGCATTTTTGCGGACTCTGTGAACGCTGTAAAAGTATCGACCGGTATTACTACATCAGGGGTCTAGGGTTCGAATCCCGGTCTGGCATGGGTGTTCTTTACAAGTGCCTCTTCATCAATTTCACACACGCCGGTCATTATCAGCTTCTCGATCAACCAAAAGTGGCACAAATACGAAGTAAAATGAACCAAATCAATGATCAATAAACGGTATCGGTAAATCCAACCGTGGTAGAGTGAGATTACTTTCGTAACATCTCTGGCTGTTTTGCATTGGTAGTTTTGGAGTGAGCCATAAGTCCCGGAGCAGTCAATCAACAAACAAGCCGCTGGCGTCATCTCTTCCCAGCACCTATCGCTATCCCTGTTGCTCGCGCTCTGGACTGTTGGTAGGCTCACTAACTGGACTCGCGCGGTCAGCTGGAGTTGTTATGAAAATAATCTGACTCTACCACTGTGGTATCGACCGATGCTCAGCACTAGTTAAAACCTTTACGCCGTTGAGGACGCCATATTAGAAATGGCGTTCCTGAATGAAGGTGCGTTGTGTAATAAGGAATCGGCCATATTTTTTATACGCCCAGTAAAAATCTTTATGGGAACCGGGCACCGTAGCAGACGGATGTGACAAGAGCGTTATCGCGACGAAGCATGTAATACAAGTGGACGACGACACCAGCTCCACGCTATTTAATCAAGGCGTATGGTTTCATTTCACGAGAATACAAAGTACAACTAATCTGACCGTGAGAAGATTTTAGAGTCTCCTTGCAGGTGCAATAGAGAAGTCAGCAAACAAAGTCTGAAACAATGGGCCATAAAGCGCTCGGAAGGAGCGGAACTTTCACACCTGGAAACAAGCCTCGTTCGCCGTAATTCTTCGGGGAAGAGCGTGCATTGCCTGTCGCTGTTATTCACGTCTCGGCTTCTCTGGGAAGAGACTCCAAACAACATTTAACAAGTTACGTCGAGGAAGTTATGGAATGGGAGCTTTGGAAGAAAATTCAGCCCTGCTTACCGTGGACACTTTCTTAATATTTTTACGGCAATTCTACGGGGTCAGCAGGCAAGAAGTCAATGCAAGCAAAACTCCAAAGGCGTTGACGTCAAAGAAATAGCGGTACGTATCCTCACAAATGTTTCAAGAAGGAAACGATTGCTTTCAAATTAGAGATGAGTCGATATCGATCCGCAAAAAATGACGCTTTCGCAGAGCATTCTGGAAGTTATTCAAAATTTCAATTTTCCATTGGTTTTGTATATCATGTGAAAAAACTGTATTTCTTTATTATTTAGCAGGTGTTTTGATGTAAATTTTTGAACATTTAAAAGCAAAATTGATGTTTATAATTGCAGTGGAATACTGGCCAACTATACTCTATCCCCCGGAATATACGGAGCAAGGCCGCGAATAGCGGCAGAGAAGGGGGGAAATCGAGTGGGTAGAGCGAAGCAGTACACGCTGCTCCGAAGGTTGGTAATTTCATCATATCATCACTCATCCTCATCTTCGCGATTAACCAAAAGTGGCAGAAAACGAAGTAATATAAACTAAATCAATCAAACATATAGGGACGTCACAACACAAGTCCCACAGAGAATTATTCTGGTTGTGAGTCTAGGCGCGGGAGATTTTTTGGTCTGCAATCAGTGTGCGAATTAAATTAACAGGAGGATGCCGGGATTCTCCCCCCCTCCACAATAAAATTATTTTTATCCCTGCCAAGGATGCTTTTATCCTCCTCAAAGAAAATGGAATTCAAAGCATGAAGTATATCATTTCCTAACTTTCTTACAAACCAATTGAAAAATAATTCGTGTCCATTCATCAAAAGACTTCCCTGTCGAAAAGTAATAATCAAAATCTTATATTATTTATCGTGGGAAGGCTATATAAGATGCTCACGTGATTTACAAGACCACTGTCTTTTTCTTAAACTATAAAAACTTATGGTAGTAAGTAGTATTATTCATATTAATTATTTTATGCAGCCTTGTGAATTAAGAACACCATTCTGCAACGGATCAGTCTCACCGCTGATGAGCAGCAGGCTGCTTCCCACTTAAGTTTCCATGGCATAGTGCTGATATTTTATAGTATATATTGAAGTGTTTCACACAAGAAAAGTGTAGGTAAGATTAGATGGGCGTTAAGTTTGAACTTGCCAATGGAAATTGGGTCAAGTTCTCCGTGTTATTAGTTTCATGGCTCTTTTTGTGTACGAGTTTGTGTGTAAATAGAGTGTTTCTAGATTAGGTGTAAATGTGTATCATATGATTTGTTGACCAAGGTTAAAATCAATGGTCTAAGGTACTTAGAACCGCAAGGCAATATTTTAGTTTACTGATTGGTAATAATAATAGTTTATTTATTTAAAGTACTGAGAACAGTTACAAAAACCTCATACAGCACATACAGCACTGTCACAAAGTGTAATATAAAAGGATTAACTCATAATGGTTTTTACATAAAATCACATGCTATACCTAAAAATAATATTTTAAGGGAAGTCATAATCGAAATCATAGATTAATATTTTTATAAATTCACCACCATTTTTCAATTTTACTGAATATAATGCATTTTTCTTGTTTCATATTTTGGAACGTTATAAAGTATTGCATTTCTAAAGTATTCACTATCAGTCCTATTTGATAAGATGTTTTGTATAAATACTTTGATTTTATCTTTCCTTCTTAAGCTCAAGGTTGTTAAATTAAAAATTTCCAACCACTCCATATATTTTAGTGACATGTAACTTTTCTTAATTTTCATACAAATTAACCTAATAAATAATTTCTGAATTGATTCAATTTTCTCGGTGTGACTATTTGCTGCTATGTTCCATAATTCACTTCCATATTGCAATAATCGACGAACCAAAACTATAAATAGAAATCTAAAAGTTTCCATTTTATTAAAAGAAGTCCAATTAAAAAATATAAAACCTCAAACCTTTTTAGCTTTTTTTACAAACTTCAATTATATGTTCCTAATAATAATAATAATAATAAAAATCTTCTCTCTAACCCCCAAAACCAAAAGGCTTAATTCGCAGTGTCTGGAACATTGTGGAAATGAGATTGACTTTTGGATTCCTTCCCAATATCCCAATAGGCCACCCTGGGTTGCATTGAGAAGTCTACATACACCCCATAGTATACATGATGGTACACGCTTCACTAGAGTGTGTAAGCTTCATCGCCTTCATGTTGCCAATATTCCGCACTCAACTCCGTTCATCTTTACTATCTTCACCTGAATCGTATGCTGGCTGACATCTCACTCAATACATCTAATCGTGATTTTAACATTAACTACAGGTACGATAGGAGATTCCAGTTATTTCTCTTCTTGCTCGATTTCCATGATAATCAACATAACATCGATCGACACGATAACATCAGATGCAGAGGAGAAAACTTGCTTCCAATCACGTCGAGGCACTCGCTCTATCATGTCATCTTCAGATTGCGAGCAGCCTGATATCAGTTTCAATCAGAATTCTTCCCTCCGTCGGCTACTGTTAGAAATACCCCAGAGGGACAAGCGTTCGATCATACTAATGTTTGGAAGCACGTTCGGCGTTTATGTTAAAATGTTTAACAGTTGTTTCTGAGGTCCCTGAACTGTCGTGATTAGCGAACGCCTGCGTACTTGTTAGGAATTTGCTTCTGAAATGTCTTCATGAAGTTTTGTTGCCGCCTCAATACAACAGACCAGCGTTTCCCTTCAATCTTAACAGCTACCACTCACTGCTACCCACTGATTCCATCAAACCATCAACCTTGTGTATCGTGGGACAACCCACCTTTAACGTACAAAACAAGTATTGCTAGGATTTTCATGACTTATCATTTTCTTTGGGGGCGGGGGGGGGGCTCTTTTCCTAAATATCGATAAATTCATATTATGAAGAAGTTTTTTTTTTTGGTAAGGGTGATGTGTGCTCCTTAAATATATAGAAATTCATATTATGAAGAAACTACTTAAATTAAGGTGCTTTTAAAGGTCATATTTTGATAGATTTTCGGTCATACTGCCACGTTCATTCAAGTTGTTGATTTTTTTACAATTATAGCCTAAGTCTGTTTATTTCCTCAAAAATTGTGAAAACCAGTCTCCTTTTCTAATGGAATGATAAAATGGGCCTTTGTCCAAAATAACCCTGAGAAAATATTTGCTTATTATTGAATTTCTTCGAACCTGTTTATTTTCTGCAAAATTATGAGAACTACCTTCCTCTCCTATTGCAATGCAATACAAATTTTCTCTCGATTCTACAGAACTTTAGTCGAATAACATTGTTTACATTACATATGCTTCTTTTGTGTCAGTCGAAGTACGGTAGAAAGAAGCTTTTCTCAGTACAAGGCATTGCTGGCTGACAATAGGCAATTATTTTTATTGAAAATTTACAGAACGTATTCATTGTACGTTGCAACTCAGGGCTCATAAAGTGAACTATAGTGGAACCACAAGCAAAGCAACCTGCGCAGACCCGCGACTCTTGTGCACCGTACTCCCGCGAGGAGGGGAGGGGGACAGTGGACCATGCTTCCTTATGGCCGGAGCTGAAGGGAAGAAGGAAAAGCTGCGCGAGGACTTTTCGTCCAAGGTTTTTTTTTTCCTTGTGGTCGATCTATAAAAATAGTATGTGAAAATATCTTAGCATATGTTAAATATTGATGTTTGAAACAGTACAGTTCTAAGGACATATTTTTCAAATTATAGTGTATATTTTCTTAAACTTTTAGGTCGTAAGAGAATTTTGTATTTTGCATATTTCGGTGCTATTTATGTCATTAAAATCCTAGCTATAGTAATTACTAAGGAACAGATTTTTATGTAGACAAAACGTGCGAAATATGTACATAAATATGTATAAAAATGGCTGAAATATGTAAAAAATATGTAAATGTATGGAAATACGTATGTAAGTACATACGTAAAAACGTAAAACATCTAGAATGAACATTCTTTCTCACTTCTGTGCTGTTTTTTAGGTTCCTGGCAGTAAAACATGTAATTACACTAAATTAACTTCTCAATATTTTTATATTTTAACAAGTTTTCAGGAAATAATGAAATTGTAATGTGATGAATTACATTGTCGTAATTCGATAAAGTGATATCGTGAATGACAACAGTTTCGAATACAATGTGGTCAGATATTTTTCATCGCGAGATACATTCAAATTTCTACAATTCTCATTGAATGGACAAAATGGTTTGTCAGGCAAAAAATAAAATGTACATTTAATACAGCAACACATTATTTTTTAAAGAAATAAAAAGCGTCTCTATTTCAATACTAAACATGTTAATGTGATGCAGAGTAAACAAGTAAATACATTTTTAGAGATTTCTCTTTATTTTTGGATAATTCAAAGTTTTAATGTTTGTCCCACAATTATAGCTCCTTACTATAGAAAGATAGCTCAAATAGCGTATTTTTATGTAAAAATATGCAACATCAAATTCACATACATGGTTCCTAATATCTTAATTCGGCAACATTTGTATTTGGTGGGCTACATACAAAGGTAAAAATATGTAATTACATGCATTCCGGGCTCTAGTAATTACTTGCATTCCTTCGCTACCCAATTAAACACATAATGATTTTAGGGAAAATGCTACTTTTATTCTAGTTAATAAATAGAAGCAATAAAACATATTCCAAGATTGTTTAAGTTCAGTTTGTACTCAGATAGGCCAATCGGGACTGAACCTACAGTTGAGAGTGTGCAATGTCTCTCAGGTCCTGCACAGGCTCAAGTTTCATGTCAAATTGCAGTAGTGACAAGGTTTTATATTGTTCTAAACTGGGCATCTAGTTGAGCACCTGTTTTACTGTTTTCTTGTGCTTAAAATTGGCCAATCTGGTGTACTTTCATGATTTGATGATTTCATGAACAACCTCTAGCTAAAATGTTCCAAAATCCTGCATCACTGTTGCCAGACATAAAAATTGTAATAAATCGATTCCTTTTTGGTAAAGCTTGAAAAAAAAAAGTCTTACAAAATTGTAAAATCTACTTGGGAATTTTCTAGATCAAATCTATATTTTATGCACTTGTAAGCAAATATTACGAAATGCATTCACATATTTATAAAAACTGGAAAATGTATTTTAGGTTAAATAAAAATCTGTATTTAGGCTCCAGTTAGCACGACCAGAATTTGCAAATCGGTTGCGAGCTCATATTTACATGCAGACAAAATATATATTTGCCTTATAAGACGTTTATATCTTAGCTAGGATTTAGAGCATAAGTTCTCCTTCGTAGCGTATTATGTTAACACACTGTCACTGAAGCTGGCCACAGTTACTTGCTGAAAAACAGCTCTAAAACAGAAATAACGTTAGGATGTATCGACTCTATTTATAGCTGTACCTGGAACTACTGTAAATGATAAGAAACACAAAGTCAGAAACAGCTTTTGCAGTCTACTCCACCCCCCTTCCCCTACCCCCTGCCATGGGGGATGTTTTCCTTTCAATGGAAATCTGCAGGCTACCGGAAGACTCTGTCACCGGAGTTCTGGATTCTATAATGGGCGAACACAAGCACATGGGCGACTAAAGAATTCCAGACGTCTACTCCAGGGTTGCCACCTCACATGTAAAATATTCCCTGGTCCTGCCAGTAATAAAAAAGAACATCCTGGTTTATTTGTCATTATTGAAGCACGTACAATTTGCCACCAAAATGGATTTCACGCTCTTTAACAAATTACAAACGGGTGCGAACAAATAACATGGCTTGAGATAAATTTACAAACACAAAGGGACATACGTACTGGCTCTCAAAAGGTAGGGAAAGCGGCCATTAGACGACGACAGAATGCTATGATTATCCATCGTAGCACTGTTGCCACATAACGGCAGATTTATCTCTGTAAAGGTAAATTCAGATGAAATTCTAAAGAATATATTCGGCTCACACATTACATTAATATGTTCGAAGTCGTGTCAATTATTCTTACCAATAAGAATGATAACCAATTAATAACTTAAATTTGCCAACAAAAACTAATGTTGAAATTTTGTGGCCGCAAGTTCCAATTTTTCACATGGAAAAATTGGATGATGAAGGGACATTTTTGCACCTGGAAAAATGAAATTCTGTTCTCGTGTTGTGGCAACACTGCATCGTGGAGGGAAAAAAACAACAATCTATACTCTGACCGTGTCCCAAAGGTGCAAGACCGTACTTGAAGCGAGCATCCTCAGAGTATGGTCTTGTTGCGGTCTTGAAGTCGTGGACTGGAAGTGAAAGTCTTTCGAATTGCACTTCGACTGCAGCGCCAAACATGTCAGTAGATAAAACTGAGTACTCGTTGTTTTCCCCACGTTTTAAACACTTGTTTTTCACCATAGAAATCACGTTGCATTTTCAAATGTTCGTACACATGCATTTCCACACATTAGAAGCACTTTAACCAACAACTTGCTGACCCATAACGTATATTTAACTTGTGTTGCTGGCTTTCTATCTCCGCGATTTTAAACAAACGAACAACGAGTGTGGAAATCACGTGACCGAGTCAGCTTCCATCTGTACTGCGAGATATGCACTTGTGTACTCCTGTTCTTGGCGCTTTCGAACTGTACTAGATGATGTCAAAACCATGCTTCAAGTACTATTTCTTACCTTTCGAACAGAGCCTGAGTCCCAGCTTCCTCTGGAGCAAGCGAACGAAAACAAGTCTCTCCGCAAGTAGTGACGCGAGACGGCTGCACCAATGAATACGTGCGAGGGAATGGGATTGCGTGGAGGGAGAAAGCGACTGCTGTTTCCAGCCTTCACAGCAGAGTGTACGGGTTATCTCTGCCCACTCGATCCCCCTCCTCCTACTCTGCCGCTATGCGCGACTTTGCTCCAGAGATAGCCGAAACAAAGTATAACCTCTAACCCTTTATAAATAGCGCACATACAAATGTCAGAGGTTGAATGACTCAGCTATGATACATTAAAAGAATGGTAATAATTCCGCCAAGGCTCAAAATGAGACTCGTTATCCGAATATTTCCAGTACAATCTACTACCTGCGATTTCCCACCAACTAGCGACAGAACGTGGAACCACCGTTTCACGGCACAGCACGCGAAATTCCAGAAACAATAGTTGGAACCTGACGGCGAGCCATTCAACCCTCTTCCCGACGCTCCCTCCCCCTGATTACCTGGGAATGTGCGGTCACCGCGAGGGAAAGCGCCTCAAGGTCGCTGGGCGTGGCTTCGGTCTTCACGGGGGCTGGACAAAGAGCCTCGTTTGATCTTTTGATGGATCTCAGCGGGAGGACTCTTTCTTCGCCCGCGCTAACGAGCAACGATTCGCACCTTATTCATTCGTGCTACGAGGGAAACGGAAACGCCATTACAAGTCTTCCTAAACTTGTACAGTCACGGACACTTCTGGGTTGTGACAACTTCAACGACTTTCACTTTCACGACGTGACTATACTATTGTTAATAAACTAACGTTCCTGTGAAAAGTTCCAAGTGACCGGGAACGAGCTGTGAAGAACAGGCTTGGCAACTTGGAAACACATGCTATAAAAGCACGAAACTTGACCTGCCTAACCTATCGACGTATGTATATAATAGCTTAAATAAACAAAATTTAAAGTACCTAAACTATTTACATGGTTATTTCTGCTATTATATGCCTACATTGATAGGTTAGGCAGGTTAGGTTTCGTGCTGTTAGCATGCTAAAGATGTCCCTAACCGCTTTTCTAATGGGGACGACCGGTTATGGACAGCATTAACACCTTGAGAAATACTAACAGCACCAAACCTGACCTGTCTAACCTATCCACGTATGTATATAATAGCTTAAATAAACAAAATATAACTTGCCAAATCTATTTACATACTTATTTATGCAATTATATGCCTACGTGGATAAGTAAGGCAGGTCTGGTTTGGTTCTGTTAGCATGTATTTCCCAAAGTGCTAATGCTGTCCCTAACCGCTCGTCTAATGGGGCTGTTCAGTATCAAACTTTTCCGATGGAGGCGCCAGCATAGTTGTGTCCGAGAATGTCGTTCGTCATTTAGTTGCCCTAAACTTTACATTGAAGAGCTAGGCAGTGGCCAATCAAACATTACTTTCCCCGAAGTGAAGAGTTTCTAGTCTAAATCAATAATAAAAATTGTGTTTCATAACCCTTTTTGATAATGAAGTAAGTTATAAGTTGACAAAAATTTTATTCCAGTGAAGCTTACGAATTAATATGTTGAAGCGCAACGGCAGGGTACTTGGAGAGGTGAAATAGTGTCTATTTATGCACACAGAACACTAAACCTGGTGTCATTTGGGTTATTTACAGCTGTCGTAACGGCGAGAACTCCCCAAATAATCCAGACAAAAAAAAGTACTAAGTGTTGTGTGCTCAAAATATTTATTCCTTCTGCAACGAAGCCTGATTAGGACAGTGAACACTGGGGAAATATTTGCATACAGTAGGAGGGCTGAAAGAACATCTCTAAAAAAAAATATGGAGCCGAGTTGCTACCAGAAGTGGTGGCAACAGGACACTCCTATTGGTGCTAAAGAAGAATTACCGTTGTTTAGCACCATGTGTCTTGTTTGGTGTCTCGTCATGCTGTCAAACCACACCAAGTGTAGTTGGTGGCCTTTAATACTCGATTAGGTGTTGGATTACACTTTCACTACTCGTGGTGACAACATTTTTTGTAGAGCGTACGAGATACAAATTTACTAGAATTGCGATATTCCTTCCCCTTTCACTGAAAACTTGAACACCCACAACTCTAAGGTTTCCCTAAAGTATGCAGTAGAAATAATCGATCGAAGATGAACACTTTACCAAGTAGCTTGTGCATAATAACGTGGAGACGTTTCGTAATAAAGTAAAAGGGACTTTCTACTCTCCTCGCGTGATGAATGGGCGAGTGTGTGTCATGCACAAATGCAGCCGGCGAGCATAGGCTGGAAAATTGAATATGCGCGTGTGGAAAATTTTACCAACACATACCCAAGCCTCGTGTGTCGGCTCCTTTCTTCTTCAATTCTAGAATTGAGGACAATCAACATCGTTTGGCTAGCACGACTGGAAACTGAAGAAGCGTCCGTTTCTCTACTTCATGGGTTACGGAAATAAATTCTAACCGCGGGGAAATGAGGCTTTTAAAGAAAGAGACTTTGTTACGTAAGAGAAGTGGGTAGATGGGAATGCACAGAATATTTCCTTGCCATAATAATAGTTTTGGATGGAAATCCTCCTGGTTTACCACACTTTGGGGACCAGTACGAATGAGATTGAATTTCGCTTGGATATTTTGCGTGCTATAAGGGACGTATGTCCACGTTGAAGAATCATCTTCTTCTTCTTCTTCTTTCTGTGTGGTTAATAAGGTTTTTTATGTTTTTTTTACTGATTTTTATTTATTGTACCTAAAGTTTCAGATACAGTACTGAATGTCCATTTTACACTGAAACAGTAACAGCAGGAAAACAACAAAACAACAGAGGAAAATTTAAAATTACACATACATTGTTAATTATTTTCTGAAACAGTGCTCTGACAAGAATATGTCAACATTTGGAGGCAGGTTATTTATTACATGAGCGAGGAAACCTGTAGAAAGAAGACCGCTATAGAAGGAAGAGTCTTGTAAGCCCCGCGACAGGTTAACCTTGCAGCAACTTTTCGCATATATATACCCAAACGTGCGCGCAGAATATAGTTCCGCTGCAATACTGCGGATTTTCTCACTGTCTGTGATATGAACAGCTCAGCGGTTAAGGTGAGACTGGAGCAGGGATGCTGAGTGCCGCTCTAGAGTGGATTGATACATAAAACCTGCTGCAAAGTTAACCTGTCGCGGGGCTTAGTGGGATTGTGAAAGAGCTTTATGTTGCGGGTTGGCCGCGTGGGTACATGTAGATGAAATTTGTTGAGAAATTCGGATTTGTGTTTCATTAAAACTATTTATTACTATCTATATTAAAGAGTTATAACCCTGTACAAACTAATGAAAAATGCAGCAACAATTTTTCGTTGTACAGTATATGCTTTTTCACACTTATTCATTTTCACCTTTTCTCGTGCTTTTTTATAATTTGTGCCGCTCTAAGTAAGAAAAACCTGTGCATACTTCAGCAGATGTTTACGAGAGCATGGAATCCAACATTCACTGCCTGCAAAAACTAGACACGCTTCTTACCTTATTCCACTACTTTTTCTAGCCGCCCGTTCCTATCGTTGCACGCTTGAAAAAAAAACGAAATTGTGAAACTGAAACGTGTTGGCAAAATGGGGAAACTCATTTTTTCCCTTGTAGGCAAGAGACAAAAATATACGGTGGTGCTTAAAAGACACGTATCAGATATACAAAAAAAAAAAAATAACGGGATATAATGCAAGAAATAGCTACGCGTAAGACACGAAATGAGTTCGTTATTCACACATGTCAAAGTTGCTTGTCTTAACACCTCGAGAATATTGCGAAAGTTTGTTTTGTAAGTCCACTGCATGCTCAGATAAGCTAATCGCGACTGGACCTAGAATTTAAACTGGGATCCAAACTACTGTGCAATGTGCTGGGGATCAAATCAGGGATCTTTTGATTACAAGGCGGTACTGTTATCACTAAGACATCGGGGAGTCTCTATCGACAAGTTAAAGAAAGGTGCATGTTGTTGATTCAATGACTGACTTGGTTTACTTTACTTCGCTTTTCTCTTAATCGCGAAGCTGAAATGAGTGATGATGATATGGTGAAATTGATGAAAGGACACTCACAAAGGAATACCCATGTTCGCGCTGTGCTAACCACTCTGTCACGGAAGTCGGCTGTAAGCAAACGCGCCAGATTCCGAAAATAATTTATTTCTGGTGTCAAAAACATTAAAACAATTAGTTGGTTTTCGCCTTTTCAAACAAATATTTGCTTAGTAGAAACTTATTCCAAACAAACGTTTTTCTGTGTAGAAAAAAGTCGCGGCGATTAGGAAGGGGGCCGTTGCCCCCCTTCCTTTTTGCCCCGCAGCCTTGTCTACCAAGACAAAGTCAACTGTCCTTGGCCCCAGTTTTTGCATCCAATCGCCACCACTGGAAGAAACTAATAGCCTATTATACATTAATGTAAAACCTATTTTATATTATGAATAAGTAGCGTACATAGTTAAAAGCACATGCACATTATAAGAAAATATTGAAGTCCACATAAACCGACACAATCATCTGTGTTTAAAAAAGGTTGCTTCCGCAAAGTTTCTGCTTATCATTCTATGTAAAAGAAAGACAAGCGCGTCAGGATTTATGGGTATAATGGAGCTGAAGCACAGGCACATCAATATCCAAAAAAGAACGCCGCTCTCTCGAGGCACATGGTCCTCTGTCTTATCAAGAACAGCTGGAGGATTTCCGCATTCCTCCGCTACCGAAGATACAATGGTGACTTTATCAAGCCTCAAGAGTAGTCATTTACCAACCTCCAAAAACAGGTTATAGCAATCCACTTGCACTAAATACTAGCGGTTGTGTCAAACTGCTTCAATTCGTTTCCAAGTGAAGTAAATATTAATCGAGTCAACTATATATACAAAAATTGTTTAAACAAAATGTTCTGGGCTTATACAACTGCAAATACAGTTCATAACGGAGAACAGAACTGGAACAGTCGAAGCTTCATTCTCATCTCACAATTCATATCGTCGTCGTTCGTTGCTCAACTAACATTTGCTTTGAGTTCTTGTTTTATTTTGTTTTTCGTCTTTATCCAGATTTGTAAGCAGTGGCCTCCTTCGATTGTACCACGTAGTTTACCTGGGAAACTACGAGACTCTTGCGAGACCCACAGCCAGTGTAATCCTCAGTAGGGTTGTGTGTTGTCTTTGTGCTTAGTGACATTTAGATCTTATCGATGGCGTAGTGATACTAGTGTTTAGTTATGTTCTACTTTATACAGGTTTCAGCTTTTAGTTCTTAGCTGTGTTTTAATTTAGTCCTGATAAGGACACCATCTCCATCATCAAAAATAATTGATCTTTTAATCACTGGTCAGTGAGTCTACAATTCCGTAAAAACAAAATTTCCAGATTTTTTAAGGTTTTGCAGACCGAGAACCAAAGTTTTCGAGACCAAATCATTATGAAAATTAGTGTACATGAACATGTATTTCAGCTAAACAGTCGCACTTAGAATCCTACTGAATCAAGTTTTAGAATATTACTTTCATATGTAAAGGTATAGCTAATACCAAGAAGGGAATTTCAACAGTAATTGGCTGTTGGATAGGGGAAGGTAACAGCTATTTGCACCTGTCGCAATATGCGGGGACAAGCACTTTTTTCAATATCAAAGACAGGTCTGAAATAGGTACAAGAAACCTTAATTACAACTTATCATGTGGAGACAAACGTCTTAACAAAACGAAAAGTATCTCAGGACTAAAATTTCGAGGATATAAAGATAAAGAAGCACTCAGCACACATCCTGGCCTGCAAGAATGTACTCCAGGATGTAAGGGAGTTAGACACTTGAGTTCATTCTGAAAAGGTCACCCCTTTACACCCCGTGACACACCAATTATGAATTTCGGCCTTCCCGATGGCGCAGTGGTAACGTCGTCGCCTTGTAACCAAGGGGTCCTGGGTTCGATACGAGGTGGAGGCACAGTGATTCGGATCCCACTTTAAACTGTAGGTCCAGTCCCAATTAGCCTTACTGTGCATAAAGTGGACTTAAAACACATACTCAATCAATTATAAATTTTAATGAACAAATATACATTCAGGACCACAGAACGGGTAATGTGTTGCATGTAAATGTTCTGTGGGTCGTCTCTGAGAGGACTGGGCTATCTCCATTGTAACGGACCTTCTGTAAAAAATGCAACCATTCTAAAAATGGCATGAATAGAGATATTATTTAACTATTGAAACCATAAAACACTGACTATTATAAATTATTCGACTAAGAAGATTGGTCGAAGAAGTGGTTAATTAAGGATCAACGAATTAATCAGTTGACTGAGAAGGACGTATTTAGGGGGGTCCGGACCCCCCCCCCCGCTGACAGGCTTACCAAGTATCCTATTTAAATAATGAAAATATACTAATTTAGCATATTACATAATCGATGGTTATTCATTACAGACGAACGTGGAAGGCGAGAAATTGGGATCATACGGCTTTAAAGAACAGTTTCAAATATTTATGCACACTATTACTTATCTTAATATGCATAAAATATTAATCAGGAACTTTAATTTTCTTCAATTGAATCTAACTCCTTTCTTTGTTATTCAATAAGTACTCAATTCTTTATCTATTTGACATTAATTTAATTGCCAGGGCAGTTGTTTTTATACAAATTTTGGCGATCTTAACTATACGTAAGCTGGATAATGAATACCTACTTTTATACGTCTGTTCTTTTACCATAGTTTTACATATTCATGTAATAATAACAATACAGTATTAATTAATTTACACATTTAATTAAAATTATTTTAATTCAATTATTATAACTTTATATTATTATTATTATTGAGCACTTGGTCGGACCCCACCCCCCGAAATGTATTTCTAGATACGTGCCTGTTGACCGACTACATGCTTTTATTAAAACCAATGTTATTGCTGTAGTCGGTCAACTACTATCTATTGTTGGAAGAAAGTTGTTTAAGATGTTCCAGGGGAAAAAAATGATAGTGGGACAAACAATTTACGTACTTCGTCCAACGACAAAAGGGGGGGGAGCAGTCACCACGAATACGACACGCCAAAACCAAATGCAATATTATTGTAATTCTTGTCCTCCTTCAACCTGGAATAATTTACTGCGTGATCATGCCTTTTATACATTCTCAATACTCGCCTCACAACGTGCAAGAAATCTCAAGATAAAGGAAATGTATAGTTTATAAATTTTCAGTGTTTCTTTTTCGAACAAGCGAAATCACGAAGACTAATATCTCGCGGCAAAGTTCCATTCTGCGTTGGAGTGGGCAGCCTGCATTACATCTGCCAGCCAACGCCACGGTTGCTTTCCAGAACTCGAACAAACGAGCCTCCTTAACAAATGTGGCAACACTGCGCATAAAACTTCTCCCTTTTTCACTTCCCTCGCTTGACGACCCCTGGTGGCGGACTTGGAAGAAGATTTTCCCGCTAACTGCGATGAAATCTTGCGGCTGCGGCTGGTGCAGTGTTGCCAATGTCGTAAGAAATTTACTAGGACTGCGATATGAAATGCCAGACAACCCGTTCCAAGAACCTGAGGCTATTCCAACAGTCATATTATCCATTATCATTATCCAGTAGTTCTTTCATCGTTCAAATACATAGCTAATAGTGTTTGGGAAGAATGGTAGAATGAACTCGTACCCGTCCGGAAGTTCTCTTATTGTGAAACATTTATTTCGAACTGTTTTTAAGCATATTCTAAGCACAAAAAATGTAAAACGTAAATTGTCAACCTGCCGTAACTTAATTTATGACGTAATCGTATCTGTCCTTTCGCTGTAGCAGCGTTCGTGACTCCGACTCTCCCATTTTGAAGAAAAATGTATCAGCGATTAGCGTCCAAAACATGGGGGGGGGGGTGAGGTTTAGCATAGAGCGGGGGCAAAAGTGGCAAAAAGTGGGGGCTTGTCCCCCCCGCCCCCATAATCGCCGCCGCTGAGCCAATCACATTTTAAACGTTAGAACCAATTGGAAGCAGCCACCCGTGTACTGCTTGGAAGTATTTTCGAGCTTGGCCAGAGGTGACAGCACTGTTCATGTGATACGCTTCAGTATATTGGCAATTAGATAATCGAGGTGTCTTGTTCTCTTCATTATTTTTGGGTCATCCTTGCACAATGAGTGTAGCATATGAATTTAGTGTTTATATCTGAATCCAGCAGAGGATTGTAACCCTCTCTCCTATGCCACAAATACTGGACTACAGAAATAATTGAAAGAATAAAGACTAACATAGGATCAACATATGAAAACCAATGAGGGTTTTCTTTGTTGTTGTTGTTGTTACAGTTAAATCAGAACACATAGAGAGCCAATAGATGTGTTTTAAGAGGCGTTTGCAACTCTTAACTAATGTGAGTGGAATTACGTGTGAGTTTATAGAATTAAACATATAAAAAAGCTTCGTAACACATTATTGAATCAGCAAATGAAGCAAACTAAAGTCTTCAGATTTATTGTGACACATTACGTTGCATGTGAATTCTAACATTTTACAGAAAATGATGCAACGTTCATTAATGCATGGAAACGCATTTCAATACTGTACTAGTAATATACATAGGAGAAAATTAGTTTGTCTTAATTCCAGATTCAAATTCGGGCCTTGGCATGAGTATTCCTTGTGTTTCCCTTCATTATTTCATCATATCATCACTCACTTCCATCTTCGCCACGAGCGGCTGAAAAATGAAGTAAAATAATCAGTCAATCGTTTCTCTTACTTGCGACTTAGCACCTTCACTGGAAAGTCTGGTAAGGGAGGAAAATTTTACTCTGGCCTAAATCACAAAAATATTAATATTACAGTATCAAAAATCCTAGTGCAGTCATCACCTCCATGGAAGTTAACTGACTGCATTTTGCAGACTAACGAGGCTCTGGTGCCTAGATCTGCAGCTAATATAATGCTCTCTGGGGTGTCTGTGTTGAATGCTGTGTTTGTGACTGTCCCATTCACCCATTCATCTTACCACCATTCATCCTCATCTTCACGATTAGCCAAAAGTGGTAGAAAAGCGAAAAAACTCTTACAAAAAAGTAAATCCAGCTTGTCGCAGTTGGCAACACTGAGTCAGGTGGCCTTGACTACAACCTGTGGCGAGCCTGTCCAGGTTGAAAAGGAAAGCGTTGAACAAGCCACAAAGAAATATGTTGCAAGTGGTCCGTAAAACTTAAGTGTAACAGAAAACAAAGGTTGTTTTCATTTGAAAGGGAAATGAGCATAACATTAATGTTGAAAAGTAGTTATAACAACGAGAGAAATAAAGAAGGATGGATGTTTCGTGGCGTGTTATTTTATGAACCTCTTTTTATAGAATGTAACAAGGTGCGTGAACAAAGGTCGTTTGCGGAGCCTACGTGACGGCAGAGCACAGAGACTTGCAGGCCTGTGTTTAGTTTGCATGAAAGAATTGCCTTCATCATTAACAGCACCAGTTCCAAACTTCTTTTCTTATTAACATTGCGTGCGGAAAATAAAGAAGTGCCTGCAGTGCACGTGTTCAAGAAGCAGGTGAGGTTGTGGGGTACCTTGACTTGCAATGATTTCCAGACAAGACCTACAAAGTTAGGAAACTTCGTTTCATGTTTATTATTACGAACTGAAAGGCTAATCTATGCAGGTGGTACCATGATCTAGGATCTATGTGGATTAGGCATGGAGCGTCCAATGAGGAATCAGATTTTAGTCTCATTATTATGGCCTGGGCATGGGAATTCTTTGGGAGTGTCCTTTCATTGATTTCATCATATCATCATCACTCACCCTTCTTGCCACGATTAGTCAAAAGTGGCAGAAAAGCGACGCTAAATGACAAAAATTAAACAAATTATTATTTTCATTACATGATACCGCATATAGATGTTTTTGAACTGTAAATTCATTAAAGTACATAGCTATTTATTTTTGCATCATACATAGCAGATTTTCGCATTGCAAGACATAACTATCATACAATAATAAATAATTAAATTAAAATAATCTAAATGTAGGATGTGAAACTGGACGATTAAGAACATGATTTCATCCTCAACGTCGCGGTTTTCTGAAGTGGCAGAAAAGCAGCGTAAAATAACAAAAATAATATGAAAAATTGAATAAATAATGTACATTATATAATATATTTTACATGTGAAAGTAATATTCTAAATCGTAGAATATAGGACGTGTAACAATCCTACTAAGAAGCCAATTGTAACAGGGTAGTGAAAAAACAGTCAGTGGTTAACACACGGAGCTAATCGCGACTGAACCTACACTTTAGACATGTAAATTCCCTAGAAATTGAAGAGTAACATCACTCCATCAAAATACGTACTGTATAAGTTTCATTAATTTATTTGCTTTTACTACTGAAAAGAAATTTGGGGGTGCGGGTCTCAAAACATGTTGTATGTAAGCACTTTCTCACATCCCCAAAATGGAAACTCAATGAACCCGTGTTATATATCTATCTACGACCCCATATGAGAATTCAATCCTGGTTCGGAATGTGCATTTCTTTTTTAAGGATTTCCATTCTATGTTTCCAGAAAGTTGGAAAAATAAATTTGGGGTGAAAATAACCATTAAATCTGAGGGCGTGTCGTGAATCCCTGAATTTTTTTTTAAAAAAAATACCATCCACAACAGTTCGCTAAAAGTAGTGAAAATCTGAGATGTCCACGTCAACATCTGCCTGATTTCAAGCTTCTCACACAGATCTTAGCCCCCCCCCCCCCCCAAGGTGTGGACGCCAAGTAGTTGCTAAAGGTCACCTAAAAGTAAATGTTCAGTTTCTAATCCTGATATCGTTTCCAATAGTCTTCTCTTCACAGGTTAAGTCAGACCAGGGTATCACTCTCAAACTCTGGTATTCGTATTCCTACGTTTGGAGAAAATAAATATATATTTCCTGAACACCGCTTCTTGACCGGAATCGCACAGGCAATTGGGTTGCCACTTTTTGGCTAATTTGCGAAGATAGATATGATTAATTGATTTAGTGTTTTAGTCCACTTTATGCAAAGTAAGGCTAACTTGGACTGGAACTACAGTTTAAAGTGGGATCCAAACCGCTATGTGCCTCCACCGGGTATCGAACCCGGGACCCCTTGATTACAGGGCGACGAAGCTACCACTTCGCCATCGGGGAACTCCTGCGAAGATGGGGATGAGTGATGATATGAAATTGATGAATGGACTCTCACAAACATCCATGCACAGTCCGGGATTCGAACCCGGTACCCTTTGCGCTATAGCGCGATGTGCTAACTGCTCCTCCACGGGGGCCGCCACAGGCAATTAGAGGAGGCATGGATTGATACTTTACAAAAGTTCTACAATATGTATGACTTGAACATACTCGTAGTAAAGAATTTCGAGGAAGAAACATAATGCATAGAAAAATCACTTTCATTGTTTGATCTATTCTTTCATTGTTACTTGAAAATTCATTGCCACTTTTGTTTCTTGGCTTCTTCCATTATGTTAAAAGGCATACTTTCAAGAGTGTGGTTGCAATAAAAACATTTCCATAAAGTTACAATGTTTCATATAATAATAATTAATGCCATCAATATATGATTGCAGTTCTCCCAAATAATTGTATCATGCATTGTTCAAAAATACATAATTCTATTTGTTTCTTATTTTAATGTCAATAAAAGAAGGAAATCCACGATCAGTTTTCAGTCTCAATAATTATGGAATTTTAAATGTTACCATTGAAAACACCGTAATGTCACTTGATGCTAGGGCAAAAGTATGAATTTTGTTGTAGTAGTACGCCAGTCTAAACGTTTGCAAACAAACAGAGCTTAGGACAGCCCCATTCAATCGACACAACTGGTGGTGCCCTCTACGCATTAAGAGAAAAGTTGAATGGAACCAGTGGCCGTATAAGGAAAAACGGTTGAATTGGGCGCAATTTTCAATGGCATGTTGAATATAACGAGGCACGATTGTTCCACGCAATTGTCTCTGGGCGAACTACTTATAATCCCTTCCTTTCTCAATTTAGTTTTTTGTGCTCTACATTTGCGTACTCCTTATCCAGTCGAGAACGAGTTTCTCGACTTTTCTGTGCCGCGAAAGGATCCCGTCATTTCTTTTGTCATCAGCCCGCCCTACAAAATGAGATGAAGCTAGTGCAAAAAGGCTTAATTTCTCCGAGACATTGTCACAGCCTGTTACATGGGATTTGATCAGGGTTGGCGTGTTTAAAACAGGTTGTTTCAAATGTTTAAAACACATTTTGATACTTGATATTTGTTAGTCTGTGGTTATTTCTATGTTTGGTAACTTTATCTTTTCATTCAATTCAATCTGTGTCATTTGGTTTAATGTGCACAGAAGCCTGTTCTGTGGTAGAAAGTTAACAAAGAAACATATCGCAATAAGTACTTGTGGCTCACGGTTGCACATTGTTGTTACGTTAGTGTCAATGCTTTTTGGTGCATTCGGGATAAAATTTAAAATTTGGTAAAACAGTATCTACCACGTGGATAAGTTGAACTTTCAAACAGCCAACATGCGAGATTTAAGAGTAACGTAAATAGCTAATTTAAGAAGTTAATCAAGTGTTTACTTCATAACTACAAACCCAGTCCTTCCTTGGATGATTAACAGGTTCCTTATCAACCACTTTTCTTAGAAAAGTCTTCTCGGCATTATGTTTCAGACCCTTTATTTGGTTAGAACATGTTTTTGTTGTTGATTAAACTACTGTTTCAAACTAAATAAACTGTTTCATTTTTTTTTTTAACACAAATTTTGCTAACCCTGGATTTGATAACCCGATTTCTTCATGTGACCTTGAGCTTGTGGTGGAAAACTTTTCCAGGAACCCCCTCCACCTTGGAAGCCGACCGCGATTGAATCGAGATGAAGTGGAAACCAAAACACAGCGGCGTTTGTAGAGCGCCTCTGGCTGGCCACTCCGAAATGAAGTAATATAAATGCATTGCTTCGGAGCTGGTCCGGCTGCCTGCACGTTGCCAAGTCGAACGGAGGGATTCTTTTAATTGGAACCACGACAAAAGATTTCCAGATCGTAAAATCTTATTGAGGAGTCTTCTTTCTCCAAAGCCGCCTTTATCTACGTCAATTCACCGCCTAATAAGACGTACTTATTTTTTTCTTCCCCTTGCTGTCTGCTGGATGGGTTGGACAATAGAATGCTGTGATTGCACCGAACTTGTGAACAGTGTTGCCAGTTGTAAGTTTTTTCACTCATGGAAAAACATGCCAGGGAATAAAAATATAAAAATGGCAACGGAAAACATATTTTACACAGAAGTTGATGCAAACAGGAATTTTGAACGACATTGGTCAGATTAATTGGATTGGATATTTTGAGTTATGAAACAGATTAGGGAATGGTGAAGCTCAACCTAACACAGGAAAGCAAACCAAGTTCTTGACTTCATACTGTGCATGATAATTATTATAATTTGAACACTTTTTATTTGTAGTATTACTACCGTCACTGGTTTTCTTTCAACTTCTAACACAAGTATAAGCTCAATGACGGTGTGGAAGCATTTGTAGTTTCCTCAAACAATATATATATATATTTTTTTAATATGGAATACAATTGTGAAAAATGACAATTTTCATTAAGCAAGCGGCTCATATGTATTAGGCTTACATTACATTAATTGTGAAACAAATTTCAAATACAAAATGAGCTTTATTTTCTGTTGCCAAAACAAAAGATTACAAAACTTTAAACTTAAAAATAAAGTCCTGAAACGTGAATCTCCTCCTCTTGTCCCTAGACACTGTCCCTATATTGACTAAAACTGCGTTCAGTACTTTACGAAGTAATGGGATTATGGTTTAAAATATGAAATGGAGTTCACCGCGGAAGTTGAGCTTGCTTTCTCTATTGTTGACAAAAACGTTAGAATAACAGACGCATTGTGTATTGTCAAGATTTAAAATAAACAGAGTACAAAAGGAACGGCAAATACTTGGTTATTTACACAAGAAGGAAAAATCATGAAGGTGGAACATATGTTGGAAAACATGAAAATTATATGTAAAACTAACTGAAATATATAGAAATATGCACTAAAAGCTAATGTAAAAGTAAAAAAGTAAAGTGCTCCCCTGTGCTTTGCACCACGCCATGAAGGCGTATAGGGAGTGTTATCACGGACAAAGGTAGGGGTGATGTGATCAGCACCACGCTCCTGGTCGCCTTTACCTCCCAGTTTCCTCCAGGTACCCACTTTATACGACGCTGGACTGACGCCGGAGCCGCTTGAACAGGTGGAAAAATCCCGGTTCTCCCCCGCCGGGATCGAACCCGGGTCTCTCTCATGGTAGTCAGATGCCTTAACAACTGAGCTACCGCGACTAATATTATGTAAAAAATATGGAAAATAAAAAAAATCGAGCTTACATGCCAAGACTTGCAAAGATAATACAAAATATTATTGAATTTACCATGACATGAAGATATGTATGTATTTACATATAAATCCGTTCCCTGTTAATAATAAAGAAAAGCGACAAACAACTCTCTACTTGTGTCAGTCTCGAGTATTATTGTCTACCCATCGAATTGTTTCGTTTTAAGGTTGCAAACGAGATCGGAAAGAAGGACATGAGCTCTGATGATCATATCTGGCCACTATATTAGCAAAAGCGTCACAGTGATAGGAAAGGATATATGCAAAAAAATATTAAAATTGCCGTGCTCTAAGTTAATTATGTCAATCTCGGAAGATTTCTACGCTTCTGGCAACAGTGCTTGCTAAACAAGGAAAAGGAGTATCAAACATGCCCTAGATGGAACACAATGTGTCATTATCTCGGATAAGAGATGCTTTCTTTTATCATCCGCCTCTTGTGAACCTCTCCTCCCTTCCTCATTACCGTGTTCTACGGTGACCTCCGAAAAAAAAAGAAGAAAAAAGTACAGGATTGATTCAGGGAACTGAAAGTCGTTGCTTGTAAGGTCAGTGAGAAGAAACTGAATATCTACAAAAAATGATCTTGAACAAAACAGGACGGTGATATACAAGGTGGTTATAATTAAAGTGACGGTGTTCAGAGTGGTACAGCACGGGCTGTAATGAGAGTAGCAGTCTGAAACTTCGTAGATATGCTAATGAAGCAATGCGCTCGCGAATTATGCAAAAAAAAAAAAATAGTTCCAATTCTCGCCACCAGGGTAAAAAATTGCGCTGTAAGCAGTCAAAACTTGGTATAGTTACAGGAAAAACACTATAAATCGCAGAAAACAATACTCTTTGTAATAAAATATCGCTACAATTTCACTATTCGAATTACATGAACATTACTAAAGGAAAAAGCAACAAGCGTCACCAACAACAACCAGGGAGCTCACACAATGGTTAGGCAATTTCACCGACTTTGACGTCAGAGTTATGGAAAATTCCACGTTTTGACTGCTTACAGCGCCGTTTTTTACCCTGGTGGCGAGAATTGGAACTTTTTTTTTTTTTTTTTCATAATTCGCGAGCGCATTGCTTCATTAGCATATCTACGAAGTTTCAGACTGCTACTCTCATTACAGCCCGTGCTGTACCACTCTGAACACAGTCACTTTAATTATAACCACCTGGTACAAATGATGAGTACAGTGTTCTGTCTTAAATGATTTTGACCTTGTTTAAGATTTGGATCTACTGACATACTTTAGGGGTGACGTATACCAAGCTGCTCGATGTATACTGCAGGGTTGTTAAAGGCCCAGGAATTAAAATAAATTCAATTCCGGTCCAGGAGAAAAAATCAGCAAGCGAAACTTGGTTCTGGACCGTAAAGAACCTTTCTATCTATCTGTAAAGTATTTCGATTCGGTCCAGCAACCTTTTTTTCCGGATTAATATAAATACGGTCCTGGAACCTTTCCTTTTCAATTAAACAATACGCACCTTGGACCGAATTCAAAATCTGCAAAAAGGTTCCGGTTCTGTTGCGCAACCCAATATAACCCATTAGATTGATTGATTTGCTTTATTTTACTTCGCTTCTTGTGCCACTTTTGCCTGATTCGCGAAGATGGGGATGAGTGATAACATGATGAAATTGATGAATGGACACTCACAAACATCCATGCACAGGCCGGGATTCGAACCCGGGACCCCTGACATTGTAGCGCGATGTGCTAACCACTCCGCCATGGGGGCCGGCCCTTGGAATTTATGGGTTCCTGGACCTATAACAACCCTGGTATATTGTGAGAAAAATGGCAGTCCAAAGTAGTTAAATGAATATACAGTAATACCTCGTTAATCCGGACCCCGACAAGCCGGACTTCTGTTAATCCGGACAGGCCAAAAAAATAAAAAGTTTAAAATGTGGCTAGAAGTCAACAAGAGAACTTCCCAAAGAAAAGGCAGTCAACCACTGATGAAATTCTGTTTCCTGCAGACTTTGTACTGTTCTGTACAGTGCATTTTGGCCTATGTCCTTTAAATACACCATAATAAACATGTTTTGTTGCTATAAACGGAGTTTTAATGAACTTTATTCTGTTCTTTTAGGTTATTTCAGTTAATCCGGACTTTCGTTCAACCGGTCAACTTATCTCCCCATTAGATCGGATTAACGAGGTTTTACTGTATTTGCAAAACCAACTCGCAATTTAATAAATGGATTTTAATACTTTTCTTCTGATTATAGTATGGCACCTTTACTCGTGAAACAATATGTACAGGGAACGCACGTAAATTGTTCTTAGCTTTAGAACTACCAATTTTTCATGCAACCGGCGTTGAAATAAGTGGGGACTCTTTTCTAACGGAGCAACAGTGTGGTAAAGCTCTCGCCACGAAAACAGTCCAGTCAAGGTCGGAGCTTCCCCTTGCCTCCTCCACACCCCTGCCCCTCCAGGGTTGCCACACTTCTTCTAAGCTACACGGTCAACACTTCACGCGCTGTTCGTATGCGGTTGATTTCGTCGGTTGAAATTGTTGCTCATTGGCAACACTGTAGGTGGGTGACAACCTTGACTAGACTGTTTTCGTGGCGAGAGCTCTAACGACAGCGGAAGGATACAGGCAATGCTGGTGAAAGAACTCGATGATTACTGTAGTTCCTTTTGACTATTCAATTTAATCAAAAGTGATTATTTTTTAATTCAGTTTGGATGAAATCGTTCTAACAATGTATCGGTACGTAGTTTTGCGTACACTTTTTATTAATGACGAAAATAAACATCGAATACATCAGCACTTCGCTGTTTTCAGTGAGTTGTTTAATACAGGGTGCCTTAAAAGTCCACTATATATTTCTGTGACAAACAAATTCAAATTCATGAATTGATGTCTATTTCTAATACATATCTCTGTATCTCTAGTGCAAATTTGTGTATTTACAAAACGTTAATTGGTTTGTGTCGAATTTTGTGTAATTGTTAAATTTTTCATTTCAGACTCATATCACTGATGATGATGATGATGATGATAATGCAAAGAACGGTAAACACAGGAAGCGTTAGAAAAACACTACTAATAAAATAAAGACATGACCGCTTCCATCTTTCGAAAATCCTGGGCACGCTATTAAAAGGAATATAGATCAGTCGCTTGTGGCAGTTATCGAACATTGGCAGCCATATTTGTTGCAGCAGTAGGATCAAATGATGACGCTGCGAATTTACTGGAGAGGAGGTGCCAGCCCCACGAAAATGACCAACATATGCGATGCAAATTGCAATAACAACGCCAAAAATGAAAATAGCTACATAGAACGTTCGGGAGAAATGCTTCTGTGAAGAAATGAATTCATTAGTATAGTATTTATTTTAATAATCATGATAATAATGATTTAACTCCATTGCAAATATATTGAATTACTTTCTTTACTCCTGGATCCAGTTCCTGCTGCGACACTGGGCATCCATTTTACTTATTCGATACACTGTACAAAGACCATCTTTTGTTACATTAGTTATTGTAAACAATAGTATTTGTATTAAATTTGTTTCCTTTCGGTGTGCGATTAGTAGGCGCCAGGCAATATCTCAATTAATTTGCAAATGGAAGCATATTTCCGGTTAGAATTCGCTCATTGATGAGTTATGATTATTCAGCATTTCCGGAAATTTAGAACAAAAATATTTACTTTGTTTGCAATAACAGAGTTTGAGTTCTTTTAGTATTTTTTTTGTTTTAAGTTCACTTTATGCACAGTAGGGCTAATCAGGACTGGATCTACAGTTTCAAGTGGGATCCGCCGAACCACTATGTACAGTACCTCCATGGGGTATCGAACCCATGACCCCTTGATTCAAGTCTGGTTGAATTTCAATTCCAACACTACAAATGATCATAGTTGTCACAGCTATCACATAATGAGAGCGGTAGGTCCTTGATCTAAGGCCGTGACGCATCGCATCCCATCGCTTCGCGGCGCCTACTAATTCCAAGAAGCTCGTGGCGTGCTGCCGAGAAGCGCTTGCATGTCACAAGCAAACTGAACCCGACATGCGGCGTCTGCGAGTCCAAACAGACCGCCGGGCTGGCAAATACCAGAAGCGATTGCGAAGAAACGACCCTGACTCGCAATCGAGAAGTGGAGCTACAATCGATAACTGCCATACGAAGGGAGGGAGTGTGTGCTCGATCCTGGGAACGATGTTCAAACTCTACTTATCTTTGTATTAGTTTTCTTTTTATTTTGCGTCGTTTTTCTCGCCCTTTTCGTTAATCGCGACGATGAAGGATCCAATCTACGTGGCGGAGTGGTTATCACACCCCGCTACGACGTCTGGGCTCGAATCTGTCTGGTTTCATCTTATTCTCACTCATCCTCATAGTCGCTTTTGATTGATTGGCATCGCTTTTCTGACACTTTTGACTAATCGCGAAGAGGTCGGGACTTGAACCAAATCGGCCACCGAAGAGCCAGTTGAAACTTTACGTGAATTATTAGAACTATTTCTACAACACTTATGAATTGAGACCTTCCCGATGGCGCAGTGGTAGCGTCGTTGCCTTGTAATCAAGAGGTTCCGGGTTCGATACCCGGTGGAGGCACTAAGTGGTTCGGATCCCACTTTAAACTGTAGGTCCAGTCTCGATTAGCTTTTTTGTCCATAAAGTGTACTAAAAAACTAACTTATAAATTGCATATCCTAGTCTGTGCACTAACTGTGGCTTCGGTTTCGCTTTTCACGATTTGAAAAGTCTGGTTGAAAATAATATCACACAAAACACATCTTAATCTAGCAAAATGTGTGTGTGTGTGAGAGAGAGGGGGGAGGGGGAGGGGAGGTATATGATAAAGCTAGGCTTAGAAAGATCCAGCGGAAAACAAGCAGTACCTTCTGTGGGACTCTGGTGGCATCTATAACACGCTCTGGGCAACTCGCTGTAACAGTGCAAGAAGGGTTTCGTATGCACGTGTAGACAGGAGAGAGTGCAGCGGTGCTGGGAGGAGCCAGAAGGAAGCCGCCATCCACAACTATGCAGTGGGAAAGCTCTCGTCATGAGTAACCTACCCCCCCCCCACACACACACACACTAACTTCTTTCTTGAGGTGCAGCCTGCACGAGTAAAGCTCGAGCCGCACAGAGCGGGGTATCGGATAATATTCCATCTGAATATCGGATATTCTGGTATCCGGATTATCCGTTTTACTGTCTTTACACATATCCGTTATTTGTCATGTTCGTTTTTCATTCCTTGGATTTTCTACAAATCCTTCATCAAATCTGAACTATCCGCTGTATCAGAAACGGATATCGGATAATTTGAAATCCGTTATCCGGATTTTGTGGCCCAGAGCAAGACAAACCTATATATGTGTTATCTAGGAAAGCACTCTAGCTGAAGTGGATTTATCTCTGTGATTTACAGGTTCCTTGACGTGCAGATAAGACTAACAATTGGTTATATTGAAATGTTATTTGGCTGTGATTGATTTATTGATAGGATTAGGCTTGTGCATTCAAGAGAATAAGCGTGTGTATGTTTACACAGACTTTTAAACTGCCGACGGTTTAACCTTATCTTATCTTATCGCGACTTCAAGATAAGTGGAAAGGGGATGTTCTCAAAGTGAACGGTGATTGTAAAAACTACATTGTTATATATATATATATATTGTTATAGTAACGTAAAATTGAAAACCCTATTTTATTCAAGGAAATTTATGATAATTTTGGTGGATTTCATCTGAGTACGCGACCACGTGTGTGTATTGCTTTGTGGGGGAAAAATGCGCTTTTGTGTTGCGTAGAGCACGGAACAGCGGTGCGCAACGCACACTCATTCCTTCCGGCGACGTCTTTTTGATCACCTCAGGCATTCGTGGCATTATTCCAGCTGTTCTTTCGGTTTCACGACATCCTCAGTGTATCCAACTCACGGACAGAAAAATAACTAAACTCCATACATTTTCAACTTCCAGGAAATGCATCTTAACTCGTTCTGGGACGCAGCAGCCTAGCTTTATTGACTGTTTTTATTATTTTCTTGAATTTCCCAAAGCTGCAAGGAATGCAGAACTCTGCTACATTTGACGAAACTACGGACTTCTCACTTATTTTTCACTCCTTTGGTATCATATCACGCGAACTAGCAGTAAAAAGTAGGCTGCCACGACTAAATAAAAAATCGTTTTGTATTTTTTTTCTTTTTTGCATTCCGTTTTAAACGTCTCTATTCTACCTCCTTAGGATAGTCGCGACTGCGAGGATGATTACATGAAATGAATGAAAGAAACAAACAGAATGTAAACTTTCTTTTAAGTGTACTTCATGCTCATATAGGCAAGTCGGAACTAGACACAAGGTTTAAATGTGGAATCCTAACCATATGAAATGTGAGAATCACAGTCTGGACCCTTTGATGACATCGTTAGTCACTACACTTTCGGGAACGGCCAACAAACACAATGTAACACACATACAATTGTAGGATTCCAACGAAGAAACGTATGAGCCACCGGGGTGGCAGAGAACAGTGCAAGACGGTAGTATTGCGAATCTTGACTCAACGTAGGCAATGAAAGTACAGAAGATACGAAAAAAAACATGATTTTCTTCCCTACAAATTGCATCAATTCAGAATTCGTCCTTATCCTTGCGATTAACCGAGGAAGAAATGAAAGTTATGAAAAATACACGAGAAAGTTCGAAAAATGGTACAAAATAAGCAAAATTACTAAGAAATTGGTACGGTTGGGAAAGTTAAGTAAAATAACCGACGATGTTAGGAACGTGAAGCAAAATAACCGATCAAGTTGGGAAAGTGAAGAAAAGTAACCGATCAAGTTGGGAAAGTGAAGCAATGTAACCGATGAAGTTGGGAAAGTGAAGTAAAGTAACCCATGAAGTTGGGAAAGTGAAGCAAAGTAACCGATGAAATTGGGAAAGTGAAGTAAAATAACCGATCAAGTTGGGAAAGTGAAGAAAAAGAACCGATGAAGTTGGGAAAGTGAAGCAAAGTAACCGATGAAGCTGGGAAAGTGAAGTAAAATAACCGTGAAAGTTCGGAAAGTGAAGAAAAGTAACCGATGAAGTTGGGAAAGTGAAGCAAAGTAACCGATCAAGTTGGGAAAGTGAAGCAAAATAACCGATGCAGTTGGGAAAGTGAAGCAAAGTAACCCATGAAGTTGGGAAAGTGAAGAAAAATAACCGATGAAGTTGGGAAAGTGAAGAAAAGTAACCAATGAAGTTGGGAAAGTGAAGCAAAGTAACCGATGAAGTTGGGAAAGTGAAGCAAAGTAACCGATGAAGTTGGGAAAGTGAAGCAAAATAACCGATGAAGTTGGGAAAGTGAAGCAGCAAAGTAACCGATGAAGTTGGGAAAGTGAAGCAAAATAACCGATGAAGTTATAAAAGTCGAGCAAAATCACCGAAACAGATATGAAAGTGATGTAAATAATTGAGAAAATTAAGAAGTGATGCAAAATAACTGAGAAAGTTAGGAAAATTAGTGAAAATAAGCGATGAAGATATTAAAGTGATGTAATCAAGCACTGAAATGATACACATACTATTTATCCAGATATCATCCCATTCTAATTACCATTATCATTGTAATTTTGTACCAATTGAAGGTACCTACGCTACCTTGCCAAATGTCTCCAACAATAAGATTGCAATTCAATATTATTCCTGGGGTTTTATGTAACAGTAACGTCCGACATCTCAACCGTATCGAAGATAGACAATGAACTAAATTCAATAACTTAATGGATGGGTTGGCAACCCTGAAATTGCCCGAAAACAGGAACGCAACTCACGCTGGCTAAATAAGCCGGCAAGTGGCAGCAGCTGTTTGAAAACTGTAATTGACAGAGCAGTCGACAGATAAAGATGGCGGTTCCTGAACGTTCCAAATTAAAGGAAGGGGGTTTCTTTGTAGAGCGAAATTACAAGCTGGTTCCCTTTCTATAGGCGGGCCGGCGACGATGCCTTTGGTATGTAAAACAATCACGACGACTCATGTCGAAAATACTTGATGTAATCTGCATTACATTTTGCTTCAGGTGCCAGAAAACTGGCAATGACGTAAAATACACTATCATGCTGTACTTCCGATATGTTGCACGCAAGATCAAGGCGTTCCAAAGGACAAAACAAATCGCAATGGTGATCGCGGAACCAAATCCCCCATTTGATTCGACCCTCGCTCTAAGTATGCATAATAACAAATCTGTATTAGCATTTTTCTTATTTAGCGTTTCTTTTCTGCTACAGCTGGCTAATCGCGACGATGTAGGTGAGTGATTATTAGATATATGATGGGACACTTACACAGAACAGCAATGCCCAGGCGCCGACCTTGATGGCGGAGTGGTTAGCACACCGCGTTACGACGGCAGGGGTCCAGGGTTGGAATCCCGGTCTGGGCATGGATGTTTATGAGTGTCCTTTCAATTTCATCATATCATCACTCCTCCTCATCTTCGCGATTAGCTAAAAGTGGCAGAAATGTGAAGTAAAATAAACCAAATCAATCAATCATGGCGGCGATTAGGAGGCTGGGGAGTCCCCCCTTTTGCCACTCCCCCCCCGCACTATGCTAAACCTTATCTACCAAGGGAAATTAAACTGTCCTTCTCCCCTCCCCCTCTTTCGCTTTGGAATCCAATCTCTGCTACTGCAATCAACCCATGCAGAGTCCGGGATTCGAACCCAGGAACTTCCTGTGGGAACGAAAGTCGAGCACTTGACGTTCTCGAACAGGGGTTTGACTTGATTTAATTTTTCTTAGTTAGCGCCGCTTTTTCTGCCACTTTTGCCTAATCGCGACGATGAGCATGAATGACGAAATGACCAGGACGGGATTCGAACCCGGGGCCCTCCAGCGTCGTATCGCGTTGCGCTAACCGATCCAGCACTAAGGTCGGCTAAAATAATTGGCAAAGGAATTTTGTCTGCAAAGCGGGCGAAGTAAAACTTTCAAAACGTGATTATTTTTGAAGGAGATAACTTCAACGGTGCTACTAAGGGGGAAGAAATCATAGGGAAGACCTTCTCAACTTTCCAAGAGTGTCCCAACTTTCCAATTCAACTCCTTCAACTTACACTTCCGAAACAGCTCCGTGGAGATTTTGGCGAAACGCGACTCGCTGGGGATAAGTAATTGGAAAATACGTGACACGGGAAAAGTGGCCGGAAAGGAAAAGCGTGTTGGAGGAGGCGTTCCAAACGAAATTACCACAGCGAGCAGCAAAGAGCCCTCCTGCAGTCTCCTTGCATTGTGCTCTAAAGATGGAATAGGAGTGAAAAATACACCAATACATTAAAGTGCAAACCCTTGTGTGGTTGCATATTAATCGTGTGTTGATTTGGCTACAGCAAGGAGGATATTGCAGCGGAGAAAGTGGTTTAAACTAAGGAACTAGCATTTTTCCTTATGTAGTATGCATTGCTCTTAAGTATTAAAATCCTGAATACGAACATTTGGTTGTAAAAATGTTATTTTTATTGTGCATTTTTGTCATATGTTCTATTTTTTAAGTTTTAGGTAATTGTTTAGCATATCACGTTATTTTTTGTCATTTTTCGCGTTGTACGTCTTTTTCTGGTCTTTTTTTTTTGCGTCATTGCAAAAAGAAAAAAGTAATGTAATTGCACCATGTTTCGCTCACTCATTTTTAGCCAGGAATTGACATTTATCACTATGATATCGGTAACAATGAAAAAACTTCTATCGCAGCGCGATTGTAGGAACAAATCAATATGCCGTTCGATATTACCTACTTCAATAATTATGAATAAGAAGATTTTTACAAATTGTTATACCTAAAATTCACATAATTTCAGTTCTAACGTTACAGAAGTAAGAACTGTGCCGTACGTACTATCATAGTCTGAAATAAAGACAAAATTTTAGTCATTATTAGGTCATTTTAAAGACCATTTTTCAGATATTTTTAGGTCATCGAAGTTAATAACAATAGGGCACTTATATCCTGCAATATTCGCTCCACTGAAATGCATTAGCGTTATGTGTGTTGCCTAACTTTACGGCGCTGAACGAAATTCAGGCTCGGACATTGTCATAGAGTTAGGCAACACGTATAACGAAACGTATTGCAATGAAGCTAGCATTTCTGTATATGTATGTCCTATTTTGTATTGGAAAGGATCTTGGATATCTGCAGCGACAAATTGCTCTTCCTTCTTCATATGAAATAAACAAGGATACTTAATTACAGATTACTTGAGGGTTAAGTGAGGGTCATCCATTCTCTGAGAAGTGAATATCAACCTAAATTTTACGCCGACCTCTGCGGTGGAGTGGTTAGCACAGTGCGCAACGACGCCAGTTGTCCCAGGTTCGAATCCCGCCATGTGTGTTCTTTGTGATGAGTGTCCCTTCACAAATTTCATCACTCATCCTCATCTTTGTTATTAGCCAAAAGTGGCAGGAAAGCGAAGTAAAATAATCCAAATCAATCAATCAATCTTAGCAATACCGAAATGATTAGCTATTCTATTATGTTATTAACGTTTGCACACCTCGTTCTAGAAAAAAGCTTTACAGCTTAGAGGAAACTTTCAGTCAGGAGTTTATGTTGTGTAACCTTTCAATTAAAACTCTTAATTTTTGGAATTTGAAAAGCTGTGGTACTTCTTATTGTTTGGATTAAATGGTACAATATGAAAAACATTCTGTATTTTCCACTCAGCTTTTTTTGTTTTTATAGCTTTTCATATTTTCACTTTCTTGCTTCACTCAATTACAGCTACAGTTTTTAAATGAGTGGTATAACTGGGTTATACGCTGCAAACTTAACCAAAGTGTTTTTTTTTTGGCATTGAATTTGTCGGCCAGCAATCATGTTTTAATTCTCCCTTTTAAACAGTCCACATATTCGGAAAGTCACAAATGTTCAACACCGAGATCCACTATATGCATGGAGGGGGGAATGATGTGCTGGATATAAATGGCTTGTCAAACTGTCAGCCTCACAAACGATGTTAACACTGTTGCTATCCAAGCCACAGCAGCCAATGCGTCGTCCAGTGTCACCATAGCAACATTCTTGTATTGATTTACAGCACGTCAAGGGAGGACGTTCATGGCGGATGGATTTTGATGACCTCCTGAAGATTGCTGGTCATGGGCATTTGAACCACGGAGGCCATTTCAACGCTTGACACCCTTTGGCAAGTGGAGCAGGTTTAACTCGCAACAGAGAGTATGAACCTTATGACGTTATGGGTCGTAACAAAACGCAGGAACGGAAAGAAAAATAATTGGCCTCGTGAACCTGGTTTATTTCCTCGATTCTATACTTCAGAAGGTTTAACCTGGTACCGCTCCCGCCACTCGGTGGCCTGTGCCTGCTGGAAGACCTTGGTAGCCATCACACTAGTGCTTCCATCTGCTAAAAGAAGCGCTGGAGACATCACGTGCTTTGCTCTCTGCCAGCCAGAACTAGCCGTTCCCTTAGCGAGCGGAATTTGAACACATGGCTTCCACATTCATAGCGAAGGAAAGGGGGAAGCCACCAGACACACAGGGAAAAGGTATTTCAGATGGCGAGGGGGAAACAATTTGCCCTCTAAGGGCTTGAATTATCCCATTGCTATTACATATATTTGTTTGCCCTTTCAAAGGACAACTTCAGTAACATGTTTACACGAAACATTGATTTGGCAACAACGGCCCGCAGACGACAGACCGTTTCTTAGTAGGAGCTGTGTAGAGCGAATACAAACAAAATAACCTTCGGCGAAAATCCTTCGCGCACCTTCCCCTCCATCTGTTCAACTGGGGCCATAGGAAGCATGCTTCACTCTGCCCCTCCCCTCCACGCGGGGTACGATACATATGAGTCGCGCGCTTCTGCGCAGACTGTTTTGCTGGTGGTTCCACTATACCAGGATAAACCTTATGTCCAATAACAAAAGAAGAAAGTTGCAGTGTTTTGTTTTTGGAAAAATTCCACATGACGTTCTGCAGGAGACCAGTACATCTAGCAGAAATAAACTCTATTGCAGATGTTCTTTCTCATTTTAGTCACATTTAAGAACAGCTACCCACATACTCTATGTTCAAATCATACTGTAATTTCCGAACAAGTGCAGTTTCAAACGCTACTGTTTGTACAGTCACGGACACTTCTGGGTTGTAGCAATCCCATTGACAGTATATGGGGCTGTTACAACCCAGAAGTGTCCGTGATTGTACGTAGCAGACGATTTTCACGGAGCAAATCTGCCTTCTACTCCGTGGGTCCTGCAAGAACAAACTTCAAGCTTCACACGAAAATCGACTTTAGGAAGGCCATGACAAACTTCACAAGTTTCACGCGAGGACGTAAGAATTAACCAGTTGCCATAATTTCCTTTAACGCGTTAAAAAGGAGAATCTTTCGGAATCCACCCTCAGACCTTCCACGCTGCTTATCAAATTCCTCAAAGCCTCCCTGATGTAGTGGTAATGTCATCGCCTTTTACTAAAGGGGTTGCGGGATAGATACATGGTGGAAGCACACAGTGGTTCGGATCCAACTTTAAGCTGTAGCCAGTCCCGATTAACTTGTCTGTCCATAAAGTGGACTTATACGACAACTCAAATCAAATTCCTCAACATCTTGATTGTCTCTTTGTCTTGTATATAATGTACGTATATAATATACTTTCGAAACATTTTTAAGGCTGATGAACGCTCGTTGCAAAGAGACTGCGACTCTTGATTACAGGAAATCCATTAATCCCCCAATCTACATGGATGTCTTCCATTTTGATTTGTGCACCTCCCTTTCTTCGATCTCTTCAAGCGCACGCAACTTTCTTCCGCCCGAAAATAAATTGTACAGAATACCATAAACGTGAATAAGAATTTCTTCAAGATATGTAGAAAGCTTACGCAAATAGTCACGTGATAGCGCGGGAAATATTCTGTGGCTGGGGTTGAAAGGTTCCTCTGAAAATGGTGTCGCAGGCACTGTTCGAAGAAATGCTCAGAAACGATCAAATCGAGCAACTAGCAGGTCTGTCACGATGTACACTCACCAGCAATAAAAATGGGACACCTAAATCCTGAATTAATCGCTTCCCTGCAATGGGTTATGTCAATGGCGTATGCTGAGTCAAAGACTGGACTAACTCACTAGACTTAGTCCTAGGTTATGGATGAAGGGAGAAAACTCCTTGACATCTTCAAACAAGTCACGATGCCATCACAACGGTAGTCAGGTTGCCAACTTCAAAGATTTGAGGTTGCCAACTTCTAAGAATTGAGGTTGCCAACTCCAAAGAATTGAGGTTGCCAACTCCAAAGAATTGAGGTTGCCAACTCCAAAGGATTGAGGTTGCCAACTTCAAAGAATTCAGTTTGCCAACTCCAAGGAATTCAGGTTGCCAACTCCAAATAATTCAGATTGTCAACTTTATCTTTTTTTATTAGGTTAATTCACAGTTTCGAACTGATCTTTCTTCAGTATTATACTTTCTAGGCTTCAGGCTTCGCATAGCCTAGGTAGCCTCGAATGAACGCTCCTGGCGTTATGTGTGTTGCCTAATCCTACGGCGATACGTGGATTTTAATAGCAAATTTTCAATGGCAACTTCTGCCAAACGCCGTAGAGGTAGGCAACACACATAACGCCTTGCAGGGAAGCGAGTGTTTCAGGATCTAAGTGTCCCATTTTATTGCCGGTGAGCGTACATTTTATGATGTTGCAACAAGCAGCTTTTATTTCAGTTGCATACATATATTCAATTCTGTACTCGATGCAGTTTTGATCATATTAAGCTTCAAGGGAAACAAAATTATATTCCGCTGGAGCGCAGATTTGCGTTTTTGATCCACTTTTCCCAATGTTACACGAGGCATGTCTTTCGATTTTACAACTGGCCACATCATTGACTCGGCAGTTGGAAGTGTCAACTAGTGTTGAACTCAACGAAGTTGATCAAATTTTACTTCCCTTTTGTGCCACTTTTGGCTAATCGCGAAGGTGATCCAAATGAAGTAGAGTGGCGGGAGAGGTTTCCCGTTGAAAGCAAAAACAACGTAGTTACGTACTATATTAACGACCGTCTAGGAACCAGTTATTTTAAAAGTTGTTCAAGTCAAAAATGGTATTCAGTGTCATTTTAAGGTAACGGGGTTATATTTATCACTTTGGTTTTTACCGAGTTCTTTCCTGCTCCCATTTTAAAATGTTGATTTTCTCAAAATTTCAGGAGAGGCTGTAGTCCCATCAACGCCAGTGGTTTATGTAGCTGGAAATTGTAAGTTGGCTCTCTTATTGGACGCAATGGGCATCCCCGATGGCGTAGTGGTAACGTCGTCGCCTGTAATCAAGAGGTCCTGGCTTCCATACCAGGTGGAGAAACATAATGGTTCGGACCCCACTTCAAACTGTAGGTCCAGTACCGATTAGCCTTACTGTGCATAAAGTGGACTTAAACCAAAACCCTAACTCATTGAACGAAATGTCTGTCAGCAGAAATAATAAGGCACGACTTTGCGTTCAATTTGCCTCAATAAAAGACGACTGACTTTAGCCTTTCTGACAATCAACTCTTTTTCGTTGGTTAAATCTTCCTCATCCATTAATTTATTTTGTTTATTTTACTTCGCTTTTCTCCCACTTTTGGCTTATCGCGAAGATGAAACTGATAAAAGAACACTCACAAAGAAAAGCCGTGCAGAGATTCGAACCCGGGACCCCTGGTGTCGTGGCGCTCTGTGCTAACCACTCCATCACGGAGTTCGTTCTTCCTCTTCGAGTATAAAGCGGAGTAACGAAACGAATAAAAAAAAGTGAGGGTAAGAGAGCAGGTCAACACAGGAGGCTAGATGGTTTATCAGATATGGCTATGGAACTTCCCACGTCAGGGCATACGGCAACTGCCTTCCATTGTTTACGTCACGTGGCTCCCTGCTTGAGGGGTGGGAGCATTTGGCAAGCTTCCTGTCAACGATACCATCGGAACTTGCATCCAGCGCACGTTCATTTTCCAACGACTACGAAATAACCATAAGGGCTAGGGAAATGGCGTTGCGTGTGAACGGCTGCCCCCTCTGACGGCAGGCTCCAGACCAATCGCCCCGGGAGTTAATTATATGTTTCGGTGTGAGTTTGCAAACAAATGTCAATTGCGACCTCATCACTTCACCGTATGAACTGTGTCGGCATGATGGTGCGATTACAGACACAGGGGGACTGCCAATTAGGTAATTAATAATGTAGCAACAACATGACGCTTCGAACTAAAAATTGGAAGCAGATACGGTTTGGAAACTACCAGTTAACGTCCACTGGTGGCGCGTTCAGAAAATGCCGTTATGGTTTTCAACTTCTACATGCAAGTTTGCATTAGACAGCTGACAGCTGTAGAGTAATAATGGAATTGTACATTACAGTACGGTAATTATTTATTAATGCAGAATCGGGTGTACCAGAATCTCGAATTCATCACTGAATATATTACAAATTATGATTATAAAAATACATGTATATTATATGCATGTAAATACATGAAGAGTAGCGATAATATATAACAGAAAAATAGGACATTAATCTATGAATACTGACACCATGCCTTATTTACCTCATTGCCTCATTCACATACGCTAGATTCCTTGTATTTCTTATGCTTTTCATATTCTGCATACTTATAAACAACTAGCTGATTACCCGGCGTTGCCCGGGTATTTTATCTCAATCTTCTATTAGACAGGAAAATACCTAATGAATTCTAACTATAGTGTAAAATGAACTTGGAGTTGAACGGCATTGGGAGTGTCACTATTCATCTTAGCGACCCCGAAAAACTATGGATTCCACACTAATATCGGTCGTTTTACATGTCACCCCCTTCCCACCACCACCCCTAGGGGTGCCAGAGGTGTCTTAACCCCATAGTATTTCTTTCCATATTGTAAGTGATACGTGTACCAAGTTTGGTTGAAATTGCTCCAGGCGTTCGAGAGTCATGCCGGAACAAACATACACACATCCATTTCTATATATATAGAAGATAGATAACATAACTGTACATTAATTCATGTAGGGTAAAAAACTGTCTTTATAGTTACAGAATCAATGTAAAATAAACTGTAAGCTTAGGTGTAGCCCTACTTCAAATAATACATCAATTCTAGTTACATTTGGCTAGATAGGAAAATTTTGATTTATTTTTTTGTTTTGTTTAAGTCCACTTTATGCACAGTAAGGCTAATCGGGACTGGATCTACAGTTTAAAGTGGGATCTGAACCAGTTGAAATTAAGGATAGCAGAAAGGCATGAAATTCAATACAATTCTAATTCTAAATTGTCAGTTTGCCGAGACCATGGTAAAAATTGTATCAAGGAAACCTAGCATTTCCAAGATTTTTCCGATTACATAAATTCCCTTACTTTCATGTGTCTACCGGTAGAGCCTTGCTGAGAACAAGAACAAGGGAAAAAGTTCATTATAATTCTCGCACAGAGAGCACGGTGCACGGTAAAATCCGTAGGCATAAAAGCAGACTGCGGTAGAGGAAAAGGGTGGCTCCTAAAAGCATCCCCCCGCTCCCCCAACCGCAGTGGCTACCGCAAAGATTAAAAGCCATAACGTGATCTGCAACCCGATCCTAATTACATCGCGGCGAATGCCATTTCATAGCCAAATGGGTGTTTGCAATCCACTCGAGAAATCTTGTTGTTGGGGATTCAGACGTCCAAAGATGCCTGGGAGAGTTCATCTCTCCGATTGGATCAGGTTCCGGAGCCTCCATTTGCATTTTGATCCCGAAAGCAATTCCTGCGCGAGGCGTTGCCATCTAATGTTATCGTCCCGGCCCACTGCAATCTAAAAATTCATATCAGTGCGTGTCTTTGGCTGCCAGGGGAGAATTTGCTCTGAGAACTGGATCTGCCCGAGAGAATAAAAACTGTATTAATGTTTTTAATTTCGGGTTATTCCTTCTTCACTTGTTATTATGAACATCAAGGGTTTTTCTCTCCCGTGATTGTGACTGTAGCCGATTTACTGTTTTGCTCACGGGAATGATTTTTTACAGGTTTCGCCTTCATTTCGACAAAACAAATTCCGCTTATTTTCAAGGTATTTTTAAAATAGATTTCTAGTCCAGGTCATTCTGTAGTGCTTTCAGATGCTAATACCAAAGTTTTGAGCGGTTAAACTACAATAATCGCTGTTAAGATAAAACAAAAATAAACCATAAACACACGCTATGTACAAAAACACACACATTCTTTATCTTGACTTTTGCAGGTTTTCCAATGCATTTTCAGAATTCCCTTATTTTCTCCACTCATTTTCCTGGCTTTCAACTCATAAAATGAGTTTTCTGACGTTTTTGCTCTCGGACTGATTTCCATGACTTTCCAACAATAGATTGATTTCCCCGACCTTTTCACTCAGACTGATTCCCACGACATTTCGCTCAAAGATCAATTTCTCTGACTTTTCCATTCATGGATGATTTTCATTCATAGATTGATTTCCCTGATTTTTCCAGGAAACATTGCTAAAAATCCACCAGTTTTTGCTTCCGAAGCAATCAATTTTTACATCAATTTTAGTGGAAACACTTAGGTGAAATAAAAGCCCAAAGTGCACCGGTATGTGCGAACGTGATACGGACCCTCATCATCATGTCTAAAGAAAACGCAAGATAGAGATAATGACGTCATGTACAGTGCGTTCAAAGGCCAAAACAACTGTATTACTTGAACCTACCTCGTAATACAGTTGAAAGTGTCGTCCTTCATGTGCAGTACATAACTTAACTCTTTTACATAACGAGTAGCCTACATTGTTTTCTTCCAATATAAGCAACAATACCCTTGCAGAGAGACTTTTTGAACGCACTCTTATCATTATTAAACAAAAGCTTATGTTATTAATCTATACAGAGATAAGTAAATTGAAGAATGCAGTCAATTGCTAAACTGTGACGAAGAACTTGCATATATACGTAGTTAAGTGGAAGTAACATTAAAGCCTTAATTGTTGTTATACTCTAACTTAAAAAAAAATGGCGTAACACCCTACACATAATCGATTGTTAAAAGCCTCCATTCTTGGTGTGGTTTGACAGGAAATAGTGTAACAAGACACCAACGATGGTGATAAACAATGCCCATTCTATATTAACACCAACTGGAGTGTCCTGTTACCACCACTCAGTTGCGTATCTTTTTAGAGAATACACATTATGTGAAAACTTGAAAATAAAACATAATTTTCTGCGCTTTCTGATGTTTTCTTCTGTGATATTCTTCATTACCTATTTACTGATAAAATTTGAACACCCAACGGCAAAAGAAACAGTAGGCGTATTGTCCATCAACATTTTCATTCGGTCTGTATTGCACAATATGATGATAATGAATTGAAATAAAGACGTCAATAAGCAGAGGGCAATGCCTGTTTCGCACCAACATAGTTTAATTCCTTAAAACAACACAGGATGTAGAATAAAAAGTAACATAAATAACGATGGACAATTTGCCTACCATTATCTTTGCCGTTGACTCTACCAACTAGAACGGCTTGGGGTACGTCGTGCTGACCACACGTCACCCCGCTAACTGGTTGGATGATCGCCCACCTCTGCCGAGGCAGAGTGAGACCGGAAGTCGGTTGGTGGGCCTTGGTCCTCACGGCCTGTTGCACTTCGGATTGTTCTGGTAATGCTTGGGAATCGGGTGTCCTGCAAGCTATGAAGGATTGGGAAAAATAATAATGATCTACAAATGAAACTTCACGGTTTCACATAAAGAAGAAATTACTTCTTCCTGCCAGATATACGGTGTCCTTTTCAACATACAATAACCAAATTCAGACATCCTTTTCGTGTGTGACACCAGTTTCTTTGAGCTACAAACCTGATGTCCATTAGTACTATGCCTAGAGATCCTTAGCAATTTAAGGTGTTCTCCTCAAGAGAGATCGAAACCACGTGATGCTGAAGACTCGCATACAAGGAGAGATGCGCAGAATGGAAAGGAATTCTGTCTTGATTTGGAGGTGCTATTTTTGGAAACGCGCACACATCAGCAACTGTTTTTAGAAAACCGCAAGACTTTCCATTTTAAGATGAACAGCTTCTAGAGGGGATGATGCTCACTGACTAAGAGAAATGATGCGTGGTTGACCATGTACAACAAACACATTAAGAAAGACAGCATTCTGTTACCAAATCTTCAATTTTGCGCGCAAATGTGTGTAACCAAGCCCAAGGACATAGCATTCATTGTACTTAACAGTTATGAAGTGCACGCATGCTCAAAACAACACTGTAGAGCGGTTGAGCTTTCCACTCTTCCAGCATTGCTGTGCTCTTCGGAAGCTCAGTCTCTGGATGCGACCTCCCAAAAGCATTCAAAGTTTGTTGATCAAGTGCACTTTATGCTCAGATAAACTACCGTACTGGTCGGCGTATAAGGAGCACTTTTTCCCTTTAAAAATAGTTCTGAAAAACAGGGTGCTATCTTACGATACTCAGGCACCATCAGGAAGACGAGAGAGGTGAAGTTTGTGAATGGGTCAAAGCTTCATGGGAAGCTGTGAAAACTAAGAATAATTAAATCATTTAAGAAGTACTGCATTTAGTAATGCACTGGTTGGTACCGAGTACAATTTGTTGAATGAGGACTCGGGTTCTGATTTAGAAGAGGTTTCAAGTGACTCTTCATTTAGCTCTGGAAGATGAATGTCTGTGTTTTGACGAAAAAGGATAAAATGTATTCTTTCCTAGTTAGATTATGTAAGTTATTTGTTGAAAGTAAACCTACACATCCCTTTATATTTAAAATACTGTAAATTAATTATAGGGTAAAGAAGGGGAAGTTCGCCACCAAAATGATTTTCATTTTATTTCCTTCTAAACGAATTGGGGGAGGACAAAATTTATATGATACAAAAAGTAGTCATTGTGGATTATGAGGAATATAACATAAATACTGTGTTACTTATACTTTTGACGTAATATTAAAAATACTAACATGAGAAAAAGTGGCGAAATTACAGCCACATGCTGGGAAATTCGCCATATAACTTATTTATCATTTTATCGTAAGTTTAAATACCAAGTTGTTGCCAATAAGTCAGACAACAAAGTGTAAAAGACCTACAAATGGCAATACAAAACTGTTTAAAAAGATGCAATACAAACATGTTTAAGAAACATATAGGCCTAAATGTTCATATGCATTGCGAACAAGTTGTGTGTGAAAGAAGGTAAATTCCACACATTTTCTGTTACTCTGGCAAATTTACCAGCAATTGCATACTCGAAAGAAAACAACTTATGTTTACTTGTACATGCACGCTTTCCAAAGCAAATCTTTTCAAGATATTCTTAAAAGTTTGAGGTTACGATATCAATAATTAAAAGAAAGAAAAATAATTCTTATCTGCCACGAAATGACAATATCCAACGTAGTATTGAAATTCGGCACCTTTCTTTGTCTTCTGTGTAGATGCAACCGCGCATTCCAAACTGTAGGCTACTGCTTGCTTGCTAGTTAGCTCACCACACTGTAGTTTTTAGTGGAGACAAGGCACATGTTACTTGATTTTTTACAGGCATCAGTGAGTGTTTCCAACCTAAAGTTTCTATCTACGATTACAAAAACCACAAATACGGAGAAATTTCCAGCATGGCGAACATCCCTTCTTTTACCCTAATATTCAGTTATATACGCAGATGATTCTTATGTGTCGGCAAATATGGTAGTTGGTTCTTTACCACGGTGATGATTTGTTATTGTTTTGTATTGCATTGACGAATTTAAGAATGATTGATTTGGTTTATTTTACTTCGTTTTTCTGTCACTTTTGGCTAATGGCGAAGATGATGCAATTGATGAAGACAAAGACCATCCCTGGCCAGGTTGGGATTCGAATCCGTGAGCCGAACAACCGTTTAGCAACATAACATTATGGTGGCCTTTCGACTTCCTTGTTTCCAGACGTTGACTGGCCGAAGGGTGGTTTGACTGAGGGTAACGCAGCAAAGTGACAACCCTGTACCGACACGGTCTGGTGCGGGGCACATGCAGCTGCTAACAGCCACTAAAACTAATTCCTAAGAGCTTTAAACCCGGCCCTCCTAACCTAACAATTCCCAACTATTTAGTTCTAATAGTCCACGAGGGCCAAGTTTAGAGTTCTTAGCATTTAGTTTTAGAGGTTGTTAGCAGCTGTATGTGCCCCGCATCAGACCCGTACCGACACTTGCCCCCCCCCCCCCTCATCTGGAACCGGAAAGTCTGTCCTTACATCGAGTTGACTTGAAGTTACAGAACAAGTATTTACAAAGAAACAGCCATGATTTGTCCAGGTTTTCAATCTAGGACCCATTGCATTGCGGTGCGTCGTTCTAACTGCTGAACCACCCCAATGAAATAGTGCAAGTGTCATCTTTAGGCGAAACTGTAAGTGCGAGGTGCAAAGTCTTTAAATAAGGCATGCAATCTCAAATATGTAGACGAGAAGCATAGTTTGCTAGAGTTTAAGGTTATTGCCATTATAACGTGAAGAACATCCATCACGAACAATCTTGGATTTGGTCTTTTAAGCAAGATGAAAAATGGCGACCGACGTCAGAGACTATCAAGAAGCAGTAACAGTCTCTGGGAAAATGGCCGTCGGCTTTTAGTATGTCTTCTCTATGCTTCTTTGGCGTGTTTCTTCTCCTGGCCAATTTGCAGCAAGGAGGCAAGATGAGGGCATTACTTTCGCTTTGTCATTACGGCTCTCTCTGATCACTTCTTGCGTTGCCTTTTTTTCTCTTGTCATAAAACATGGTTCAAGATGAGACCAAAACACGCTATACCGCCCTCTTCGGAGAAATGTGCACTTAACAGTAATGGCTGCCCTGTTTCCTCACGTCAATACTTGTAGTTTCCATAACATCAGCTTCACAAACGACTTCAATATTGAAACTTGCAAAACATGGAAGAATATGTGGAGAGCGATTGATTCGTATATAGTAGAATATTTCTCCAGGCATTGTCCGCTTATTCCTGTCCAGGTCCAAAGCCATCTTATAACGAGGCCGACGCAGACTTTTTAAGTCAACATGCAACGTCACTGTTGGTAGGTCTGGATCGCAACACGATATCAGCTTTCCCAGTGGAAAATGTTCATCATTCGAACGTAGTATAGTCTTATAATTGTGATATGGTGATAACATGTGACTACCATGCTGATACGTGTTGTAATCCCAAAATAACCTACTACTGATGACGTTGCATGTAAGCACAGAAGATTCGGCACAGGCCTTGTTATAAAAGGGCACTGCCAGTTCGCAGTGACATCACCACGAAAAAAAACAGGAAGGAGATGGATCAAAGTTATTTTGTGGGTTGTAGTCACATGTAATCTACCCGTAAAAGCCACATTTACGGCAAAACTTGGGTGACACTACAGCAATTAATTGATTGATTGATTTAGTTTATTTTACTTCGCTTTTCTGCCATTTTTGACTAATCGTGAATATAAGAATGAGTGATGATATTGTGACATTATGACTCACAACACCCATGCGCAGACCGCGATTCGAACACGGGACACTAAAGAAAGCATGTTGGTACACCAGGACGGGGGGAGGGGAGAGTCCCGTCTGCTCCAATATCGTCCGTGGATTGTAGTGATGGACACACTTCATATTTTCAGTGGAATTAAGTTTCTCCAAGTTTTATGACGCATGTTTACACATCTCAAATATGACACTGGGGAGGGAGAGGGAAAGGGGGCAGACAATTAGAAATAAATAAACGGGCAATCATCACTTGTTGGCTTAACCATTCCGTATTTTGTATAACCTGCTACCAACAAATACAAGTGCATCTCCAATAAAATTGTGAGGTGGGGGAAGGGAAGCTAGAGAATCATACAATTCTATCCCTGAAATGAAATCGCAAATACGCCACTGAGATACAAGTATCACATGTGAAATGATGTCGAATTATCACTACGACTATGAGACTATGATATCGAAAGAAGCGAAGTCGTGAAGTACCTATTAATATCCTCATGAATCTTCAATATGATAACTCTCGGCGCCCACACCGTCATAAACTAAATAATTCTCATTCAGCATTGTTTAAAAAAAAAATTGCCCACATAGTTATTGTCCATAGCTCACAAAAAGCTATTATTCATCCGGGATGACGTTTACATGAACAACACCTCAAGATATGTGGACCTTGGTATAGTAATTTACATGACAATGTCTTTGTCATGACAGAGGACGTCCGTTTCAACGTTTTTCGACTTCCTACGACAATGCAATGGACCAGATGCAATGGAGACGTTGGGTAGGCATGTGATGTACTTCCTGTTCCTACGCCACTGGAATAACAATTAGCCAAATACATGTGTCTATGTGTGTGTGTGTTTAAGCTGGTTATTAAAGGCTACTAGGACAGTTTAACATCAGGTGAGCATTTATTTCAATAACTTCAAAATGTGAACTCCAATTGAAAAAAGATGACAGAGGCAAACGTGAGCATGAATTTCTCCCCATGTTGGAAGTGGAACTGTTTTTCAAGATAATTATTAAGCCTGATACGATCTGTGAAAAATATCATGAATAAGTATTTAAAGGATCCCATATATTTCTTATGGAAAGGGGTGACCCTTCCAGGTAGTACACCCAATTGTCAACGTCATTGCATTTTGCAAACTGGCGTGTATGCACACACAGACTAATATGCACGCGATTTACACATACCATTACTTGAAACATTAATTGCTGTAATTGGATCGCAACCATATGAGGTTCTTCGAGAATATTGTTTGCTCCAGCCCTGCCATAAGTCAAAACATATGAAGAAATTTCACAAAGATTAATTTCTTATTATAGTCCAGCCAGTAATTTCATTGTGCAAAGGCTGAAACTACGAAACAGTAAACAAGAAGATGACGAACAGATTGAAGATTTCGTAAGACGGCTAAGGAAAATAGGTGAGCAGCGCGGTTATGAAAATTTTTTGCCAACTGCTTTATTTGATTCTTTAATTAGTGGTATTAGATCAGACGCAATTAGAAAGCACATAATTTCCAAAATCATTACGAAATTTCAAAAGGCATTTGAAATTGCTAAACAGATGGAAAAATTAGTTTGACACAGGCTTGGAAAAAACAGTTTCTTTTAAAAAACAACATAAAACCAGGTTTCTTTGGTTTAAACCAAGTATAGTTTAAAATATTTAGTTACAGTTAATTTAGACTACTTGTGAGGTAAATACTAAGTTTTTCTTGATTAAAAAATATGTATCATGCTCAAAATTCTAATTTACTGACTAAATGATACACAAAATATATTATTTTGAGAACTATAATGTAGAGATTACATATAGAAATGCCTCTTGAATAAAATAAACAAAAAAGTTAGTGACATATATTACTGTACAATACTCAAACTAGTTAACTAAAACTCTTATGTTGAGTTCAAAATGCACTAACATTTTGTACCTACAGGTTCATTATTGATTTGAACATAAAAATTAAAGAACTATAATAAACACCATTTGTCTTCTTGAAAATATTTTTGTTTTTCCTGTCTGCTTACTAATAGAGTTTACATTTTCACATCACTATTAAATACTTTAAACAGAAACACAAGTTTAGATGCTTTCTGCGTGCCTAATCGATTGCGCAATTTGGAATGAAAAGATTCTTTCAACACTTGCTGAAGAAGCTTGTGCAGTAAACAACTGTTCAATAATGGGAAAAACTTTGTCATTAAATTTATCAATGTCATTCTTTTGACTTTTCCACCATTCGTAGGATGTAACCAGTGATGTGCCGTAGACTATAAATTTACGTCTACATGCGTTGTAGTTTACATAGACTACGTAGACAATCTAAAGTGCATTAAAATTATTTTTCAAGGATTTCATGAAAAAAAGTTACATTTTCAACTATATTGGTTCCTAACGAAATGAAAAGAATCCTATTTACAACAAAAATTTTCTCCTCTTCTATTATCAACTATGGAAGAAGATAAATAGTATGCAAAAAACAACAACAGATGTCAGTCATGAGGTAAAAGTGGTCTTTTCCCCATAAAACACTAGAATATTTCCTATATTAGGTTCTCCTAGGTGAGAAATTGTTCGAATTTGGAAGTAAAAGAGTATGAAAAATTCTCCTCACACATCAACACTGATACGAAGTATAATTTTATTTTAATTCCATGGCTCCCTTTGCTAAGATATCACCTTTCGCCATGTTGTTTACATAGATTACGTAATCTACGTGTAGAATGTAGACTATCGTTGTTTACGCGTAGACGCACATCACTGGGTGTAACCTGTGATGTGCCTTCATTCTGAAAAGTAACTCTTGAAAAGGTGAGCTTTCTATCTGTTATTGGGAATACCTTTCATCAAAAAAACCAAAGATGGTTTATTTTTTAAAAAAAATTAAAAAACTGTTTATCGACGTGGTTTAAACCAGCCAACCCAGGTTTGAAATGAAAGAATATTACAGGCTAGTGTCAACCACATTTATCATTATAGGCCAAGTAGTTCTTACAATAAGGAACATAACAGACCACTGATTAACATATAAAAATAGATTTACTATCTAACATCTCAACTTACAACTTCCATAATGAACACCTCCATATTTCAACAAACCATAAAGAAAAGCCTAACGACATTTCACACCTAACACAAACAAACGAGGCTCTGGCGTCTGGACGTATGGCCAGTATAATCCTCTGTAGGACTGTGTGTGTGTTGTCCTGTGTTTGTCCTTCTGTGTGCTGAGTGTCCCTTTACAGCCTCAGCTTTTAACTGAAGTCAAAATCTTTTAGTCCGACATTACAGCTAAGTTATGTTAGTTATACTTTAGTTATGTTAAAGGGCTGGACCCCGTATAATGTGACGGGTGCAAAATAACCTAAGTGCTGAAGCACCCAACAATACAAAATTCAATCAATCAATCAGTTATGGAGAGGCAACGTTAACTTTAAATTACATCTAATCAAATGCGACATTTTGACTTTTCCAAACGCAAGGCAAATATTGAACAAGTATAATAATATTTCCATAAGCGTAATGCTAAGTTTTCTCCCCCTCTTACAACCACCCAGCTCACAGACATCTCTTTCTCCAGGTCGCCGCAAGGAAAGGTCGTTGGGGAAGGGGGTGAGCAGTTTCGGTTTCTAGCTCAGCTAATCGCTAAGGCCACAAACACACATCCATGAATTCTCCAGGATTCGAACCTAGACCCTCTGAGACCGCATCGTGCAACATTCTGTTACGTACTTCCACATCTCTGCTAAGAATTAACCCTTCGCTCCTCATGTCGCGAACAAAAGACTCATAAACTCCAGTGGTGGTAAACAAAATTTGATTTAACCTAGATTTATTCCTTGTGTGTTCACTTCAAATGTTTTCACAATCAACATGGCTTAAAAGTCCGCGCCGGTATTTTTCTCGAATTCTTTCCTATTCTCTTAACTCGTTGCCATGGACCTTACCAGACTGTTGATTAGCTGATTATTTGCAAATCTCGTTGCCAGGTTGACATCTACGGGTTTCTATTCACGTGACCTGATACTAGTTGTCTTCTGTGACACACTAAACAGTTGACAGAATACAAAATGAACGAACGCAAAATTCCAAAGTTAATTTTAAGTAACATACAACTGCAATGTAATGTTCGGGGCATTACAATTCCAACACAGGTGTCGTCACCTTGTAATCAAGGGGTGTCGGGTTCGATCACCAGTGGAGGCAGCAGAGAAGCCTAGCGAAAGGAAGATCTACGTTGTCTGGCAGATTGATATTTACATGAAGGCTTACGGATTATTTTTTTTTCAATTGCTCTAGAAACATGCCACTCCACCTATCAAAACAAAGCGCGTGGACGGAAAGAAAATAAGAAGTAACTGTTATAAAAAATGCCAAAGCATTGTTGTTCTAATTAGTGAAAAGTTGAAGAACGAGTGTTTACATTCCTCATGCGTGGAAGTAGTATTTATTGATACTTTAAAAAGCTTTATCTAGCTTAATAATCGACTTGGGATTAGCTTAAAAGTGCAACATCAAAAAATCTACAACGTGAAATTCGCTGTTCTTTTCTTTCTGATACTCGCCAGCATTTTCACCCAATGGAAATAAATGTGTACCTTTGTCAAACTGTAAGTTTAACTGTAGATCCAGTGCTTATCAGCCGATCCGAGTACAACGTTGACTTAACAACAATCAACAACGTCTCGTTATTTCTCTTGTCTTTCAACAGATTATATAAAACACATGAATCGTCTTTCGCAACAGAAGGAACACAATATAATTAACATCATTTGTTCATTTCAGCAGCATTCGTTCGGTGGCTGGTTAGTGTGCTAATAGTTATGTGTTTCCAGCAGGATTCTGTGACTGTGAATTCGTGCTTATCTTATCTCAATTGTGTTCTGGGACAACCAAAACCCAGCGACTGTAAACACTGCAGGTGTCCCCTAAGCACCACGTCTTATTTTCCAACCTCTGTAATTCATGGAAGCTTTGTATCAACTCCTCGTGTGTCCTTAGTACATTCTTGATTAACCGACGCCGGTTTTCTGTCCGTTATCGTGAGACATGTTGCATGTCAAATGCTCATTACAGACTGTGGATGAAAAATTGTTCTAAGAAACTCCAAGGCCGGGGTATTTTCTTGGCATACGAACGAAAATTATGCCTGGCAGCATTTACAGTGCATTTCACGGAATTTCCTAGAATAGTTCATTTCGTCTAGTAATAGAAATTAAGTTTGGCCAGTATTTTATACAAGCCTACCCTAATTGTATACAGGCCAAACAAAATCACGAATACGTTCTACCTGTGCTTAATTATCATAGTGCACATGGCCTTCACTATTTCTTATGCTACAAATAAAAACAACACAGACTATCTGGCAGCCAAATTTGAAGTTAGGGGTGAAACGCACTCACACCCCTACTAATTTTACCTATATTATCTAAATTGCATAACTATAAGATTTATTGAGAATTACATAGAGCGGTGAGAGATAATCAATCTAGACGTATTTAGACGTATTGTTTAGATAGTTTCCTTCAAGATATCTAAGTACTAGGGTGTGGATTTTTTGCTATTTGTTTTTTTTTTTTTTTACTATTCCGTTGGAGTAAACCATAGACTTTTAATGGATTAAATTCGTTTCATGGTGTTTCGATCCCAATAAACATATCGTGAAAGTGCTTCTAAATGCCAACTTTTCATAATCTTGCCTAAAAATATTATCTATCTGTCATTTGTGGTTCTCTCACTTCGTTTCACAATTTTCGCTCTATATGCAATAAATTTTAATTGTTTATGCTGAACCCAAAACTGGTATCCAATCAGAAAGGATGTCAGATCTTGGAGAACCATAGTCGACGCCAACCATTTCCCATAGCCGCGATTAGTCATGGCATAGGTGTAACTTGGCGGGGGCAAGGGCGGCACTCGGCCCCCCAAAATTTTCGGGTTTATTAAAATTTACAAATTATGGGGCCCGAGGAGCAAAGTAACAAAGAGTAATATTTGTAATTTCGCAAACGTCACAGTTATTTAGCAAACAATCCTGGACACTTGTTTTTATGAGATGGAAAACTTTTCGAGTTTCTTCCTCGAAACTTAAGCCCCAGGATTGATTCTGCCCCTTCAAAATTAGGCCCAGTTTAGTTTAATTCTGCCCCCTCAAAATTATGCCCAAATTTGATTCTGTCTCCTCAAAACTAAGCCCAATTTAATTCTGCCTCTTCAAAATTAGGCCCAGTTTAGTTCTGCCCCTTCAAAATTAGGCCCAAATTTGATTCTGCCTCCTCAACATTAGGCACAGCTTAGTTCTGCCCCTTCAAAATTAGGCCGAAGTTTGATTCTGACCCCTCAAAATTAGGCCCAGTTTAGTTCTGCCCCTTCAAAATTAGGCCCAAGTTTGATTCTGACCCCTCAAAATTAGGCCCAGGTTAGTTCTGCCCCTTCAAAATTAGGCCCAAGTTTGATTCTGACCCCTTCAAAATTAGGCCCAAGTTTGATTCTGACCCCAGATTAGTTCTGCTCCTTCAAAATTAGGCACAAGTTTGATTGTGCCCCCTCAAGTTAGGTCCCAAGTTACACCCATGAGTCATGGGGAGTAGAAGGCAATGCAGCGTAAAGCAAATACACGAGAATAGAAAAAAATCAGATAAAAATGTGCAACTGACGAGAAAATTTTCATAAATGCCAAATTTACTTACTTTTCCCATCATTTTTGGTGCATATATGCCTCCCTACTTTAGAGATTCTTAGTACGTACAAATCGGCTCATTAGTGATTACCTCAGGGTAAAAAACTGAAACCTACTGAAATAATAATGGCTTATTATTTGGCACCACTGATATCGTGATAAAATTCAAATCTGGAGTACACTTCAAGTGAATTATAAGAGTTGCACCATATCAATCAGTCAAGTAGTGCTGTCATTTACTTTCATAATATCAAGTTCAAAGATGCCGCTATTCCCGTAAATGATAAGTTAATGGGGACAAAGACTGTGCATTAAAATGCAAAGATAGGAGGTCAGTCTGCTGGATATAAAGGCGGGATGCTTTGAGCTGCGGACCGTTCCATTTTATCCCTTTTAAAACGGATCTCTGAGTGATTCGCTGGGCCTGTGGCATTCCACTTAATGGGTCACTTGGCAATGCATTCAGAGCAGTGTACCGGTGACCTTCGTTGGAGACACGTCACTACAGGTCACTTGCTTCGAATTGCTGACCTCTGGTTGGGTGTGTATATAAAGATCAGGTGTTGGATTGTATGCAGACAGAACTCAAAATGCGTTAATTCAAGGTTGATGCAGTTTTCGACTTTAATAAGTTCATTTTGGCTTATGTGTGTGGAGAGCTAGTATGTTGTTGACGGCAAGAGACAACACACAAGATTTGGCAATTGTGAACATCCCTAGTTAAAATTCTTCCATCTGGTCACAAACTACTCGAGCTGGACACATTGTTTGGAAGCAGTGGTGACACTCAACCCTGCTGTTGATGACCTGCGAGGGGTGGAAAGGCCACTTCCTGAAAATTCCGAGAAACATCGAAGCGCTCAGTTCGTACAGTGACAGCCACATTAGATTTCCTTATCGCAATTGGGAAAAGTTGTTACTTCGGTTGATACCCGCTTGTAGCGTCGGTTTGAAAGCTAGATTAAAGTTAGTATATAGCACCGACTCAATATACGATTACGCGTTTGCACTAATCAAGCTGCAAGTTTTCCAATTTAGTACACATCGTGACAGTACTTGCAAGGAATGAACAATTAAACGAGTACAGAAATGACATTTGAGAGATTTAAACTTTCAATGCAGCTTTTAATAACCACTAACCAACCCAAACCAACTAAAGAATGTGGAATATTAAGTAAATGTATTTTGGAACAAGTATATACCGTTATAAAGTTTGTCATAGCTAGCGTTGTAAGTTTATTATATATAAGTTTATTACCAAATAATGAGCTAAAACTCGAAATATGTTAAAATCTGATTTTGAAAACTCGTGTCAATAAACATATTTTATCCACAATATGGCTACATCTACCTTATATAGTTAGACAATGGTAAGTGGTTAAAGATGTATAATAAGTGGAAATTTATGTATGTTTTTGTTAAACTAGAAAATAAACAACCACATGAATGAAAGGCCTCTAATTGATTTTATTTATTTAGGTTTGTATGTGTTTTATTGGGATGCAAACTATTTTTAGTACAATCTTCCTATGGTTTGTTATCCATATTGTTTACACAGTTGTACGTTCATTATCTATAATCTCTTCACCAACAAATCACATATCAACAATGATCAGCAACCAAATATAGAATTTCGACAACTGGTGTGGTATTAGCCACCATCAGACATGACAGAGAATCAATCGTTCTGGAAGAGTGTGATTGTCGACTGATATCCAGGCAGATGTGCGAACATGAATGTCGCATTAAAGACTTACCACACGCCATGTTTGAGTTTCGCACGCCAAAGAGACGAGAGGGCTCTACATGCGTAGATCTCTCTTCTACCGCGATCGATTACAATTCAACTCTTCGTCCTATTTGATTTCCTTTACATCAGTCGATACACTGTGACTTCATCATAAGCGCCTGAATAAAACTACATTCGTCACAGTCACAAAGACATCGTAACAAGTTAACGTCATTACCCAATTCAAAAAAAGGACATTGTAGCCTTTGAGTAAAACTAACCATACCGGTATTAACTCCTTTTCTTCTCACCGGTTACAAGTCGTTGCAGTCTCCTACAGATAAAAAATAAGTGTCACGTTCTTGAGTCTGTATCATTAGTCAGTCAGGAGTTGTCGATGCAACACTGTGCAATGGGTACGGAATAGTCTCGGGAAGAAGGCTTCTTCCCCTTGAATTAATGATCAACAAATGAGCCTCAAAGTACGCTTCAGTTGGTGGCACATCTTAGACATGCAACCATAGATCTATGCAGAAAATAAAAAGGTCGGTATTGCTGCTACAACCATTTTCGTCTTCTTCTTCTTCTAAGAGAACCAAACCCAACTTGCCTAACCTAACCACCACAGATTATTTACTACCCCAAAAAACTACCAGCAAAGTTGTAGCAGCAATCACTACCAAATAAAAAGTAAGGAAAAGGATGAGTAAGGAATGCAGGAGAAAAAGTGAAGAGAATGGAAGAAAGAGAAAAAGAAAAAATGCTGAAAAATGTAAATAAGAGAATGGAAAAGAGAGAAAAAGAAAAGTTAAAGTGTACAAGAGAAAATACAGTAAAAAGAGAATGAAAGAAAAAACGAAAACAGGGGAAATGCAGGAGAAAACAAAAGCAAAAATGGAATGAAAGAGTGAGAAACAAAGAGAAAAGAAACAAGGGAGGAACAGAAAAGCAAAAAGAGGTTGGAAGAGAGAGAGAGAGAAAGAAAATAGAAAACAAAAAAGTATGAGATGGAGAAAGAGGAAAAATGAGAAAGAAGAAAAGGAAAGGATATGTGTACCAATCGCCAAGCCATAGACTTCAGAAGAAAGACGTCGATTTCGGTTTACTGGAAGGAAGATTAAAGAAATACTTACGGTTGTTTTATTATTATATTATGATCATCGGAATAATATTTTTCTTATGTTAACTACGATTACGTAAACTGAAATGACACTACATTTGTACGACCACATATCCCAAGACAGTATAAATAATATCACAGCAGGGAGCAGTGCTACATAGGTAAGAAGAGCAAAGTCATTAGTCCATTTGCTCCACAGCCGAAGAGAGCATTGCTTGCCTGTGAACTTTCAAAACATCGACACTAAATGACTTTGAAATGACACTTCATGTCTTCAGAAGACAAGTTTTAAAGATTAAATGTCAAAGGGTGACATTTGGGGACAAGCCTTGACATTAGACAGATAATTAGGGCAATCCATGTAACTTAAAGGTCCTACAAGATCTCCCTTGGTTATATTCCTTAGATCTCCAACACTGCGGGATCAGAAAAATAGATTTCTTCTGGTGTTCTGAAAACTTGGACCTCCAGATTTCTCTGGAGTACAAGGTGATGACGAACAGGACGTAATTGTGAATGTACGTAAACATGTTCTTACCAAATATGGGACTCTCAACTTCTAAGCGGCAATATCTTGGAAGACTTGAGAAAGACACGAAAATACAAGCGACACCTAACAATATAGCTGGTCACACACAGAGAGGGAGAGAGAGAGAGAGATTGATTGATTGATTTGGTTCCTCTTACTTTGCTTTTCTGCCACTTTTGGCTAATCGCGAAGATGAGGGCGAAATAAGATGATGGGATGAAATTGATGAAGGGACACAAAGAAAACCCATACCCAGGACGGGATTCGAACCCGGACCTTCTGTCGTCACAGCGTGCTGTGCTAGCAAGTCCACCACGAACGTGGGAATATAATGCATGTAATACAGCTATACCACTCAACTCAATTGAAGTTGTGACAGAGAGAAATTGAATTTAGAGATAGAAATGAAAAAGGAATGAGAAAGGAATACGGGAAAAGAAGAAAAGAGAATGAAAGAAAGAAAAGGTATAGAAGAGAAAGTAAAGATATAATGGAAGAAAGAAAACAGAAAAATTCAGGAAAAACTAAAGTAAAAAGAGGATGGAAGAGAGAAATAGAAAAATAATACAAGAAAAAAAGTAGGAAAGAAAATAAAAAGAAGGAAAATTAAGAGAAAGAAAAGAGGAAAAAGAAGACAGGATTACAAGACAAGAGAAAGTAAAATGAGATTGGAAGTGAGGGAAAGAAAAGAGAAAAGGAATACAGGAAAAAGAAAGTAAGAATAGTAAAAGATAAAAGAAAAACAGCAAAAAAGAGAATGGAAAGAGGAAAAGAATAGAAGAGAAAATAAAAAAAGATAATGCAAGAAAAAGGAAAACAGAGGAGAAAAAGAAAGTAAAAAATGGAAGACAAAGAGAAAAGCAAAAAGAGCATGATGTGGAGAAGAGGAAACCAGAAAGAGAGAAAGTGAGAAGGAAGAAAAAAGGAAATGTTATGAGCTCTGCTACGCCACTGGCTATTAGACACATCTTATAGCATATGTCAGAAAAGAACGTTACCGCCATAAACACCCACCACACACAACTCGCTGCACCGGTTTGCAACATACAAAGCGCAAGAAATCTTTACCTCGACTGCGTTAACAATAACCTCCAGTAGGTGGGAGGGGAAGCGCGGAGGAAAACTAAACATGGCAAGTGATCTTTTCTGCAACCTTTCATTGTCCCGGCGACAGACTCGAGATAACCACTTTTGCAGAGATGAATGAGCGTCCGCCGGGCTGGGACAATTCCCCCGCAAGGGCAGGAAAGCGGTCTGGCGGCTCCTTTCTTCCTCTCCCCCCTTCCCCTCCTCGGCGACGCAATTCATAATTGTTCCCTGATGCATGGTATACGGCCCCGCCGCGGTCAGTTCTGTCTTGTATTTATATGGTAATTTTAGTGAGGGGCCAGACAAGCACCTGCTCTTGGTCCAAGAAATGCGTTGTCCGACCTGAGATAATGCCCGGCATTGCCTATCGTGTTTACGCCGCACGTTTCGGCCCGAGAAATATTTGACTTTCATGTTCAGATACTCCCACTCGTTTCCTCGCTGTTCAGGGCTGGTTTGTCCCTATGTGAAGATTAGGGCTGGGAAACTTCTCGACTCTCTCGATACCCGCTTATCATATTCTCAGCCAGCGTTTTTCGTACACGTGCGCCATTTTCATATCTGCGAATCTAATCCCCGCAAGCCATTTCAACGGACGTATTCGCAGACAATGTTATTATACCTCCATGTACAGGGTGAGGCACAAGTCAGGTTACATAAGGAAACAAACATACACATGATTGATATCTAATGGTTACAGTTTTAGTCAGGGGTAGAAAAATACAGGGTGCCCGGTCGCTATGACGAATGAATTTTCAAATTCAATGGTAAAGAATTATATATATATATATATATATATATATATATATATATATATATATATATATACGTACATACAGTAACACCTCGTTAATCCGGACCCCCAATAAGCCGGATTTCGCTTAATCAGGACAGAAAAAAGCACCCCCAAAAACGAAAGAAAAGCAGAATGCAATGTTTTAAATGTGCTAGAAGTCAACAATCGCATTCGTCATATTGCTCCGTAACTGCTAAGAATACGTACATCCAACTTCCCAAAGAAAAGGCCTATACCCTTTAAATACACCATAATACCGTAAACGTGTTTTGTTGCTATAAACGGAGTTTTAATGCACTTTCTACTGTTCTTTTAGGTTATTTCAGTCAATCCGTACTCTCGTTCAACCGGTCAACTTATCCCCTCCATTAGTCCGGATTAACGAGGTTTTACAGTATGTGCATATCGTTATATCACCCATATCTTTAGTGAAAAGAGAAATTTTGGAGTTTGCACACGGCATCGATCACAGGACCGCTCATACCAAAGGCAAGAAAGCTGACCATTCAACTCACCAATTCTAAACTAGTACTTGCTGATACTTATAAAAGTTTTCTTTATATACGTATAACCAATTACAAAGCATTAAATCATGTTCTTGATTAATTACTTGCTCCACAAACTCTCCTGGAATTTACGGTTTACTATACTTTTAACACTCAAGGGACGCTGGGTGACTTACAAGGTTTTTTCTGTCACCTGTGACAACAAGTCCCCTTTTGTACAAAAAGCAAGGCTCATACGGAAGCCAAACGACTGAAAACAATATATATATATATATATATATATATATATATATATAAAATTGTTCCTGTTCTCGGAAACGAAGTTTCGTGTATTTTTCAACCCAACTCGTTCGTCAAGCACGAATCCACTTCCTGACGATAAAGTCAATATTTATTCACAAAACACAGGTCACGCGCATGCGTTTCGTACGCAATGGATAACTTTGTTTTTCATTAATTGTTTAAAAGACACGGTAAGGAACAAGTCTAAAATTCACATCGCGCTAATAATAAATATAGATAGATTTGGGTTTACTTCACTTTGCTTTTCTTCACTTTTGGCTAATCGCGAAGACGAGGATGGATGATGATGATGAAACTGATACTCTCACAAAGAACACCGCAGCCCTTGACGTCGCAACGTGCTGTGCTAGTCACTCCGGCACGGAGGTCGGTAATAATAAACATGGAGAAAAAGAACAAGAGGCAGTTGAATATTTCTGCTGGTCTAAAAATGAATCAATAAGCTACATCTGATTCAGTTCACCACTGGTATCAAGCTTAGCAATCAACAACCACATTGGTAACAGAGGCGTTGTTTTGTCACGTGTTCAACCGTAGCCCCTGAACTTCTCATTTCGGATCTAGTTTACTAAACTTGCTGGCATACTGAACTTTGACCTTCAGCTGTCTCTCACTCAAGTACGAACGTAAGTGGGCCGACTTATTCTACATAAAGTCAGCAGCGGAGTGGTTATCGTACGACGCCAGGGGTCCAGGACATGAGCAGCCTGGACATGAGCGTTTTTAGTGAGAGTTAATTAATTTCTTCATATTATCACTCATCCTCATCGTTGCGATTAGCCAAAAGTGGTAGTATAGCGACGATAAGTAATAAAAAAATGTCAAATCGTAAAGACATCGGCATAAACTGTGGTCGAAATAAAAAGGTTTTCACTAGCATTGTCTTAAAATGAATTCCGTTATTGCTTTAGCTCGAAAATAATTTTTAAATACGTGCACACGAAAATGTGAACTTCGAAACAGCAATTCAAATTATGTCCCCTCACACAGAGGAGGAATTCTCCTAAATTATTTCACGCACGCTCAGAACTTGCCGGGAAGATCTCAGGAAATAGCGGTGCACGGGCTGAATGAATTGATTACGCCTCTGACGCCAGGTGGTTCAACAGGATGGTTGCGTGACGTGCACGTCTGAGACATAGAAGCGATTTAGCAACGGCGATCGATACGCGGGAAGTTTTTAACTGCGTAGAAGAACTTCACAATTGCCACAAGATTCTCGGACCAATTGTCTTTCCGGAGTTATAAACACATATTTTTCACCAGAAATCACATAGCATTTAAAAAAAAAATAATTAAACTTACATTTCCACACCTGGATGACTTTCGACTTCCACGACAAGTGAAGTGAAGGAGTGTAGTACACGAGTGTGCAATGTCGCTCACTGCATGCTGCGGTCTCAATTCCTCCTTTAATTGGCGCTATTGAAACTGCACTGGGTGACGTCACTTCCAACAGGACCGCACTTCAAGCCTGCTCCCCCGTTTCGGACACAAACTGTTCGGCCGGTCCTTTGGCAGACACCAGCGAAGCAGTTTTCGATCCTTTCGTAAAGCCGCTACGATATTCCAAATTCTGTAACATCTGCTTAGAGTTGCTTCTAGACCATTCACGTGAATCCTCGTCTTGTCTAAGAATTCGTAATAGTTTATTGACTTACGTAGCCATTGAGAATATCTAGAGCGAAAGCAAACCACACGAAGATTCACGTGACTAGGAAGATTCTACACTGGTCGCACTCCAGCTGGAAAACAACGAATCAGCGATCAGTTGAATTCTCTTCGACTGACATCGGGCATTTTCGTGTCGGAAGGTAACCGAACGTTGCTGGCGGGACAAAAGAAATGAGCGTCGGAAATTCAGCATGTTGCCAAACGTACTGCAAAACGGGAGAGAGAGAGAGAGAGGGTTGATCAGCGCTGTTACTGGATAAAAAGTTGAACAATAGTGCACAAATCACGAAAATTAGCACACAAAAACACCCAAACACTGTACACACACGCTAACAAAAACAGCTGACAAAAGCAGTCGTACGCTTGGTAACGTTGTAATGGGAGAGCGATGTTACCTCACCAGCTTTTAATTCGCAACTGAGGCTGTTGACACTTATGCAGCCCCACACCCACGAAAACGATTGGTAGGCAGAGCTATGTAGCAAAAAGTAGGCCAGCCGCCAGTTGCGCCCGCGATCCGTTTAGGCAGATTTAATGTTCGGAATTTGGAATATGTCAGCGACTTTTCGAAAAGAGAGGAAATTTCTTTAATTCAAAATCTCGTTTCCCTGGACATCGTACATCTGTCACGACTGCCCTGCAGTGACATTTTTATAACACATATGTGACGTACTGCACATTGCACAGCATGTGGAATTCACATAAAGGATACATAAGGAACATGTGGGCAACACTTACATACGCACACTGGGTGCAACTTGTAACGAACGAAGGACAAGATCGAACACTGAAACAACAATGTAACCAGACTATAACAACATTCCGCAACAAAAGCATCTGTACCGTGAATGTCAAAGCATGTGAACCAGAGGTGTGGCTTCAACGGCATTTTATATGCATTGTTTTAATCGGTTTGTGTCCGTCATCAGAAGAACGAAATCAACTTATATCTATACTGAGGTGTAGGATTTACAGACGTCCTGGTTTTTAATAAATGAATTCTCTGTCCCGAAAAATGCTTTCGGGTCACCTATTTGTCAACGATTTTGTTCATCCTTTCAAATGAATGAAATTCAATTCATTCAATCTCTTCTCTTCTTCATACGATCCGAAGTTGACATATTACAGATGTTTTGTTTAACGCATTTAACTTTCAAAATAACATTGATTTTTGTGTGACAATATGTTTACATGTACTGGAAGACTGTTTTTGTTTATTTTTAAATTCAAAAGTAATAAAACAATTTTGACTATAAAATAAACAATAAAATTGGTGGTGTGTTCAAATGTGTCCCACTCTCGCCAAATAGCAACGAAAAATAAATTGTAGACGACAAGGACGACAAGGGGTTAGACAGAGAACATGACGGAATGCGATATGCACTAATACGAATTGTGCTAAAAGAGTGTGTGCAGTGACTGTTAATAGTGATTTAATGTTACTGAACGTTAGTATTGATAAGGCGTAAATAAACCTATGTGTTGAAGTTAAGAAGTACGTTTTCATTTTTTGCTTTCACGTCCTGAGAAAGTTCAGTGTAGCTGTTACATGAAGGTGAGCTCATAGCCGTACCGCGCAAGGAGATTGGGCAGGCTACCGTGACGTATTAGCCTGGACTCTGAAAGGAACGTTACTCACACACTAGACTGAACACCATTGGTTGTAACTATAGCTCCTTGAATAACGTAGTGTGGAAAACGACCCAAGAAACTGGTTCCCCAGACGGATGAGAAACACAGATGGCAGTGCGATCAATGTCGGTGCTAATTTTCTTACGAAAGTAATGCGGCTTTGTTAGTTTTTGGAATATATTATGTAGATTTGTTTGTCTTGAAAGGCAGTACGTGAATTGATGGAAACAGTTATATTTGTGGAGTGATTTGCAGTCACGAAATGACATTAATTCGGAAAGAAAAGTAAAATAAAATTAATAAATAAATAGCATGCGTAACACAAGAAGAAACATCGCAAAGTGATTCCGGACGTCAGGTGTTCGATTGTGTACTAGAGTTTTATTTTTCTATGTTATTGGAATATAAATAGTATCCTGAGAGATATTTCATACCGAGGCGACAAACCTCAAGTGTCGCTTGGAAGCGAGCAGTCCGTAATCAATGCAGCCTTTCGCACCGTAGGGACACAAACTCTGACTGCACCGTTTCCTCAAGGAGATTTTACACCAAAGCGACACGCGACAAACGATACGAGGATTTCACACCAAAGCGACACGGGTCCTTCCGTCCAAGGCAACTTTCACACCGAAGCGACACATGTTGCTTGGAAACGAGCCAATCAAGAGCAACATTTCACATCGTAGCGGCATGACGGGAAGCACAGGCCAGCGTTCGGTTGGTGAAATCCTCAAGCGATAAGTGTCGCGTGCCGCTTGTAGCTTTGGTGCGCAATCTCCCTAAAGCAAGACACTCATTGCATCGCGCATGCGCGAACAACAAACCACGGCAACATGTTGCAAGCTATTGAGGAAATGGCCCAGTTTGAGCGACGCACAAGCGACAAAGCGACAAGTGTGACTTATCGTGTCGCCTAGATCTGTTGTTGTAATGTGCGGTTTTTCGTGTCGCCTATCTGTTGTTCGAACAATTAGCTGCGAACGCTTGCCAATAGACTGAAGGCACCATGTCGCTTGTCACTTAGTTGGGAACTCCCCCTGTAGGGCGTCGCTTCAGTCTCAGCACCCTTCCTTTAAGGAGCTTTCCGACCGAAGTAACAAGTAGCACGCGAATACGCCATATGAACGTGTCGTTTGCTGTTTGGACCCTCATGTGCAATGAATGCTTTTTTACAGTCTGGAAGTGTGTGTCACTAGTGTGACAGTGTGAACATCCCGTGTCGCTTGTCCCATTGGTTTGAAAGTTTCCTTACACTCATGTCGATGGCACTAAGACAGTTTTGTGGGGTTCCCCTTGTCGTTCCATGGAATCATCATTATCATCATCGCCGCGATTAGTTTAAAGCGGAAGAAAAGAGACAGTAAATATAAAAAATACAAATGCTTTAGTGTGTATATCTTTAAAAGAAATGATGTTGATGATAATAATAATGAACCTAATTCATACACAAAAATTTAGTTGCCAAGAGCATTCCACGCGTATTTTTTCTCTCGTATTATTAACGAAAGTATGACGATAACAGGACGTGGTCGACTGTCTAGAATGTTCGTTAATATCTTCGAGACCTCTGTACCAAATATCATAGCAATTATCACATTCATAGAAATGCTTCATGTAAAAGAATCAGACGTTGCAGCGAAAACTCCATTTACTTCCATTATAAGCAGACGAATACCAAGCAGCGGGTTCAACACCAGCGCCTCTAGCGGATCATTTTCGAGTGGAACCAGCCAGAGCGCGCAGAACTGTGCCGTTTTCCACACTACGTTATTCAAGGCGCTGTAGTTGTAACTCTCTTAGCCGCATTAAATTCATTGCTCTCCCCACGCGAGTTTCTTCCATAAACAAAGCACGCGCTCTACAAAAAAGAAAGAAAAAATCACTCCAAAAAATATTTTTACCCTCCTCGCAACTTAAAATGCATTCAGGGTTTTGCCCCGTGCAATGTAACGGACCGACAACATCCGCCGAAAGGTAAAAAGAAAAACCCAAGGTTGGATGATTGCGCAGTCTTGGCGTTGAGTGCTGTTCGCACCCAAGCCCTACCTTCGCGTCGCTTCATCAGTATTCCTCCTTTTGAACTGTCCGTAACGCTGTTCACTTTGGGAACTTTTTTTTTTTTTACAGTAAGATCGATATACTCGTAGAAGCGATCGTTACTTAGCAAATGGCGGGCGGAAGGAGTTAACTCCCGTTAAACCACTTTCGCCGTAACTAATCCTTCCGTGAACCTGCCCTTCTCCATAGACCTTCTAAAAGATTCTCGCACGCCTAATATCCACTTTTACCTTGGCAGCAAACGAATGAGTTTCACCATTACCCTGTGCACAGTTACGTGAGGAACGCCATTAGTGCATATCCCGCACGTTGATGCCCGTCACAAAGAAGGGTGTCTAAACTTGTTTATTTCCTAGACTGTTGAACCAGCTTAACCCATCTTGGAACGGTAGAGATACGACCTTGCGTCGTGTCCATGTTTGTGATTGTCCCTTCTAATGACATTTCATCCTCATCGTTGCAATTAGTCAAAAGTGACAGAGCAGTGACCTTAATGAAACCAACTACAATTTGCCTCAAATTACTTCCAATAGAGAGAATAATAGAAATCTCTAAAAGCTTTGAAAAGTATTCTTTGAAGCGCAAATCGGAATTAAAATGCAATAGATACGCTACCAAATTTCTGGAGATCGATGCTCTGAAATCTTCTTGTAGTCAAAACTGAACTTACGTTCCGGGAAATAAGTTCCGGGGTAATTCACATCAAAGATAACAGAACCTCTGTGTGTGGAGGAAAAGAACAAGGACGAGAGACAAATAAAGGAAGAGAAGAGAAAATAAAGAAAAGAAGAGAGAAATAAGATTGTTGCTTCTTCTTCTCTTGCTCTCTCTATCTTCTTTTCTCACACTTTCTTCCTCTCTTCAAACTTCCTATCTTCAATTTTTTTACTCTCTTCTTCTTTCTTTTCTCTTTATTTCCGTTCCCTTTCTTTCCTCTCTTGGAAGAGAGAAAGAGAGCAAAAGGTGAGAGGGGAAGAAACAGGAGAGAGAGAGTGAGAGAGAGAGAGAGAGAGAGAGAAAGATATAAGAGACAGAAAGAGAAAGGAAGAGATAGGAGACAGAGAGAGGGGAACAGATAGGAGACACAGGAGGAAACAAACAGGGAGAGAGAGAATGGTTTGGTTTGAGTTGGTGTTTTAAGTCCACTTTATGCACAGTAAGGCTAATCGGGACTGGACCTACGGTTTAAAGTGGGATCCGAACCACTGTGCCATGTGCCTTAACCGGGTATCGAACCCGGGACCCCTTGACTACAAGGCGACGACGCTACCACTGCGCCATCGGGGAGGCCCTGAGAGAGAGAATGGATAGGAGAGAGAGAGGGGGGAAGGGACATAAGATAAAGGGAGAGGGGAGTAACGGGGGAGAGAGGAAGAGATTAGATAGAGAGAGAGAGAAGAGATAGGGTCAGAAAAGAGAACAAATTAAGAAAGGAAAAAGATAAAGAGGAAGAAAGAGAGAGTATTTTCGTTCCATTTCTTTTGATTTGATTTATTTTATTTTACTTCACGTTTTGTGCCTCTCGGCTCATTTGCGAAGAAGGGATGAGTGATGAAATTGATGAATGGACATTCACAAACAACCATGTCCGAGCGGGATTCGAAGCCGAGACCCGTGGCGTCGGAGAGCGATGTGCTAACCACTTTTTTCATTTTTTAGAAAGGAAATACCTCCTACACGGAGGTATCCCCCACCATTCACACCTTTTTACACTTTTACACTTTTCAATTGTTCCAGTTTCTCAGTTTCTTATCATCTGGACAAACACAAAGACCCATGCCTTACCCGGGACTCGAACCCGAAACCCCTGGCGTTGTAGCGCGCTCTGCTAACCACTCCGCCACGGAGGTCGACACCACTCAGCCACAGGGTCCGGCTTTGTTCCATTTCTATTTTCTTCTCTATTTCGAAGATGATGCCTTGCTGAGCATGCCCTAAAACGCACCTAGACGTCGAAACAGAACCAGACACGCTTCAGAGACACGGTGCTTGGTTTTAGTCTTGTCATTCAATAACCATTCAGCACAGAAAGCCCTCACATGAAGCAACCAGAAACATGTTACGAACTGGCTGCCAGTAATACCACCAGCCATAAAGGTCTTGTCTCTACGGCAACGTTCGTGAGACCCGGGAAACGGCTAATAGTCGCCGTGAGAAGAGAGAAAGAATTCTCAGACTGCTGGGGGATTTCTGCCTCTCTCACTCCATTTCATTCACATAAGGTTTTGCGCATGGCTTGGTCTCTCTCATGCACCCTGGAACGGAGCAACGAACTTGAACACGGTTATGAGAGACTGCTTGCTTTTCGTTTGCTGTCTTCGGCCTTCTCGCGTTGTACCACTGAGGAGTACGGAAACAGGCCCCAACACACAACTTTTCCTTGATTTCCAGTATTATTCCACCAATCGCATTCTTGCTGAAATTTCAGTATCTGGCTTTTTACTGCTGACTCCTATTTTGGAGAGAAAGTTTTTAGACTAAACGCACGGCCATGAAAATAGGCGGCTGGGCAGTGAGTGGCAACGTCAACAGGGCTGCGATGTCTAGTTCAAGCGTCAGACCGACCTCTCTCCGGGGTTGTCATCCCTGACCTTTCAAGCAAATACTGTCAGTTTGTATCACATGTATTACAAAGACCAACTCTACAACGAGATCTTTCATTCTCTTAAATCTCCGAACACACTTGCTTGTGCTCTGACATGGCAACAGCGCGAACTTCTGCCACCCGCCTAATTTTACGGCCGTGCGTTTAGCCGAATGGCACCTAAAAGTTGAAGTTCCCAAATATACTTCAATCAAACAAAGTTCTTGGAGATTTATTCTCTAAGCATACTGATTTTTGTGGGGAATTCTGATCTTAATCACCCCAAGAATAAACATTATGTATAAGAGTCATTGGTATATGTAGGTCATTAGTTACCTCTCCACGAATTAGGGGGGAAAAAACTAATTTTTAACCATAAGCGAGTGAGGAGTGTGGGTGATGCAATCAGCTGCTTGCTATGCAATCCTGCCCCTGCGTTGCCGAAATGTGGAACGTTCTTCAACACATCCTCGTCACCTAATGCCAAGTGCTTACATCATCATTTAGGGGAAATCCCTACGCAGTAAAGGCGTATTGTTTAACGTCGTTGAATTGAGTACTTGCTGCTTTCACTTGATTGGTTAACGCGTACCACGTGACCATACACCACACGGTATATCGCTCCAGAACGTAGTGCAAACGGTGCAGACACCAAATATACACAAAATCGACGAAGGAAACTACTCGGTGTTGCATTAGACACGTGAGTGCAAAGAGAATAAAAAAGTGGAGGGAGCTAGATCTCACCCCATGGAGGAACAAAGCCATCTTGCTGCCACATGACGTCACGCCGACAGACTCTTCCAACAGGGCTGTTCGTTCGTAGCCCCGTTTACGATATTCCTTCTACAGCGGGAAAGTATTAATACGTGATGTTGAGTAGAATGCTGTAGAACAAGCTTAGCAAATAATGAGATACAAATCTGCTGAAAGTGGGGGTGATGGCTGTACGGGGCTAATGTTTTACGACCAGGGTAAAACTTCCAAAATTACCAAAATGCAAACACGAAAAGAGATCGCCATTTACAAACCGAGCCGAGAGGTAATAGAGAAATTCGCAATTGATATAAAGAACATATATTCTGCAACAGTGGCGGCGAGCATGGGGGGGGGGCGTGGGGGCAGTTGCCCATCACTTCTTGCCACTTTTGCCCCCGTACTATGTTAAACCTTATCTACAAAGGGAAGGAAACTGTCCTTTCCCCAGTTTTGCCACCTTGTCCCCTCAGTTTTGGAATCCAATAACCGACACTGTTCTGCAACCTTTTTCCCATTTGCCCATAACACGGTCCCAGTTCTAGCCCATTGCTCAGCCCATGATACACTTCGACACTTAGCAATGTTAATTCTTGCCGCAGCTCGTTCGTTATGCAGGCCTTCGCTTTGAAATATAAATAGACATGAAAAAACCACCGACAATGAGCTATTTTCAAGTACAACCTCTGGTGAAAGGAGCCGCGGCTGATAGTGGCTGCGGGTGTAAAACCTCAGAGAAGAGGCTTGTCAAGTGACTGATAAGTAGGGAAAGGAACTTTAGGTAAATAAATGTTTTTTCTGCGATAAGATAGAGACCCTCATTTTTGCCAAAATTCTTATCATAGCCTTATATGTCAACACAGCAAATTTTATTTTACATAAAAACACATATTTTCCAGTTTTCCATATGTAAATACATATTTTGCGAATTTTCATTTTAAATACATAAAATTGCTCGTTGACTTCATCTACTTCGAAATCCTCCAAGGAAAAATGTTTATTCTCCGCACCTCTTTCATATCGAGAGTGCTAGGTTTGTTTTGTCTTTGAAAACGCTCGCTGGCAGACTTCTGGCACCTCGCCTACGATCCTATCGAGAGAAAATAGCTGTAAGTAGCTGGGGCTGGCTACACGTAACGATAGCAAGGCTTTTTAATGAAGCAATGCAGCTATTGTGGCCAGAAGACATAAAATTTGACAATGTTCTTCTCTTGACAGATGCTGCAGCTTACATGCAGTGGTCTTGCCGTTAGCTACCCCAAAATGGTGCACGTTACATGTGTGGCGCATGCGTTGCATAGAATATGTGAAAAGATAAGAGCTCTTTATCCCAATGTCGATAAACTGGTTTCAAATGGGAAGAAAGTTTTTATCAAGTCACCTAGAAGAATAGACATTTTTAAACAAAAATGTCCTGAGGTTCCCCTTCCCCCTACACCTGTAGTTACGCGATGCAGATGTTATGCCCAGAACTTTGAAAAAAATTGTATCTGTTGTAAATGATCTCGACAAAGAAGAATTCTGCAAGAACTGTTGATGGAGCCCTCCTTAAAAGTCGAATTGGCATACATCTCAACAAACCTGTCCATTCTCTCTAATTCCATATGAAAGCTTGAATCGTCCGCGAACACTTTGGCAGCTTCCATTGGTGAAGTCCGTATAGTAGAAACGAAACTGAAAGAACTCACTGGATCTAAATGTCTAAATGTACAGAATTTTTGGGGAAAAACCAAGGTTTTCAAACATTGTGCCAAATTGCATGTGTTTTGGAAGGAGGTGAAGTAGAGGAAGAGGAAGCTTTGGAAAACTTCAGCGTTAGTGACATTTCGTGCTTCAAATATGCAAGAATTGTTTCTTGTGACGTGGAGCCATCTTTCTCACAATATAAGATGCTTTTTAGAGATAATCGTCACAGATTTACAATGGAGAATTTGGAAACAACTATGGTGATCCACTGCAACTCTTCCAAAAAATAGCTCGCTAAGAGGTAATCATTTAGAAACTAATTTCAGGTGTTTAAAATGCATGTTATAGTTTGTTTTTGTTACCAAATGTTTTTATTTTTGTCACATATTTTCCTGTTTTTATAACATATTTTCAACATTTATGACACATAAAAAATAAATATTTCTGAGTTTTTTAGCACATAAAGTTCCGTTCCCTACTGATAAGTTCGTTTGTTTTCTGCTATCGCTTCCTTTACATCTCGCCGCCTGAAATACACAGCGAACCATCTTCCGCTTGAATATGGAGCGCATCAATACCTCCCGCGAGTATTTCTTATCGTTCGATACAACAATCTTTATGGGAGTAAACTGCACATGTTGTGTATTAACATATGGTTATTGATAACTATAACTAAACGCACGGCGGAAATTAGGCGGGTGGCAGAAGTTCGCGCTGTTGCCACGTCGGAGCACAACCCTGTGTGTTCTGAGGATTAAGTGAATGAAATATCTCGTTGTAGACGTGTAGATATGGGACTCCATTTCTGGGTCGTGTAACGAACTCTCAATTCACACGATCGACAGCTCTGTATCGAATGGGACTCGAAAGTGATCCGGAGAGAGGTCGGCCTGGCGCTCGAACTAGGTAACGCAGCCCGGTCGACGTTGCCACATAGTGCGCGGGAAGAAGCGACTCTTGTCCCCCTCTCGCTTTGCTTTTCCCATATGTGGCAGCATCGCAATTCTGCCCAGCCGCCTATTTTCATGGTTGTGCGTTTAGGCCTAGGAAGATGATGAAAACCATATTTTTTTCCTAGCCTTGAAGGCGGCTAAACCTGATAATAGTTTGGCTTGCCAATGTTTCCGGAATGGTCTCCAATCCCCCGGAAAAATATTCACTTTCCTGGTCTCCCGGAATGACAAGAGTTAATATTAATATGTGTTTTATTAATATCTTTTGACATGGATTTTTTGAGCGAAGAAATTTGTTATTGCAAACCAAACAAGTAAACTTCACAACATTATGAAGATCGTGTTACATGAGTCATTGTTTAAGTAAATAGGGGGGGGGGTAGAAATAGAAAGTTTAACACATTGTTGCGTCGAAGTCTCGAGACTACATTACTTCCCTGCACCCAATTTTGCTTTGTTATATACATTTAGTTTGTAGTATGTTACGGTGGCATTACGTGCCTTTCAAATGATAATTTTTAAATTTAGTTTTTGGTATACATACATACTTTTTAAAGAATTTTGTTATAGTATTACGGCTTTAGAAGAGTCTGTATCAGAATATTGATTTTGTTTCGTTTTCACAATAGCAATAAGTAGAGCCCGGAAGTTTGGCAAAATGCCTCTTTTTATCTACTGCATATATTGATAAAATTTTTCCGGATATACGTTTCTTATGTTGTTTCGAATGTTTTAGAAGCCTTTTCATTTTGCCTATTTGGGACCCCACTGCCTATTTTTAATTATAATGCCTATTTTTGCCTTTTTCAGTGAAATTTGGCCATTTTTTAAAAATAATGTGTTTATAAATTATTTTTCTCCAAAAAAAGGTTGTTGGCATTTATTTTTCTTCCGTTTATTATGTGAATAATTTTCGCCTTATTTAAGTAATATTGAACTCATGCATGTTTCAACAACAAGGAGAAAAGTGTGAGAAAAATGTATTTCATGCTCAGATAGGATATTGCCTTTCGGTTAACATATCCTTGTGCATGATTGACTGCTGAAGTGGACAGGTTGATTTCGAACATAAAGACGATATTTCTGAAATCTCCCTCTCGAACCCGAAAATTTAAGGAAGTTGCATCTGAGCTTAGTTTTATCAGCAGCTATATATTATGCTAACAACCTTGAAAAAAAATCAGTGAGGTGATAGATGCTCTTCCAGAAAATGAAGCGGCTTCAATTCGTGAAGTGAAAAAACTCTTGTGCTATTCAAGTTTATTTTTGCACATTATGGTGCATTTCCAGAGACAATTACAATTATAGCATCCATGAAAATCTACGAGGAATCTATGCAGCAGATGATGGAAGTGGTCAGCTGTTGCGGAAAAGTGCAAACGGGTAGTGAGTGTAAATGAGGACTTGAAACAATTGAAAACAATTTGTGATATTCTAAAAGGTGAAAATGCTGTTACCCAAAATGAGTCCAGCTACATTAGCTTGTTTTATGTATGCTCCAATAACTTCTGTCGAAGTTGAAATATCATTTTCTATTATGAAAAACATTCTCTCTGACAGACGACTATCAATGAAAGTTGAGAACTTAAAAAAACACCTTGTAGTTATGTGCAATGAAGACGGAGAAAATTGAAATGCTCTTCCCAATGTAGATTTTAACATTTTGCCAGCAATTATAGATAAAAGTAAGCGCTTTCCAAATGTGCCTTTTTCGGTTTATTTTGCCTTTTTTTCATTTTAGTGCCTATTTTCCACATTATAAATGCCTTTTTGCCTGCCTATTTTAACGAAAATAAATGCCTGAACTTCCGGGCTCTAGCAATAAGTGTTCCCGAACATTTTAATCTAAAGGGGTTTGAAGGCTGGAAAGAAATCTCCAGTAATTTTATTCTTTTTAATTAAAGTTAGCAAGCCTAACAGTCCGTTTCCCCTTAGACAAAACCAGAGAACATGTTCTTTTTTTTTTTTTTTTTTTTGCATTTCAATACTTTTTTGGCTTTTAGGTCATTTTTCAGTATGTTTTGCTCCTTTTGTTGTATTTTTGAGGTTTCGTTTTGCTTCTCAACTGTTGTTTCATGATTTTTAAATGCATTTTCTAGCAAGTTACACAGTCACAGTTCCTAACTCGGTTCTTTTTAGCAAGTAGGCCATTCATCGAAAACATGGCCAAGGGAAAAGCACAATATTATTTTTAACTGAAATCTTTGGCAATGGACTGAATAATTAATTATGGTCGTAGCGCGCTGTACCAACCAGTACGCCACGGAGTCGCGAAGATGAGGATGAATGGTGATGATATGAAAGATCATCATGGACATATAGGGACGATTATAAGGATTGTTTTGGCTACATGTCCAGGCTCCAGAGCCTCGTTAGTAAGCAAAATGCATCAAAGGATACTTTTATCAGCTTCCGTTACTACCGAAAAATGCATCGGCTTTGATCTGATGCATTTCGAGGAGTTGTGTGCGTAGTTCTTCAGCCACGGAGGTCGGTAAACCCATGGCAATACTTGTACCAATTCGCATCTATTGTGGTCGCAATCGGCGCCTCCCTGCCTTTTCGCTTGTGCCAGACGATGCATCTCTCTCTCGGAGACATTTCCGCCTCATAAGACTCCGAAATAATTAGTCCCATCAGTGCAGCGAACCCTGCTCGCAGTCGAAAAGGCTCTACGCAGGCGACCGACTTCTGGCAGACGTTTGTGTTTCCGAACCAAATTTAGAACTCAGCCACATGACACGCTTCCTTCTTGCTGCGTTTCTTGCAGGCACTCGGTTTCAATAAATAAACCACCCTCCCCTCCCAACTGTAACTCTCTCTCTGCATTATAGGGAACGTTGAGACCATTAAAAATTAGGCGAAACTATTAATTTAAGAAAATCCAAGTTTCAACTATTCAATCTATATTTTGTTTTGCCCTTTTTATTATTACGATTTAGCTAATATTTCATTTACGAAGTCAACTCAATTTCTAACACGCTGGGACTTGCCTTTTCTTGTGAGACTGTTAGGTAAATGTCAGAACTTTATCCAGAATTCTTTACGTGGGTGTCTCCTCCTACAACTGCAACAGGGGGGAGGGGTATCATTCATGTCTTTGTAATTGCCTTGTATTACAATTTTACATTATTGACAAAAATCTTCTGTAATTACCACGGAATGGATTTATATGTAAATATATATCTTCAACTTCATATGATGCTACAATCAATGTTGTTTTTTTTTGTATTATCTTTGTAAACTCGAAAATGTTAATTTTATTTTCAATATTTTACATGAATTTCTTACATATAATTTTCATATTTTCAAGCATTTTCCGACATACTATATATATATCCCCATATTCATGCTATTGCTCATACTACATTTATCCTTCTTGTGTTAAATACCAAAAGTTTTCCGTTCATCTGTATTCTGTTAATATTGTGCTCTCCGTTTATTTTAAATCTTGTATTCAAACATTCTTGTCAACAATAGAGAATGTAAGCTAAAACTTTCGCGGTGAAATCCATTGTATATTTTAAATATACTCCAATTAATTCATGTGAAATTGAACGCAGTTTCAGTCAATCACGTTTCAGCACTTACAAGAAAATTTGAATTTTGCATTAATATTAATGTCGTCTAAGCCTAATGCATCTTATTTAGCTAAATAAACCGCTTGCTAGACAATAGTAATTCTGTAATAAATTCCATATTTTGGTGAAACTAACTAGTTACATATCAAGCACTTTTTAATACCTATATATCTGTTCCCTGGAAATTACTTTCTCTCTCAAACAATTAGTAATATATTCTTAAAAAGATGGTATTCATTTTTTTACCATGTAAATTCGGAGCTCTTGTTGAATCAACATGATGTATCAGTAATAAATAATTTACTTCAACACTACAGCAAATTCATATTAATTTTGGGGGCGCCATCTCTATTTCCCCAAATAAAGAAAGTAGTATCCTCGAGTAAGTGTAGCTTGTATAATAAGTAACCTTGTTTCAGTTCTCCAAGTAAAGTGGTGAGTAAAAAGATGTACTAAAGTTTAGTAACTAAACGTGTTTGTCAATAATTATGCACAGTGAAGCTGAGTTAAATAATTAACTTATCTGTACATTGTTGATGATGACAACGTTGATGTTATACAGTTGATTATGCAGGGCATTCTTATGCTCTTGTTCACATAAAGTGTAACATTTTACAGGATTGAATAGTTAAAAGATATGTGCCACTTTATGTGAACAGTAGTGCACATTGCAGGAAATTTGTATTTTTCCATTTCAATGGCAAAACAGAGAAGATTTTAAGGGAACAAGACGGCTACAAGACCGACGTTGTTGTTCTTCCAAAACATGTGCTGAAAGCAAGAGACAATGACATATGAACCTCCCTACATGGCAACTAGTTTGCTTCACGCACTTTTTTCTCTGTCTGTGGCCCACTTGAAAGGAAGGACACGTGCTTGCTACCCGTTTCGCAAGGACAATCGCGGTCACAGCTGAATTAATGAAGGACAATTTTTTATACATTACATATAGTTCAAAGTAAAAGTTAACGTACGTTTGAAAATAACAACAGAAACATTGCAATTTGGATGTGGTAGGAAGACAAGCACATTAGACTTAGAAACTGCTAACACTCATCGGGGAAGGGGGTCCGACCAAGTGTCTCAATAACAACAATAATAATAATAATAGAATAATTATATTTAACTTAACATATTAATTAAATATGTAAATTAATTAATATTGTATTGCTGTTATTACATCAACAGGTTAAAAATGATAAAAGAATAAAGATATACCAGCATGTATTCATTATTTAGCTTACGTGTAGTTAAGATCGCAATTTCTATAAAAAAACAAATGCCCTGGTAAGGAAATTAATATCAAAGGAATGAATATTTATTGAATAACAAAAAAAGAAGTTAGATGCAATTGACGAAAAGTAAATTTTCTGATTAACATTTTATGCATAATATCATCAGTAGTAGCGTGCATAAATCTTTGCAACTGTCCTTCAAAGCTGTATGATACCGGTTCCTTGCCTTCCAATAAGTTCTGCGGAAATAAATGACCATCGATTATGTAACAAATGCTAAACAAGTATATTTTGATTATTTAATTTTATTCCTTGGAAGTCTTTCGGGGGGAGGGATGGGTCCGGGACCTCCTAGATCCTGTCCTTCCCTTATTATATATATGCCTGTATATGGATGGCAACACCTACCATTGACCTTACAAGGACGATTAGGGTTGGTATAGGGACAACACTTGGAGGCAGTGGCGTGCCCAAGGGGTGTTAGTGGGGGTCATAACTCCCCTTTGGCCTAGTATTCTTTAAAAAAAACGGCAAAGGTAGGAAAATATGGTAGGCCGAGTACTAAAAAAAAGAATACCCCCTCAAAAATCCTGGACACGCCACTGCTTAGACTTGTAAATGCTTGTCTAGTTCTCGGCCTCATGTCTAGACTCAAAATATATAGCACAAGCAACATATCGCACAAACATCCACACCGTACAGAGGTCATGAAGGCAAACATTTCTTCGAAACGTTTTTCTGTTGTGTTCTGTTTACTATAGACAAAATATGTGAGTCTAACAGTATATATATACAGAAATAATGACTGGAATTCAACTTATTGTAGCCCAAAGGACTTCTTCAATAGTTATAGTTTGATTGTTAGTACTTATGTATTATAAATAAGCAATTTTACATTATAGCCAATGAAACTTTCTCTCCAAACAACTTGGATAATAAATACTAGATTGACACACATAAATTATATTAATAATAACAGCAAGTTTCTTTTTCTTAAAAAACTCAAAATCTTTTCAACTGATGTAGTGTTTTGACCAATAGTGAGATGTTTCTTACTTTATTACATAATTAGTGCAAACTGCTAACTAAACCAATGGGAACGGTTTGGACCCGTTAAATATTTATCTTATAGGATATGGCCGTGTATATAAGTTATCTATATAGAAAAAATCAGGTAGTTATGGGCTTGGTAACACTGAGGAAGTCGCATAATAGGTAAATATTTCACATAAGATACCAAAATCTCTAACGAGATCGAGGGTCTCCTACACCAAGTCTCGAAGTCTTGTTTTCAAATCGATTTTTACACGTCGTTTCAGTTCACCAACGGTTTGTTACATAAGCACAAAATAATATCAGTTATGACCAGACAACCATTTTAGGTGAAACGGGTGGGTAATATTCCAAGTGCGAGGTGCCACATAATTAAGTCAATTCAATGATTTTATGCGATAAATTATAGTGTTAATTTATTAAAATAATTTATATGAATTGAGCATTTTTATGAGGATTTCTGAGATTTTTTATTTAACTTAATCTGCGCAATGTAAATGTCTCAAGCAGGAAAGTGAATAATGAGCAGACACAACGAGCAGGAATGTGAAAACTGAATGTTTTTCTCACGCTGTGCCAAATGTTACATTGTTCCTTAGTTTTACCCAACAGAATAAACATACAATAACGTTCATTTATTATTGCAAACCTTGCCTCCCAACATTTGGCTATTACAGCTTAATTTCTCTAGCACTGAGGTGATGATTTACTGAAGAATACTGGTGAGTATTGTGAAAAGAGCAGAAGGGGGAGGGGGGGACAAAAATTGTGTGATTTACAGGACAGAGTACAATGGCATGGCAAGTATCTGATGTTTCTCGTTGTAGACGCTAAGTTTGATTTGACTTCTGTTATTTGGCGCCGCTTTATGTTACTTTTGGCTAATAGCGATTGTGACGATGAGTGATTAGATGAAGTTGATGAAGGGATACAGAGAAAGAACACTCATGGCCTGACTGGGAGTCGAATCCGGGTCTGTAGACGCTAAATGTTTTCTTAAGACCACAAATTATGATTTCCCTCCTCTTAGTAACCGTTGGCTATCTTTGCAAGCACGGAAATAAAACACATTCGATTCATTAATTGATTGATTTGTTGTTTTAAGTTCACTTTATGCACAGAAAGGCTAATCAGGACAGGACCTACAGTTTAAAGTGGGATCCGAAGCACTGTGCCATGTGCCTCCACCGGGTATCGAACCCGGGACTAAGGTGATAACGTTACCACTACGCTGTCGGGAAGGTCTCTCACATTCGAAAACAGGGTTCAGTTCATTACATCAGAATAATATATCGCATAAGATCAAGCCGGTGGAGCGTCTGAGTGCCACGCAGACGACCGGGGTTAGATTTCCGGTGGGAATTTTTACAGCAGTCCCCTTGCATAAAGCGGCTCTGTGATATGCCCAGCCTCTAATAAATGGACACGCGGGGGATGATGAAGGGACACTCACAATGAACAACTAGGACCAGTTCTGGATTTGAACCCAGGACCTCTGGTGTCGTAGCGCACTGGGCTAACCACTCCGCCACGAAAGTCGGCTCAGGCTCTTCATCAATTACATTAAAAATTAACTAACTCTCTAGCATTCTCAAACCCGAAGGTTTATTGCTGCAGCAATACAAGCTGTCATATCCTTTTTTCCATCCTTACCAAATTACTTTAGGTCCTTCTCAACGTTATCCTCATGAATTAAATTACATCTATCATTCATCCCGGTCGTCGCATTTACCCCAAAAGTTGCTGGAAAGTGACGCAAAATAAGAAAAATAGTAAGTTACTGTTGAGGTAAGTCCTGTAAACAATATGGAATATGACGGGTTATGTGTGGTCTATAATGGACACGAACATCATATCAGAAATAATGAAATCTATGCAGAATATAATTTAAATCGCACACCCTCAGGGTTCGGAGCGGCATATACTAACTCCTACGCCATGGGAGGTGGCGACTGAAGTGAAAGATATAAAAACGGGTACGTACCTTCAACTTTTCCTAAGGCAAGTATCGTGATCGTCTGTATTGCAGGCACTGCCCATGCAGCCAGGTGGAAGTACTGCGAGTTGGCTTCGATGGCCTCGTGGCCCCACTTGAGCCCCGCTGCGAGGAACCATGTGAGGGTGAGCACCACCCACCAGATGGAGGAAGCCATGCTGAAGAAGTACAGCATCATGAAGAGGATGGTGCAACCCTCGTTCTTCGTCCCCTGGGTGATGGTGCTGATCATGGGCAACCGGGGGTTGTTGGTGGGCGGGGGAAAGGGCTCGTGACACGAGATGGAGTCGCCGACACTGAACCCAATAACGTACGTGAGGGACACCATGAAGTAGCATATGGACAGGAAGATGATGGGTCGCTCCGGATACCGAAACCGGTTCATGTCTATGAGGAAAGTGAGGACCGTGAAAAGCGTTGAGGCCATGCAGAGGATGGACCACACACCGATCCACACACGAGCAAATTTTTTCTCGTCGTCCGTGAAGAACATCCTCGTACACGGTGCCCCGCAATCTTTGACGATTTGCTCCCCGACTCGGAGCTCGTACCCCAAGCTTTTTGGGACCTGGAACTGCATCGGGCACACGAACCCATAGTCCCTTGGTTCGCCTTGAACGTTGGAGAAGGGAGGCGCATATCCACCATACGTTGTCGGGTACTGGTTGGGCCTACCGTACGGGTAATGGTCCCCGCCGTACAGCATATTACCGTCATTCTTGGACCAGTCCGACTCCATAGAGTCCCTGCTGGTGGTGTTCTCGCCCACACATAACTCGTCCGGGTTGCCACCTTCTGGAAACTTGGCACAGTCCAACCCCTCGGGCCACTGGAATCCGAACTTGTTCATGAGACCCTCGCAGCCGTTCTTGGCGGACAAGCACAACCTTCTGCAAGGCGGCAAAGGCCTGTCTAAGATGGTGCACACCGGCACGTACACGCTGCACAAGAAAAACTGCAAATAAGCGCTACACTTGACTTTTACGAGGGGAAAAAACTGATGCACTTCCAAACCGGCATCCTCTTGCTTTTGGTGATGGAGCAGATTCGGCATTATCGTCTCATTGTACTGGATGTCCATGCAAAAGGGGATGGTTATGGGTTCACAGCGATTGTGGTGGGGCAACGTGTCCCTGTCCGAAATCCTGGACGTGCTCCCGGATTGGGACAAAGCGGGAGAGGACACGAGGGTCCACCAACACACAAACAGCAGTCCGGCGGACCGCGCCATTGTCGGCAGAGATGATGGCCGGCCGCGTAACAAGAGCTATGGCTACATGGACAACTCCTGCAGCAAGCGAAAGGCAGGAATTCTGCCGATAAAAGTAGCTTTTCCACTCTCTAATACACTCTCACATTTGCAGCGTACTCACAACACATCCTCTAAAAACACGTAGAGCAGAAACTCCCGTCACTCACTACACACACACTTGGCTTGTTCGGTTTTCTTTGTACACAAACAGCGCGACACCTTCTCACTATATCCACACAATCCGACAATATGGCGCTCTCGACTTGTTGTGAAGGTTGCTGCGCACCGCACCCCGCAGCTCGTGCGAGGTTGAATGCTTTCTGGAGGGCTTTATAAGCGTCCTTCCCATTGGCTGCAAAGTAGCCAATCAGGTCGCGTCTCTTTGACGCATGTGGAGCCTCGTGGTGTTGCCAACTTTGATTCTTTTACTGAAGTTGGACAAGAATTCCGCATAAGGTGGAAGAACGGCAAAATGCGCACGAGTGAGTATTGGGAAAAAGGATGTTGTCGATTTGCAGGTTATGAATTTCACTCACGTTGCAGTTAACTTTATTTATTCATTTACGATTTCTCTAGTACAACAGGAGGAATTTCAAATTAGAAACGGAGTGGTTAGCACATCGCGCTATGAAGCCATATGAATGTGTAAAGTATCCAGAAGTTCCTTCTTCTTGCATCCCCTATGGCATAGCGGGAACGTCGCCGCCATGTAATCAAGGGGTTCCGGGTTCGATACTCAGTGGACGCACATAATGGTTCGGATCCCACTTTAAACTGTAGGTTCAGTCCCAATTAGACTATAGGGCCTCCCCGACGGCGCAGTGGTAGCGTCGTTGCCTTGTAATCAAGGGGTCCCGGGTTCAATACCCGGTGGGGGCACATAGTGGTTCGGATCCCACTTTAAACTGTAGGTTCAGTCCCGATTAGCCTTACTGTGCATAAAGTGGACTTAAAACAACAAATCAATCCAATCCAATTAGACTATATGTGCATAAAAATGAGAAATTCAAGCAGAGAACTTTTTCTTGGGTAGGCGTTTTAGGGCCCAATAGTAAAGTATCGAGTAAACTCCATGGCCCAACAGCCCGGGGCCTGCCAACAGTGGCGGATCCAGCAGTTATAGTTGGAAGGGGTGAATTTCATTGTGGTACCTGACCTCAACAGCACTGGTTTTAATTTTCCAAAAATAAAGTTCCAGGGCTGGAATAGATTGTTTGATTTCATTTGATTTGTGTTATTTAGCGTATTTTTTCTGCCTCTTTTGGCTAATCGCAACGCTATAGATGGGTGATGATATATGAAACTGATGAGAGGATACTCACAAAGAACAAATCCCAGTCCTGGATTCGAACCCTGGACCTCTGGCTGGAATAAATTGTAATTATTGTTTGTCGTTATCATATTTCCTCCCATCGCCACAGTAAACTGAATGAACAGATACGAGGAATAAAGTGAAACAAAGAAAACAAAACCCTATTCTCTCTAGGGGTGTCAGAGTCGATCCGCTTTGAGGCATATTGCAGAGTTGTTCGGATGCAAATGAACACTGTAGGTCCAGCTCCGATTAGCTTATAATGAGCAGAAAGTGGATTTGAATCAAACTTCAAAAAAATATTGTTGAGTTTGTTAAACTTGGTCATAAAAGAAGGAACATTTGAGTCTTCAAAAATATTATGCATAATAATATATCCAATTTCCTGGCAGTTGGGAGGGGCGATAGCCCCTATCGCCCTCCTCGTGGATCCGCGCCTGCCTCCCAAGCAGCTTCTTCACTGGGTGACGCGTTGTCAGCTCATCGAGTTCCATCGCAGCTCTTTCCTGGCTTTCAAGACCGGAGCTCGCTCATTCGTCTCCTCAAGTGCCTCGCTAATGGCCCTCACGATGCTGAGTCAACACCAAAAATTTGGGAGCTTCAACGGAAGTCGAACCCGCAACCGCTTGCATCGAAGGTGAGAATGCTAACCGTTTGGTTACGCAGAAGTCAACCAAATGAAGAGAAAAAAGTTGAGAATTCTTTCGATCCTGGAAGAATGAGAACGGACAAGGACGTATTTAGAGGGGGGTCCAGGGCGTCCGGACCCCCCCCAAAAACTTACAAAGTACAAAAATTAAATAATGAAAATAATAAAAAAGTAAAATAACTAAAATTAAATAATGAAAATAGCCTATAGCTTACTTGTTTAATCGAGGGTTATTTATTTCTGTCAAACTTATTGGAAGGCATTAGGCAAGGATTATATTGAGATCATACGACTTTGAATGACAGTACGAAAGGATATTTATGCAAGATTTATTACTACTTATAAAATAACATGCATAAAATATTACCAGGAACTTTACTTCTCGTCAACTGGACTTAACATTCTTTTTTGATATGTAATAAATATTCAATTTGAATTTATCTGACATTAATTTCCTTGACACAACAGTTGATTTTTCTAGACATTTTGCCGACCTTAACTACACGTAAGCTACATAATGAATACGTGCTGTTATATGCTATCCCTATACCGTCTTTTTACCTATTCATGTGATAGAAATATAATATTAATTAATTTGAATATTTTAATTAAGTAATAGAATTATAATTTAAACATTATCATTATTATTATTATTATTATTATTATTATTATTATTATTATTATTGAGACATTTGGTTCGAACCCCCCCCCCCCCCGGAATTTTTTCTCTGGATACGTGCCTGAGAACGGAGTGCCATCTTCAAGACAGGAGAACAGAACTCAATTAATAGGTGTAACAATATATATACAGACTGCTGTAGCCGGCTCCCGTGGCGGAGTGATTTGCACATCGCGCTACGACGCCAGGGGTCCCGGGTTCGAATCCTAGCCTGGGCATGGATGGTTGTGAGTGTCCATTCATCAATTTCATCATATCATAACTCATTCCCATCTTCGCAAATTAGCCAAAAGTGGCACAAGATAATATAATATAAATAAAGCAAATCAATACAGACTGCTGTATTATTATCCCATAGCACACGCATTGTTTTTTGTTTTAGCTGGTAGATATGTTTTCGAAAATCAATTTCGAGTCTATACTATAAATTTGACAAGATCCCAATGTTGAGTTTCTTTTATCAGAGGAAACATCATTAAGATTCTATTGGCTTAGAGAGTGTTAGGTTTTAAAAAAATGAAAATATTATTAAGGTAGATAGATTTTTATTAAAAATATAATTTATGAATGTGTATTTCATTTGCTTTGTTTTTGTTATTAAGTAAAATGTTCCTAGAGAACTTGAAAAACAAGGGTTCGGGTCCCACTTTAAACCAAAGGTCGCACTAGAAAACTCAAAACAAACTTTTCATCTTTAAATTTTGTTATTTAGCGTCGACTTTCTATCATTTAGGCTAATCCCGACGATGAGAATGAGTGATTATATGATGAAATTGATTAAAGGACGCTCACAAAGAACACCCATGCCAGGATTAGAACCCGGAATCCATGGCGTCGTAGTGTGTTGTGCTAACCACTCCGCCACTGAGGTTGGCCAAACTTTGTAACAAACATCCACAGAGACAGAAAGGGAGTTGAGACCTGGAACATGATGAAACCTCAATTTCCCCTCCTCACGGGCATTTTTCACAATATTTGTTGAATCTATTATCTTCACCTGAACGCTACATTTGGAAATTCGCCTCCTCGATAACCAAGCGCGATGAGTAGCTGACTAAATATCTTCGATCCGAAGGTACCCGGGTCGAGTCACGGCACGGCTTGAGGCTGTGGGTATTGATTTGTGAGTGTCGCTTCATTAGTTCATCATCATCATCATCATTGGCGCATTTAGCCAAGAAAAGCAAAAAGTAAGGCAAACACAAAATATATTTTGAATCAAAGGGGTGCTGGGGGGGGTCATAACACCCAACCCCCTTTTGGCCCAGTATTCCTTTAAAAAGATCATCAAAGGTAGGAGAAGATGGCAAAATGAGTTCTGACCGCATAAGAAAAGTATACGTAACCCTCCTTCCCCTTTCGAAAATCCTGGGTACGCCACTGATTTGATCTTTCCTCCGATGCCTCATTTCATATCTTTCGAGTACCGAAAGTCACCAAAATTGTTCGTGGTAAACTGAAACTTTTACTACCGTAGGTTGGCAACGATGCATCTCCCGGTGTATGAATGTGAGTGGGACTCTGCTTCTTTTGACTTGCGATGCGAGGGAGAACGAACAGAGCTCGAAGCTTGTTTATGGCTTCGGGTGGGTATTCCTTCCAGTGGCGTGCCCAAGCGGGGTTGGTGGGGGTCATAACCTACCTTTGCTTCAGTATTCCTAATAATAAAAATCAAAGGCAGGAAAAGATGGCGAAATATGGGCTGGCTACTAAAAAACGTAACCCTTCCTTACGAAAATCCTGAACACGCTACTGGTTCTTTCGCTTTAATTTGCAAAGTTATTACATTTCCAGAAGAGAGAAAGCTTATTCTAAATTCCAAAGTAAAGGTTATTTGAGTTTATTAGATTAAACATGTTAAAAGCAAGGGGGAGATTTGAAAAAAAAAATCCTCACGTAAATCGTAATGCCGATTTATTATCGGACTGCACTTATCAGAGAACAGTCCGAAATTAAAAATATATTAGTATTATTAACATTAATTACACAAAGAAAATAATTTGTTACTTTTACTATCAGATATTATAACGTACCAAACTAATTCCCTTACTAACTGATTAAAGATGTTAATATGAAATCGTTGAAGTGGTTTCATTATGTTAAGTTGTTATTTAGATTTTGAATGGCATTGAACACACAACTACACTACTTTGTGTGTGTTTTCGATATTATTCTTATTAAAGTATACTTGAAATTAAAAGTAATTGCTTATCTTTTGTTTGTTGGAACAAAACCTCTTCCCCCGGAAATATTTGGTGGGGGATTTTTGAGGCCAAGATTGTTGATGGGGGGAAATCCCCATCATCCCCCCAAGGATTTCGCGTCCTGGTCCGAGAAGACAAATTCCCATCAGGGTGCGAAATCTAAAAAGTGGTGGCGACTGGCGATATATATTATATGGCGTTCTGTCACTTGCCCGCCTATCCATATTCGACTTTTTACATCTGCAATACTGCCCACGTTCCTATACTATTATCCGCGTGCCGTGTAAATGTGCTGGGTGAATTTTTCAAGGCGGCTAAGGCATTTAAATTTATTCAATTTAAATATTTAAAAGTCAGAAATTATGAAAATATGAAATATGTGTTCAGAGTTTAATAAATGTATCTATATTTATATTGTACCTATATACTAGAGATCATATATTACCAGGAGGAGGAATTGTAATATAGCTGTTTTGCGATCTCCTCCCCCCCTTTATCCCTACCCCCCTCTTCCCCAGTCCCCGCCTGGGCTGACGAGGATACGTACATTCTTTCATCTTGTGCTGCCATCTGCTTTTCTTCTTCGAAACTCCTTTCTTTTCATTTTGTGTTATATCTGGTTTGTAACAACTCATTTTAAAACAAATAGGCGCGCGCTTACAGAGTCAAAATTAAGGTTTTGGCACTACTCAAGGGTTTGACATATTTTTAAAGTAAGAATTCAACATGTTTCTTGCTTGCATCTGACGATTGTAATTGTATAGTAATTGTATAAGAATTTTCTTCAAAAGAAACATAGAAGTCTGTGGTTTACAAAAGTGTTCGCCCAACTCAATATGTTTTTCCTATCCTATTGAAGCAGTCTAGCCAATAGAGAGCATTCATGCACAAACCACGCCACGAATCTCTATTTCGGTGTACACATGTGAAACACGCCTCCCGGATGGTGTAGTGGTAGACGTCGTCGCCTTGTGATCAAGGGGTCCCGGGTTCGATATCTGATGGAGGCACATAGCACAGTGGTTCGGAAATCACTTTAAATTGTAGGTCCAGTCTCGATTAACCTTTCTGTGTATAAAGTACTCTTGAAACCTTCAATGTTCTCTCTACTCTCTCTACTACTTTTTTATCTGTTTTCTGCGTACCGTAAAGATTGCCCGATAAAATAGCGAGAAGAAAAGCCAAATATACGCAAACCAAACATTTTATCGCAGAATAATTTTGTGTTAATAAGCTGAAGACTCCCAGATGGCTTAGTAGTGTCGAAATCCGTGGCGGAATTGTTAGCACAGCGCGCTACGACAGCAGGGGGTCCCGTGTTCGAATCCCGGCTAGGACATGGATATTTGTGTTTGTTCGAAATGAGAAAACCGAAAATATAGTAACTATTGATGTGTAAAAGTTGATTGATTTGATTGATTGATTTGTTGTTTTAAGTCCACTTTATGCACAGTAATGCTAATCGGGACTGGACCTACAGTTTAAAGTGGGATCCGAACCACTTGTGCCTCCACCGGGTATCGAACCCGGGACCCCTTGATTACAAGGCAACAACGCTACCACTGCGCCATCGGGGAGGCCCATTGTGTAAAAGTTGAGAAGTGTGAATAACGGGGGATAGGTACTACCGCATAAGGGTATTACTTATATATATCTATATTAGTGTTGCTCACGAGACGAGACGAGACGAGACTTTGGTCTGTCCCGTCCCGTCTCGTGAAAATGCTGTCTCGTCTCGTGTCTCGTCTCGAAAATATTCGTTTGTCCCGTCTCGTATCCCGTCTCGAAGGGTTCTGTCTCGTCTCGTCTCGTCCCGTCTCGTTTTGTCTCCTCTCGTCTCGTAAAAGTGATCCGGGATATCATGCCAACAAAAGTCAAAAGTAGCAGAAACACAATATTTTTCCGGAAAGTGGGATAAAGCTCCAAATAGTTTACCCATTGCGTGGTGAGAATAAATAAGGTTCGTTAATTACGAGGACATTAATATTAAAAATGCAGTTTGTTGGTTACTCATTGCTAGGTATCTTATGAAATCTACCTTGTGTTTTTTTCTCGCTTCCATAGAACTGTCTATGCATCGTACATAAGTGAGTGCTCTTTTTCATTACTGCTATACCTTTTGGAAGTCTTCGAGTGCTTTCCACTAGACCTTCTTTCTTTCTGAATGTCGAACTTCCGTGCACTATGAAAATGTACATTTTTTCTTTAAATTCTAAGCTTGGCGCTGGGAGCAACAAAAAAGTTTTTAAATGTGTAGTACGAACACAAAAGACTATTTAAAATTTCAATACTTAGTATATTACAAATAGAAAGCATTTATTGTTCTTAATATTGTTAAACATCTTCTATGATATAAGTTTCAAAAAGTGTTTCTTTGTGATATTGTGCTGTTTCTTACGCTCAGCTTATGACACACATACTTTGTTTTCCCTTTAGCCTCCAAGTCCGGTACCACCACCGCTTGATCTAATTTATCCTTCGGCAGTCACGCATCTAGAAGCATATGTCGGGGAAGGTGTCCGAGCCAAGTGTTTCAGAAAAAATGATAATAACAACATTAACGACAACAATTAAGCAAATGTTTAAATTACTACATTAATATAATTCATAGGTCTATTCACTTGAATATGTAAATTAATTAATTATATTATTGTTATTACATGCAATGTTACAAAGATGGTACAAGGATAGTAATATAACAGCACGAATATTAGCTAATATCTAGCATACGTGTAGTTAAGATCGCCAAAATTTGCATAAAAACAGCTGTCCTGGCTAGGAAATTAATGTCAAAAAAGGTGATGAATTGAATATTTGCTGAATAACAAAAAAGGATGTTAAATCCAGTTTACGAAAAAGAAAAGTTCCTAATTAATATTTCTGTACATAAATCTTCATTGATACTGTCATGCAAAGCCGTATGATCACAATAAAATCCTTGTTTTCTAGTAAGTTCGGCAGGAATAAGTAACCCTCGATTATGCTAAACAAATATATTTTTTTGTTTAGCTAGAGCAAGGCCCCAGGAGGATGCAAGAAGCCGTTCCTGCAAAAGTGTATGTTTTACGAAGCGAAGAAACGTAACAAAACCACCACGTATGGAAAGCAAACCTGCATTTAGTTTATATCGCATATTTACAGAGCCGTGCCTCCTGAAGTTATAAAAATCCCAACTTCAATGATTCTTTTAGACATGCTATAGTTGAAAAAAATATGTTTAGATGCACCAAAAGTGCATCATTATCAGATTATGCATATAACGTGTTATTGGAATCAACATATTTGTGTAAATTGGGTGCCTCCCCGATGGCGTAGTAATAACGTCGAGGTCTTGTAATGAACGGTCCTCGCGTTCGATACCCAATGGAGTCACAAAGTGGATCGGATCGCACTTTAAACTGTAGGTCGGTTCGCGATTTAGCCTATTTGTGAATCAAGTGGACTTAAAAAAAAATATCAACCTTAAGAATATTCGAATCCACTAATTCACCCGCAGGTAAGTCAAATTTCACGTATCCCTCTTCATCCTCGTTCATAGACATCCTGCAATACCTTGTGAATGTGTGTTATATCCAACCAGGTGCGAGAAATGTGGAGAGTTATTCATTCCCTGTACTGCGTTACTTCTTTTCATAACAGTAAGGCTAAATTCTCGCTTTATCTGAACTTTTAAAAAATGTGCAAAATACGTCTCTATCTTTAAACAACCACCCTTTCTCATGTATGTGTAAAATAATCCCACTCTGTCTCAGAAAACCTCTTCCTACAATCAAATGGCGGAAACAACTCTCAAGTCTCACCAATTATAAATTTATGCTTAAATTTCCTATCATTTATACAAACAGTAGCACATATCACGTCCTTTGGTGCAACACTGTCAACAGCTAATGTTACTTTCCTCGTCCTAATCAATTTACTTCCAACCAGTGACGGCGCCAGGGAAATGTGACGGGGGGGCGGAAGGCTGGCAACAAAATATTGTAAGGGGGCAGTCACATTAAAACGCCAGAAAACACTACACATATATACATATATCATAATATTTATAATAATAATTATTATTATTATATTCATGTATGGTGTTTTGTGTTTGTCTTTTATTTAGAGTGGACGTTTAGTGCCTAAATTTACTTCTTGATTACGAGTTTATCTCCACATGATTCGTTTTAATAAAGACATTAATTCTTTTTTATTGGTAAGTTGCGTTGTCTCTAGTGGCCTATTTCAGTATTGGAAGACATTCATAATTTTATAATTCATCGTCTTTCTTGAGATGAAACTACTGATATAAATATTTAAGTTATAAGATAATAATATAAATGACGAAAAAATGCTTCGAAGAGTTTAATTTTCTTGGAAAATAAACGTTACGTTGGAAGAAATTAATCTTCTTAAGTATTAGAAACAATGTGAGGCACTTAGTGAAGTGAAATTCTCCCGTAGGAGAATTCTGCTCTATGTGCTTTGGAGAACACATTGCCCACCTTTGGTACGTCCAGGACTTGACGTTTCTTCTCAATGGCAAGAACAGCCAAATGAGGCAGTTTGCATCCAGCATCCTGTTTCGAGCAAGCCTTTTCAAAGATTTTAAGGACAATCATCTTCGTAACGCTGAAGAGTTTTGAGCAAAATTTGTGTTTCACCTTTCAAGGAAATGTTATCACAGGATAAAAAATCAGACAAAGGTTTCAGTTATCTCATAATTCAAGAGATATTCTGACCCTGGCATTACTTATTCATACTCTACCATTCCAATGTATGTCTGTGCTATTCAATTACAGGTACTTATGGAGTTCGTGGGAAGAAGTTCTTCGATTTTGATATGTACGAGAAAGAGCGAACCTGCATCTAATGATTGAAGAGTGGCAAATCCTAATATGCGTTCTTTTACCTGCCCGAGATATGTTTTGAATCGAATTTTAAGTGTAATTTGCATTTTAAGGTTCACGTTCAATACATTTCCAAAAATATCCCCTCATTAGCTTCAAGAGTATCGAAGAAATTCCCTTTGTTAAGGTTTCCTCAGAGTCATCATCTCGAAATTCAAGTCCCTGAATAGTAAGAAACAGCGATGAATCCACAAAAACTGACATGTAGTGTCGGGTTTTCTCCGATCACCTTTGGTCCTGGGTTCGATACGCAGTGGAGGCACTTTAAACTATAAGCCCAGTCCCGATTAGCCTTACTGTGCATAAAGTGGACTTAAAACACCAAATCAACCAACCAACCAAATCTTGAATCAACTTTGAATGTCTTTTAATAATTAGCGTTGTCACTAACGACCACGATTAGAATAATTTGCCCGTACTACAGATGATGTCTTGTGGTCCTGAAAATATTCGTGATGTTTTAAAACCATCCACATTCAACACTTTTCCCAGTTCTTAAGACTGGTTAAAACTTAGGTTAATCTCGGCTATTACAGGACATAAATGAATGAGAAATCACCTATGCCCAGGTCGGCGCTCGAATCTTGAAAGAAAGTCACACACACATAGCTATATACGTATATACTAAAACAAATCAATATTTGTTAATCAAGTTGGTATTATAAGCAGGAAAGTGATATCATACACCACTTTGAAAAGGTGAAAATCGTGATACTCTTATAAATGGTTTCTCTTATTATTCGATATTTCATTAACTTCAGTTGGAGGGCGGGGGGGGGGGGCGAAGTGTCTGACATGGGGCGTCCCCCTGCCCCCCTCTGGCGTCGTTACTGCTTCCAACCCTCTAATAACCTCGCTGCTGATAGCCTCACCTTCGAAATGGAAGCTTGTGTGTCGGCGAATAATACAAAGAACTTGTGTTCACTGTCCCTCTTTCATTCAAAGTCTGCAGTTTTCCTTTTCAGTTTTTCCTGCAAAACGTCGTCAGCAAGCAAACCAATTTAGAGAATTTTTATTGCCCTCCCTTGCATCAACCTTCATTCCTACTTCAGGCCTGGATTTATGGCAGTCACCCGCTACTGCAGGTCAACCTCGCCCCTATGTTTGGTGATTGCCCCCTGAAGCAACAGTGTCCATTGTTCAAAGCGAAACCTCTGTCAGTGGAGAACGGCGAAAAATAGTCTCGGAATACACCCTGGCCATAAACAGGCTCCCGCCACCCTGACATTGCTGTCAGCTTCCCTCTGAAATTTGATAAAACTACTTTGTGAAATTTGTTTTGAAGGCTAAATTCACAGAATTAAAATAACAGCTACACATTCCTTCATCTGATTTACAGAAAGGCTAATCGGGACTGGACCCACAGTTTAAAGGGGGGATTCAAATCACTATGTGCCTTCACTGGGTATCAAACCCGGGATCCCTTGATTACAAGGCGACGACGCTAACACACCACCATCGGGGAGACCCCTCGTAGAACAACGTTTCCTTCTACGGCGATTATACAGAACTCTGTGCTCTTCTTCATTTGAAATCTATTCTATATCAGACTCGGTATTTCGTTATTACAATCCAAGGAATAGTATTCTCCTTAAATAAGAAAAAAAAAAAAGCATTGGAAATAATCTTCAAACGGACGTAAATAAATCGAATCCAACCACCTGTAGATTGCCTGAGAGAAACAACAAGAATTTCCATAACATTCTAATCATTTCGCAACCCGTGCAAATAATCATGTGGTAAAATCTTGTCATGGTTCCCTGTAAACTCTAAAATCACCAAATTAGTTCTTTCCAAATTTCCCGTATTTTCTCCTCCTCTTTAGCTCTCAGCTGTTCGGAGTGGGATAATGCAAGATTATTTGTCCCTAATTATCTCCTTCTCTTAGTCTTGCTAATATCTTGGACTCCTTAAAAACTTTCCCAACAACTCCTTATCAATTTGTACTACCATGGTTCCTAAAATGTTTTTCCTACATCCTAATAACTTCACTTCTGTACACCCTTTGATGTAAAAATTAAATAATAATAATAATAAACCCTATTCGTTGGTCCGTTTATCTTTCCAACCTATAAAGCTGAGACTAATTTTACAAGATAAATCTCGGACTCAGACACTCCACGATGTTTTGTTCCCTCCTTCCACTTTCTCTACCTGCCCTTTTCTTGATGTTATTCAATATTGTATTAGTATCTGGAGTACTATCGTAACATAAAGTTATTAACCTGGAATAAATTGAAAAAAATGGGGAGTAACGTTGTGATTCGAAAGAGTATAGAAAATAAGTTTAGGTATTCAATTCATTCATTACTCTCTCTAGAATAGTCTTCTTTTGACTTAAAACACGCTTATCAACGTTTCTAATTGAAATACTTTATTCCAAGCAAACAAGTATTTGCAACTGATCAAATATTTTGCTTTTATTTTTTCGAGACATTCGAGACGAGACGAGACTTTTCAAAAGCCGTCCCGTCCCGTCTCGTATCTCGTCTCGAAAACGAGACGAGAAAGGCATTCCGTCTCGTCCCGTCTCGAATTTCAAAAGGCTTGTCCCGTCTCGTGTCTCGTCTCGAAAACGAGACGAGACACGAGACGAGACGGGACATGTCCCATCCCGTGAGCAACACTAATCTATATATAAAGTGATAATGTCATCGCCTTGTAATCAAGGGGTCCAGGGTTCGATACCCAGTGGGGGCACATGGCACAGTGGTTCGGATCCCAGTTTAAACTGTATGTCCAGTCCCGACTAGCCTCTATGTGCATAAAGTGTACTTAAAACAACCAGTCATGTTAATAAGCTAAAGGACTGCAGTTCATGTCACGCTTTATGATACATCGCACGTGTCTGAAGCTTTCAACTTCTTCACTTCAAATTCTCACGTTAATTTTTCTTGTTTTTCGTTAATAATAATAATAATAATAATAATAATAATAATAATAATAATATACTACAATGGCGTGCCCAAGATTTTTGAAAAGGGGGTTATATCTTATTTTTTAGTTTCTTATTTTTATTTTCCAGCATTTTAAGTTATTTCAAAAGGAAGGCATAACTCCCACCAGCTCCCACTTAGGTACGCCACTGACTACAACAATTCACAATCTCATACACTCACTGCCGCCATTTCCTTTAAATGTAGCATCATTGTGTATGCAAATCCTTCGCCGAAGATGCATGAGGAAGAAATTAAGCCGATCTGCGTGGCGGAGTGGGTAGCACAGCGTGCTATGACGCTAGGGTTCCCGGGCTCTTGATCAATTTCATCATATCATCACTTATCATCATCGTCGCAATTACCCAAAATGGCAGAAAAACGACGCTAAATAACAAAAATGAAATAATTCAAATTTTGAACAAATTAACGTCAATCTTCATTCACCCAGTGAAAGGAGGGGAAACCTTCTCCGAAAGGAGTAAACGCTGTGCTACGTGTGTATACCCCGCGACAGGTTAAGTTTGCAGCAGATTTTATGTATTAAACCGCGCGAGAACGGCGCTCAGCATCTCCCGTGCGAGTCTTGCCTCGACCGCCGAGCTGTTCATATCACAGACATTGAGAAAATCGGAAGTATTGCAGCGGAACTATATTCTGCGCGCACGTTTGAGTCTACATGGGCGAAAAGTTGCTGCAAACTTAACTTGTCGCGGGGCTTAGTACTGTAAGAGTAAAACTCGCCTCTTACTCACTCACCAGAGACGTAGCAAAGGATGGGCAAAGTGGGCGGTCCATGAGATTGTGCAGAAAATTGTAATAAATAGACGCGAGAAAAATAGATGGAAAGGGCTAATTTTTGTGAGCAATAAAACTGTAACACTCTGTTTTTATCCAACTTCAAGTTGTAGGTAAACGTTACAGTTTAATTGAATACGTCAGATTATTAGGGATTTTAATAAACCTGGCGGTAGTCATCAAATTTTGTAGAATCCACGCCCTTATAAATAAGCTATGAATAAAAGAATTTATCGTATCGAATCTGTGTTTGTTGTTCATGTTGTGCATTTTAATGAAACTCGGGAGTGAGTGTTTGCACTTGCACTATAGGCAACAATGAACACTGAACGTAGAGAAATGGAAGAAGCTTTTCCAGGTTAATAAAGACCTAGCTCCGAACGAGCATGTCACAAGAATGATTGACAGGACTGGCAATATTATACATAGAGAACATTGGCTCAACTATAGACTATTCACAAGTCGTGAGCCAATTCAACTCCAGGAAAAGTAAAGACATTTTTAGGGCGAGTGAAATGCTTAAATATAATTTTAATCACTACTACTACTAATTATTATTATTATTATTATTTCATCATAGTTTTTCTGACGTATGCCTGAAGAAATATCAAATTTAAAGAACGGATTGAGGTCACTTTTTAATCTCGCCCAAGGCCTTGCGATATGTTGCTACGCCAATGCTCATTTCTTCCCAGCATAGCATGATGTGTAGCACTCAATCAAAGTGTCCGAAAGTACAAAACATTTCAGTTCAGAAGTATGTTTCTGCAATCCACGTTTGAAAGATTGAAACAATTGCATCTGGCAAAGCACAAAAGGATCTCCGGCCAACGATGTGATCGATGATCACGATAAGGGAAGTTTTGCGTGTGGCGAAATATGTTGCAAGTTCTTGACACGAACATTTTCTCTGAAGTGAAGAGGTACATGGGAGTGCAATATCACGAAATATTGTGCCCTGAAGATATAAAGTCTTGCGAAATACTCTAAAATTCTTCCTGATTGGCAGTAACTATTTTATCTCGGCTTAATTTATCACAACTTATGAATTGCGCACACTTTAGATCCAGGATTGCGCACAAATTTCACTGACCTGTTTTGCGCATAGATTTTGATCTTTGATATCTTTAAAGTCTGTGCGCAAAACAAGAAGAGAGAGAGAGAGGGAAATTAGAAATAAAATAGTAAATGTCTTAAGGATTAAATAAAAATATATAATTTGACCAGTAAATGTAGCAAGTCAAGGTAGGTTAGGTTAGGTTAGGTTAGGTCAGGTTAAGCAAAACACAGCAAAACACGTATAAGTTGACATACACACACAAACAAACACAACAGAAGTGAGAACGGCTTGAGAACATTTTACATCTGGCAACATTGGGTCTGGAAAGTGGGACCCGAACCATTCTGTGATTCCTCCGAAGATCTAACCCGGGACCCCTTTATTAGAGGGCGAGTGATACCACCACGCTATCCTTGTAACAATTTATTTTCTGTATCTAAGTTAAGAATAATGCTAGAATAGTTTTCAAAACTGCTAAAGAGATAGGTTTGGAAGTTAACAAAGAGAAAACTAAATATATGCTTACAGGCCGAAACCAAGTGTTAGGTAATAATCAAAATCTAATTATTGATAACAAATCGTTTGAACTAGTTTTCAAATTCAAATACTTAGGAGTAATATTAACAAGTGAAAATTATATTAAAGAGGAAATAAAAAGTAGGCTTAATTCAAGAAATGCATGTTACTTCTCTCTTCATAAACTTTTGTCTTCTCGTTTAATATCTAAGAAACTAAAAGTTAAAATATACAAAACAGTACTTTTGCCTGTAGTATTATATGGGTGTGAAGCTTTGTCCCTTACATTGAAAGAGGAACATAAATTGAGAGTATTTGAAAATAAGATCCTTAGGAAAATCTTTGGACCTAAAAGGGATGAGGAGACAGGTGAGTGGAGAAGGCTACATAATTTAGAACTACATAATTTGTATTCATGTCAAGATATTATTAGAATAATTAAATCAAGAAGACTTAAGTAGGTGGGCAGGCCATATGGCACGAATGGGAGAGGAAAGAGGAGTTTACAGGATTGTTGTTGGGAAACCTGATGGTAAGAGACCTGTAGGAAGGTCAAGACGAAGATGGAGGGACAATGTTGAGATGGACCTAAAGAAAATCGGTAGGGATGGAAAAGAGTATATAGAACTTGCTCAAGATAGGAAAAGATGGAAGGCCTGTGTTACTGCAGCCATGAACCTTCGGGTTTAAGAAGGCTAGAGAGTTAGTTAGTTAGTATCTAAGTTAAAAAATATAATTAAAAAAAAGTAGGATTTCACTTAACTTCGTGTGAGTAAAAATTAATGTTGGAAGGAGAATGTTTCATATCATGAGCTAGTGTATGTCGCAAACAAAGTATATTTTTAAACCAGGTGGTTTTGCTTTTTCTTATTGTGGGCTTGGACTGGGCATTTTTTTTTTGAGGGAAATTTAAGACCTTAGCGACGTGCGACAGGCGTCACGAGTCACTTAAGAGTGAACCCTCAATAGACACTGCAACCTATCGCAACGAAGAGACATGACAATCTGCACGTGTCACTAGTCGCTTGTGTTCGCTCGAACTGGATCGTTATTTTTTTATATACCTTAATATCGTGCCGCCTAGCAGCGTTGCCAACCTTCCGATAAGAAAAAAGCGCTGTTTAATCTGTGAAATTACGCTAAATACTGATAAATTGTGCTAGAATCTCTTTATAATAATAATAATAATAATGAATTATTACTATTATTGGTAATTAGCAATAGTGATTTATTATAATTGTTTTGCAATTTTAAGTTATGCATCTATTTTCCGAGATGAGTTCAACTTTGAATTACAGAAAGTTTCAGATGATTCGTCGACTACAAAGCGGGTCATTTGTTTCATTTGTGCCCCGCAGCGTTCTACCGGTTTCTTGCCCTGAAATGTTCCTCGTAAAGTAAACTGAGGAGAATAAAGACAAGATGAAGAGAAGAGGGTGTGATTGGACCGTAAATAAGATCTGGACATAATGTTATTTTTGATTTCTCAAATTATCATTCCTTGAAGTGAATTTCTCCCTTCCAGAGAAGCAACTTTGCAAATTATGCTAGATTTCCCATTATACAAAAATAGGGTGCTAGGTGCCAACGAACTTCAAATTGTGCTAGGTTTAGCATCATTATGCTAGAGTTGGCAACGTTGTCGTCTAGTTCTGTTGTTCGCGAATGCCCGGTGAAAGTTTTGCTGTAGACTGAATTTGCTGTCGCTTTTCGTCCGTTTGTTGCCGCTGCCCCGCCCCCTCCCTCTGAGAAAAAAATCCTGCTGGCGGCCTTGCACAGGATGGATGTTCTTGGGTTGCTTATCAGTAAGGCTCGGAAGTTGATGACCTAAAAAATCCTAAAAATGACCCATAAAATAGCCTTAAAATTATTAACCCCGAAGAACGCCCGCGGCGACATCTTACGTGAGGATTTGATTTTGATTTGATTTGATTTATTTTACTTCGCGTTTTGTGCCTCTTGGCTAATTTGCGAAGATGGGGATGAGTGATGAAATGATGAAATTGATGAATGGACATTCACAAACAACCATGCCGAGCGGGATTCGAACCCGGGACCCTTGATCTTACGTGAGGAGGCGTGCGCGGTCACCATATCTTAAAATTAGTTTTCTTGTATTTTTTTTTGTTTCCTTGTTTCTATTATGTATTTTTTAATGTTTTCATACAATATTTAAAATTGGTGTTAATTTTCAAAGAAAACTAAAGAATATGTTTGTTCTTCATTTTTGTAAAAGAAATACGATTATGCAAAAGTTTAATAGGTAATTGTTCTTGTTTATTTTTATGATTGTAAGAATACAATATAATTATAACATAAATTTGATGCAATGGTTTTAGAGAGAACAAAATTATGATACTAAAAGGAATTTACGATTGCATTATTTCTTCTTAGTTTACAACTAACAAAAATAATTATTTCATCTCTTTACTCTACATCCACTGCATTGCCATGAAGATTTTCATTTGCTCATTCTAGACATAAAAAAAAATCTTCACGGCATTTGCAGAGTGAACAGTGGATGCATTTTCTTTCTTTTTCTGATTTACATTCTTCATCGCAAAATAAGATTCATCTTACTCTTTCAAAATTGCCTTCGAAGGTCTTCATCACGTTGTTCCTACTTTTCGAGGCCCATGATTTCGATTCTCGTCTTCTGGGTTCATAATTATAGGGGAAAATCCAATAAAGATATTCTGTTAAATCTATAACACGAGAAAGCGCGCGCGATCCAAAGCACTGAAAGTGAATTGTTGGCTGGCCAGGGCGTCTCCCACACAGGGCCGGATTAGCCTATGAGCAACTGGGGCAATTGCCACCAAAAGGAAGCTGTGAAGGGTTTCTACCAAAAAAAATATTTTAACTAGCTGGCTATTCTTGTGAAATATTACATATGAAGTTGTATTTTAGAAATAAAAAAATACTTCAATATTGTCGTATGTCTACACTATTCTGGATTCAATTGTAGCACAGGTCTCAGTCAATCTGTTTGTAGATATCTGAAGCTCAGTATACTTTATACCATGGATTGATTTGTCTGTGATGTGGAAATAAGGCACATTTATTCAAACAATCAATTCTCAGATACGATTAAGATACTAAATAATCCTACGAAGTACATACTTTCTTTCGTTAATAACATCGTATTAGAACTGTGAGTTTTCTAGGGAAGATAGTAGGGAAGATACTAGAGCTCTCTCTCGGTGCATCATTGAACTACGGGACACCTAACTTTAAGCAGCGCTTTTGTGAACCGCGCTAACATAAGCTAACAGACGGCGGAATGAGTTGATTGTTTCCTTTCGGCTTTCGGCCATTGAGTACTTTTCTCAACAGTGTGTGACTTGCGTGTTATTGTTGAGTACTGACGTGTTCGTAACTAGACATTTAGACGTAGAATTTTACTGCTGCTATAGCGCTACAATTTTCGTCCTGTAACTTTATTTTACTGCGCTATTCTCCCCGCAAACCTATCTGCGATATGTTCGATTGTGAATGACTACTGATTCTAAAATCAGGTCTACCATTTCAACTGCTGAAAATTGGTGGTTAACATATTGAACTAATAAAGCTCCTACTAAAAAAAAAATAATAATAAATGGGGGGCCCACAAAACATTTTGCCCAGGGGCCTCCACAAATCTTGATACGGCCCTGTCCACATGTCCAGTATGGATAAGGTGGGGGAAAGGAGGCAAACCAACACGAATGAACAATAAGGCAAACAAAGAAAGAAATTTGCTGTCAAATCCCCGCCACGTGCGTTCTCCCGGGTTAAAAAATGACATATAAATAATTTTCACCCTTAAAATGAAAGCTTGATTTTCTTTCATAAATTACATGAAAAGTTGAATAATTTGATAAAATCTATTTCGTGGTTTAAACTATCGAAGCAAAGGGACTTCAAGGTTACATAAAATACTCCGCAAGGTTTTTCTGTGCAAGTCATTCACCTTCTTTCAAAGTGTATCTTGCACGAAACAGTACGCGGTTAATATCTGAAAATACAGCTGTGTTTTGTGTGCGTCAGATAATTTTTCTTTATGTTGTGGCTAATTTTACTTTAAAATCACAGATTAAAGCGATAAAAGTGGCCAACAAGGGAAACTCAAAGTAAGCTTCACCCAAAGAATTTTAAGTTTGCTGCAAGAAAAGTAAACTCATCACAATTCATTCCACAAAATCCATTACCAAAGATTTCAAATCAAAATAATATGGTGCTTTTGCATTGACCAATTACGATTAATGCTAAGAATACCATGTTATGGAATTTAAATATGTAAGTTATGCTACTAGCAAATGCATTTAAAATTCGTGAAGTAGTAGGGAAGGAGAAAAAAGAAAGCTCAAAAATGATAAAAGAAAAAAGGAAATAGAGACGCAAAAAATACTGAAAAATGATCTAAAAGCAAAAAAAAAAAAAAAAAAAAGATCGGAAAATGAAAAAAAAAATGCAAAATAAAACAATATTTTCTGGTTCTAACTGAAGTGAAACGGACTGATATCAGGTTTAACATTGTCTTCAAAGCAGGGTTGTTAAAGGTATAGGAATTTTCAATAAATTCGATTCTGGTCCAGGAGAGAAAACCATCAAGCGTAAATGGGTTCTGGACCGTAAAGAACCTTCTTATCTGTAAAGTATTTTAATTCGGTCCAGGAACCTTTTTCCGGCTGAATTTAAATACGGTCCAGGAACCTTTTTTCCAGGGCAACTGGTACCAAATTTAAATTGTGGGAGAAAAAAGATTCCAGTCCTGCAGAGGAACGCAGTAGAACCCATTAAATTTATGGGTTCCTGGACTTTTAACAACCCTGCTTCAAAACCCAGAAAAAGAGATAATCTGTCGTCAACTTCCTAGCCCTAATACACCAGAAATGAAACACCTATTCGGAGTAGGGTTCTTGTTTTATTCTTTGAGTGGGTTCTCCGTATTGACGGGAAGTTGTAGGTACCGCTTGTAGCCGTGCCAAATGACTGCCATTGTTAGTGCCTGGTGTGAGGCAACAATTGATTTTTAAACTGACAACAACGGAATAACCGTTGCGGGGCAACTACGAACCAACTCTATACTGAATCTCGGGAACGTAAAAAAATTGCACATGATGCTATGAGCAGGTGACTTTATTTTTACACAAGAGCGGTGAGTATACTGTATATATACTTAATTATTTAATTTTACATTTTAATGTTTATCGGCAGTACATATTGATTCTCATAATTCTATTTTTTATTATTAATATTAATTCACAGAACTCAATTATACACTTTGTAAAGAAAAAATTGCATCACGTCATTATTTTTAGTTACCAGCATTCCGCTCCTGCATTCTCAGATGTTTTATTGATTTCATTCGATGAATTTATTTGCCTAACAACTAATAAAAATACTAGCTATATTATTTATGCCATGGTTAAGTAGGTGAGCACTTTACAAAACTAATAACAAAACTCAAGTAAATATTACTTTCCTATACCTTACTTGCTTCTTTGTATCTTTTAATTGGTATTTTTGTATTAAATAGGTGTACGCATACAAACAAATTTAGCAAGTATAAAGGTGGAATAAATGTTTTTACATGTATCATGATATGGCAGTTTTTAATCATGGTTAATCGGTACTGGACCTACAGTTTAAATTGGGATCCAAACCAATATGTGCCTCCACCAGGTATCGAACCCGGGATCCCTTGATTACAAGGCGACGGCGTTTAATAATGGAATGCAAATATACAGAAAGAAAGATAGATGTACGAAATATGAATAGATGCATCCAAAAATAATTTAACATTTGTAACAAGAATACTGTGATGCTATTTTTTCTTAACGGAGTGTATTTTGCCTGCATATATAAATTACACGCTAAACAAATGCTAGTAGTAACATAATGTATAATGGAAATTTCTTCTATGCGCGCGGATGTACAAGTTTTTATAGAGACATCTTTCTGTGTTTGAGGCTGATCTACGTAATTCGCAACGTAGTGCAGGATTTCACCAAAGAAGTTCACAATTGAAATGATATCGTATAACGCCGCCGACCTTCAAAGATGAGGAATCAGCAGACACGAGAGTTTAACAGGAAATAGTAGGAAATAAAATAAAAGTCAGCATGAACTCGGAGAACGGTTGGGTGCAGGATAGAACATGCACAGCCGGCTAACGTTCGGAAATTTGAATCTCGCTTAAATAGTTCGCGTGAAAAGATCTCGGGGTCAGATATACGAGTAGTGCGATTGTCTTAGAGTAGGAAGTCATAGTCCCATTATCGATTGATACGCAAAAGAGTTACCGCGAGGAGTCAGAGTTTAATTTCAGGGACCGTGCCTGAGCAGGAGAACTGGCGGTGACGAGTTTCAAAGTTGAAAATTTGAGATGCCATATTGTAATCAATCGTGATCCTTAAATTATGTATTTTTTCGTGGTGCTGATCACATCACCCCATCTTCGGCCGTGATCAAGAAAGTGTGGGGCCTTAACCCCACACCCCCTATACGCCTTCATGGCGTGGTGC